>NC_072023.1:17262373-17891956 GCF_027791375.1 Indicator indicator
CCTGGATGCTTTTTTTGGACAGAAACTGCCTGGGAATGTTTCCTGCCTATTGAAGATGGATTGTAAGTTCACCTGCTGATCTGAAGAGCTGTGCCATTCCCTCCACTGCTCCCCAGCCTGTCGTGTTGCCTCTAAGTCTCTCCTCTACCACACAGTGCCTAGTTCAAGTTTTTTCCATTTTTAACTTCTTCCCAGCATTTCTCCTTTTCCATTCCAGCACTGGCTCTGGAACAGTCCCCAGACACAGTGATACGACAAGACCAGTCGGTGAATCTGAGCTGTTCCAAGAAGAAATCCTCCAGCACAGCTATGTACTGGTACAAGATGCCTTTGGGGAAGGACTCCAGGCTGATCATAGTGGCTTCTGCACTAGCGGGTGGTAAAGCAGATGTTGAGGAGAATTTCAAAAGCCATTTCAAGAGCAGCGAGATACAAGGAGACAGGATAGAGCTCTTGATAGAGCATGCCTTCCTCAATGACTCTGGCACCTATTACTGTGCGGAGAGTGAGGCACAGTGGCTGGGCTGCTGAGGGAGCTGAGCGCAAACCTCTCCCTGCACAAAAGGGACCTGCTTTTTTCCTCACAAATGCTGCATGAGGCAAGATGATTCCTTTCCACTCATTACCTCCTCTGCTTTCTAGCCTTCCCTCCATCCTCTTGCCCGGCCTTCTCTCCTTGCTGCCCCTTTCCTCCTTCATTTAACTCATTACATTATATTCATACAGGGGAACATCTTCACTGCAAAGCCCATGACAACTTTCAGCAGTCAGGCACTTGCTCTCTTTTATGGGTTAACCTTCCCCTGCCACACGTTGCTGGGCCCACAGCATGGGCACAGGCATGCAGAGGCTCCATCTGGCCTCTGATGCACAGAACCAGGGTACACGAACTGGGAGCCTTACTTCCTGCCTGCAGTGATTACCCCCAGCCTTGGGTTGGTGAACGAGGCTCATGCAGAGAAGACAGATGTTTTTTCCAGCTCTGTCCATTCTCATCCTTCTGCTCCTGTGCAGAATTCTGCAAAAGGGAGATGAGCAGTCAGCTCTTCTCTTCTGGAGAAGGCTAAGTCTGTACCATCACGTCCCATGGTAAACTTGCTGCACGGTGAAGTCTCCCTAGAGGTAGACCCAGTACCGAGCCAAAGGTAGCCTTTTCTCTCCTTGAGATCTCCCTTTGGAGGAAAAGAAGAGCAGTCACAGAAATCCTCTCTCCCATGATACAAACAGACACCAGGATGAGCAGTCAGCAGTGTTTCCCATACCTGGGCAGCATAATGAGGGGCACTGGGATAAGCTGAGAAGATTCCACATGGCAGCTTGCAGAGCAGGGAGTCTCTGAGCGTGAGGGTGTCTAGAGGGGAGACTCAGCACAGACACAAACATGCATTTCTGAGTTCTCTTTCTCTTCCCTTCATTTGGTGCCTCTGTGCTGTGCACGCACTCAGGCAGCCCCATCATGCTCCTGTGATAACACTTTGCCTCCTGCCCATATACACACCCACACATACATACAGCAGGAAGTTGGTGGAGCAGGATGCGTGCACTTGATGCCTGCATGCAGATGCCACTCCCCACTGTTCTCAGCCAGCCAGCTGCTCTCACTCATTGCCCTGCCCACCTGTCCACAAGAGACATCTCTCTTGCTCAACCTCTCCTCTTCATGAATCTTCCTGCCTGTGTCATCACCACGGGCAGGTTGCTGGAAGGAGGTGGCCTTTCTCCATGGTTCTCCAGTGGTTCCTTATGACCATCCTGGTGCCTGTTGGTAAGCAAGTTTCCCTTCCACTTGAACAGCTGCACTGGAGTTGCTGCAGCTCCCTCAGCTGTCTAGCCAGTTGCTGGCAGTGCCCCATTCCCCAAGACTTCCAGGAAGAGGATGGGCAATGAACAAGATGATCTTTTCCTCCACCTCTTTAGTCTGAAAATTCTACAGATCTACAAAATTAGGTTTTTTTGGTTTTTCTTTTTAAACCCATCTTAATATTTCAGATGAGAGTACTAAAGGAATTATTTTCCCAACAAATTTTCTGTTTTATTTGAAGCTGGTTTGTGGAGTTTTATTTCTCATGCATGTCTCTCTCAGAGAAATGGAACACTGTCCCATAGCTTGCTGATATCATTAGCCACCCTATCCCATATCATGCTTCAAAGAAGTGCTTTCATGCCCCTTTCAACATATTTCACTCCTCCCATTGCTTCCCTTCTCTTTGCAGGCCAGGCACTTCAATCGCCAGACATGGTTGTCCGAGTGGGAGACTCTGTGACTCTGGACTGCTCCCAAAAGACAAATGCATTCTTGACCATGTACTGGTATAAATTGCCCATGGGGAAGGATGCCACCCTGCAGTTGGTTGTATACTCAATGGAAGGTGGCACAGCAGAGATTGAGAAGGAATTCAGAAACCGCATCCAGAGCAGCGGGACGAAGGGCAGCCGCTTATCTATGAAGATAGATCATGCCCTACTCAATGACTCTGGCACATACTTCTGTGCTGAGCAAGACACACAGTGACTGCAAAGCCAGAGCAGCACAGCACAAACCTTTCCATGCAGACAGGGATCTGGCCATAGCACATGCACAACCCTCTATTTGACAGTACCAAATTTCTGCTCTTGCCCTCCAGCCCTGCCTGCATAAAGTAAGAGCTGGTACAGTCTGCTTCTCTTCCACTTGGCTCTAATTTTTTTCCTATTCTATCCCACCTCAGAAACACCTTTTGACCCTTTTTACCTATATACACTGCCTTGCCTCATTTCTCTTCTTTCCATAGATTTCCTTTCACTTTACTGCTCTACTCATTCTGTCCCTTTCTCCTGTGTCCTCTCTCTCACCTATTTCTCTCCTGGTTTCTTATGTTTAAGCATATTTTTAAAACATGCCTGTTTTTGTCCAATCTGTTGAGCTTCACAAAACTCTTATCAGTTCATTTACCCATCTAGTTGAGGTCCCTCTGGATGATAGCAGTCTTCCCAGTTTTGCATTGCCTGCTGGGGGTGCTCTGTCCCATTTTGCAGGTCCTTAACAAGCACGTTACATACTATTGGCAAATCAGTAACATAGCATTAACAACTCAGCCCTGTGCTACACCTCTTGTGACCAGCCTCCAGCTGGACTTCATGTGCTGGTTACAACCCTTGGAGCCTGGCACTTTGGTCACACACCTTACTCCCCACTTATCTAGCCAGTATTTCATCAGAGTGCATATGAAGAAGTGATGGTGAGAGATGGTGTCAGATGAACTCTGCACATGTCTGTTGCTCTTTTTAGACAACACAGAGGAGAAAACAACTTTGTAAGTGTGCTGGTTTGGGGCCAGACAGATCTTCTCTTGCCCCGAAAGGGACAAAAGAATAAGACTCACACAAACGGATTGGAGAGTGATGGAAAGTTTAAATGGAAAAGCAATTGGTGAAGCTACAGAAGACTACAAAGTATAGTGGCAAAGAATATCCCAAAGCGTACAGAACCCCTCACAGAATTCCCAAAGCTTCCCAATCCTCCTTTCCTCCCACCTGAGGGTATACCCAAAACCCCCAGGGCTCTTTCTTCCCCCTCCCACTGCTAGGCAAGTCTCAGGCTGGCCAGGTCTGAGACTGCCTCCCCCCTCCATTCTCCTCCTGGCATTAGGCCTAGACAGGCCTAAGAGGCCTGAGATACTCCCCCGGCATTACCCGATAAGAGAGAGCATCTCCCATGGGAGCAGAGAGGGAAGAAAGAGGAAGAGAATGACTCTGCAGATGGCTTTATAGGGCGCAGGATTTATGGGTAGAAATACGCCGTTTCCTGTGTCCACCCCTCTGGGTGGGCACCCACGACACCAGAGGTGTATCCCATGTAGCAGTGGCAGGGGGCACCCAGCCCAAACTGCCACAGTAAGCTACCTCTTTTCATGGCACAGTCCACTGCAGGCATTAGTGATGCTCTAACCATGTAAGAGGGGAAGTCCTATGAGGATATTCCATCAATCTGAAAATCAGAAATGGCCTAAACTCTGGGAAATGGAATTCTTCTTTACCCACTGGAGGCCTTAATGATTTGTGAGAGAAAGTGACAGAGGACTGAGGCTGATTCCAGACTGTTCTTCTCAACGTTCCTGTCTGCCATATTTCAGAATGCACTAATGATAGTATTTCTTTGACCCTATTTTCATCTCATTATTTCTTCATCATATGCTCTCCTCTGTCCTCCAAAATTTTTCTCTCCTTTCTCCTAACATACCAGGCAAAGATATCAACCACCCCCAACTTACAGTAGTCAGAGAAGGATACATGGTCAGGGCATCACAGGTCAGGGCATCACAGGTCAGGGAATCTGTGTCTGTTAACGCTCTCAAATAAGAATTCTGTCTCCTGATGGAAACACACTGAAGGGAAGGATGCTGGGCTAGAGCTCAGGGCTTTTTCTGGAAAGGGCAAATACT
Organism: Indicator indicator; assembly: GCF_027791375.1. NCBI lineage: Eukaryota > Metazoa > Chordata > Aves > Piciformes > Indicatoridae > Indicator > Indicator indicator. Next base: position 17,266,795 of record NC_072023.1, read on the forward strand.
GAGAAGGGATTCATCCAATGCTTCCAGAGCAATAGGACACAGAGCTACGGTCTGACCCTGTTTGTACATTGGGCCTATCTCAACAGTGTTAGGAGATACCTACACATCCCACTGGCAACTTTATCACCTTTTGCATGGACTTCCAATTTCAGTGCTAGATGGGGTCAGGAGGAGTTAAAAGCAGAAGCCAGGAATATCCATGTCCTTTTGAATCTTTCAGGATAACCGGGCAGTCCCAACACAAGCAGTTAACTGAGTAGAATGGTGTAGACAACAGCCTCAGTGGCATAAGTACAAGAAGAGAGCAAGCTCTAGCAAGAGGTTGTGCCATTCACCAAGAAGAGCTTTTGAGGAGGTTCCACTAGGGACTCTTCAGTCATACCTTTGAGAGTGGGAGTGGGGGCAATGGTGAGCGCTTGTGTGGCTGCCTGCTGTTTTCTACAGCAGGAGTGTGCTGCCTGCAGACTCTCTCAGCTGCTTTAAGCAGTTTTGTAGCCCCTAACTACATGCTGATAAACAGCAAAGATGTTCTGCTCCAGAAATGGCTGCATGTGTCTGATGGAAATGTCTGCAAAATGGTCCAAAATCCTGCCAGCTGAGAGGCACTACAAATATTAAATATTTTGCCCAGAGTGACATTCCCTCCCTCTGTCCTCTGTATCTCACCCTATGGAGGTACCCAGAGATATGCTGCACAAATAAGTTGTGTCTGAAGATTTTATTTTTGTATAGTCTTGCCATGACCTGTCCTGCAATGGAAAAAAATGTGGAAGAGGAAAAGGAGGTCACAGAGTGAGAGTGTCTCAGTTGGCAGCAATAGTTGATTTGATCCAGGAGACGTAATTGCAGACCTTGGTGTAAACCCCAGGGTAGCCTTCCCTTGCACATCCAATACCCCAGGAAACAATGCCCTGGAGCTGTCCGTTGCAGACTACTGGACCGCCAGAATCGACCTGTGCACATGAAGAATGAGGATATTCAGCAAATGGTATCAGTGTAAGTGATGAGCAAGAACACTGCAGAAATTCAAGGGAGCTCCACTGTGCTTTTCCAATTGCCAGGTGTGCTCCTTTTCCAGACTGGATGAATCTTGGAATACTGGCTCTTCATTTCTCAGTGACTCCAGAATGAACATTTGCATCCTAAGCTCTAAAGTTCTTGGAATTACCATTGACTCTCTAGTGCAGCACTCCTCCCTTTTCAATAGCCTAAGGGGCAAGAGGTGGCATAGTCTGCTTGTGGAGATTTAGGGCAGAGGTATTTGCTTCCTCAGAAAAGGGCCAATGGCTAACTGAGGGGAAAAACCTAGCCTCACTCAAGAAGCAGCTCTCACCTGAAGTCTCCCCTGTTGATCATAAAAACAACATTCAGCTGCAGAGAGTATTAGTGGATTCTCCAATAGGATGGCTCCTCTACTGGCAAAAGACAGGAGAGAAAGCTATGGGAAAGGAGAGGCAGATGTTTTACCTGGCAGGAGTCTTTTCCTCCCTCCAGGAATCCGACACATATCATGTTGTCTGTGATTTGCCCAGGGTAGGCTTGGGAGCAGGCACTTGCAGAGAGTACAGGAGCCTTCAGGCACTGCAAGTCATCTGGGAAGTTACCTACAAGAAAAGGAGGAGAGGTGGTTGATGACATCTTCCAGTTTACTGGCAGAAACATAATCACTAAACATGCAGTTTGAGTGGTCTTTTGTTCTCTGAACTGGCATCACAGCATGGATTCCTTTTGTTTAGATGGAACAGCTTCTGCCATAGGACAATGCCCTGTCCTACCCTGCAGCTATGTGAATTTTTCAGATACCTGGAAAACTATCGATTGGCAAGCACAGAGCTAAGAGCTACTCTTGTGGCACAGATGCTGGGAGGAACCGAGGGCCTCAGGAAAACCACCATCCCCTGCAGCACAGGCTTAATTGTCATCAGTGCATTAGACACCAGTCGCCAGCCAGACCTCTGACAACTGGTGTGAGAGAATGGAACTGTCCTGCAGGAATTTTAGATCCAGTTGTGGACTTGGACCTCGTTGGCGGAGAACCGACAGCCCTGTGGATCTTAGTTGAGTGCTTGGCACTGTGCAGCTACCTGTGCCAGGCCACAGAAGTTGTGGCAGCAAGAGGCTGCTGTTGAATGGAGCATGGATGACTCGAGTGAGTCCAGGTTTGGAACACCAAACAAGAGGAAGGACTTTGCAAAAGCTTGTCTTTAAAGCAGGTAAATGAAAACTGCCCTACACAAATGGATCACCCCAAACTCTCTGTCCCACAGCACTTCTCTGTGCTTAGGCTGTACTGCTTGGACTTAATTGTGAGGCCCTAGAGTGTCTCCAGGGCCCTCATGATGCTGTACATTCCCAGAGGCTACTCACTGCCGCTGCTGAGTGTGTTGCCCCAGCCAGAGATCAGGCATGTGGTGCCTGCTGTCACACAGCTAGTAGGCAGAGGAACTGTCTGGACAGCTCTGTTCAGCTTGGCTGGTGTGGCAAGCTTGATGAGCATGATGTCATTGTCCAGGGTTGAGCTGCTGTAGCGGGGGTTGCGGATGACTTTAGCTGAATTAATGAACTGCTGAGTGGACTCCGTGGCTGCCAGGTTGTTTTTGCCGAGCTGCACCTGGATACGACTGCAGAAGAGAAGGAATGGCCACATCCATTACTGCTCCTGACAGGGCATGGGCAAGCTCCCTGCCACCATAGGCACTCCCTTCACCACTGCTGTTGTAGCAGCTGCAGGTGGAACACATAACAGTGCTTTACTCAAGCATTCTGGAAAAGGGCAAACTGCCTTTACCTTGACCACATTTGTCTTCCTGTTCTGCACTGACTATCTTTTACCAAGAGTAGTGCCACAGCCCATACCTGGCTATGAGATTATCACATTGCCATTTCAGAAAGTGCTCTGCATGCACAGAAACACTTGCAGGAGTGGAAAAGCCCTTCAGATGCCTCAGCCCAGCTTCCTGAATGAGCCACCCATTCCTTGGTTGTCCCCTGTCACGCCGGAGTCACTTACGTATCTGGATCTCAAAGCTCGGAATACCTGCTGGCAGGGAACTGGAAGAAAGAAGCAGGCTATGGAAGCAGAAATTTTATTCCACTCACGACTTGTAGCAGTGAGCAGCTGAGAGGACCCACTGGCTGCTGATGAGAGAACCTCCACAGAAGTGATACCCAGAATTCAGGGACACCTGATAGGGAACAGAGTTCTTTGCACAGGTGTAGCCTCCCACGATCTTGTCATCATCATCATCATCATCACCGCTGATGGGATAGGCAACTGGGAGAGAAGAAGAGGCACATGTCAGCATCTGGCATAAGGAATCCTGTGCCCCTGTGCCTGACTGAAGCACCTCACTTGTAGGCTCTGCTTCCACAAAGACTCAGAGTAGCAGTGGTGGGGAAGTCTAACGGACACTCATTTGCTGCTCCCTAAAACAATGCCATCAGGGTTAGAAGCAGATGGGTCTCACACACCTGCATCTCAAGCACTGGCTGCTAGTCCCAGGGCGTCTGTGCCAGGATGCTGCCCGCAGTAGCGGTCGATAGGGGACCGAGTGCAGGTACAACACAGGTCTGCAGTGGCATTTCCTCGGCACGCTCGCCCTCAGCTCACACATTTACAGCAGCTCCAGGACTTTCTGGGCCTGGGCATTATCTTTGTATTTCAGAGTCCTTAAGAGAGAGGCAGTCTGGTTTTTTGAGGCTATGGCCATGTTTCAGCAGTCCTGCATCAGAAACCCCTGGGAAGGGATTCATTCCTCTTTCTGTGACACGAGTGGTGATCAACAGGCAGCAGTCAAAAGAGGTTGTAGGCTCTGCCTTAGAACTTGTGCAAGCTGAAACTGAATTTCACTTTGGCAGCACACACTACCTTGTGAGTTTGCTCAGAAAATGAGCTTCCTTACACACTGCAACAACAGGAGTGAAAAACATACTCACCAGCCACACCCAGAAAGGCCAGCAACAGTATGTGCTTCATGGTCTCCACACGACCTCAAGCCTGGAGAGGTGGACTGCAAGTGTGAGCTGCTAGAAATACACTTTCTGAAATGGCCTTATCTCCCATCCAAGGCTTTTTTCCAGGCAAAAATTACATAGTGGAAAATTCAAAGCTCCAAATGTGGGCACTGGTAGAAAGTACAAATAGCATATCAGTTAATCATAAACCTTCCTTAGGATAGAGAGCTATTTTAAAATTATTTCAGAAGGCAGCCTTCCCTTTGGAAATACTTTTGGGCTTTGGAAGATCTGTGGTTGCTGGTCTGCATCATTCTCACATGCAGCACCTGTTGAGAGCAGCCTTCACACCCCTTTGAGCTTCCTCTGTGCTGATGGTGTTGTCCTTAAAAATGTGAAGTTTTTGCTGGAAGCTGTAAGTTGCAGCTAATGAACCCTAAGACACTTCTGCATTTATTCTGAAACAAACAAAGCCAAGTCCAAAACTTCTCAGTGCTGTTAAGTTCATTTGAGCAAATTCCTTTTCTTGATTGGAGTGTGTGTGTGCTTATCATATAGGACACAATCTTTTCCCAAAGGAAAACGTTCAAAAATAAATTCAATAGGCATGAAAAAAATCTCTCCACTGCCTCCCATGTGAAGCTGTTCAGTTGTGGGCTTGTTCCCCATAGCTCTTGGGAAGTGTTTTTCTCTCCCCTAGTCCATATGATAATCTCAGCCTGGGTACTGACAATTCTTTCTTTTAAGACTCTGCCTGAAATGTAAACACTTCTTCTGCTCAGTGCTGCTGAACATCCCACTGTAAGGGGTTTTTAAGGGTCTTTAAAAGAGATATGCTCCAGCTGCAAACAAGTTTCTCATTTCATGCCTCAGAATGCTGGCAGCTCCAAGGGCACAGAAGGGAGGAGGATTGGTGAATGGGGGGCACCTGTGTTAGATGTTATCAAAGGACAAGCAGAGGCAGCTGGTCTTTCTAGAAGTCCATGCTCCTAGTCCAAGTGTTTCAGTCAGCTGTATCATCACTGAACTCAGATACAGTAAATAAATCTGTCCAGGCTGATGCAAGATCGTGGGAAGGGGAAACCTGGAAAAACTATGGGCTGGCAGAGAGAAAGCTGCCCAGGAGCATCAAGTGGGAGAGTTTCTCAGGATAGCTCTTGTACTTCTCACAGAGCTTGGTGATACTCTCTTCCCAAGACTGTCCTGCTTTGGAGCAGCTGTTACATTCTACAAAGCTTCTGACCCTGGAGCTGTTCACAGCTGTGCAAACCTTCTGTCACACCCTCTTGCTTTGTCCTCTCTGTCTGTGTTTCTCTTTTCCCAGTGGCACAGTGTTCTGCTTTCACGTCAGAGATTTGGACTCTCAGTTTCCCAGAGACAAAGGACTGTACAGTAACTGGGGGCTAGTAGGCAAATCTAGGGCCTTGGTAATTCCTCCTTTTTCAGGAAACCTGCTGTTGGTATTGATGCTGCCAGCATTCCAAAAGAAGATTGGATGAGTCATTGGCAGAGTCTGCCTGAAAACCCAAGCCCCACTGCCTAGATAGTGCTGTGAGACAGACACCTCTGCTTCCAGTCTAAACCTCTCTTTCCCTCTCCGTGCCTTCCCAGGCATTGTGATATCTAGGGTCATTTTACCTGAGGAGCTTCCATGATGCATACCAGCACTAAGAGACAGTCAGGAATATAATACAAATTAGCTCCTGCATTGCTCTTTCCTCAGCCTGGGGCACCTGTGCCCTTCAGGTTGGAGCTCTGCAGGATGCCGAGCCCAAGGCTAGATTTTCAAGGGAACAGCGAGATCCTGCCACTTCAGCCCTGTCTGAGCCAAGCCCTAGTATATCCCCACCAAGTTTCTCAGTACTTCCAGTCTCTGCCATGGTTTATCACTTATTTCTCTCTTCTACTACTCCCTTTTGCCTCAAATTTGTTTGGGTTTTTTTTTTCATCCACATTCTCCAGATTCTCAGGCATGCAAGACTTCGGCTCAGAGACTTCAAAGCAATGTCAATGAATTGCCACAGTCCAGTTGGTGGCTCCTCAAAGAGGCTCTTCCTCTTGTCCCAGAGAAGAGGGAGCTGAGAGAGGACTGGGAGTCAAGATATCTGATGTGAGCACACAGGAGAGTGTGTGTGCTCGTGCACCATGGTGTGTACCCAGGTGTGATAGGCTGTGGTGTGCGTGCGTACACATCCACATGTGTTTGTCTGTGTGTATGTGTCCATTTATCCATGCCACCTCCCACCCTCAAACTTGGTTTCCTCTCCCTGGCCTGCTGCATCAAGGATTGATTTTGGCTGGTGAGCTGATCGGGATCGACACCGGGTCCGCTGTGCCTGCTTTGGGATCTCTCTCTTTTCGTTTCTTTTCGGGGTTTGCGGGTCGGAAGGACCCCTGGCAGAGAGCGACAACCAGCGGTCGTCCTCTCGCGTGCCTGCTCGGGATTGTGACGTCAGCCACGGGAATTTTTAAAACCCACGGGGCTGAGTGCACGACGCCATTTTGGCTGGTGAGCTGGGCTTCTTGCCTGGTTGCACGTGCCAGGTCAGCTAATAGGGTACGGGGGAAAAAACAAACAAACAAACAAACAAAAACCCACACAAAGACCCACAAGCAAACAAACAAACAAAACCTCTCAATAAAATCTCCGATCTCAAGATCTCTTGCCAGCAGGTACCTACCATGGTAACAACTCGGACAAAGGGTGTTAAACATGCAGTAGGTTCCCAGACTGAGTCTCTCTACAAGCATGCTGGTGTTCAGGCTTCTAGCTGCAGTGAGTGTTCGAGCCTGGCACTTGCTGTGGAGGGTGAAGGAGACACCTGTGTCAGGTGTGACCAGGTGAATTTTCTCATAAATTTGGTAGCTGAGCTGAAGGATGAAGTGGCTGAGCTGAAAGCGGAGGCAGCAAGGCTCAGGACCATACGAGAAAGTGAAAGGGAGTTGGATATGTGGGAACAGGCTTTGCAACCCTCTCCAGTTGAGGGGAGCAGTGGAGGATGGATACAGATCCCTGTCAGGGGAAGCAAAGGGAATGCACCCCCACCCTCCTCCCCTCCCCCGCTGCCCTTGAGCAATAAGTATGAGACTCTGCAGGCTCAGGGCAATGTGGACGAGAGTATTGTAGAGGAACCGATCAAGGAGATGCCAAAGATGAAGCAGCCCCCCCAAACCTTAAGGACCAGTGCCACAAAGAAAAAGAGAAAGGCTATAGTTATTGGAGACTCTCTCTTGAGGGGAACAGAGCGACCCATATGTCATCCCAACCCATCCCACAGGGAGGTGTGCTGCCTACCTGGGGCCCGGGTGAGGGACATCACCCAGAGGTTACCTAAACTAATCCATCCCTCTGACTATTACCCATTGCTGGTAATCCAGGCTGGAAGTGAAGAAATTGAAAAGAGCAGCACCAGGAAGATTTAAAAGGAATTTAAGGCCCTTGGGAAATCGATTGACGGGGCAGGACCTCAAGTGGTGTTCTGCTCAGTTCCCTCAGCAGCAGTGGTGTACTCTGAGAGGAACAGGAAAACCCACACCATCAACAGTTGGCTTAGGAGATGGTGCCAGCAGCGGAATTTTGGCTTCTTTGATCACGGGGCAACTCTTACTGCACCCGACCTGCTGGACCAAGTTGGGTTGAATTTATCTAGAAAGGGTAAGAGGGTGCTGGCACTGGGGTTGGCAGGACTCATTGGGAGGGCTTTAAACTAGGTCTGAAGGGGGTGGGTGAGGAAACCAGTCTCCCTGGAGAGGAGGGGAAACCACATAAACTGGTGAAATCAGCAGCCCAGCTGAAGTGCATGTACACCAATGCACACAGTATGGGCAAGAAACAAGAGGAACTGGAACTCTTGGTTCACCAGGAGAACTATGATGTAGTTGCCATCACAGAAACATGGTGGGACGACTCTCACAATTGGAGTACCGCACTGGGGGGTTATAAGCACTGTAGGAGAGACAGGCAAGGGAGAAGAGGAGGAGGGGTGGCCCTGTATATTAGGGAGTCCTTTGATGCCTCAGAACTTGAGGCTGCAGATGAAAGGGTTGAATGCTTGTGGGGTAAAATCAGAGGGAGGCCGCACAAAACTGACATCCTGGTTGGAGTCTGTTATAGACCACCATACCAGGACGAGGAGGCCGATGAGATACTCTTTAAGCAGCTGGAAGCTGTCTCAAGATCATCAGACCTTGTCCTTGTGGGGGACTTTAACCTACCAGACATCTGCTGGGAACTTAATTCAGCAGAGAGGAGACAGTCCAGAAGGTTCCTAGAGTGCATGGATGACAACTTCCTGATGCAGCTCTTAGGTGAACCTACCAGGGGCAAGGCTCTGCTTGATCTGCTGTTCTCAAACAGAGAAGGGCTGGTGGGAGATGTGATGGTTGGAGGCTGTCTAGGGTGCAGCGACCATGAGATAGTGGAGTTTTCAATATGCAGGGAGATAGGGAGGAGCAGTAACAGAACCCTCACTTTGGACTTCCGGAGGGCAAACTTCAGGTTGTTCAGGCAACTTATTCGGAAAGTTCCCTGGGTAACAGCCCTTAAGAAGAAAGGGGTCCAGGATGGTTGGACCTACTTCAAACAGGAGCTCTTAAAGGCACAGGAACTGGCAGTTCCCACATGCCGTAAGATGAGCCGGCGGGGAAGACGACCGGCCTGGATGAGCAAGCAGCTCCTGAAGGATTTAAGGGAAAAAAAGAGGGTTTATCGCCTTTGGAAAGGGGGGGAGGCAACTAGTGACATGTTTAAGGATGTTGTTAGATCATGTAGGAGAAAAGTTAGAGAAGCAAAAGCACAGTTAGAAATTAAACTGGCCACTTCCGTGAAGGACAACAAAAAGCATTTTTATAAATATATTAATGCTAAAATGAGGGGCAAGAGGAGCCTCCACTCTTTGTTGGACGTGGAGGGTAACATTGTAACTAAGGATGAGGAGAAGGCTGAGATTCTAAATACCTTCTTTGCCTCCATTTTCAACAGTAAGGCAGGAGGACTTCAGGATAACTGGCCTCCTGAGCTGGTCGATGGGGTCAAGGAGCAGTGTTGTACTCCTGAAATCCATGTGGAATTAGTTCGAGACTTGTTGAGTCACTTGGATATTCACAAGTCCATGGGACCTGATGGGATTCATCCTAGGGTGCTGAAAGAGCTGGCAGATGAGCTGGCCAAGCCTCTCTCCATCATTTTCCACCAGTCCTGGCTCACTGGAGAGGTCCCAGAAGACTGGAAACTGGCCAATGTGACACCCATCCACAAGAAGGGACGGACAGAAGAACCTGGGAACTCCAGGCCTGTCAGCCTGACCTCAGTGCCAGGGAAAATCATGGAGCAGATTGTCTTGGGGGCAATCACTGTGCACCTGAAGGATGGCCAAGGAATCAGGCCCAGCCAACATGGATTTAGGAAGGGCAGGTGCTGCCTCACCAACCTGATCTCCTTCTATGATCAGGTGACCTGCCTGGTGGACGTGGGAAAGGCTGTGGATGTAGTCTACCTGGACTTCAGCAAGGCCTTTGACACCGTCCCCCACAGCAAACTCCTGGCCAAGCTGGCAGCCTGTGGCTTGGACAGCAGCACTCTGTGCTGGGTTAGGAACTGGCTGGAGGGCCGAGCCCAGAGAGTGGTGGTGAATGGTGCCACATCCAGCTGGCAGCCTGTCACTAGTGGTGTCCCCCAGGGATCAGTGCTGGGCACCATCCTGTTCAATATCTTTATTGATGATCTGGATGAGGGGATTGAGTCCATCATCAGTAAATTTGCAGATGACAGCAAGCTGGGAGCAGGTGTTGATCTGTTAGAAGGTAGAAGGGCTCTGCAGAGGGACCTTGACCATCTAGGCAGATGGGCAGAGTCCAACAGGATGGCATTCAACAAGTCCAAGTGCCGGGTGCTGCACTTTGGCCACAACAACCCCATGCAGAGCTACAGGCTGGGGTCAGAGTGGCTGGAGAGCAGCCAGGCGGAAAGGGACCTGGGGGTACTGGTTGACAGCAGCTGAACATGAGCCAGCAGTGTGCCCAGGTGGCCAAGAGAGCCAATGGCATCCTGGCCTGCATCAGGCATAGTTTGGCCAGCAGGAGCAGGGAGGTCATTGTACTCCTGTACACAGCACTGGTTAGGCCACACCTTGAGTCCTGTGTCCAGTTCTGGGCCCCTCAGTTTAGGAAAGATGTTGAATTGCTGGAGCATGTCCAGAGAAGGGCAACGAGGCTGGGGAGAGGCCTTGAGCACAAGCCCTATGAGGAGAGGCTGAGGGAGCTGGGACTGTTTAGCCTGGAGAAGAGGAGGCTCAGGGGTGACCTCATTGCTGTCTACAACTACCTGAAGGGAGGTTGTAGCCAGGTGGGGGTTGGTCTCTTCTCCCAGGCAACCAGCACCAGAACAAGAGGACACAGTCTCAAGCTGCGCCAGGGGAGGTTTAGGCTGGAGGTGAGGAGAAAGTTCTTCACAGAGAGAGTGGTTGGCCATTGGAATGTGCTGCCCAGGGAGGTGGTGGAGTCACCATCCCTGGAGGTGTTCAAGAGGGGATTGGACATGGCACTTGGTGCCATGGTTTAGATAGTCATGAGGTTTAGGGTGACAGGTTGGACTCGATGATCTTTGAGGTCTCTTCCAGCCTTCTTGATTCTATGATTCTATGATTGATTGGCAATAGATCCAGATTCTGGGCCTGAAATTCATCTTTCTCCCAGGGGAGAGAGAATCTCATTTCTGGCACACTCTGGAGCACGATGCACTCACTGTAGGCAGTGGGGGCTGGAAGACACTGAGTACCTGAATTCTAGGGCTCTTTTCCCATTTACAGGGAGATTCCAGGACTTAGTGAAATAGAAGTGATGGACTGGGGGAGCAGCCCAGGCACCCAAGTTGTATTGGATGGATTAAATCCCCATGTGGAGGAATTAAGGCTCTTGCTTTTGTGATAATTGTGCCTGTCTTATATGTGGGCAGGCTGCTTTGCTAATGTCCAAAGATGTCCCCTGAGGCAGAGCTGCCTGCCAATGGACATCATCCTGGTTCTGCATTTGTCATGCCAAAGACAATAGTGATTAACAGCCAGGAATTAAATCACCGTGCCTGAAAGCTGAGAAGAGGACCCAGGGATCTGGTTTCTCAGTCTCTCTTTCTCTTCCTGGATTGCTGTGGCTATCTGCTTCATGCCCAGGGCAAGAAGGAATCAAGATTTTGGAGCTGCTGTTTCTTTCATGCCCTGCCCCATACTTCTTTCTGACAGAGAGGTGACACAACTGATTTGAGGTGGGGTGCAGACAACCTTCCCATTTAATGCACTGGGGAGTTTATTTGTCCCATAAATAAAGCCCAGCTGAGAACATGCACGTTTGGACCAGTGCAGGTAAGATTTTGACCTCTTGGTAGCACCGGTTACTGTGGACAGAACAGGACTCTGCCTTTCTCTGTGTCATGACTCACCTCACATCCTTGATCTGCAGCCACTTCTTCTGAAGGGTGCAGAGCAGCTTCCAGCCCCAGCCCAGCAGGCATCCAGCACCTCACTGAGGTGCAGCACTCCACTGAGATGCTTCAAAAGCAGAGTCCTAGGTGCATGGCCTCCACCCCACTAGCAGTTTCCCCACATTATCCATTAACCCCCATGTTGCCAAAACCTTCTGCCTCCCTTGCCCAGCATAAGCTCCCCTCAGCCAAGAGGGGACTGTATGCTCGCTGCCCACCTCAACATCACAGGTTAACTGCAAAACACCTCCTGACCTTTTCCCCAAAAGCAACTGCGAGAGGCTGTTCCTTCATCTGGCTGTAAACCCTTTGCTTCCTCAGGAAACCAAACATCCAGGCATGCCCTGCTCTAATTCTCCTCTAAAGAAAACAGGGTGTCTTGGCTGCTGCCTCTGGCTCTAATGTGCAGATGCCCCTGGCTTCCCAGAAGTAGGCTGAGAAAGCCATCAAGGTAGTCCTTCCCACTCCCAGATCCACAAAATTCTCAGAGAAGAGTAAGCATGACACTGAAGCAGGAAGCAAATAAACTTGGCGGGCACTGGAGGCCAATTCTCCTAGGGTCAGTGGAAAGAAGAGGTGGATGCAACACATCTAAGGATTCTTCACATGCATGGCTGAAATAGCCATGGCTCAAACAGAGCCATGTCAACTTCTCACCATTTATCATCCACAAAGGACAAACTCAGGTCTTCACCCTCTCCACGTGTAACTCTCCACTCTCTTCAGTGTGGAGCCATGGAGCTCTGGGTTTGTGGAGAACCTCTGCTGTTTCCTAGTGTCTGATCTAGCCACTTGCTGCATCCTCTGCCACAAGATGGCTGCCCTGACTTGCTGACTTTTCTTTATCTTCAGTGTCACTGAATAGTAAAAGAGAATGGCAGTCCCTAGCAGAAGCTGATTCTCAGGTATATTTTCACAGTCCACCAAAGACATAAGCTGAGAAATCCTTCATGCAGTGTGAGACATAAGCCTTGTCAGGGGCTCTCCAGCTCATGCTGCAGCTGCCATGGAGAGGGAGATGCTGACACGTAAGTGAGCTGTGCAACTCCATGGTCTCCACCTGCTGATTCAGTGCCTCCTGTGTACAGTTTTTTTCATGCCTTTCAGTAACCTTTCTTCCTTATACTAACACTGAATTCAGTGACATCCCATTTGCCTTCTCTTTCACAGAATCATTATATGGAAGCACCAGCAGGCATCCTAGCCCACTTCCACTTGTTTATACTTCCCTGACGCTAGGCGTACATCCAGGCACAGAGTTCAAGAGCTCCTGTGAGGAGGGGAAAAGTGTGGCCAGCAATGCTCACCACGTTGAAGACCTCTGTCTTTTGTTGTCTGAGTTCCTTTCATCCTTGTCACTCTTCCATCTGTGGATCCCTATGCTCATTGGTTTCCCCAGGTAGCCTGTGCTGAGTTTGCCCTGTTCAAAAGGTCATTAAACATCCTTCTGAGCAGCAATGCCTGAGGTGCTGCGTAGAGGATACCAGGGGCCTGAATCTGGTGAGGCTGTGAGCAGAGCAGCAGAGGGGTGTCACTGGTAGAGCATGAATGAATGAACTTACACTGTACAGCTGCTTTCAAGACCCTAGTGCTCTCACCAGCTGCATTCCAGCACCACCCCACACACAAGACATGCCAGCAGGCAGAATGCTTGTGCTGTTTTAGTGTCTTTCCTTGTCCTGCCTCCCACTTATGTCAATTTCTGTGCACAGAGAAGAAGACCCCTCACACAGCTTGGGGGAGAGGGGGGTGTGGTATGTGTAAGAATGAGCCATGGGAGAGACCATAAATGCATGGGGAATTGCAAGGGACCTGTGTGTGTTCTTCATCCCTCATTTTCCAGCTCATTTTCCAGGGTCTTCAGAATGAAGCAGGGATCTTTCTTTCAGCATTACTCTGCCTTGCACACACTCCCATGCAACCTCAGCACAGTTCTGGCCATGCAATCCACTCATCCTCTCCCTGTACCTCCACCCCCATCTCTGCAGGGTTTTTACCCTCCTGTGATTGTGTGCATCATCCCCACATGTTCCCAGCCAGCCAATGCTTTTGCACATTTCATGTCCTGCCCAGCCCCAGTATGTTTCACCCTCACTTAATACTTCCTCTTTATGTGTCTCTGGGCAACTACAGAAGGTGGGTCCCTGAAAGAAGAGGGGCTTTTCCCCCATGGTTCCTAGCTGGTTCTTTGTGGCCATACTGGCCCCTATAGGTAAGTGAATCCATCCCACCCCTGCATACCTACATCGAGTCCACTGCTGTTGTCCCACCTGTGTACCCAGTTGCTGGCAGCGCTCTGTTCCCCAAAACATTCAGTGCCCAGGCTGGGCAATGAATGAGGTGGGCAGGAATCCCTGAACCCTCCTGCGACGGCTGCCTGGTTTTGCTTCTGTGCACAGTCTCCTGGATGCTTTTTTTGGACAGAAACTGCCTGGGAATGTTTCCTGCCTATTGAAGATGGATTGTAAGTTCACCTGCTGATCTGAAGAGCTGTGCCATTCCCTCCACTGCTCCCCAGCCTGTCGTGTTGCCTCTAAGTCTCTCCTCTACCACACAGTGCCTAGTTCAAGTTTTTTCCATTTTTAACTTCTTCCCAGCATTTCTCCTTTTCCATTCCAGCACTGGCTCTGGAACAGTCCCCAGACACAGTGATACGACAAGACCAGTCGGTGAATCTGAGCTGTTCCAAGAAGAAATCCTCCAGCACAGCTATGTACTGGTACAAGATGCCTTTGGGGAAGGACTCCAGGCTGATCATAGTGGCTTCTGCACTAGAGGGTGTTAAAGCAGATGTTGAGGAGAATTTCAAAAGCCATTTCAAGAGCAGCGAGATACAAGGAGACAGGATAGAGCTCTTGATAGAGCATGCCTTCCTCAATGACTCTGGCACCTATTACTGTGCGGAGAATGAGGCACAGTGGCTGGGCTGCTGAGAGAGCTGAGCGCAAACCTCTCCCTGCACAAAAGGGACCTGCTTTTTTCCTCACAAATGCTGCATGAGGCAAGATGATTCCTTTCCACTCATTACCTCCTCTGCTTTCTAGCCTTCCCTCCATCCTCTTGCCCGGCCTTCTCTCCTTGCTGCCCCTTTCCTCCTTCATTTAACTCATTACATTATATTCTTACAGGGGAACATCTTCACTGCAAAGCCCATGACAACTTTCAGCAGTCAGGCACTTGCTCTCTTTTATGGGTTAACCTTCCCCTGCCACATGTTGCTGGGCCCACAGCATGGGCACAGGCATGCAGAGGCTCCATCTGGCCTCTGATGCACAGAACCAGGGTACACAAACTGGGAGCCTTACTTCCTGCCTGCAGTGATTACCCCCAGCCTTGGGTTGGTGAACAAGGCTGTGCCTCATGCAGAGAAGACAGATGTTTTTTCCAGCTCTGTCCATTCTCATCCTTCTGCTCCTGTGCAGAATTCTGCAAAAGGGAGATGAGCAGTCAGCTCTTCTCTTCTGGAGAAGGCTAAGTCTGTACCATCACGTCCCATGGTAAACTTGCTGCACGGTGAAGTCTCCCTAGAGGTAGACCCAGTACCGAGCCAAAGGTAGCCTTTTCTCTCCTTGAGATCTCCCTTTGGAGGAAAAGAAGAGCAGTCACAGAAATCCTCTCTCCCATGATACAAACAGACACCAGGATGAGCAGTCAGCAGTGTTTCCCATACCTGGGCAGCATAATGAGGGGCACTGGGATAAGCTGAGAAGATTCCACATGGCAGCTTGCAGAGCAGGGAGTCTCTGAGCGTGAGGGTGTCTAGAGGGGAGACTCAGCACAGACACAAACATGCATTTCTGAGTTCTCTTTCTCTTCCCTTCATTTGGTGCCTCTGTGCTGTGCACGCACTCAGGCAGCCCCATCATGCTCCTGTGATAACACTTTGCCTCCTGCCCATATACACACCCACACATACATACAGCAGGAAGTTGGTGGAGCAGGATGCGTGCACTTGATGCCTGCATGCAGATGCCACTCCCCACTGTTCTCAGCCAGCCAGCTGCTCTCACTCATTGCCCTGCCCACCTGTCCACAAGAGACATCTCTCTTGCTCAACCTCTCCTCTTCATGAATCTTCCTGCCTGTGTCATCACCACGGGCAGGTTGCTGGAAGGAGGTGGCCTTTCTCCATGGTTCTCCAGTGGTTCCTTATGACCATCCTGGTGCCTGTTGGTAAGCAAGTTTCCCTTCCACTTGAACAGCTGCACTGGAGTTGCTGCAGCTCCCTCAGCTGTCTAGCCAGTTGCTGGCAGTGCCCCATTCCCCAAGACTTCCAGGAAGAGGATGGGCAATGAACAAGATGATCTTTTCCTCCACCTCTTTAGTCTGAAAATTCTACAGATCTACAAAATTAGGTTTTTTTGGTTTTTCTTTTTAAACCCATCTTAATATTTCAGATGAGAGTACTAAAGGAATTATTTTCCCAACAAATTTTCTGTTTTATTTGAAGCTGGTTTGTGGAGTTTTATTTCTCATGCATGTCTCTCTCAGAGAAATGGAACACTGTCCCATAGCTTGCTGATATCATTAGCCACCCTATCCCATATCATGCTTCAAAGAAGTGCTTTCATGCCCCTTTCAACATATTTCACTCCTCCCATTGCTTCCCTTCTCTTTGCAGGCCAGGCACTTCAATCGCCAGACATGGTTGTCCGAGTGGGAGACTCTGTGACTCTGGACTGCTCCCAAAAGACAAATGCATTCTTGACCATGTACTGGTATAAATTGCCCATGGGGAAGGATGCCACCCTGCAGTTGGTTGTATACTCAATGGAAGGTGGCACAGCAGAGATTGAGAAGGAATTCAGAAACCGCATCCAGAGCAGCGGGACGAAGGGCAGCCGCTTATCTATGAAGATAGATCATGCCCTACTCAATGACTCTGGCACATACTTCTGTGCTGAGCAAGACACACAGTGACTGCAAAGCCAGAGCAGCACAGCACAAACCTTTCCATGCAGACAGGGATCTGGCCATAGCACATGCACAACCCCGTATTTGACAGTACCAAATTTCTGCTCTTGCCCTCCAGCCCTGCCTGCATAAAGTAAGAGCTGGTACAGTCTGTTTCTCTTCCACTTGGCTCTAATTTTTTTCCTATTCTATCCCACCTCAGAAACACCTTTTGACCCTTTTTACCTATATACACTGCCTAGCCTCATTTCTCTTCTTTCCATAGATTTCCTTTCACTTTACTGCTCTACTCATTCTGTCCCTTTCTCCTGTGTCCTCTCTCTCACCTATTTCTCTCCTGGTTTCTTATGTTTAAGCATATTTTTAAAACATGCCTGTTTTTGTCCAATCTGTTGAGCTTCACAAAACTCTTATCAGTTCATTTACCCATCTAGTTGAGGTCCCTCTGGATGATAGCAGTCTTCCCAGTTTTGCATTGCCTGCTGGGGGTGCTCTGTCCCATTTTGCAGGTCCTTAACAAGCACGTTACATACTATTGGCAAATCAGTAACATAGCATTAACAACTCAGCCCTGTGCTACACCTCTTGTGACCAGCCTCCAGCTGGACTTCATGTGCTGGTTACAACCCTTGGAGCCTGGCACTTTGGTCACACACCTTACTCCCCACTTATCTAGCCAGTATTTCATCAGAGTGCATATGAAGAAGTGATGGTGAGAGATGGTGTCAGATGAACTCTGCACATGTCTGTTGCTCTTTTTAGACAACACAGAGGAGAAAACAACTTTGTAAGCTACCTCTTTTCATGGCACAGTCCACTGCAGGCATTAGTGATGCTCTAACCATGTAAGAGGGGAAGTCCTATGAGGATATTCCATCAATCTGAAAATCAGGAATGGCCTAAAATCTGGGAAATGGAATTCTTCTTTACCCACTGGAGGCCTTAATGATTTGTGAGAGAAAGTGACAGAGGACTGAGGCTGATTCCAGACTGTTCTTCTCAACGTTCCTGTCTGCCATATTTCAGAATGCACTAATGATAGTATTTCTTTGACCCTATTTTCATCTCATTATTTCTTCATCATATGCTCTCCTTTGTCCTCCAAATTTTTTCTCTCCTTTCTCCTAACATACCAGGCAAAGATATCAACCACCCCCAACTTACAGTAGTCAGAGAAGGATACATGGTCAGGGCATCACAGGTCAGGGCATCACAGGTCAGGGCATCACAGGTCAGGGCATCACAGGTCAGGGAATCTGTGTCTGTTAACGCTCTCAAATAAGAATTCTGTCTCCTGATGGAAACACACTGAAGGGAAGGACGCTGGGCTAGAGCTCAGGGCTTTTTCTGGAAAGGGCAAATACTGAGAAGGGATTCATCCAATGCTTCCAGAGCAATAGGACACAGAGCTACGGTCTGACCCTGTTTGTACATTGGGCCTATCTCAACAGTGTTAGGAGATACCTACCTACACATCCCACTGGCAACTTTATCACCTTTTGCATGGACTTCCAATTTCAGTGCTAGATGGGGTCAGGAGGAGTTAAAAGCAGAAGCCAGGAATATCCATGTCCTTTTGAATCTTTCAGGATAACCGGGCAGTCCCAACACAAGCAGTTAACTGAGTAGAATGGTGTAGACAACAGCCTCAGTGGCATAAGTACAAGAAGAGAGCAAGCTCTAGCAAGAGGTTGTGCCGTTCACCAAGAAGAGCTTTTGAGGAGGTTCCACTAGGGACTCTTCAGTCATACCTTTGAGAGTGGGAGTGGGGGCAATGGTGAGCGCTTGTGTGGCTGCCTGCTGTTTTCTACAGCAGGAGTGTGCTGCCTGCAGACTCTCTCAGCTGCTTTAAGCAGTTTTGTAGCCCCTAACTACATGCTGATAAACAGCAAAGATGTTCTGCTCCAGAAATGGCTGCATGTGTCTGACGGAAATGTCTGCAAAATGGTCCAAAATCCTGCCAGCTGAGAGGCACTACAAATATTAAATATTTTGCCCAGAGTGACATTCCCTCCCTCTGTCCTCTGTATCTCACCCTATGGAGGTACCCAGAGATATGCTGCACAAATAAGTTGTGTCTGAAGATTTTATTTTTTTATAGTCTTGCCATGTCCTGTCCTGCAATGGAAAAAAATGAGGAGGAGGAAAAGGAGGTCACAGAGTGAGAGTGTCTCAGTTGGCAGCAATAGTTGATTCGATCCAGGAGACATAATTGCAGACCTTGGTGTAAACCCCAGGGTAGCCTTCCCTTGCACATCCAATACCCCAGGAAACAATGCCCTGGAGCTGTCCGTTGCAGACTACTGGACCGCCAGAATCGCCCTGTGCACATGAAGAATGAGGATATTCAGCAAATGGTATCAGTGTAAGTGATGAGCAAGAACACTGCAGAAATTCAAGGGAGCTCCACTGTGCTTTTCCTACACACAAATTGTACAAAAATTAATTTCTGATTGCCACTCTATGCCTGATGCTTCCGTACCTCACTTGAGCTCCCAGTGCACCACAGCTAAGGACGAGTAAGGTGCCTGGTTCTGATGGATGCAGTCTTGGCAGACACTTAGCGTGTGGATGTGCATCTTAAACATTATTCTACCAAAGAGCTCTGTGGGGACACACTCATGTGAAATGAAGAACAATTGCCAGGTGTGCTCCTTTTCCAGACTGGATGAATCTTGGAATACTGGCTCTTCATTTCTCAGTGACTCCAGAATGAACATTTGCATCCTAAGCTCTAAAGTTCTTGGAATTACTATTGACTCTCTAGTGCAGCACTCCAATCCCTTTTCAAATAGCCTAAGGGGCAAGAGGTGGCATAGTCTGCTTGTGGAGATTTAGGGCAGAGGTATTTGCTTCCTCAGAAAAGGGCCAATGGCTAACTGAGGGGAAAAACCTAGCCTCACTCAAGAAGCAGCTCTCACCTGAAGTCTCCCCTGTTGATCATAAAAACAACATTCAGCTGCAGAGAGTATTAGTGGATTCTCCAATAGGATGGCTCCTCTACTGGCAAAAGACAGGAGAGAAAGCTATGGGAAAGGAGAGGCAGATGTTTTACCTGGCAGGAGTCTTTTCCTCCCTCCAGGAATCCGACACATATCATGTTGTCTGTGATTTGCCCAGGGTAGGCTTGGGAGCAGGCACTTGCAGAGAGTACAGGAGCCTTCAGGCACTGCAAGTCATCTGGGAAGTTACCTACAAGAAAAGGAGGAGAGGTGGTTGATGACATCTTCCAGTTTACTGGCAGAAACATAATCACTAAACATGCAGTTTGAGTGGTCTTTTGTTCTCTGAACTGGCATCACAGCATGGATTCCTTTTGTTTAGATGGAACAGCTTCTGCCATAGGACAATGCCCTGTCCTACCCTGCAGCTATGTGAATTTTTCAGATACCTGGAAAACTATCGATTGGCAAGCACAGAGCTAAGAGCTACTCTTGTGGCACAGATGCTGGGAGGAACCGAGGGCCTCAGGAAAACCACCATCCCCTGCAGCACAGGCTTAATTGTCATCAGTGCATTAGACACCAGTCGCCAGCCAGACCTCTGACAACTGGTGTGAGAGAATGGAACTGTCCTGCAGGAATTTTAGATCCAGTTGTGGACTTGGACCTCGTTGGCGGAGAACCGACAGCCCTGTGGATCTTAGTTGAGTGCTTGGCACTGTGCAGCTACCTGTGCCAGGCCACAGAAGTTGTGGCAGCAAGAGGCTGCTGTTGAACGGAGCATGGATGACTCGAGTGAGTCCAGGTTTGGAACACCAAACAAGAGGAAGGACTTTGCAAAAGCTTGTCTTTAAAGCAGGTAAATGAATACTGCCCTACACAAATGGATCACCCCAAACTCTCTGTCCCACAGCACTTCTCTGTGCTTAGGCTGTACTGCTTGGACTTAATTGTGAGGCCCTAGAGTGTCTCCAGGGCCCTCATGATGCTGTACATTCCCAGAGGCTACTCACTGCCGCTGCTGAGTGTGTTGCCCCAGCCAGAGATCAGGCATGTGGTGCCTGCTGTCACACAGCTAGTAGGCAGAGGAACTGTCTGGACAGCTCTGTTCAGCTTGGCTGGTGTGGCAAGCTTGATGAGCATGATGTCATTGTCCAGAGTCCAGCTGCTGTAGCGGGGGTTCTGGATGACTTTAGCTGAATTAATGAACTGCTGAGTGGACTCCGTGGCTGCCAAGTTGTTTTTGCCGAGCTGCACCTGGATACGACTGCAGAAGAGAAGGAATGGCCACATCCATTACTGCTCCTGACAGGGCATGGGCAAGCTCCCTGCCACCATAGGCACTCCCTTCACCACTGCTGTTGTAGCAGCTGCAGGTGGAACACATAACAGTGCTTTACTCAAGCATTCTGGAAAAGGGCAAACTGCCTTTACCTTGACCACATTTGTCTTCCTGTTCTGCACTGACTATCTTTTACCAAGAGTAGTGCCACAGCCCATACCTGGCTATGAGATTATCACATTGCCATTTCAGAAAGTGCTCTGCATGCACAGAAACACTTGCAGGAGTGGAAAAGCCCTTCAGATGCCTCAGCCCAGCTTCCTGAATGAGCCACCCATTCCTTGGTTGTCCCCTGTCACGCCGGAGTCACTTACGTATCTGGATCTCAAAGCTCGGAATACCTGCTGGCAGGGAACTGGAAGAAAGAAGCAGGCTATGGAAGCAGAAATTTTATTCCACTCACGACTTGTAGCAGTGAGCAGCTGAGAGGACCCACTGGCTGCTGATGAGAGAACCTCCACAGAAGTGATACCCAGAATTCAGGGACACCTGATAGGGAACAGAGTTCTTTGCACAGGTGTAGCCTCCCACGATCTTGTCATCATCATCATCATCATCACCGCTGATGGGATAGGCAACTGGGAGAGAAGAAGAGGCACATGTCAGCATCTGGCATAAGGAATCCTGTGCCCCTGTGCCTGACTGAAGCACCTCACTTGTAGGCTCTGCTTCCACAAAGACTCAGAGTAGCAGTGGTGGGGAAGTCTAACGGACACTCATTTGCTGCTCCCTAAAACAATGCCATCAGGGTTAGAAGCAGATGGGTCTCACACACCTGCATCTCAAGCACTGGCTGCTAGTCCCAGGGCGTCTGTGCCAGGATGCTGCCCGCAGTAGCGGTCGATAGGGGACCGAGTGCAGGTACAACACAGGTCTGCAGTGGCATTTCCTCGGCACGCTCGCCCTCAGCTCACACATTTACAGCAGCTCCAGGACTTTCTGGGCCTGGGCATTATCTTTGTATTTCAGAGTCCTTAAGAGAGAGGCAGTCTGGTTTTTTGAGGCTATGGCCATGTTTCAGCAGTCCTGCATCAGAAACCCCTGGGAAGGGATTCATTCCTCTTTCTGTGACACGAGTGGTGATCAACAGGCAGCAGTCAAAAGAGGTTGTAGGCTCTGCCTTAGAACTTGTGCAAGCTGCAACTGAATTTCACTTTGGCAGCACCCACTACCTTGTGAGTTTGCTCAGAAAATGAGCTTCCTTACACACTGCAACAACAGGAGTGAAAAACATACTCACCAGCCACACCCAGAAAGGCCAGCAACAGTATGTGCTTCATGGTCTGCACACGACCTCAAGCCTGGAGTGGTGGACTGCAAGTGTGAGCTGCTAGAAATACACTTTCTGAAACGGCCTTATCTCCCATCCAAGGTTTTTTCCAGGCAAAAAGTACACACTGGAAAATTCAAAGATCCAAATGTGGGCAATTAGCAGGCACTGGTAGAAAGTACAAATAGCATATCAGTTAATCATAAACCTTCCTTAGGATAGAGAGCTATTTTAAAATTATTTCAGAAGGCAGCCTTCCCTTTGGAATTATTTTTGGGCTTTGGAAGATCTGTTGTTGCTGGTCTGCATCATTCTTGCAACTTGGAGGTCATCCAGCAGACAGACTGTTTCAGAACAGCTATTCAGGCCTTCCCGTGAGAACTGTGAGGGATGAACAGACTCCTTTGCATTCAGGTTGTAATTGGAACACCTCCTCCCATCCCCTTCTCTCCTCCATTCTTTCTTTTAATACAACAAATCTCTACATGAAATGTAAATACTCTCTTCTGCTCAGTGCTGCTGAACATCCCACTGTAAGGGGTTTTTAAGGGTCTTTAAAAGAGATATGCTCCAGCTGCAAACAAGTTTCTCATTTCATGCCTCAGAATGCTGGCAGCTCCAAGGGCACAGAAGGGAGGAGGATTGGTGAATGGGGGGCACCTGTGTTAGATGTTATCAAAGGACAAGCAGAGGCAGCTGGTCTTTCTAGAAGTCCATGCTCCTAGTCCAAGTGTTTCAGTCAGCTGTATCATCACTGAACTCAGATACAGTAAATAAATCTGTCCAGGCTGATGCAAGATCATGGGAAGGGGAAACCTGGAAAAACTATGGGCTGGCAGAGAGAAAGCTGCCCAGGAGCATCAAGTGGGAGAGTTTCTCAGGATAGCCCTTGTACTTCTCACAGAGCTTGGTGATACTCTCTTCCCAAGACTGTCCTGCTTTGGAGCAGCTGTTACATTCTACAAAGCTTCTGACCCTGGAGCTGTTCACAGCTGTGCAAACCTTCCGTCACACCCTAGGCATTTCAAAATAAAAACCAAAAAGGCTCTCAGTCTAGCTACTCTTCAGATGGTAGCAACATGATAGGCAGTTCCTGAGAGACACACTAGAGGTCCTGAGTTACATGTTCCAGAGACTTCCTTCTTTCCAGACAGTGTACGATGATTTTGTGTTTCCTAAGACACAAAATTTACTCTGTATAAAAATCTTCATCCTGGGATTAGCAATCCATTCTAATGGATGTGACTAGATGAGAATGTACAGCCCAGCACAAATCATTTTGCCTTGTCTTAGAGTTCTTAAACAGCAAAATCTTAGGATTAATTCCCAGTTTGTTTCATTTCTCATCACATCTATGACATAGGTTCTCTCTTCAGGAGTTGAAGTCTGGTTACCACTAGAAGAGAAGGTTTTTAACAGGTCCAGCATAACAGACAATAAACTAAAAATCCTGTAGTGTCTCCATGCACAAGACATGTTGGGGTCACTTGAAGAAATTCATCACAGCAGCGGTGCCCCATGGAACAGACTCAGCATGGCCCACAGAAGTGTCTCAAGGTGTAGCATCCTAGTAGTAAAGGGAAAGGGCAAAATGTCAATAAATTCAGATGGTGAACAAGCAGAATCAAGACAAGACTCCCATGGAAGATAAAAAGAATAAGTTGTGAGGAGTAAAGGCTAAAAATTATGCATCAAAAGAAAATCTGTGTCAAACCCATAAATGAATGTGAAGGTAAATTTTGCCAAACTGCTCTATTGACTTTCAAAGCAGCACAAAAATTCAAAGAAAAGTGAAAAAATATATGAAAGATAATAAAAATCTCTAGTCTGTATTGTCTACATTTTCCTGACAAGTCACTGAATCTGTAGGATGTCCAGCATGGGGGTCAGCCTTTCTGGAACATGACTAAGAAATAATTTCTCCTGAGAAAACCTTCAGTAGCAAGAACTGGCAGGGACAAAACTGTAGCCATTGTCAAAAGCCTATTTATCATGTGCTAAGTGCCCAGGACACTGCAGATCATACAAAACCTTTATACATCATACAGAATATCTTTTCTTTCCTGTCCGGGAAGGAGCTATATCCTCTCAGGTCATTTCTGTTTTCTTAAAAAAGTGAGATAGGGAACCTTTACTACCCACATCTTTGAGATTCACACTGCTCTGAATCATGTATAACCTTAGGAACTCAGCCTTAGAGCTAGAGGAAGTACAATACCACCAACTCACAGACCGACATGCCTTTTCTACAGGTATATGAAGATCAAAGGAAGATACGAATCTCTCCAGAGCTTCAGAAAAATACAGGAGGGGGGATATCAACAAAACAAAACACAACAAACCCCCCCAAACAAACAAAAACCAACCAACCAACCAACCAACCAAACAAAAACAACAAAAAAAGGAACCTGATTATGTACCAGTCCATGGGGTCAGAGCAGATGCTTCCATGAGCCCTGAAGGAACTCGTGGCCAAGGTTGCTAGGCCACTGGCTTTTGCTTTCAGGAAAACAGGCTGGCAGAGATGCCTTGCCTTTTGTAATCCAAAAGTGAATTAGAGGTCTCAGGAAGGTTAAACTGCAGGGAATATGCTGTCTGGACTGGAAAACTGAAGAAATGAAGATGTGATTAATTGTCACTTTTTGTTCCTCCTGCTATCCTGGTCTATCACCTTTGCCTCTGTCTAAAATAAGTTCTAAGTTGTGAGGTATCATCTTTCAGGAATTAAGAATGTCTCTCCAGAATGAAACAGTATCTATTTGCATTTACTGGAATAAACTCTTCTGGAAAGATGGTCACAGGTGTAAATCTGTCCAAAAAATAATCTATGCAGTCAGCATCCCCATTTTCTTAGCTGGGATCCAATACTCACACACATATAATGATGGAATGACAGAAAGTCCAAAATTCATCCAGCAATGGACTGGTCTGCAAGCAATTCCAGATTTTTGTCAGGATCTCAGAACACTGCCCATCTTGTGGCAAGGCTAAAGCAAAACTTACAGCCATATGAACACTTAGCTTTGCCTTTCATGGCTCACATCAAAGGTGGACAAATTCTTTGTTCTCTGCCCCATCCTGATGTGAAAATCAGAACAAGGGGAGGAGCATCAGTCTCTAGTCTCTTCTCTCTTAATTCACAATGAGCAGTAACACACTGTTCTGGGACAGCTAATGGGCCATGCTGGCTGTTTTGCTTGTTCTTTTATCTGGTGAGATAGATCCATCTGCAGCATGGCTCTCCTTCAGGCCATGCAGGGCTGATGTGAGTTAAAGAACCCTTTTTGGCTATCATCTGTACTTCTTCACCTCCTTTTCTCTCTTTTTCTCCTTCACTTATACAGGTCCTGGGGTTGGAAGTCTCATCCTACAGTGGCCAGAGCAAACCCTTAAGAGAGCTGGAGACACTGTGGACATTTCCTGCTACCAGAGTTATACCAGGCTTTCTTACATGTTCTGGTACCAGCAGCCTCCAAGAGACAGTATGAAGTTATTAGTCAGTACTTCTACATGGATGCAGAACTCATATGAGGAAGGCTACAGTGAGACCAGGTTTAAGATAAGCAGAGACGATAATGATCACTTTGTGATGACAATCAAGAACGTGACATCCAAGGATGAAGCCACATATTTCTGTGCTGCAAGTGATCACACAGTACAGTGAGGGGGTTGTGCACTATGAAAAAAATCTCTGCCTTGCCTGAGTGAGAGATGGGAGCTGAAAAAAGTGAGTGAGACAGATTGGAGAGGAGCAGAGGGAGAGCAGAAGTAAAACAAGGAAGATGTGGGGGAATAGAACCAGGAGGTTTTTCGGAGGGAAGGGGGACAGACAAAGCAGTGCAGCAGCATGTAGTTTCAAAGACAAGAACTTTTACAAATGCCAACCCATAGATCAGCATTAAGAATTGAGGCACCACTGATAGGGCTTGTGAAAGACTGCAGATTGGTACTACAGAAGCACAGCCATGTTCTGGGCCACCAGTTCCCCATGGACTCCACCATAAGACCAAGAAAAAAGTACAAAACAGAAGAATTCAAGGTTGTGCTACATTGTGATCACCAACCCAAAAGTAGATATGCCCAAGGAGAGAATGACTGGTGTGGGGGGAGAATCCAGCCTCTGATTATGGACATAGAAAGGATGGAATGGATATAGGTGGGACCTGGTATACCTTCTACTGTGGAAGGGTTAGCCCCTTGGCAGCTTTACAATCAAGTGTACCCTGTACCACTTTTTGTTCACCTGCTCCACACACTGCTTAATTGAAGGATGTCTCTCTTTCCTGCCACAGAAGAGCATATAGTTCTGAGCTGCACTAAGGCACCTCTTCACAGCAGGGGCAGAGAAAGAAAACCACACAAAGGTGCCATCACCTGGTGCTCCCATTTGAGGGGCAGCTGAAGGCAGAAACTGCCTCCCATCCTGCCTCTGTCTTCATTGCTTGCAGAGATGAGCTTTTGATGAACTAGTTGCTTTTCAGTGGCGGGCCTGGGGAAAATGAGGGCAGGGTATTAATAGAGTTCTCCCACTTGTCATTCCCTGTCTGTGTTCCTGTTTTTATCATATAACCTATGTGATGGTTTGAAACTTTTTCATTTTTCTTTGCAAAGTTCAAGCAGAGAAAGCTAAAGAGTGTAAATAAGTCACTATTGGGTGTAAGAAAGCAAAATAATGATTGTTCAAAACACTTTCATTGGATAAATAGAAATGTTTAAGAACCACTACTCAAAACAAAGTAGGGGCAGTTGGGGCAGTCAGGGCAACTTGCTGGGCTGTCTGGCTGCTGCTGCTTCTTCTCTTCTGGCTGAAGATAACACACTGACCTTGGCGAGCTAAGGTAACAGCTACTTTGCTTTTAACTAACTCTGCTTTCTGCCAGGAGGCTCTGGGGGGAGGAGGCCCCTGGGAGAGAGGCCCCTTGGGAAAGGCCCCTTTGGGGGGGAAGCAAAGGCAGCTTGGTTGTGGTTTTCTGTTGATTGTATATATTTGTAAATGGTTATGAATTGTGTATATTTGTACATATTCATTGCTTGTGAATACAGCCTTCATTTGCTTCCAGTCTGAGCTAGCCTGGTTATTGTTGGTGTGGGGGGAATTTCAGCTCACACTGATACAAACCTAGGACTTACCTTTTCTTTGAAGGCTAGGGAAATATGGATGCATGACAGAAACTCGTGTTCATTGTAATCTCACCCTGGCAGCTGCAGCGGAGGAGGACAAATCTAGTTGCATCCCAGTTCTACCCCAGTCCTCCAAAGACATTTCTGAAAGAATTTCGTACATCACTCCTTGCACATGGTGGTAGCCAACATTCTTTTGACTCCAGAAGCTGCTCAGTGATGGGTGCAACAAACCATTCATTGTTCCCAGGGAGCATTCATCGGCTCCTTAGAACACTCCCAGGTCCCTGATCTACTTGCTGTTAGTATCAGACTATAAACACACAGCAGGAAGCACTGAGAAAGCATTGTCTGTCACATAGCAGAGACACAGTAAGTTCCTTATTCTCTTCAGCCTCCAATCTTATATAGAGACATGACTGGTGATCCAAAATCCCTGTGAAAATTTTAGGAGAAGTAGTTAATGTTGGAATCATTAAGGAATGTAAACACCATGGTGACAGCTATGGGAGAGACTTCTGGGTGACTTTTTTTCAGATTTGCTTTTATCCTCTTTTCATGAATTACCAGTTCCTAAAAATCATAATAGTCCTAGCTCAGATCTCTTGCATAAAAATGGAAATTAAGGTTTATCAGCTCTAGGGACAGAGGAAGGATCCTTTTCTACTTCTTCTCTCCTCAGCATTTTTTAGTTCAGAGTGCCAAATGCAATTTTAATGCTCTGTGGAAGCAAACTTATCAGTAGCCTTCAAGATTTCTCAAATTAATGAGCTGGCTATTGACTGATCACAGCTGTGCAGTTTCCAGGTGGTAGTAGAAAACTACAGGGGTCTCTAGAGGTCATTGATATCCTGATATTCTGCAAAATTCTCTATTCCAGCTCTGAAGTCCATGTTTTTCTTATGCAGGAATGACAGTACAGAGAACCTTGTGTTCATCATCCAGTACAGACATGGGTTTGGGAGCAGAAGATGAACACTTGGGAAATAATATTGTTCTTCAGTGGAACAACTTGCATGCAAATCAATACCACCTAACAAGCAGCTTGAGTAAGCACAGACTGGAAGAGAAGGGAAATGAATGTAAGGAAATACACATACCTTTAAGTGTATAGCATAGCATCACAGCATATGGATGTGTGTTGGATCTAGCTGGGTTTGAGTTAACTTTCTCCACTGCAGCTCTCATAGTGCTGTGCTTTGCATTTGTAGCTAGAAAGCTGTTGATAACACACTGATGTTTCAGGTACAGCTTAGCAGAGCTTGCACAGCATCATGGCTGTCTCTCCCAGTCTGCCCACTCATCTCACCCTGCTTCAAAGGCCAGCAGGCTGGGGGTGGGCAAGAAGTTGGGAAAAACAGAACAGCTGACCCAGTCTGACCAAAGGGATATTCCATACCATATGATGTCATGCTCAGCAATAAAAATCTATGGGAAAGGAGGAGGAGAGGGGACATTTGTTATTAAAGTATTTGTCTGCTGGAGCAACAGCTGCATGCACCAAGGCACTCCTTCACAGGAAGCTGCTGAACATTGTTTGCAGGTGGGAAGTAGAGAAGTATATTGGTTTTCTTTTGCTTCTGCATGCAGTCTCTGCTTTTCTTTATCAAACTGCTTTTATCTCAACCCATAAGTTCCTTTTCATCTTATTTTCTTCCTTCAAGGAATGTCTAAAGTTTTACACAATTTAACCACAAAGCCTTCTATGACATGGAAATAAAAACCAAATGAGCATCTTTCCTCTCTTAATCTCCCTTTCACTCATTTGAATTCCTGGGCTGCAATGCCTTTTCTTTTGACAGGTTACAGAGGGATAAAGTGGGACAAGGCTGGTCTCTGCTGGCATATCCTGGAAATTGTTTTATGAACAAGCTCTGAGGAGAAGTCAGCATCACATTATAACATTCCTTCAACATTAATACAGAGGTGATTTGCTTGGTTTTAAAACACTACATGGAAGAGAGTCTGTTAGTGACAGTAAGGACATTAATGAAGCTGTATACTGGAGCAGGAGAAAGAATAATCTTAAATTAATTTTAGTAGAATAGTCTTAGACCCTGAATAAACAGTGCTGAAATCAGAGGTAAACTAAGACCAAGGCAGGCAAATAATATCCCACTATTAGCATTATTTATGCAGGGCCAGAAAAACAAAATCCTAAGCGTATTTCTAAACACAATTCAATTTAATCAAAGATAAATGTCTGTAGCTGTTCCCATAGTTAATGACTTAAGCACACAGTTTTGCTGTTGTAGAACAGAGGAACACCTGAGATCACCTGTTCAGTATCTTGACTTCTGTAGACCTGTGTCTTAGTCCTAAATGTTCCAGGTTAATTGATGTTTCTCATTCCCTTCCCTGGGACACTAAGGGTGATTCCCAGCTGAACAGGCCATAGCAGAAATTATGGATCCTTCTGTGATATCTGAAAACAAGAAAACATAATTTGTGATTTTCCTAGTGGAATTAGATAATTTCAAAGGATTGTCCTCTGCTGCCTTTTTTTTTTTTTTTTGGTTAATATAAAGACAGACTGAAGCAAAACCATTAAAGAGCAATAGAAACAAAATGTTTACTTCTGTTGCTGACTATGTGTTGACCTGTAATGTAAGAAGATTAGGCTGAGATGGGCTGTTTGTTCACATGCCTCTTTCCCTGGATTGCTTCAGTTTGTGCTGGCACACACTGTCTCACTGGCATAGATCTTTCCCTCTTGGGAGCTGCATCATACCTGGACAAACCTATGAGGGGAAAAAGATACAGTTCTGTGTCTCCAATTCGTTATATGTAAAAGAGGGTGATAAAAGTATCCTGCTACCAGTCACCACCAGTCCTTACCCTCTTCAGACAATTTCCAAAAGGAAGGCACATTTTTACTTTAGATGAAACCTTTTCATACTCATGGTCACAGGCACTTGGGAGAAGCCTGTACTTCTGCTTCCTGTAAGAGGGCAGTCAGAGGAATACAAAATTCAGAATCCAGCATCCTACTTCCTTCTCTTTCAGAGCAATTGTGACAAGTGCAGCACAGACCAAGGAGGACATCCAGGCCAGGCTGTAACCAGAAACACTGGTCTGTGTAAAGCAAGTTGCTCTCAATGCAAACCAGTTCCTGTGGGCTCGAAGTCTGTTTATCACTCTAAGACAGAAGTAAAGAAGCAGGGAGGAAAGCAGCATGAACACCCTTGTGAAGTTACCAAGTCAAAAATAACTGCATTTAAAAGCAGTTAATAACATTTTTTAAAATTACTTTTATATATTGGGAAAAAATGCCAGGATTATAAATTCAGGGTTAACAGATAGACTGTCATGGGACTGTCACACAATACCAGCAATGACAGAGGAAGGATGTGGCCTGTGGCAATCTCTCATGGTGACTGGGTGACAAAAGCAGGAGAGAACCATGAGTGGGATTGTTTTTGTATGAGGTTGTAACGTTGTGGGGACAGGGGGTACACAATGATACATTCTCCAGGAAGTCTTTACAAAAACCTCTATGGGCATAAGCCTCGTGGGAGTGCTCAGACAGCTACAGAGAATTCTGCAGCACAGCAGTCATGTTCTGTCTTGTTTTTTCTTGACAGATCTATAATGCTAGGATTTGTTTTCATTGTCTGAGAACCAAGTCTGGCTTCTCTAGAAAACACTGAAATAATTTTCTGCTAACCAGATTGACTGCAGATGCACCTAAGACCTACCAGAGTGTGTGAAGCAGAGAATCAGTTTCTTTCTGATGTGATAATGTTTGCAATAGACCACAAAATAGTTCTTTGTTAAGGTGATAGAAGTGTTAGAAAAGGAATTCTGACAAGTAGCAGGTCTCACTTTGAGGCACTACATAAAATGTGTTGAAGCTCTTCACTACGTGAAAAACAGGCTGGGCAGCCAGGACCAAAGAGTGGTGGGGAGTGGAGATAAGTCCAGTTGGCAGCCAGTCACAAGTGATGTTCCCCCAAGACTGGGGCCAGTCCTGTTTAACATTTTTGTTGATGATCTGGGTTGGGGATTGAGTGCTCCCTTAGTAAGTTTGTGGCTGTGTCATGGGTTCAGGTGGCTGAATCAGCTGACAAGTATTTAATACCATACAGACATCATGCCCACTGTAGGAAAGGGCTGGCTGGGGCAAAGTATGGTGGGGCTTGGAGTTCAGACTGTGGCATGAGATGCTTTCTGTTTCTGAGGGCTTCTTCCAGCTTCTGGCTTGGGGTGTTGGTGTTTTCTGCTTTGCTCTCTGTTGGCTTGGATGCTGCCCTTTTCCACTTGCTGGCTTGTTTGCTGATTGTTTTTGCTGGCTTTCCCCGTTTGCACGTTATTGTACATTGTATTATTCTATTAAACTCTCCTTGTCTCCACCCACAGGGCTTTTTGTGTACCTTCTGCTCTTGATCTGTGTGTGGGAGGCTTGCTTGTGTAAGTGGTCTGTTGGAACTCCACCAGCAGCTGAGTCCTAAACCAGAACAGGATGACACCAAGCTGGGTGGAAGTGTTGATCTGCTCAAGGGTAAGGATGCTTTGCAGAGGGCCAGGCTGGATCCGTGGGCTAAAAACAGTCATATGAGTTCCAGTAAGGCCAGGTGCTGGGTTCTGTACTTGGGCCACAACGACCCCCGCATCACTACAGGCATGGAGAGGAGTGGCTGGAAAACTGCTCAGCAGAGAGGGACCTGGGGGTGTTGACTGATAGCTGGCTGAACATGAGCCAGCAGTGTGTCTAGGTGGCCAAGAGGGCCAGTGGCATCCTGGCCTGTATCAGGAATAGTGTGACCAGCAGGACTAGGGATGTGATAAGCTGTACTCAGCACTGGTGAGGCTGCATCTCTAATACTGTGTTCAGTTTTGGGGCCCTCACTATAAGAAGGACATTGAGGTGCTGGAGTATGTCCAAAGGAGGGCAATAAAATGGTGAAGGATCTAGAGAAGAAGTATTAAGAGGGACAGTTGAGAGAGCCGTGATTGTTTAGCCTGGAGAAAAGGAGGCTCAGGGGAGACCTCATTGCTCTCCACAACTACATTGAAGAAGATTGTAGAAAGGTGGGGGTCAGTCTGTTCAACCAAGTAACAAGTTATAGAACAAGAGGAAATGGCCTCAAATTGCACTAAGGGAAGTTTAGGTTGGATGTTAGGAAGAATTTCTTCTTTGAAAGGGTAATCAGGCATTGGAATGGCTTGCCCAGGGAGGTAGTGGAGTCCCCATCCCTGGAAGTATTTGAGAGTCATGTAGATGTTGTGCTTAGGGATATGGTTTAAGCAAGGACTTGCCAGTATTAGGCTAATGGTTGGACTCAATGATCCTAAAGGTATTTTCCAATCTAGGCAATTCTGTGATTCTATGATTTAGTTTAGTTCAGTGCCACAAAGGCAAATGACCTATATGAAAAAGCACATGACTGTGACAACCACAAAGAAAATATTATTTGGTTATTAACCACAGCTTACAGAAATGAAGTCTTCACAATGTTTAGAGGACAAGACTGACAAGACTCTCTAGTTGTAAAGAAATTGTATTTCTAGACAATGGCAGCCTCTACTGCTTTGGGAACATCGGAATGGTTTTCACATCTTCCAAGTAGAATTGCACATAATATCGATGCGGTAATGTGGAGACCAGAGAAAAGTTGTAAAACAGCTTGAGGTGAAATGCAGGCAATAAAAAAAAGTATCAAAAAACTCTGGGAAACACTTTAATAAATGCTACAGATAATGCAATGAGATTTCAAGCTGGTTTTCTATGAAAGACCTTCAGAGAGAGACTGAGGGACCATTTGGATTACAGATACAATGAACACTGATTAAGCTTCTGTTCACCAAAGTCAACTGCAGCGCATCCCTTTGCTAACTTCTGATGCAGCACTTTGTCATGGTGAACAATCTCGTTTTCGGCAGTGGCACCAAACTTACAGTAATAGGTAAGAATTTTTTTTATTTTTTCTTTTAGAGATCACTTCAAATCCCAGGTTTTCTCTTTGGAGAACTTCATTTCAACCTTATTCTCCCTTTCTTTACTAAACTGGTGTTTTCCTGAAGCGCTAGTAACCCAATCTCTTTTGGAGAATAGACTAAGTTTAGTACCTTAGGCAGGGACACACAGTTGATTTTGGAGAGCTGAATTAATGTATTTTCAGTGAATAAAAAGTTGTCCATAGAAAGAATTGGGATGAGGAATGCCTTAAAAAAATATGTACATATCATAAGTACATTCCCTTAGTAAAATGACATCTGCAAAAGACACTATTTCCCCCAAGCAGAAGTGTACATTAGGACAAGTCAGTGAAAGGCTGACTTATCCTCAGCTCTGGAAAGAGCTGAGTTACATTTACACTTTGGACAGGTCTAGAAAACAAATTACTTTGTGTCTACACACAAGTATGTATTATCTTAGATAACTGGGGAAGACAAATTGAGTTGAAAAAGGGAAGCCACATATAAATGCTCAATTTTATCACAAGCAACACTAGCAGCTCTCTGCAGCTGTTTAGATCCTTGTTCTTACAGAAAAAAACTCTCCAAAGCAAGTTTCTTTCCACAAAACAGATTTGTCAGAATGGTCTCTCCAAAGTTAGGGGAACACAAGACTGCTCCTAAGACTTTGCTAAGTGACAGTGGTCTCTTCCTCTCATTGTATTGCTCGTGGAAGAATTGATGCCTCAGGCTTTTGTATCACACTGTTTCACTGCAGAGTAAAATTATTACAAGTGACAAAATTCAATCCTTATTAAAAAAAAAAATCAATAATCAGCATTTTTTTTTTAAATCCAGTGTGAATCTGAGGTACCTGAGCTGGTCCCTCATCGACCATAGTAATTTATACAGCTAGCTTTAATAATCATGGCTAAGAGAACAAACAGAATAAAAGCAGAGAATTCATTCCAGGGAAGAAGAAAGGGAGGGATGTTTAGGAACTGCTACCATGGGGACAGTTGTCTAGGATGCTGTGTTACATATTACAAACTATTTTGTAAGTAAAACAAACAAACAAAGACATTTATTTCATAAGAGAAGAAAGGAAGAAATTAAGGAAATTAGGCTGTTTAATTGAAAATACGCAGAGAAAATTAGTCTGTCTGCATGTGGGAAATATTTTCTAACAGTGCTCCAAGATAAAAAGATAAATACCCTCTAAAGAAATGGTGACAGCTGCAACAACCAATTCACCTAAGCCTGAAGCAAAAGAGGTATTTCTGAGATTGATCTCACCTGCTTAGGGGTGGTGGTGTTCTCCTACAGACTTTTCACTGGTTCTTAGGGGATCATAAATTAATGTACTTTGTGTTTCTTCTTTTGCTGGTAATATATGAGGGGAGGGTTAGTCAGCAGCTTTGGCTCAGAGGACTGAGAGGAGAGGAGAGGTTTTTCTGCAGCTTCAAAGCAGTGTGAATAATGAAAGACTGAACTTTGGCAGTGGGACAAAACTCACAGTCCTAGGTAAGACAGAGTTCTGATCTTTGTGATATGTGTGATACTGGTTTAGGGGCAGGAGCATTCTTAATTAACAATAGAATAGTCATGAAGGCAGGATTAGTGCTTTATTGGTTGCTTAGTAAAGTGAGACGTGCTAATATGGAAGTGCAGGGTTTGAAAGTGCAAATTTTGTGTCTGTTGCCTTTGTCCTTTACTGGGAACTTCGTGAAGGGAGAAAGGAAGAAATAATTCTGTTTCCTTCTGTTCTCCAAGAACACACCTGTGCAACAATCAACAGAGTATCTCAGAGGTAGACTGTGGATTCTTGTGTCTGATGAATCGGGCAGGGAATGAATATTCCTGCTGGTACTTTGCTCTCATGTCTGTAGCTGTTAGGCAGGCTTTTTAAAGGTGCTTTGGTACGCTGGCTTCCTCTACAGCCCTTTTCACAACTTCTGATTATCCAAAAAGACTCTATTTTTTTTCCCCCATGGATTTTCTTCATTATTTCTCTTTTTACCCAGTTACTTTCTTTGCCTTCTCTCCTCCAAGGAAAAGATTCAATATCACTTATATCCAAATTA
This sequence comes from Indicator indicator, assembly GCF_027791375.1. Classification (NCBI taxonomy): domain Eukaryota; kingdom Metazoa; phylum Chordata; class Aves; order Piciformes; family Indicatoridae; genus Indicator; species Indicator indicator. The sequence continues at coordinate 17,301,794 of NC_072023.1, forward strand.
ATAAGTTTGATTTTAAGTTTGATTTTAAAATGAGAGTAGGAGTGAAAGATAACAAGAAATCATGAAACTGACCTTGTCATGATGGGAATGGAAGAATTGTAATACATTTTCACTTAGGTGGGTGAAGAATGTGTGACAGAGAATGTGTGAGTTTGTGCCAGTGTCTGCCATGAATGCTGTGGCAGATCAGAACAGAATGGGCTGTTGATACAATTTTTCTGATTGTTTCTACTTGTCTTTGTACCAGTTTCATTATTCTAGTTTAAGCATGTTCATTCAGTGGTTTTCTTTGTCTTTCCAGTAGTTTTATTGTTCTTTCTGTCTGCCTTTTTTCACTTGCCTTCCTCTTGGTGGTGTGTGTGTGTGTATATATATATATATATATACCACCAATATATATATATGTCTGACAAATCTCTCTTAGTTTTCTTTTATGTTCTCCCTGTTTCCTTTTCTTTACTCATTAGCAATTTGAGTTTATGTCAGCAAAACTTCTAAGATAGGTAAAAACTTCATAAAGCCAAGTGCTTGAAGAGAGCAGTGAGAGTGATCAACTTCTCCTCATAACCATGGGAAGGAAAACAGAGCAGTGCCAAACCTTCTAAGGAGCTACTTCTATTATCCAGTTTCCTCTTCTGTATAAGCTCACACATTTTCATAGAGGCACCCCAAGTGATCTTTGTAGAGTAACCATTGACTATCATGATTAAAGCTAAAAGCTGAAAGCAAACACTAGGACTTACAGGTCAATATCTTTGCAAGATACAGGTTTCTGCTAATTCTCTCCACTCTAGAAAGGAAGGAACATCTACAAGTGCCTTCACATTATATATATAAAAAAAAAAAAAAGACAAAAGTTGTCCCTTTCACTCCATAGTTCTACTGCATTTCTGTTTGTATTGCACTCTGCAGACCTGGTGGGTTTATCATGCTAGATGAGGAAAAAAGACATACTAAAAAAAAAAAAAAAAGACAATGGCTTTTAGGGTCACTGCTTAGCTTCTGAGTAACATCTCAATGTTGTCTTGTATATACTTTTGACTGTAGAAGTCTATTGCCTTTAGTCTTATATGTAGATACTAAAACACTTTAGGACAGGGAACAACTTTTGGTTGTGAGTGTATAGAATCTTGCATCATTTTGGGAAGATGCGTAATCCGGGATGAGGGCTTCTCATAGTTAGAATAACCTAAATAATAAGTAACAGGGAGAGATATTTCATCATTTCAAAAAAGTTGTTGAGCAACTTAACACCTGAAGCAAAACTTGTCCTAGCTAGATTCAGCTTACCTACGTGGCGTGTTCTTCACTTCAGATAGTGAGAAAGATTAACTCCTTCCTTTCAAGTCACCTCTTAGGGGTGGGGTGTGGGCCCAAACCAGTTGACACAAAGAGGTATAATTCTGAACACTGCAATACCCATCATGTCTTATTACATTTCCAGGCATGTAATACAGTCTGTGGAAGATGCTTACGTCTTATAACACAGACTCTTATTTATTAGTACAATATTCCAAATGCAGGCACTGTTGGGTACTTTTCTGCCTACTTGTCTGTTCAGCCTTGTGTCGGTGTGAGCTGAAATTCCCCCCCCTACCGACAATAACCAGGCTAGCCCAGTCTGGAAGCAAATGAAAAGCTGTATTTACAAGCAGAGTCTAAAATCTACAATGAAATGCAATGAATATGTACAAATATACAAAATTCACAACATTTACAAATATATACAATCAACAGAAAAGCACAACCAAGCTCCCTTTGCTTCCCCCCAAGGGGACCCTCCCGAAGGGGCCTCCCTCTCCCAGGAGCTTCCCCACAGACCCCCCTGGACAGAGAAGCAGAGTTAGTTAAGCAGAAAGTTGTTAACTTAGCTGCCAAGGTCAGTACGTGTTATCTTCAGCCAGAAGAGAAGAAGAAACAGCAGCCAGACAGCCCAGCAACTGCCCCCACTGCCGAACGCAGAATGTGCAGAGTGCCTACTTTGTTTTGGGTAATGGTTCTTAAACATTTCTATCTATCCAATGGAAGAATAACAATCGTTATTTTGCTTTCTTACACCCAATAGTGACTTATTTACATTCTTTCACTTTTCTGTTTTGAACTTTGCAAGAAAAAAATTAAAAAGACAGTTTCAAACCATCACAAGCCTATTTTCAGCTTTCCTATTCTTTTGACAGAGAAAATGCTAGAGATTTCTGCAGCTGGACCTTTTATGTATCTGTGCAATGAGTGCAGACAAATGCTTTCAGTCTTCTGGGGTCTACATATCTAACAGATAATAATTACCTAAAAGACATTGGTTAAAAGGCCAGGTGTATCAGGAGTCGCACAGCACAAATGCAGAACAGTTTCAAAAGCTTTCTGACTGAAGACAATAATGGAGGCTCTGGGCCACATTGCTTTGTGTTTCAGGGAAGAATGATGAGATCATACCTCCAGCTCTGGCCATATTTTCCCCATCAAAGCAAGAGATCCAACAGAAGAAGAAGGCCACTCTGGTATGCCTGGCCTCTGGGTTCTACCCTGATTACATGAATTTGGTCTGGAAGGTGAATGGTGCTGAAAGGACAGAAGGGGTTGGAACAGATGAGTTTTCCACACAGAATGGAAGTACCTACTCACTGACCAGCCGATTGAGGATCTCAGCCTATGAGTGGTTCAACCCTTTGAATAATTTTGAGTGCATTGCCACGTTTTTCAAGAATGGAACCCTGGGATCAGCACGCAAATTCATCTACGGTGATGCTGGTGAGTAAAAATCGTGTATCACCACGCTTTACAAACTAGAAATCACAAACCAAAAGGGTGTGGGCTACAATGTGAAACACATCTCTATCCAGCTTCCACATGGGGTGTGGTTATGACACAAACATGTATGTAAATATGTATGTCCCTCCGTATTCCTGGACCTCTATATCTGTATCATGATGTATCTGTAGTTTTTAAAAGGTTTCTTCAGAATTTCACTGAGAAATCCCAATATTGTAAAATATATAGTATAATAGATGATGTGGTATAGTAAAATGAGTCAGATAGTGTATTGAAAACAAAACTTCTAAAATTGGTGTTCTGTTTGCATCGAAGACAAAAGTGACTTTTAGTTCATTTTTTTTCAGGTTGTACACTCACGGAAGGTATGTGTGTCTTCTCCCAGGTACAAAATACCTGTATGTTTTTTATTTCCATTTTTACTGATACCAAGTACAAGGTGTGTTTTATTATACAGAATAAAATAAGTATAATAAATATAATAACTTCCACTTCCTCATCTAAGTAACTTGTATGTTAGGTTTAAGAAAAAAAAATACTTTGAGAGTATTTTAATTGCATGCTGCATGTAGCTATGTTTTGGTTTTCTACCTCTTTTTTACAATTCCCTTTAGAAATAACAAGAAATTGTGGAATCTTATTGTGGAATGTAATTAGCTCTTTTTGTCATCTCTTCCAGTCCTTAATACTACCTTCTGTTAGGAAGTTGCTTGGTCAGCCATGAAAAAAACCAGTCACATTTAGTGTTTATAATATCAAGATTCAGATTCCAGAATTCTGACTGTTTCTCAGTACGAATTTCAGAATATGTCTCATTTTACAAGTCACATTCCCCTCTGAACTGTAATATCTATATTAAAAATTAGGTTTCCTTCCTCCTTGTATTCATATTTACATAGTCTTGTTTTTCATCAACTTACTTAATGCTTCAAGAATCTTAAGACTGATGTCTCAAAACTACTGCAATCCCTTAAGAGTGAAAAATCTGCAAGAATCAAAGTTCTAGATACTATATTGTTCTGGGCTATGTGAAACTTCCCTGATACATCAGCAGTACTCTCAAGGTCACTCTCATTGACAAGTGTATAAAATTGATAATCTGTGATTCAGCTTAATTTGCTAAGAGGGAATTCACATAACAGCCTAGTTTTTCAGTAGGTATGGCAACACAATGTTTAAACATTGCCAACCAGGACACGTTGAGTTTTTTTTTTTTTTCAGCATAAAGCCGGTCTGTGTCTTTCCTAGACTTGCTTTCTCTTTTGGTTCTTTAAATCACAATGTCTTTTCCCAGCCCTTGCTGTCTTGTGTCCACAGAGCCATCCATTTGACTCTAGTTCCTTTGTGCTCCTTAGCTAAAGACTTCAAGGGCTCTTATCTGATTAAAACTACATTAGATTTAACCTTTTGTGGCAATGATACTTCAATACACAAATTATGTTTGATTTGCAGAGTCCTATTTGCGGTATGGAAATTCTCTGAAGCTCACTTACCTCATACTCTGTGGCAAAGCCTTGCTCTATGCAATTTTGCTTAGTGCTCTGCTGTGGACAGTCAAGGTAGGTTAGTGTGCTACTCAAACTTCAATCTTGCCCAACTAGTACAAGTGTCAGTAGATACAGACTAAATCTATTCTTAGCTGTGGGGTTGCTCTCCAGGTTTTGAAAAATCACAAGTGATGAGCTTTCCGTTATTGTTTTTCCAGAATTCAAAGCAAATCAGTGAAATCTATCAGGGAAATTCCTTCTCGGAATATTCTTTAAACAGACACTCCCTTGGTACAAAAAAAGGAGAGAAAACAGAGAGGCAACACAGTCAATTCTGTTAATGCTCTCAGGAGACACAATAGTTATGACACTGATAAATAAAGTCTATTGTTTTGCAGATTGATGTATTTGTTCCTTTTGTGTGGTTGTGTTTGCTGTTTTTTGGGGGCTTTTTGGTGGTGGTGGTTTTATTTCTTGGCTTGTTGGGGGTTTTCGTTTGTTTATTTTATTTTGGTCTGGTTTTATTTGTTTATTCTGTTTTATTTTCAATTAGGTTGGTGGCAATTATAAAGAGAATAAATGAAGAGTCCTCTTCATCACATCAATCAGGAACACAGCAAATTTCTACCTTTCCATAGCAAAGGATCTATGCTTCTGTCTAAGAACTTCTGAATATTACTTCTTGGTGATTTTCTCTCCCACTCCTGTTTTTTTCCAATTTATTGTAGTCACTACTGGGTTTTCCCTCTGCTTCCATATCATCATATCATATTATATGCCATATCGGTATCATGTAGTACAACATTAAAGCAAACACCTTCTTAATACTCAGAGGCTGAGAACCCAGCTTCTTGAGTTAGCAATAAAGTTTAACTTCTTTTCCATTCAAGAAACATGAGTTATTTTCTCATTTGTTCTTTTCTAGCAATAATGTCCTACAACACCACTTCCAGTGATGTGTAGTATCATTAAGGAACTCATACTAAAGAACAATGAAGAGCCTCAATGAAGAGAGACTTCAGGGCCTTAGGGTGACAGGTTAAGGGATTGGGAGCAGGAGTAGTTTTCTCAGCTGCAGGGTGTGGTGAGAGAATAAACAGGAAGAGCCCCAAGATCAATACCTGGCTCCAAGCCTGGTGTCTCCTGCAGGACTTTTGGGTTCTTTAATCATGGTTTGGTTTTCTGGACACCAGGTCTGTTGGCAACAGACAGGATATGCCTGTCTCAAAGAAGGAAAAGGATCCTAGTACAGGAGCTAGCAAGGCTCCTAGCTAGATTGGAAGGGGGAAAGGCACAAACCCAGGCTTCCTAGAAATAAACCTGAGGGCAGCACACCAATATTGGAGGGATGGTGAGCTAGTGAGGTCTGTCAGTCTGCCAGTGAAGGCAGGGAATGGAGACCCACGTGGCAGCAAAGACTCGAGGGTTATCGATGGGTTAGTAACAATGGGAGAACCTGAGAAGAGCCAGCTAGGAACTGGGACTTCTCCCTGTAGAAAAGGTGCTAGGACCATTCCATCAGCTGAAGTGCCTCTAATACTAACACATGCAGCATGGGAGCGGTCCAGGATAAGTGAAAGGCTGAGGGCCTTGCTGCCGTCTTTGTCTCAGTCTTTAGTAGCAGGAACAGTTGTTCATTGGGCACCCAGCCCCTCAGCTGGAAGTTAGGGATGGGAGACCAGAATGAAGCCCCCATAGTCCAAAAGGAGATGGTCAGTGACCTGCTACACCACTTAAACATACATAAGTCTATGGGACTGGATGGCATACACCTAAGGGTACTGAGGGAGCTGCTAGAAGTGCTCACCAAGCCACCTTCCATCGTTTACCAGCAGCTCTAAGTCAGGAGCTGTAACAGCATATTCCATTATATTTGGAATGTGTTCCATTATATTTGCCTGTGTGACTGCTAATAATAGTCTTCCGTTTCTGGTATCTGTCATCTAAGCAAATCTCCACATATTTGCTAATAAGAAATCGATTGATTTCTAGCCAAAATAGATGTAGAATTCTAGGGTGTTAGAGAAGGTAACAGAACACTACCTAGACAAGAAGGGGCAGCCTTTCAGGAAGGGCACCATAGCTGCTGCTTCTCTCACTGTGTTCTTATTCAACTTTCAGCTTTCTTTGGTAGCAAAGAAAAATTTGGTGAAATGACAGATTTGAGGGGAACTTGGCATATCTTTTTTTATCAGATAAAAAAGTTAATCTAAGTTATAGAGGACAGACGTGTACAATCCCATAAAATGGAGAAATTTTCCTGCTCTGTACTGAACAAAAAGATTTATTTAGTGTTCTTATTACAACTGTTACTTATGTAGTCTCATGGTTGTTTCAAACACAAGGGAGAATTATTTCCTTAGAGGCTTTTTTTACAAAAATGACTTTACAAGTCTCAAATTCACAAGGCGGGAACAAAAGGAACAATTTTGATACCACCTAAATGATGTCCCTCAAGAATTCACATAAAGTCTTTTAGTTTGTTTCCCCACTAAGGAGTGAAATTTGAGTTGACTTCACTTCTACACAAACTCGAACCACACATAGTAAGAATCTTAGCCATTCAGACTTCTATCTCCTAGATTCTAGCAATAATTTTATCTATGCTTACTGCAGTTTGGAGGAGGGACCAAGCTGATGGCTATTATTAAAAAAAATGTTGTTTACAAAGTATGCTTGAAACAAAGCAAAGGAAACCCAGAAAGAATTTTGTCCAATATGCCAAGCTGATGTGCTTGAACATATCTCTTAAAGGGAACAGCAGTTGGTTTTTTGCAAAACAGGATGTGGTTTGACATTTAAGCAAAACCCAATTTTGATAGCACATCAGCCTCTTACCACAACACCCCCCAGCTTCTCAGGATGAGGCACAGTGTGCAGCTCTCTGTTAACTGTGTTGCAGTTGAGCAGGAATAGTACTGCATACAGGCCTTATGGGAGCTGGTGGGGGGTTTGTCTCGTGTTATCTCACAATCTTCTTGTCACTGAAGCCTGCAGATGGGTTTTGCATGTGCAGCTGCTGTTTCTGTTGTGTAACACACAGAACCCAGAAGACTTGTGGTGTTCGGGGAGTTGCTGACCTGCTTTTGCAAATTAAAAAAAAAAAAAAACAACAACAAAACCCCACAGTTTTGTTGACATACCCCTATGTATGTCAAAATAGCAAAGCAAGATGATAAAAATCATATACTTGTAGAAAAACTTTGACGGGAGGGGACTTCTGGAGGTCTTTAGTCCAAATTGCTCCAAACGGAGATTATGCTGCTCAGAGCTTTGTCCAGGTGGTTTCTGAATATCTTTAAGGGCAGAGATTTCACAAGCTCTCTTAGAAATATGTTCCAGTGTTGGTACACACTCAAGAGGAAGTATTTTTTATTTTGTTATGTCTAATCAGAGTTTATCTTGCTGCAGATTGGCTTTCACTGTGCCCCTTAAAGACTCCAACTCTGTTTAGGCAGTTAAATCATGCAATTAGCCATCCTTGACACCTCTCAAAGACAGAGAGAACTACAAGACATTGAATGAAGAACATTACAAAGTTGCCTGGGGTTTTAAAAAAAGCACCTCAGAACTCATCCATAGAGAGAAAGAATAAAGCAGGTTAATCTAGACTGTCTTTTTAAATTTTGAGAGAGGTGTAAGTATGAGGCATACAGAGAGAGATGTGACACACATAGTGGCATGTACTTCACAATGGAGCCAGAAGTAAACTGCATAGTCAGAACAATTTCTGAATAAATGTAAACCAATATGTTATTTTTCTTGAATGTGAATTCATTCTAAGCTGTATGCTACTCTTTACTGTCTCCTTTTCCTTTTTATATCCTCCATACACACATAACTTTTCAGGACATTACCATGGTAATGGATACTTTTTTTGTCATTTTACTCCAATCTGTGGTATGTTCAGTTTAAATGCTATTCTTAGAACATCTTTTTTTAGGCCCCTTCTCCTACTGTTGACAATCTTAGTTCTACAAACTTTTTGTGATCAGCGTAATCTCTTCAAGCACAATGGAAAGTATTGTGGCTTTCAGTGCTTGATAATATTCAGAGAGAAAAGAGGATGCACATAAAAGTTATTATCTCAAAAGTATTTTAGACATAGATGAGTATTTCAAGTAACTGTTCCTTGTCAGTTAAGAAAATGGCTTAGGGGACAATTTTTGGCTGTGTAGATTGCAGTTTCCATTTTCTTTATTTTGAATCATAGAATAGAATAGAATCATATGTTTACATGTGGTTTACAATTCTTATTGATTGTTCTGATGAGATAGAGGCTAAATGGCTGATCAGAAAAGAGGGGTTCAGCAATTAACCTGCACTGCAAAGACCTGCCTCTCTTGCTCCAACTCCTCAGCAGCGTCTGGTTTGTAAACAGGTTATTGGCCAACGTGCCACTTTCCTGTGCTGAGAGCAGCTCCCTTCTGAGGGAAGGTGCTGGAAAGGAAAGAAGTTTATGTAAAGAAAGCAAGTGTCTTTGAAGTGTTGTGTCTAAACTACTTGCACAGAAATAGACAGCTGAATGGTTCTTCTTCACAGATAAGATATCCAGATAGAAGTCTGAGAGGCTTAACCGTTTAGCTTTGTATCCAATGTGAATGTCCCCTTCTTTTTCTTGATTTGCACCAAAGGAATAATAGACCAGTTGCAGCCCCTTCCCTGGCTGCTGCAGATACCAGTACATAGAATTGTGATTATCATTTTGACTGCATGTCAGAGTAGCTTTCTCATCTTCTCTCAGCACAAGACTTGAGATTTGTGTGATTTTAGCTCCTACAAGACAAAGCAAAACAAAACCACAGTAAAATAAGTAAATTATGTGCTCCCAGCAGCAAATTAGGTATCATGGCTCTAATGATCCCTTACTTGCTCCAAAGAAGTACATGGCCACACACCAAGCTGTCCACATCCTCATTTCTGCCTCAGTAGTCAGTGAGCATGCCCCTATAAGGGCCTTATATAAGTTCATTTCACATGCTTCTCTTAAACCAATGGCAGAGATCTCTGTAACAGCTACATTGATGCTGAAAATCAAGCTCCTTCCTGCAAGAAACTCAACACACTTTGAAGTGCATCTTGAAAAGCACACACAAAGTTTCAAACTGACTCAGGTGGAAATTTTCTATCAGGAAAGATTCTGTTATGCATGACAATTGTCTTTTTATTTGTCCTCATACATTCTGCTTTACCTTTTGATATTTTGTTTCCATAATAAACCAGAAAATGTTTGATGTAACCAAGTAAAACTTCCCCCCGCTCCCCGTATTGGTGACTGATGTATTTTTTCTTTCTGGAAAAAGAGCAAATAAAATAGATATGCTCAGATTTTATTTTTCTTTCTTCTCCACTTGTCAGAACCAGCAGGCATGATCTCTCTTTTTAGAAGAGCTTTATATGGGAGCCTGTTGTAGCCTTAGCACACACCAAAAGGGAGGCAGGCTTGGGTTTCTTCAACAAACATCTAACATCTTTTTACCCTTAGTTGTCCCAGTAGTACCTGTAATAATTATAAACCCAACTTCCAGATTCAGAATGATACCATTGTCTCTAACACAATTTTTTAAACCTGTGTTAAGAAGACTAATCGCTGCCCTGCCACAGAATTTTGGATACAGAGCAGTCACCTTTGCCATCTATATCTTTGAAATGGGGCCCCAGAGATCAATGCCATAATCAAACAACCTAACATCTGTGCTACTGAAAATATTCTTATTTCAGTGAAAGGATACCATCTGGTGGGCTGATCAGGTCTCACGCAGACAGGCACAGCAGGTTTCTACTTTAAAGCATTAAAGAACAGCAGGTGACAATCACTACCACGATGGTGCACTGGTGGTCAACCAGTACCCCTGGGTCCTTTTTTTGCTGGGCAGTTTCTAGCCACTCTGCCCCAAGCCTGTAGCACTGCACGGGGTTGTGACCCAAGTGATGGATCCGGCACTCTGCCTACACTCTCCTACAGCTGACCCGGAGGTTGACGAGCATGCTGTCTGCTAACTATGCCACTTCTGTCCACAGGGCGGCACTGTTCCATCACAGAATACAAAGCGGAGCCCCTGGCCACACCACCTGGTTTTTGAAAGGGGCCCTCCTGAGCTGCGCACTTTGTGTGGCGTTACGCTACAGTAAACTAGAACTCAATGCTCTCTTCAAAGAGGAGTCAAGCAGGACCTTCCTTTCATAAACTGAGTCTGACCGGGCTTGATCACCTGCCTGTCCTATATGTGTCATATGACATCACTGAAGATGATCTGCTCCATGACCTTCTCCAGCACCAGGGTCAGGCTGACAGGTCTCTAGTTCCCTGGATAGGATCTGGCCCTAGATGGGCATCACATTAGCTAATGTCAGCTGGAACCTTCCCAGTCGGCCACAAATGCTGATTGAAAGTGGCTTGGAGGGCACTTAAGCTACATTCCTGAGTACTCTTGGGTAGATCCTATGTGGCTCCATAAATCTCTAAGTGGTACAGTAGGTTGATAACCATTTCCCCTTGGATTATGAGGGCTTCCATCTGTTCCCTGTTTCTGTCGTCCAGCTCAGAGGGTCTGATCTTATTGTTAAAGACTGAGGCAAAGAAGGCCTTAAGAACTCAGCTGTTTCATCATCCACTGTCACCATGTTTCTTGATATATTCTGTGACTCTATAATTCTATGATTCAGGAAGATAAGCAAGAGACCTGAGATGATTACAGCAGATCATTTCCCAACATGGCAAACAGAAGTAGCTGTTCATTGCTGCTGTTACCTTCCAGGTGCTTACTGACCTGCAGGATTGCTTCCTAATACATGGGAGTTTTAGCCTTCTCATGCTACACTGTGGTTAAACCTGGATGATTTTCCACGCCCACACCTCTAGTGTTTAACAGATTTACTGAACAATTGTATTTCAATAATTTCTGGAGGCATTCTCAAGTTTACCCTTAGTTTCATGCACAGGAAGGATCTTCTTTTTACGGTTGTAGCTTTTATGGGAAGAGAACAGTTTCAAGGGGCAGTGAAACCCCATCCCTATTATAGGACACTCAGTATTAAAGGCCTTATACTCTGAGGATTAGCATATGTGCACTTCAGCATACATCAACTGGGTTGCTGCTAGAAGGGGTGCTCTTGCCTCTTGCTCCCCAACTCGCACATGCTCTGCCGTCTCATCCATCTTCCACCTGCAGCATTTATATAGCTCCGTAAAGTCTCTTACATGCACTCCAAAATTTTACATATAATTTTTACTGCAGTACTTTCAGCCAGATCAGTTACTTTATCCAGGTCACTGCACAAATCTTTGCTGTTAGCACACAGAAAGTAATGAGGACGTGCAGCTCAGAGCAGAGAAAAGAAAGAGAGAAAGAATAAGGTTATCCAGCTCAGTGGAAGCTTGTATTCTTGTGGGTTTGAAATGTCTGTGGGCCCACAGCCTCAGAAGTTGTTCCCATTTTGCAGTATTTTTTTTTCTTTGAGATTTTAAACTATTTCCTACAAATACGATGTCACCACAAGGTTCCTGAACATGCCAGTCTGTATATGGGGGATGGAATAAGTGAATGAAGGGAGAAATTGGTGTTTCCTATTGAGAAGTTTCCTTGTCTTACAAATAATTAAGCATACCCTGAGGCAGAAACTGGCACCTAGGCTACAGACTGGGGCCCAGAAACTGCCAGGGCACAGACTTGTTCTGTTCATGAAACACTTCTTCTGCCAGCAGCTTTATCTAGCAGGCCATTCCTTTTCTGAAGAGGTCCTGGAATGAAGTGTTTCATGCTAAACAAAAGTAATTGTTTTAACACTTCTCATGTTCCTTTTCCTTCAGAAAGAAATTAATTTTACTCCAATGCAAAATAAATTTGTAGCTCTCTTTTCCTACTTACTTTTCAGCCGACAGCTAAGCTGAAACCACAGCCATTTATGTAACTCCTTTTTGTTACAACCTTGAGCTGGCTCAGAGACCCTGTATTTGACATAAGGTGAAGCAAGCTGTCCAGTTTGGGAGCTAGAGAATTGGTGCCTTGCAATCTCTTACAGAAGCTCAGCTCCATTCTCTTTCATTTTTTTGAGAGTGTTTAACCCTCACCATTCTGTCTTTCATCTCCAGTAACTTACTCTCCTTATTTTTCTTCTGGGCTTCCAAGAGTAAGCTGTATGTTATGGGATGTCGTTATCAGGGCCATTTTGCTTAAATCCCAGGCCCCAAGGAAATCCATGGAACTGCAGCTCCATTTTTCCCACTTCAGCATAAGCATGCAACAGAAAACAGAGCTCTTTGAAATCGTACACAATGTTCTGGAGATGTTCTTCAGATGAGCAACAGTCACTTGAATATAGCACAGATCTACTCTAGGCATGGAATACTTCCATCCACTTATTGAGGCAACAAAACAGTGGGATAACTACAATTTATCTGAGCTTCACTTCCTTCCAAGTCAGGCAAAACTGGAAAAATTCCAGTGCCCATTTCTGTTCCTGATGCGTGGCTGTAGAGTGCATGAATTTTATTTTTCCCCCTTTAGCAGCTTCAGAAACCCTGTAGTGTTTCGTGTCCCAACAAGCTTTAAATTTATTTACTAGATGTGTGCATTCAGGTAAAAAGCTAGCAGCCAGTATTGAACTTACCCAGCTGGATTGTAGGTCTATACAGAACTGACTAAATCAAAGTGCCCAGTCCCAAGCATGGAACTAGGCTTATTGTAAAACCAGTCATGGATTCCCAGGCAAGCACTTCTCCTTTTAAATGTTACTCAAATCTTGTCCCACAGCGTAAATGACTGGTTTTCATTCTGGGTGTTAGTATCATGAATGCTAGCAGTTAATCTGTGTGATAAAGGTGTCAAAACAGTTGGACTGAATAGGCAGATTGCTATAAAATTAATAGATATTGTAGCTCCAGTGAATGGGCACAAGTTTAGTTGTTTCCTCACCTTTGAGATTGTCATGAAAATTTGACCTGTGCCCCCAGAAGAGAGAGGCTAGGATGCAAAGAATATCCTGACAAGGGCAAATATTAATTAATGTGCATGGGGTGTCCCAGCCAAATTGGGACAAGCTGAATGTGGCTATACACACAGTTCTTATGCCCTTCAAACACTCAGGTACTGCATGATTTGACTAATAACTACCATCCACACTACTGATTACTAATTACAGTAAAACTCTGCAAAGCAACTATATTTTCACAGCGTACTTGCTGCTGGTCTATTGATTCAGATGTCCCTGGAGTTAGTCTTGCTATAGCTGCTTATCTATGATGTCAGATGGTGCCGAGTGGATTTCAAAGATGTGGGCTGGGATGCTGATGTTATTTTGGTTGTCTAAGGGTATCCTTTATCTTTTATGGACAAAGGAAGCTTCCAAGAAAAAAAAAAAAGTGTTTCTTTCCAGGACCAGACTGTCACTTAGTCTCTTCCACTTAAGCAGGAACAATACTGATATCTTCAGTATCTCATGACAATGCAGTGCATAACATAAACACTGTCAGACTGGTTGATATAATAGTTAAGAATGGGAATTTTCATAACAACTAATAGATATACTTAATGCCAATAGTCATTAAAAATATAGGTGGGTGTATATTCAGCTAATGTACATTGGGGTTTTTCCTCTCTCTGATTTAGATTTATTTCCATTAAAGCTCGGAAAACAATGCTCTAAACAGAAATGAAGAAATAACAAAGCAGAGAACAAGTCTCCTCCATAAGCAGAAACATACTGTTTATTTCAAGGAAGAGCTGAAACCTGTAAGAAGCCTCCTTGCTTGTAGAAAATATAATTTGTGATGAAGACTAAAAAAAACAAAAACAAAAACAAACAAAAAAGCATGACTGTATACCAACGACTACCAAGAGCCATTGCAGAGGCTGTGAAGCTAAAGGGTCTGATCTTTCAGACTCCATCTTGTGCTGTCCATCAGTGCTTTTACACTTCTGAGCATCCATAAATTGTCTTCAGTTCTCTTGTATTACTTTTCTGTATCCTTCTCCTCTTTGCATGCTTAGTCTTTCTTAGTGAAAAAATATCTTTGAACTTCACTAAACTCATCAACAAACAAAACAAGGTCAGAATATATGGTTTCCATGGTTTCAATTTACTGATCTGTATGATTTTTTTTTCCCCCCAGAAATCTGGAAAGGAAAATGTGCTGGTTTAGACTTTTGAAGTAATACGTCTGCCTTTGAAAAAATCTTCTGGAAGATCTTAGCCACAGAAATTAGTTCTGCTTCAAAACTGCTTGTTAAACATGTCCTCTCATGTATAAAAAGTACCTTTCTTACTCTTTCCTTTGTTTGCTCTTCTATTTGCTATTCCCTTCACAATCTTTTCTTTCCTTGTCTGTCTTTTATAATTACTCTCTGTGTCTTGCCTTCTTTACCTCTATCTCTCACCTCGTTCACTTGCCCTCTTTTTTCTCTTTATCTTTTGAAACTGTATTCCCCTTGTCTTAGCCTCATCATTCCTTTTTATCCTCCTCAGCTATTCTCTCATAGGTGGTTCTCTTCACTTTGGTTTGTATGATCTGCCTGGCACATTCCAACTCTTTTCACTTCAAGATCTAACATGTTTCACACAGGGAGGAGAGCATTTATGAAATGGATTATATTTTGCTATTCTGACCATTGTTTTAATAACTACATCTTCTTAATTTGCACATTTCTGTCACATCTGGGCTGTGATTGTTTACATTTTGAGAGGGGTGAGTTTTTCTGGTGTGATATGATAATCATAATAATAATGATGATATGATAATAGCAGCAGAAGGTTTCAGAAACTGCAGAAGTTTATGAAGGCACAAATGCATGTGTTGCAAAATGCTGCAGCATTGAACAAATAACATTTAAGCACTGTTTTAATCCCCAGTAAAGGTCCGACTGTCTGTTGTCTGGCCTTCTACCAAGTGAGATTTTAAACAGGGTTTGGATGTTGCATGTGCATGCCTGTGTCCCTGCAGCACAGCAAATTTTCCCAAAGTTTGCTATTCAGAGTAGCAGCTTGCTCTTGCTCAGCTTTCATTCCACAAGGAGGAGGAAGAGGTGGGGGTGGGGGGAATATTCCATTACTATAAAGGGGTGGAAGTGTTTCTGCAGCTGTTGAACAAAGCAGTTCGTTAACCTCATTCTTGACCCCTGTGCAATGGTACAGCTCCATCCCTCCTTTCTAGGGGCCAGATACTCCTCACAGTACTGAAATAAGAAAGAAAGGAAAACATATGCACAAAAATTCACTAGTGAACTGAGTAAGGACCAGATTCCAAGAGGAGCCAAATACCCGCAATTTCTTCTGAAGTCAATTTCTTTTAGAATCAAGCCATGGGAAGGAAAGGGGGAGGGAAGGGAGTTGGAAGGAAAGAGGTCTGTTGTAATTGGTGTCTAGAACCCCCCACAGAGAGGATTAAGAAAGAAACTATGTTGTCTTGGAAAAGGTAGGTATTTGTATACACAGAGTTCTCTGCCTACACAGAGAACTGCTAGAAAACGCTGTGCTGTGTGGAAACCAGCTCTCTGCTGATAGCACTTCTTTTAAGCAGAAGTTTTTACGTACAATTTTATCATGCAGGGGAGTGTCTAATGTGCATTTGTGCTTTGCATGCGTACCAGTGTTATACATTGAAGGGAATAGCAGTCTCTTTATATTGTATGTAACTCGAAGCTCCTAAATTAAACCAAAGGAAGTTGCTTTTGGCAGCAAAAGCTCAAAATTCTGCTCTGTGTTATCACAAAACTGTTTGTGAATTGTAAGCCACTGACTTTTGACATATTTCCCCTTTCTATCCTAATGGGCACAGTCCACTTGCACTCCAGGTCCCAGCACCCTCATTTTTTGCCACTTGTCCATGTAACTCACTGAATGGTAGGTACAATCAGAAGATTATGCGTTGTACCTCATCTTCTAGCATTTCTCCACATCCAGCCCAGTGACACTGAATAGGTAGAGTTTTGCACTAGCAGGAGACACAGGTGACCATGAAAGATGCTTCCAGTCCATTGGAAGTGAGGTTCTTCTTTGGGAGAACTGAGGAACCCTGGTTGATTCATCCATACCAGTGCTGATGGAGCTGAGAATTGTTAACATCTAGAATCAAGGAAGCGTCTAGCCGCTGTGACATTTAATATTGAGTATCCGGAGGTGGAGTGCAATGACGGACATACATGGTGCTGGTGCTAACTTTACTTCAGGCTGTCGTAGAACAGCAGCGGAGCCATACAGCAACACTGGCACCAAGAAAGCCCGACCGAGGACTAGCAGCTGTTACTCCAGTGCTGCCACACTGTACCCACGGGCATGAACCTAGCAGGGGCATGCACACAGAAAGTCTGGCCACAGCAGGACTGCGGGGCGGGCAACGGACAAGCCCATTCCACAGTTCTGACGTTGCGGGGAGAAGGGCTGACCCACTTGGAAAATCTTCCTCTAATAGACGCAGGCTGAGGGAAGCAGGAGAGTGCCCGAGCGGCAAACACTTGAATCGAGGACGAAATCCGGTGCCGCCCAATGGCCCGCCCAGTGCAGCAGCCACTGGAGGAGGACGGCTTCGCGCCCAGTTCCATCCCTACGAAGCCGGGCTGCAGCAGCCAGGGGACGGCAATCCGCAGTGGCAGGAGCCGCCGGCAGCGGGAGAGGATGGTGCCCACCGCGGGAGTGCGAGGAGTGGCTCCCTCAGTATGGGATCTCGTAGAACCCCAGCCGCAGTGTGGGATCTCCTATTTGCCGTGGTTTCCTCTGACGCTAAGCTCGGCCTCTGAGGACGAAAGAAGATCGAGGGGGCTAGGGGGGCGTGAAGGGAGGCGGGGGCTAGAGTGAGGAGGAGGGGCACGGCATAAGGGGGAGGGAGAGGAGAGACAGAAGCACTGGCAGAGGATCCTGGAGAAGGGGACAAAGCCGGTTCTGCGAAGCGGGAGGAAGAAGGAGCCCTGTAAGAGGGATCCTGGGCGGGGAGAAGAGGAAAAAAAGTTCCCAGAGAGGGGCCTGGAGAGGAGCGCAAGGACCGGGACTTCTCGCAAGCATCTGACTTGTTGAAGGCATCTATTGAAGGCCCAGGGCTGTACCCCCGGCCGGAGGACAAAGCGACAATGGGTGCAGAGCGTGAGGGACCTGGCGCTAGCTTACCGAGATGAAGTAACTTAGACAGTGAAAACGGTCTTTTTCCAACTTTCCTGATGGGAGTCCGGTCGGCATGGCTCCAGCAGGAAGAGCTCCTGCGAAAACCTCCTGAGTAATGCTGGGAAGTGAAGGGAGCGTTGCTGGAGTCCTGCGAAAGGTATTGTGGTGGGTGAACGGGCCCGCGGGGAAGGGCTTTGTGAGCCTGGCCGAGGAGATCTGAGAGCCATGGTCTAGCCATCGGAGCTCTGCCTTCCGCGGGGTGGGGGAAGGAGGGATACGGAACAAACGAGTACTGCTTCCGAAGGGGATTCGATCTCCTCCAAGGTTGTGGTTGTTTTTCCCTTTTCTGGTGTCTGTTCTTTAAAGACTGTGCCTGGGACTCGAGTGTCCCGAAACACGCTCCTCCAAGTGCACCTCTGCTGTCAGGTGCCATGTGTGGGCAAAGCTGTATGAAAACGCGTCACGGTGTCTCTGCTCATGGGAATTACTGTCTAAACCAGCTATCTTCTACACATGCATGGTGTGTTTGGTCTGCTCCTATGCGTGTCGTTTCTCTCTCCTTGAAGAGCCATAGTTGACTGCTGCCTTTGGAACCTCTGAAGCAGGAAGGTGAGGTGTATGTATGCTGGTGTAGGTTCCTCATCCTCGTGGAATGATACGAGAAGGCTTTGTGGCCTGCCTTGTGTAGTGGGTTGTTTAGTGCTCTTGTGGGGGACAGGTGGCTGTATGAGTGCTTGTGGCAGAGAAAAAGTCATATTTTTCAAGGAGATGATACAAGTCAACTACTACTCATGTTAAATAAATCTGTAAATGTGGAAGGGGCTGTTGTGATGTGTAATTTTAAATTTGCCATGCCGCTGAGATGGTTCTACTTACTCTGCAGTTTCTCTCGCAATTACCACACTGATTTGATAGAGAAGAATGAGTATCACCTGCCTCCCTTACAAGTTCTAAAAGTAAGAGAGTAGAGATGAGGAAGCCCATCTCCCAAGAGATGTCCTTCATTAGCAGTTAAATGAAGTCATGCAGACTGATGAGGAAGGAGAATGATAGGATAAATGAAAATGATAAAGTCAAGACAGTGAGAAGAGTAGCTGCCACCAAACACATCTGTTACAGAAATAGAACTGCAGCCTCAGCTGGGATGGACTAGGTAGACTCCCTTCTTCATTGTTATGTAGGTTCTAATTGGAAACATTCTGTGATTCTGTGAACTTGATATGGGTGCATCTCTTGTTTAATCACAGCTACTAATACAAGATTTAGTGACTACTTTTAGGTCTTTATTTCCAGTTTGAAATAATTATAATGCTGAGGTTCCTTTGGGAGCATGGAAGGAAGAGATAATCCCCAATCTAATGATCTTTTTTATTTGATGTTACCTGATCTCAAATACCTGTTTTCCTCTAGCTTGTTCCCTAAATTTGACACCTTACACCACATCAGTTTACTTGGTACTGTGGGCAAGCCTCAGATAATGGCATATAGTTGAATCTTTACTGCTTTTCACATGTATATCCTCTTAGCCAAATTACACATGTGCAATTTTTAGTTCCTTGACATGTATTTGTGCCTCTTTAGCCACTAGAAATTTTTTCTTGACTTCTAAATTCTCTCCTGTTTGACTTTTGCACTTGCACAGAATTGTTTGTGTGGCCATGGGTTTTGGTACCTGGGGGGCTGGACAAGAAGACCTTTGATGGTCCCTTCCAACCCAATGCAGTCTGTGAATCTGTAAATAGCATTACTTTAGGCTGTTGGAGCTTATGTGAGCAAGATTGTATTCTTTCTAATTTAATTGCTGAAACCCTGCAGAAAGGCAGTCTCAGCTCTCCCAAGCTTTTATCTGTGGCATGAAGAGCTTAGGTTATAGAGTTAGTTTCTGGAAGGGGCTGGGGAAAAGATGCCTCCTGCCTTTTCATTTGCTTTAAGGCTGCTACTGTGTTTGCATTCTGTATTTGACTTACAGGCTGACCAATGGCAATGTAAATGCTTTTTAGGGGAAAGCAAGTTAGTGGCTCCATGGAGACAGCTGTTTATTTTCCAGCACACTCCCACAGCTGCCTGCACATGTGTCTGACAAGACAGTTGATTCCTCAGTCCATTGAGAATTGTCTTTATGCATATATAAATTCAATGTGTATGTTCCTCTTTGTGCCCGTGTACAGATGTCTTCCTCTTCTCTCCTTGGATACTGCATGTGCCATATGTAGAGAGTTGCATAAGAGATCACTATAATTTCTCACCACTTGCCTTGATGTTTAGTGGTCAGCTGTCCTTGCCTGTATACCTGCATTGTTATGAGATGTATGTGTGTTTTTTCCCCTGGCTTCAGGAATACTTCCTTCTGTAGGTCTGCTCCCCCTATAATTGGGCTTTCCTTGTCATCCTTGCATTATCCCTCAGCAGTGCTGTTTGGAAGGTTCTCCTAAAATCCCTGCAGAGGAGTGCAAAGTACTTACCAAGCATTTAAGATTGCACGGTTTATTTTTGTTTTTTTTTAATTTCTGTGGCCATAGTTACAGAATCACTGAATCAGAGATCAGATCATCTAGTCCAATCCCCCTGCTAAAGCAGATTCACTGAGATCAGGTAGCACAGGAACACGTCCAGGCAGGTTTTTAAAGTCTCCAGACAAGGAGACTGCACAACCTCTCTGGGCATCCTGTTCCAGTGCTCTGGCACTCTCAAAGTAAAGTTTTTCCTTCTGTTTAAATGAAACCTCCTGTGTTCTAGTTTGTGCCCATTGCCCCTTATCTTATCATTAGGCACCATCAGATCCCAGCCCCATCCTCTTGACCTCTACCCTGTAGTTAATATGCATTGATCAGATCCCCTCTCAGTCTTCTTTTCAGCAGGATATAGAACCCCAGGTCTCTCAACCTCTCCTCATCAGAGAGATGCTCCAGTCCCCTCATCATCCTTGTGGCCCTCCGTTAGACTCTGCCCAGTGGTTCCCTGTCTCTTTTGAAATGGGGAACACAGAACTGGACACACAACTCCAGGTGAGGCCCCACCTGGGCAGAGTAGAGGGGGAGGAGAATGTCCCTCGACCTGCTGGCCACACTCTTCTTAATGCATCCCAGACTACCTTTGTCCTTCTTGGCCATGAGGGCACATTGCTGGCTCATGGTAGATTTGTCCACCAGCACTCCCAGGTCGTTCTCTGCAGTGCTGCTTTCTGACAGGTCAGCTCCTAACCTGTATCATTGCATGGAGTTTTTCCTCCCTAGGTACAGGACTCCACGCTTGCCATTGTTGAACTTAATGAGGTTTCCTTCTGCTAACTCTCCAGCCTGTCCACATCTTCCTGAATGGCAGCGCATCCTGAAGGGGTGTCACCTACTCCTAGTTTTGTATCGTCAGCAAGCCTGCTGAGTACACTCTGTCTCCCCATCCAAGTTGTTGAGAAAGCAATTGAACAAGCCTGGGTCTAGGATTGACCCCTGGGGAACACCACCTACAGGCCTCCAACTAGACCCTGCTGGGTTGGTCACAACACTCTGTACTCTGTCATTCAGCCAGTTCTCATCCACCTCACTGTCCACTCATATAATCCACACTTACTGAATTTACCTATGAGGATGTTATGGGAGGTAGTGTGAGAAGCCTACTGAAGTTGAGATAGGCAACATACACTGCTTTCTGGGTTTCCTGGGTCCTTCTCTTTGTCTTTTTTGAAGAGTGGAGTGCTTTTCCTCCAGACCTCAGGCACCTCTGCTCTTCTCCATGACCTTTCAAAAATGGAGAGTGTCATAGCAATAACCTTAAGCCACCTCCCTCAACACTTGTGTGCTAAGGGTGAATTCCACCAGGACCCATGGATCTGTGGGTACCCAGCTTGTTTAGATTATCTCTAATCTAGTCTTCCTCAACTAAGACTCTTCCTTCCCCCAGACTTTCTCTCTTACCTCCAGGGATGGGGATTCCTGACAGCCAGTTTTAGCAATAAAGAGTGAAGCAAAAAAGACATTCAGTAATTTTGCCTTCTCTGTATTCTCTGCTATGTCTTTCAGTGGTGAGCTCACGTTTTACCTTGTGTTCTTTTTCCTGCTGCTGTACTTGAAGAAGCCTGTCTCGTCTTTTCTTTGCCAGATTTAATTCCAAGGGGACCTTAGCTTTCCTTGTTACATCCCTAAATAGTGACCAGCCTCTTTTTCCACATACTATGAACTTTATTCTTCTATTTGAGTTTTCCCAGAAGCTTCTTACTCAGTCCTGCTTCCCTTGCTTGATTTTTTTTTTTTTTTTTTTTTTTTAACTTGTGGATACACTGATTTTGAACTTGGAAGACATGGTGCTTGAATGTTAAACAGTTCTCTTTTGCCCCCTGTCCTTCTAGAGTCCTAACCCATGGGATTCCTTTAAGTAGGACTCTGGAGTGGTCAAAAGTTGGCTCTCCTAAAGTCAAGGTGTTATAGAGTTGTGTGGATAGGAATCGGAGTGGAAAGGTAGAATTTGCTGTAAAATCTCAAAGTTCTTTTAAAATTAGATTTTTAGATGGTTCCTTTGAAAAAGGCTGTGCCTTTTTTAATCCCCTCCCAGATCATAGCAGATCAGCCCAGTGTTTTCGATTGTGCTTCCTCTTATGCCTCTGAATTTATGACACTAATGCAAATGCACACGGACTGTTTGCCTGTGAACTTCTCTGCCATGGCACTGACGAACTGGGAGCTCAGTAAAGAGCAACAGAAGTGATTAGAACACTGTAGAGGATTTTTTACATGCTATTAAAAAGAACTGGCTTATTTCTGACTGAAAAATGGTTGCTCTGTAGTGTCTCTAGTACCTGGGAGAATATTGATGGGATCCTCAACAATGTAGCTAAAATAAAATGGATGGCTGACATTGCCAAAGTAGCTGGTTTCAGGTTCGCTATTAAGGCATATTTTCTTCCAGCAACGGTTAAAGTAGTTTGTAGTAAGTCATAGAAGTCCTGTTGCTGATGGAATTAAAAAGATAACTAGAAAAGCTCAAAGGAATATACCAACAAAAATCCTATGCTCAGCTGGGTACTATAAGCCAGATGTCATCTGTATAAAGATACCCATCCCCCTCTTTTAGTTTCTATTATTCTGTCTCATCAGCTGCTGGAGGAGGGACTGCCTTTCTGGCAGAAAATGCATCTTGGATCCACTGTGTTATGACTAAGAATGGTTGGTATCTAAGGAGAAGTGGTGCACTGTACTTACTCCATTTTAGGTGTAATCCTCTGGTTTGAAGTTAGGCATGGTTGTAATAAGAGCAGTGAGCCCTAACATGCACACCAAGACATGTTGGGGCTCAGCCTTTGAGTCACAGATGAGGCAGGATGAGCTCTGAGATTTGTGCTACTGCTTTCATCTCTGGCATGAAAAAGAATACAAACATGCATTGGAAAGAGCCTGAAATGAGCCTGAAATGAGCCTGAAATCTTTCTACTGTAACATGCTTGGCCTTCCCTTTTCCTC
The DNA here is from genome assembly GCF_027791375.1 of Indicator indicator. Taxonomy (NCBI): domain Eukaryota; kingdom Metazoa; phylum Chordata; class Aves; order Piciformes; family Indicatoridae; genus Indicator; species Indicator indicator. The sequence continues at coordinate 17,324,589 of NC_072023.1, forward strand.
TTAAAGACTTTTTCTGTTCTGCTGAAGTATTAATGGCACATAATGTTCCTGTTTCCTGAGGGTGGAAACAACAAACTGGAAATGCAGGATGAAGGAGGAGGGAAGAAGGACCTGAAAATGGCTGCTCTGGAGACTCCACCAGTGGCAAGTTCCAATTTTTGGTGGGGCTTACTAACTCACTTTCTCTACACATGGGCACCATATGATGTTGCAGTGAACTCAGCTAATTGTTCCGTTCAAGACATTCGCTTTCAGGTCATCTCTCTCTTGTTTGCAGCTTTGATCTCCCTTCTCTTCTTCAAGCTGTCATAGTTAGTGTTGATGTGCAGTTCTGTAAGTATGATCAGTGCAGCACAGGACTGTTTTGTAGTATTTTAGTGCCTAATGTGAATGCGAGGCTGGAACAGATAGAATTCCCATCCAGGCAAACAGTTGTCATAGAGGGATGAAAACTCTGTGGTAGAATGCTGAGCCATTTTCTCTCTCTCATAGCTTCCTAGTTTTGTGCATATATTTCCACATCAAACTCTCTAATTTGCATGCTGGAATTAAAGCTTGTGGATTGTATAACCTCTTGGTGCAGTCAGCAAGATTTAAGAGAATCAGCTTTATTGACGATAATTTCTTATTCTCATGTCCATCCAGGGAATGTTATTTTACAGGCCTCTACTAGGACAACCCTGTGAACTCAAAACCTGATATTTGCAATAGGTGTGGGGGTATAATTGGATGGAAGGTAGCTGGTAATCAGCTGCATGGAGTGGGATGGGGGGGAGGGAATTTGAACAGCAAGATCAATGCAATTAACAAGTCAGGAAGGTGATTGTACCTCTGTGCTTTTCTGCCTTGTTTTACAGAGAACTGTTCTTTCCTTGCTTCTCTTACCAAGAATTAAAGTGATGATAAATAATGCTAGTAATAAAATAGTTTTAAAAATAAAAGTAGCCTCTATCTGCAGATGCATGCAGCCGACAGTTTGAGAACCAAGCTCTGTGACAGCCCAAGGCTGTAAAACTGATTAAAATGAGGGGAAAAAAAAGTAGTTATAATTAACCCTTAAATCATGAAATACATTGTCTGAAAACTCAAGTTGCCTCTTTGAAGCCAGAAAGGAGGTTAATAAAAAGAGTTAATACTTAAAGGGGATTAATTTTATTAGTACTTTCTGTAGTTTATTTTTGAAATGTCGGTTTCTCTCTTATGAAATGAAAGACTATTTCAAAATTCAGGGAATTCCCATTATCCTTTAACTAACTATCAGTGTTGCCACTAGTGGAGAGGAGAAGTTTGGATGCTTTGAGTATGAATAGCACAAATTTTTCTGCTTATGTAATATATTCCTTACTGTAAATCCCTCATGAAGTCAGACACACAATTAGAAGACGGTAAGTATCTTTTTAGAAAATATGAATATTCTTTACTGCAGCTGAAAAAATCTAAAGGGTTTTAAAGGACTTTGCAAAGAAAAGTATTCTCAGTTTGGATTTTTGCCTTCTATTTTTTTTGAGTGCTTGTTTGTGTATTTGTACACTATGTAAGGCTACCTTCTTGATTTTAAAATGGGAACCAGAACTAGAATCCTTTATAAAGAGTTAGCATGAGAGACTGACAGCTGGAATGTTCTATGTGGCTGAAAGTTCTATGCAAGTTCTACGTAGCTGAAATAGAGGAAGAATGACAAGGGAAGGTGTATCACTTTGCAGTTGGATTTGGAGGAAAATGGGGGATAGCAAAGAGAGGTAATCTGTCTGGAGAGAGTTTTGGAAGAAGTAACAAGCTGAAAAGGCTGTGGAAAGCTGCTTATGTGGACAAGAGAAGACAGAAGTTTAAAAGTTGGGATGGTTTGAAGTTTTCTGTTTCATAGTTTGGTGTAGGGAAGAGATAGGGAGAACTGAAGAATGAAAGATCTTTGCAGTCAAAATCTGCCCACATCAAGTGTTGTGGACAAGGGCAGGGGAGTGATTAGCAATTTAGGAGCTTAGTATGATACTGTAAAATTTGGATATAAGAAAACCTTCCAAGGTACTCTTTAATTCAGCAGGGCTAATGCTTCCCTCCTGCTCTCACGTAAATACTTCCATATGTTCTCCTCTATCCTTCATTGTGGAGAAGGCATTTTTCATTGAGGTGTGGAAGAGGCAGAATAAAAACTATATCTATTTTAACTGATGAATCAAACCTAACTTTATAGTTTAGCCATGTAATGCCAATTGATGGGGTCAGCACAGGGGTTACAGACACCAAATTAAAAAATTAAACTGATCTTTTACTTATGTATAAACCAGCAGAAGAACAAGCCAAAGGATGACATAATGCCTTCAGAATCAGTTCCCCAGAATTTGGCTGGCCTGAAAGGCTTTTAGATGTTATAGATTGACTACTGGTACAAAGTATGTTTCCATGTAGCATACTCATGCAGGTTTGATTCCAGTGTACCCATTCTTGGTTTAGGTGGCTTAGGCTGTAGTCTTCAGCTGCATTCCTGGAGAACACTGCTCTGTGCTTGGATAATTCTTTTTCTAAAGAAGGGTTTTCTGGTCTTTCAGCCTGGATTTTTCTCCGTTTCACAGTTTCATCCACTGATGATTTTATTCTGTGGTGTATTCATGCTTCATAAAGTAATATGCAGTATCAGTGTCATATCCATTGTTCTAGTTAACATTCATTTTTTCTGTTATACTTAACTGACTTTTATTTTTTCTTTCCTCATAAATTGTACATCAAACTTCTAGCTTCTTCCTAAGATCCCTTTAGTTTTTTTGCATTTTAGTGATGCCTTTGGTTTCATCTGTGTTTGGTGCTCTAGGTTCTCATTGGGGCAGTGTAAGAGAGGACTATTCCATCCTTGTCCAGTAATTTCTCTCCCTTCAGTAAAGCAAATCATATTGCACTTCATTGCTTTTTTTTTCTCATATTCCCCAGGCTGCTTTTTCCTCTGCTATGCCAGACTTGCACAAATATCCCATTGCACTGTTTTCTGATAATCACAGAGAGGCTGCCTCTTTTAATGAACTCTTCTCTCCCTCATATCAGCCAACTTACTGAGCCATTTCTCTATATTGCCTGAGACACTTTTTTCTCCTTATCTATGCTTCACTGTCTCTCTGAAGACACTACACAAAGAGCACCTGAAGAAACAAAGCATATGTTTTTTTTTTCCCAATGTAACCTACATATTACCAGGATATTTCTTTGATGGGCTGAGAACAGGGCAGATGAAGCCAGAAATACCTTGCTTAGCAAAATTATTGTGCTGGATTGCTCTAATGCAGTGCTGGTTACACGCTGCTCCCTGACTGTGAGATAAACCTTTATGTGAGGTTCTTAATGATGGTGTGGAGTTTTGTTTGGATTTTTTTCCCCACTTAAAATAATAAACTTGCAGTTGTATGCTTTTCCTGGCTGTAACACAGGCTCCCTGTTTGATCTTTAATATCACAAGGTTTGTTTCCTTGTGTATGACACACTCATGGGGAAAATATAGTCTAGCTTCAATAGTGTTGTGCAGGCATTTGTCCCTTTAAGCATACAACTTGTATCTGAAATGCAGTTACAAATGTTTCAGCAGTGCAGATTTGTATTGTCATAAATGGTGGAAGCTTTCCTGTCATGGCTAGTGCCCTGCAGAGTCCTGAAAAGGCAAAGTGTAAATTATAAGAGACGAATTTGGAAAGCACACATGGAAAATGGAACAGAGACCTTCCAAGAAACATCACCAACGATGCAAAAAAGTAACAATATGAGTAAGAATATTGGCAATATTGTGAGAGAGATTAACATTTATCTGGGAACCCCACTCTCGCTGGTGCCATATGTCACAAAATCTGTGTGTACTGTCAGTGCACAAAACAGCTGGGACTGCAGTCTTGAGGGGTGGGAGGTGTGAATAAATGGAAAATACAGGGTCTGTGATACTTTTTTCACCTGTATTTCAGAAGCAGTGAATCATGGAGTAGGTGTGTAAAACCTGCTGGTTCTGTATTACTGTGACCTGATTCCTCTTTCCACCTTTTGTTTGTTTGTTTTTAACCAGTATTTCTGTGTGAAGGCCTCTGTGCTTTGATTTGGGAAGACACTAAAACACTCCAAGAAATCTCTGGTCGTTTCAAGGGAGTGGTGTGTGAGTTTTGGAGATGGTGGTATCTACAGATCTTCATGGATTCTAATGCTGGCATCTGTGGAAGAAGAGTGGTGGGAATGGCTTGGCTATGGATGGTCTACTTCTTTCACCTAGTCACCTCACTAGAAGGTAAGAACAGATATTATATAATGCAACAACTTATTAAACTTTTCTTTAGAGGAAAATCGAAGTGTACTTTCCAATATGCACAGAACATGTCTTCTCTGTTTCATACTTGATCATTATCTCATGAAATGTATGAAGGTATTAGTATTGTTTCTAGTGGAATAGCAAATCCTCTGATTGAAGGATTGGTAATGAACTACCAGCTGATGAGCTAGTACTAGCTACCTCAGAAGTCATAGCTGCAAAGAAACAATCGTTTACTCAGGAATAAGCTCCTTGTGTATGCTCTGAGTGTATTTAAATTTTGTGTTCCTGGTTTTGCACCATGTTTGTTTTGTGAAACAGTCTGTCAGTGTTTATGCTCTTCTACAAGGCAGCATCCAGTGGGCTGAAATCTGGATTTGTTTGTTTGTTTCTTCCATCTGAACAACTTGCCTCATACAATAGATGCAGGGAGAATGCTTTGATTTAACAAGAAGTGGCAGTTTGTGTTCACTCAGCAGAAGAGGGAGTGAGCAGTGAAGACAGGATATAGAAAAGGTAGGCAGAGGGAAAGATCAAAAAAATAGAATAACGAACCCAGGATCGGAGGGCAATGAGAGCAGGAAATGAGAGCTAGGTGAGAGAGACTTTGAGAAAGGCAGGGCTATTGCAAATAATCCTCTTGTTGCTTCCAGGAAATATCCTTGCAGCTACATGTGTTCAATGAACTGCATTGTTTATCTCTTGCGTATGTGAAAGTTCTGAAAAAGCAGAGGAGATAGAGAAGGAATCAAAGAATGACGAGGAACAATAGGGTGAGATCTAAGAAAAAGAAGATGGAGGCTGAGAAGGAAAAAATATTATTTTTTTTCTTACTAATAATGAAGATAAAAGCTTGTTCAGCATCCTTTTGGAAATGGAATGGAACTCAGGAAACAATTGGTCTAAGATTCTAATACAAATTCTGAAATCTCTGCAACCGTGTTAACTGCTGATTTAAAAATCCTTTACAAAGTATTATGTTTATTGCTTAGTGTAACTAAGATAAAATTTAGCTGAGATAGAAGAGAGAGGGGGAAATGTCCATTCTCTGCCAAATATGGAGTAACTCGGTGATACCTGTAGGAATTTTTTGGGAATTCAGTGATCACTCCTGTAAGTTTGTAAAGATGACAGAATTTCAAAGACACTGTGTGACACAGCTTCTCAGAACACATGGCCAAGTTGCCTGGATTAAAACAGGACAGTAAAATTCTGCCTGTGTAGATGAAACAGTAAAGGTACCTGTAGGCTGAATTTCACTTCTCAGTTCAGAGTGAGTTTAGTCATCACCTTGCATGGTAACTGTACCACGTGTATCCATGTGGAAGGAAAAAGGCCCATGGCAATTTTGTTTCCTTCTTAGTGTATAAAACAGAACCTTGAACTTGAACTTCAGGTTTCAGATTTAAGATGAAAAATACACAGAATATCAAGTTTGGTCTTTAGTTTTTGTATGGTTTCTTAAAAGTTTTAGATGGTGTCTAAAATACATCCCTGCAGCCTCTAATTGAAGCGGATTGAGAGTGGAACAATTGAGGTAATTTTTCTTCCAAGTGTTTCTCAGGTATTTGAATTAGATTTAAACAGTCTTAATATAAATCACTTTTTGTCTCAAGATTAGTTTTTTTTAATAAATATTATACTTCATGGAACTCACTAAATATATGTCCTATTGACTCCAAACAGCTTTTTTTTTTTTTAAACTAACTGCATATGAATACAGAAGTAATACAGAAACATTAATTGCAGGAATGACTTCACAAATGTAGAGTTATCCAAGAAAAAAAAATCAAGCTCATTTGTCTCATATAGGTTAGTTTTGTATTCCCATATTAGGATGCCTATTTTATAACTCTCTAGCTTTGGTTTTTCATGTTAGGTCATAGCAGAACTGTAGAAAAGACATCTAAAACATCATTTTTTAAACAAAAATGTAAAAACAGCAGCAGTCTTTATGTTGAGTAGTTATGAACAAGTGGGTTGTTTTTGTTTTGTTTAGTCTTGTTTTATCAACTGGTTCTTGGATGATAGAATGCTTGTTACAGTTGTGTATGTTATTTGCCATTGATACACTATTCACTTCACCACAACAGCTGTTTAGTCTTGTAAGAAGTTCTAGTGTATTTAAGGTTCCCTAGAGGTTTTTCACTGTATTGTATCTCCAAGTGATAGCCCCCACATATAAATATATTTACTCACTTGTGTCATAAAAGGCTCCTCTCCCCACATTCCAAGAAGCACAAAGGAACAATGAAAGGCAAGGGAACCCAAACAACCAAATAGCAGGATAAGCAGCCTGACCCAGCTTCTCCCTGGGCTGAGTGTGATCAGCTCATTGAGTGGGAAGGGAACCCATTCAGACAAGTCAATGGAAATACTCTCTGGAACATCTTACAGACTAGGGGGGGGTTGCTGCCAACAGGAGCATGTCACTTATGTTGTAAGGTAGGCAAGGTCATTTGGGACTTCTGCAAGAGTTACTCTGGGTCGTTTAGGGGAAGAATTGTAGATGGGGAAAGGGGTGGGTGGAGGTGTCAAGGTGGTTTTGAGAAGGATTAGGAGTGAGAAAACAGAGACAAGGGGCCAGTCATGTGTAAAGACACCTGTCAGGCCTTGCCCTGTACTTGATTACCACAATCTTTCCTATCTTCTTAAATGTTTTTCCACTGGTTACCTGGGAAAGGGGGCTGTATTTTCTATGTGTATATGGATGTAGATGTGTAAGTGCCAGCAGCTGGAGTTTGAATCACTGGTCACAGGACCCCACTGAGACACTTCTTTGTATGTGTGTGTCTGAGTGAGACAGGTGGAGCAGCTGTCTTCTGAGGGAACTGGGAAGCCCATCTCAGTTGTTGGTGAGATTCTAAGTTCTCTGTGTATCTTTGTGCAACTGAAGACAATACAGTCTGAGATCCAGCTCCTGGGTGGTCTGAGTATCAAAGTCCAGTTACTAAAGGGATCCATCCTGTTTGTGCCTGTGCATGTGTTTGTATGTGTAAGAGAGGTTCTGTGGAGCAGGGCAGCACTGCAGCAACTGGCTGTGGGCCTTGGATGCTCACATTTCCAAGTGCCAGTAGCCTAGGAGAGCAAGAATCCAGGGCCAGCTAGTGGGTTCTTGCTCTCCTAGGATGCTGGCACTTGCTCTTCAGACTGCATGCCTAAAACCCATTAGGAGAGGATCCATAGTGTGGCTGTGTGTGTGAAGGGATGTATCAGTGAGTGATCAGTCTGAATACTAGGAACAGGAGTGGGGCTGCAAGTTTCAGGTGCTTCTGTGTGCAGGTGCCAGCAAATGGGGAGACAGAGGTGAGCTACTGGAGACTGAATGCTTAAGAACAGTTATTGCAGGGATCCATATTGTATATAAATGCATATATATTTCCCACTAACAGACCTCCATCCTGACCAGCCAGAGAGGGGAGCAGGATGAGGCCATTGGTGGTGCTGTTTCTGTTTGCATGACTGGTGAGTGTTTCTGTCTGTGTTGATCTTCATGGCTGGCCATTTGTATATGTGCAGGGCCTATATGTGTTTGTGTGTGTGCCAGTTGGGAATAGTCACACAACCTTAGCATTCTTTGGACCTGGGGACATGGAACTGCAGCAGCCTTATGTGAGATGGCAACCCCAACTGATATTTTTGCACAAGCCCAGAGAATTTTTTTTTTTTACAGCCCTTCTAGGGAGCATTTGCAATATTCCTGCTTGTTTATTTTCAAGGCATGATCATACAAGACAGAATAAGCCTGGTAACATTTGACTTCTTTTCAAAAAGTCTGTTAAGCCAGAGATCTGCTTGGGGCATTCAGCTGCATCCCAAAACAAACTCCCTGCATGTTACCTTTTACCCTAGTGCCCTTTGCCTCATCTATCAATGTACACATACATTTGGATATATTCAGAATTCAACTGGACAAAGCCTTGTGCAATTTACTGTAATTTAGCCTGGACTTGAGAGTGTTGATCGAGATGACCTCTGTATGTCCCTTCCAGCATGTTTCATTCTGTGATTCTATGGTCTGATCACCCTTAGCACCAGCTTTTCATCCCACAGGTAACGTGTGGGGTTTTTTTGCTGTCTTGTTGGGATCAACTGCCTTCTTAGTGGCCATAGTTTACCTAGACTTGACTTGTATAATTCCCTCTTGCACCACTCCACTCATAACACACTGAGGACAAGTGTTCTTCAATCCAGAAAGCAGTTAGGCCATCTTTGCTTTCAGAAAGTTTGTCCAAGCATCAGTCACCATTGGGTGAATTATCTTGCACTGGGGGAGCCTTTTGCCTGTAGCTAAAGCACTAGTATAGTCTAACCAAAATCTGAGGATCATTAACATACCTATTCTGAACAGCCTGATCTATAACAGCAACTTCCAGCCTGTGCCCAGTTGGTCCCTGATGCTGATGTTTTAGTATAGTGCAGCCCAAGAGATTAGTTTGGTACCTAAGTGTAGGCTAGTAGCAGCCTAAGTTCCTGGGATTTGTTTCTACCTTTTCTGGCCTGCAAGAACAGAAGACACTGAAATGATAGTGTAGTTAATTCTGAATTTTGTTTTACAAAGAATATAATGAATCATCTTTTATAGCAGAGTGAAATGAATGTTGTGGTTGGTTTTGGGTTGTTGTTTGTTTGTGGTTTTTTGGTTTTTTTGCTTTCTTTTTTCTGGTTTAGCAAAGCAAAATACAGGAGAATCATCAGCATTGTACTCAGTCTTGATCAGAATAAAAGTTCTTTCTTTGTTGAAAAATTATCTTGTATATCATTCCAGTATATCAAAACCACATTTGGGACCCCAGTGGCAAAGTACTGACGTGACTGAGTGCAACCCCTGTGCCGGACTGTGGATAGTAATAGGCATGGGGAAATGCCAAGTCCCCCTACTGCCAGGCCTCAAGGAGGTGTAGGCATTTCACAGATGTTTGCTGAGCTATCCCTGAGTACACCAAACTGCTCATCATTTCCTGAGATGCTCAGTAATTTTAGTGAGGTTGCCCATTAGCTGTAACCAGTAGCTCTGTCCAGTTATGGCAAGCCAGCCCAGATATTTTTGCACTGTTTTGAAGCAGGAAACTGCTTCAGCTACTCAGGAAGATCTAAGAAATGTATGATCTGCTGTAAGAATGTAAGGAACATAAGTTTGGAGATATTGTTGAAGCCTGAGGTCTGCATAAACTTGCTTATTTGTCTGCTTTGGGATAAGTCTAGTCTTTACTTTCTGCTCATTTATGTGGAGTGGATCCCCAGGAGCACTGATGGGAATAGTGGAGTAAGCAATTCATCATATGAAAATAGAAACTGTTGAGATCTCTCCTGAATAAAACATAGAACTATTATAAACCTTGGCAAGAGGAGTCATTAATCCTGTTTGTAGATAACCTGGATGATGTCATTTGGTTTAGTTTGGGTTTTTTTCTGTTTGTTTTGTGTTGTTCTTTTTTTGTTGTGTTTTTGTGGTAGTTGTGTGTTGTTTTTTTTTTTTTTTTTCTTTTAATTAACATAAGGAAGCAAAAGAGAGTGACACTCCAGAATTTTAGAAAAAGCATGTGATTCATAGAGTATGTATCAACACATGTAAATACCTATTCAAATGAGCTTTTTTCTTCCTGTATGTCCTCACTCTAAGTGCACACAGAAAAGCTCACATGCTTGCACACCAGTAACTTCCAGGGTGGTCTCAGACCTTGCCATTTACTTCAGGAGAATACTACGTGTGTAGCTCGTGCTGTCACAATCAGTGCTGTATTTCTTTGTATCTGAACAGAGCTTAACATCTCCAAGAGCAGTCAAATCTAGTAGCTGTCTCCAGTGGTAGATTCAATAACAATGGAACTGCAAGACTAGTTGTGGCAATAAACCAGGTCTGCGAAGTTCTGCGTGTACCCTGAGCAGTACAGTGCAAAAGTCTCTGTAATACTGATTTTCTAATGAAACTGGGACTTCTTGTCCCAGCTCCAGAACAAGGTGAATTCATTACTGGATCAACTGGTTTGTCATCCTAAACCCTGACAGAACTTTGGTTCCAGAGATGGAATCAAAAGTGTCTTGGCCTTGTATCCACGTTTACACCTGGAAATAAAATGGACAGCATGGTCCTGAGGAGACTGGCAGGCATGCACATAACTCATCTCTCTGTGCAGCCTTCTCTTTTCTAAAAAGAGGATGGCCTCATCTGTACTGTTCATTATCATAGCTCTGCTCCATGCTGTCAGTGTGCTTACACTTTGCCAGAGTATTGCCAAGCAACTTGGTGACTGTGAGTTAGCTTGATTATATGCCCAGGGCTTCTACCCTTGTTTTGGTCCTGCTTCATTTACTAGTGTGAATGTGGCCTGTGGTATTTAATGTCAGAACATGAATGTCTATTCTGGATGTGTGGAAACCCACTACAAGATGTGTTTTAAGATTTTTTTTTTTTTTTTTTTTTTTTTGTCAGAAACAAATCCTAACAATCTTGTTAGGAATAGATGATAAGATTTTAGCCTGACTTGGAAAAGCACAAAATCTTTTTTTTTTTTTCCCTTTTTAAAAATATATATAAACAGAAATACTTCTGGATACAACTGGAGAGACCTCAGAGATTGGCTGGACCACCCACCCTTCTGATGGGGTAAGCATTTCCCTTTCCTCTTCTTGAGTGCACCTCTACTGAAAAGGCATGCATACATTTGAAGAAAGGGAAACTGGAACCGATGAGACTGTTTGCATGTACAAAATCCATAAAAATCAATGTGAACATAGATTCCCAGGGGACAGTGCTATGTAACTCCCTGAATAGCTTAGTTTCCTCTTTTGAAACTCAGGCTAGAAACAATGCTGCCGGTTTTTTTCCTCACACTGAAAACTTTTCAAAACTTTTTCAACCATTTCATAATCACTGTGGCCAGAAGAGTTGCCTAACATCACATCTCCCACAGATCCTTCTGTATTCACAAATAGCACATCTAGGAGTATGTCTTTCCCAGATGGCTCACTGAGGACTTGCAACAAGAAGTTTTCTTCCCTAAACTTCAGGAATAGAATAGAATAGAATCAAGAATCAAGAATGTCTCAGACTTGCTTATCACAGCAGTATGACATTCCCAGTTGATGCCTGGGAAGTTGAAATGTCATGTAAAGACAAAGGTGACCTATCTACAGAGTTCTGCTAATTGCCTATAGAATAGCTTACCAGTGTGCCTGACTGGGCACAGGTTCCTTCTTTTCTATCTCATTACACACATCATCTCTCATACTCAGGGTCTCTCACCTATTCTGTAAAGTTAGCTGAGAGGATAGGGAGAGGATTCTTTTACAGCTTCATGCAGTCACCTACTTCCACTTCTTCCTATCTCTCTGCCTTGTGCCACCTTCCTCCTCACACAAAAGAGATCCTGGGCCTGCCCTCATAGTGGCTGTGCTGAGTTGATTTGGCTTCAACTGTGATAAAAATAAGTAGAAGGGATTCTTGCTTTAATGTTCTCTCCAAAGAGGAGTGTCTTTTTTCTGTCTCATTTGTGTTGTGTTATCTTGTCTCTGGAGATAAGAGATGGGAAACAGGAGGGAGAAAGCATGACTTTCTGGTTTTAAGATTCTCAAGGCCATATGACAGGTTTGCATGGATTGTGTTTTCTATCACAACAGTTCTTAACTTGCAAGCTTTAACAGCTCTTTTTCACATGGCCATAATTTGTCCTATCTAGAGTGCTGCACATACCATCAGCAGATTGAGGTCTTGCCATAGATACAGCAGCAAGAAGGAAAGAAGGCCTGTCCTGTTATTTTTGGTGAAGTTGAACACTGAATCCTTTTTTTTTTTTTTTTGTTCTTTTTTTAAACCATTTTTTCTTTCTTTTCTCTCCCCTGCATCCCTTACAGTGGGATGAGATAAGTGTCTGGGATGACAAGAAGCGCCTGATCCGAACGTTTCAAGTCTGTAACGTGGCTGAGCCGGGTCAGAACAACTGGCTGCGAACCCACTTCATAGAGCGGCGCGGCGCCCACCGAGTCCACGTCCGCCTGCGCTTCTCAGTGAGAGACTGTGCCAGCATGCACACTGTGGCCTCTTCTTGCAAAGAGACTTTCACACTGTACTACCACCAGTCAGAGGCTGATACAGCTACTCAGGAACTACCAGAGTGGCGTGAGGGCCCCTGGACCAAAGTAGATACTATTGCAGCTGATGAAAGCTTTTCCCAGGTGGACAGCACTGGGAAGGTGTTAAAGATGAATGTTAAAGTACGTAGCTTTGGGCCACTCACCAAGCATGGCTTCTACCTGGCTTTCCAGGACTCAGGTGCCTGCATGTCCCTGGTGGCAGTCCAAGTCTTTTTCTACAAGTGCCCAGCTGTGGTGAAAGGATTTGCATCCTTCCCTGAAACATTTGCTGGAGGGGAGAAGACCTCACTAGTGGAGTCACCAGGGACGTGTGTACCCAATGCTGAAGAGAAGAGCATGACTGGGTCTTCAGGTGTCCGGTTGCACTGCAATGGAGAAGGGGAGTGGATAGTGGCCATTGGACAATGCACCTGCAAGGCTGGCTACCAGCCTGTCGATGATGAACAAGCCTGCCAAGGTGAGAGACCCTTTTCCCCCACTTCTTAGGCTGCCACTTCTTTGTTGGTTGCAGACACAGTTTTCAAGTTATAGTTTAATCGAGTAAGAGATCAGCTGGGACGTTGAGAGTACAAATACTCTGGCTACTACCAAGTGCAAATGAAATGGACAGTTAATGGGTGTCAATATGTTACCTAAAGTTCCTATTTTGTGAAGTGATTGAGGTCATGCAAAGTAACTTTATTAAAATACCATTCATAGTGCTGGAGGCTTACAAAGCAATTAAAATTGATAAGTGTTTTTTAATTGGCTAAGCTTTGAGAGTTGTTAAAATGCAGGCACCTTTCTGTCTTGCTGATCCTGAAAGCTGTGACCTCAGTGCTGCTGAGTGTGTTTTGTCCAGGGTAATGACACCAGTAACTGCAGCTGTGTTTTCTTAGGGCTGTAGGGCCACTGCTGCAGCTGAGTTTCTATGACCAGCAATCAGACAGAATCTGTATCCCTGTTGCAAGTGTAAATAAATCATATTATCTGTGCATCTGATTCTGAAATGCAACCAGACCTACAGCAAAACTGGGCTGTTAATGTGTCTGGTGTCAGACTTAGAGCAAGCCACCCTAACTAGTATCCATATTAAGAGATAAGTCCAGCTGCCTCTACTCCCTCTCATCTCTGAGGACTGGCTAGAAGGCAAGGGGCTTCATCTCTTCCTAAATTTACCCTCCCCTTCATGCAGCACTGAGTCAAGAAGAGAGTAATTTTATGCTCTTCTGAATGTCTCCCTATGTCCCAACTCAGTTCCAAATCATATCTGAGAGCAAAAAGTCAGTGTCACCTGTATCACGTTCCCTGAAAACACTGCTGGGTGGTACCTAAAGCTCTGCTGAAGCTTCTAAGTGCCTCTTTCGTTCTTTCCCCCCCTTGCTGTATTTTGGGTTGCTCTCTTGAGTATTTCCTGTCTGTCCTTACTGTCCAAGTGGGTGTTTCACTGCTTCTTTGTCTGTTAACTTATTTGATTCTTGGTCTATACCATCCCCATTTTCATTTTGTTCACCCTCCTTCCCCTCCTATTCCATGACTGCAAAATTTTTCTCTGCTGTTGTTGATATTTGTCAGAAGTCTGTCAGAAACTGTTCCTCTAGCCTCATAGTTGGAACTTGTCTCCAGGGAACAGTCAGCCCAACATGGGAAACACAGGGGCAAATGGTGTACTGGGGAGCCTAGAAAAAGTGGGTCAGTGGCTCTGAGACGTGCTGTGCCTAGCTGAACTGTTGTGACATTCTGACACTGCCAAGGATGGAGAATGACTGAGACAAGCTGAGAGAGAAGCATGTGCAGACTCTGAACTCTGCCTTCTCCTTCCATGATAACCTTGACTTAATGGGATGTAGCAGCTTGCTTTGCCCCATGAGGTGCTAGCTCTGCAACTCTGTCCTTGCGTTGGATATTGTGAAACAGTGGGAGATAAATCAGCATTTTCTTGGAAAGCGTTGGTGCCTGGGGAACAATAAGCTTGTCCTACCCCCCGTGACAAGGCCTGTGTCTTAACTGCTGGTGGTGTTTTTTTATGATGCTGTTCTGCAGGCACACAGTGGAGGTGTTTTAGGAGATGTTGCTCTTGTTGAGGCATCCTTCAGGATGGTGCTGTGCCAGTTGGTGGTGGGCTTTCTTCAGCAAGTGTAAGCACAATAGTCATCTGCAAGGCTTGTAGGACCACAGCAAGTGGCAGAGATGACATCATTTACTGAAAGAAGGGAATGTCAAGTATGTGAAAATCGAAAAATGTTGTGTGAAAAAAGGGATTCTTCAGAAAAAAATGGGAGGTGGATTCGGTCTGTGTGTGGAAAGACAGTCGTGGGATCATTATAACTGCTGGAATAAAAGGAAATGGCTTTTGTCTATTTAGATTGCATGGTGGTTTTTTGTTGGTTTTTTTTCACTTGACCTTTGGTATCCTATTTATACAGTCACTGGACTGAGGCAATGCCAGGAAAAGCTCTATGACATGGGAACAATTATTTTTACCATTTGTGGGCTAAAGTCCTGAGTATAGTGAGCTATCATAACTTAGGCAATTTTGGAAAGTGATTAAGGTGCTCATGAACGTAAGCAGTTCCTTGACTGGATGCAGTGGCAGAAGTCAGGGTTCAGATGGAAGCAGATAGTGTATTCTAGCTGTAGCCCCTACCCATGGAGGACATATTTTCAGCTATATGGATGCCAGTCAGTGTCTACTATAGTCAATTCAGACCTACTGGGCAAATCTGCAAGTGTAAAGTGGCTATGAATTTTAGGTGAGAATATTTTTCTTGTTTTTTTTCTCTCTCTTTTTTTTTTTTTTTTTTTTTAACAATCTTTTTATTAGGAAGTTGGGGGAGGTGTGAATCATGTATAATCGCTGCAGAGGAGCAAACTAATAAGCCTTTGCAGTTGGTGTTTCTTTTTAACTTGAATCATCTTGTGAAAAAGATACATCTGAATAGAGTCTCACTCACTGGTGGTACCCCTCTTTCATCTGTTTTTTGGTTACAGAGGAGAGGAGCACAATAGCCAGAATGGAAAGAACTTGACCTCTTTTTCCCAAAAGGAAGGGAGTGTTGTGAGGACAAAGAAATATTACTGACATTTGGTTTGGTGGTGAAACAACTGCAGAGGAATTTTATTTTGTCCTGCTTACTCATCTCTAGTGCAGTGCTTATAAATGAACCTATGTGGCTGCTTTACATCCTGCTTATGTGAAATACAGGACAAGGGAATATTGAACCTGGAGACATTGGGAAGGGGAGATAGGTTTACATTGTCTGATACTTTGCTCTCAGTGGCAACTGGTTCACAAAGTGCATTCTTAAATGTGCGTAAGGGTTTTGTTGTTGTTTGGTTTGTTGTCTGCTCTGCTTGTATTGGAAGTTTTTCTCAGAACCCTGCTGATTTAGTTGGTGGAAGCATTCTTGTTATTTAAACCTGTAATTTGCTTTAAAGCCATCAGTTTTCATGATGGCATTGCTCTTCAGCATAAAAGAACAATTCTTCATTCGCTGATTTTTACAGTTCTGAGATAACATTCAAGAATAGATGCTACCAGAACAAGTAAGAGATAGCAAGAAACCACAGCATTAATGAAACCTTGCCTGGCCTTCTAAGCAGTAGATTTGTTCTGCCTTTGTAAACTGGCTTTCTTTAATGAGATGGCAGTGCTACTGGCATGCTCATTCCTTTGCATAAACCCTACAGCGTTGCACTTTTGCTTAATAACTTTGTCTTAACTCATCAACAGTGTGCCATCCCTGCAGACCTCATCCTTGCATCCCCCATCTCAGCAGCGAGTTGCTGGTAGACCTCAAAGCACTGTGGAAATGTTTATTTTAACACAACCTTGTTTATGTTTAAAGAAAATGTATTTATTAAATACCAGACAAATTCTTCTTCAAGTCAGTTTTGTCTAGCTTTCCATATGATTTGCAGTGGAGTTAGAGATTAATCTACTTGAATACTTTTAGCACCACCCTTGCAGGGTAAATGTATTTTTGCACTCTAAAGGTAAAGTCTGTGTCCTCTACAGATCTCCTTTTAGCATCACAGACTGCAGGCATTGTCATTACATGTTCGTTTTCAGTGCTGTAACTAGCAGCAAGCAAGCTCCCAGTACCAAATAGCAAGAAAAAAGAGCTGTTCATTGGGGTCTACCTTGACAAGTAGAATGAATGTGCCATTGGTTCTAAGCCTTGACAAAAGCTTGAGATGCAAGAAAAAGTGAATGAGACAAAATGACTTGTAAGAAAATAGACATTTGTATTCAGTTCAGCCTTCTCAAATTTGAAATAAACAAAAGTCCTTGAAAGTGGTAAATTTTGGTTGAATGACTATGCAGTGAGCTGAATGAGAACTTCCCATTCATAACCCTCATAGTTTCAGTGCAGGAGCATTTGCCAAGAAATGTGAAAATTATATTCTACATCTGTGGCTGTTCTATACATCCCATTCAGGAATATACAAGGGATATAATTCACAAAGGGGGGAAAAATATCTCTGTTGTCCATAGGAACATAGGGACAGATCTTTCCATGTGAGAATCATTTCATTTTTCTCTTGGATAAAGGCCTGAAGGCAATGGCAGTTTGCTCTTGCCATCATCCATCATATGCAAAATTAGAATCTCTTCTCCCCCCTTCCTTTCCATATGGCAACGTATCACACATTAAATGTTATCATTTTCTGAGTGTTGAAAACTGTGTTCTCCTGTATACTAACTATCATTCAGAGTTACTGAAGTCCCTTTCACGGTTTGTCCTGTTTCAGGATTTACCAGCAGAGTACAGGTGGAGGTTACTCTGCAGCAAAGACGACCCCTGACAGATAGGATGAAGTAATATAACTAGGTGTAAAGCTGGTAGGACTCCACAGATGTTATTGGATGTTATGCCTGTACTGTGGCTGTAACTTTTTCAGCTTTGTAAAGGTTTGCATGCTTTTAGTCCCACAGTATACATCAAAAATTCTACCATGGACTTTGAAAACCCAAAACAAAGGCAATTGAACATGAGAGGAAGATTAGATAAGGAAGCTACTCTATTTTTCTGAAGTCATTTGATAAGAAAGATGCATTAATAGCCACTTAGCACCTATGTGGATTAGAAACATTTCCAAATAATTGTCATCAGAGGTGGAAGTTTGTAAGTAGAGTATGGAATAACCATATGAGCTAATTAATTCTACAGCTTCTGGTGTGATCTTCCTTTTTTTTGAAACATCCATTAGATACCCTAATTTCACATTAACACCTGTATACAATATTCTTCTCTTACACTTTTTTTTATATAACTTTTTTCTCTCCACAATCCTTTGAAATGTTTTGCTTACGATAAGCCCTAGGACAGTTTTTCTCTTGAGTGTGTCCCTTCTGTCTTTTGACATCAAGCAGTGGTCTGGGGTCCATCTGAAAGTTTCCCATTCCCTGGAAATGCTTTTCATTGTGAAGTTAACTACCTAAATGTCGTTCCCACAAATGAGCATTCATCTGAGCTTGTCAGTCTGTAAAATCTGAAAGAGCTGTATCTATTTATGTATAAAACCAGCTTGAGAAAGCTTACATTAAAATTATAAAAGCTTCATCCTAGCACTTCCATGAATGACCCAAGAACCTTCTGTTAGATAATTCAGCATAGCAGTGTTTGCCACACCTAGAACATGTTGCACTGTCATATTGTTAATAAGTTATCATTTTTATCTCTTCTTTCCCTGTAGGGTAGATTTCCATCCTTGTTTCAACTTCTTGCATACACCAGTATTCCTGTGCTTTCACAGATTATATCTGACTAAATTAAAAGGCTTTTATCTATTACTGGGAAAACAAGAGGACGGCCAATCTGAGTGTCTCCTTCCGAGATTTTGATACAAAATCAGTCATGGTAGCTTATGTTACTTTGAGCAATGAAACAGTTGAAGGCAGGACAAAATACTCATTTTTGTGTGTGCTTCAGGTGGGGAAGAGACCTGGATAACACCTGTAAGTGCTAGGGCTATTTCCAGACAGATCATCTGACTTAAGTCCTTTGGTATCTCCAGTGCTAAAGCTTTTTGATTAAGTAACGAGAAGGCAATAATTTCAGATGGCCAAAGCTGTTCTGGACTGGTTCTTTTATTTGTATAGAATTTGTATAGAATAAACTGTTTTAAAATTGCAACTTTAACTACACATGCTTCATCAAGCAGCAAAAGCAGCAGTAGCTACTCTATGTAATGGATTCTTCCTATAGCAGCGGCATGAGTTAAAAGTAAATAAGATTGCATTGATTCCGGAATCCAAATTTATGAGTTTCTATTTTTGCCTCTCTTTTTTTTTCCCCTCTTAGCCTGTCCCCTTGGTTTCTTTAAAGTATCTGTGGGAGATGACTCCTGCCATGTATGCCCTGCCCACAGCCACGCTCCACTGCCAGGTTCCAGTGAATGTATGTGTCAGGACCACTACTATCGGCCTGCTTCAGACAGTTCTGATGCTCCCTGCACTGGTAAGTTTTTGGATGAAATGTTTGAAAGTAAGGACAGTCAATAAGGAAGAATTCAGGGGACTTGCAAGTCACCTCTTCTCATGACCTTTGAAATAACTCAAAACTTTCCTTGTCCTTTGTCAAATTGTAAATGATTCATGCAATCTTACATCTATTGCAAGTATGCTTAAGGTACAACTGCAAATTTTATTTATAGGAAGAAATTAATTTTTTCATTGAATATGGTTTTTATCAGCTATGACTTTTCAGTTATCAATTGTGAATGTTAGGAGGTGAAGAAAGAATAATTACATGCAGCAAATGAAATAAGGTTAGTGATTAGCACTCAAAAATATAGTTTAAATAATGTATCAAACATCACCCTTGAATTTTGTAGAAGTGACAGGGAAGAAAATTAACTTCCTAAAGCATCTCGTGAACACTTTATGGCTCTGAAGTTAAACACTCAAATTAGGAAATATGACTGTGTTGTTTTCCTGCAATCCTTTGCTTTCTCTGCTGCATAGAATCCATCTTTGGCATCATCAAGCAATCTTTATTTCTCAGGGATTATTTTTCCTGAGCAGTTATCTTATTTTTTTCGTTGGCTATCATAAGAATCCTTAGGGGAAGACTAGTTAGTGTGTGATCATGCAATTAAATACTGTACCAGAAAATAAATGCTGAGTGGCCAGGTTAAGATCACAAAAGAAAATCTAACTGCCATTTCCTGATGTACAAATGCTTCATTTTGTCAGTACTAAATTTTAAAAACACTCTTCTGTGTGCAATTTTCCAGCATAATTTATTTTTTCAGCAACACTGGAAATGTGACACCTGTTAGAAATACTCAAATGGTACAGCAATTAATTAGATTGCAGCCAGAGAGATCCCCCACAAAGATATCATCCACTTACAGTAACAGAGGGTGCCATCCTTTATATTGACCAGCCTAAGACAGAAAAAAGGCTTTGCTCATAGTTTTCATCAATATTTCTTGACTATAATGGTGAGAATGAGGATTCTTGGATATCATTACAGCCTTTGAGGGGAATATTCTCTAAATCCTGCTTCCTTTACCCCTCCTTTTTACTGAGTTCAGCTTCTCTGTTCCTGCCCTTCCAGTCTTGCTTTGTGTCTATGCCCAGGTTTAGCAGTGCAGAACTGCTGCTTATTTCTGCCTGTCTGAGCTTTTCACTTTCTAGCTCCAGTGTCTTGTCCCATTCTCATGTTCATGCCATCTTACTACTCTCTGCTTTTTCCTCCTCTTCACAGTCTCTGTGAAAGCAGGAGATGTGTTGGATGCATGGAATGGGAAGTTTTTCAGCTGTCATAGTTTATTCCTGATGCCATTCAGGAATATGGCTGGCAGCAGGAGTAATGATAAGAGAAAGGGGGTTCAGTTCCTGCAATGGATAGAATAGGCTAACTGAAGTCTGAGAGGCTTCAGAATAGTAGGTGCCAAAGAAGAGCATTAGATGTCTTGGACAAGTCTTTATTAAGCTTGTGCAAGATTTAGGATTTCTAAGGCTTGCAATTGCCCTAAACATTGGTTGTTCTTTAAGAGAAAAGTAAAATACACACCCTTGAAACAAAGACCCTTCTTGTTCATTTTATTTCTCTGCACTGTGATAGCACAGTTGCTCTTGTGTACCTAAGTGCATCTTTGATGAGGCAATGAATGTATCTTTTTTAACTGCCAGGGGTTGAGTTGAAATCTGCTGCTGATATTCAAAACCGTCCTGCTGACATGCCAGTGTCAAATTAAAAGTGCTGGCTGGAGCAAAGTATCCTGGGGCTTGAAGCTCAGATTGTCCCGTGAGAGGTTTCCTGTGCTGATGGCTGCTTTCAGGTTCTGGGTCTAGGGGTGTGCCCTTTCCATGAGGGTGAGGGCAGGGTGGGTGGCAGTGGGTTTGCTCTCTGGCTTCTGCTGCTGCTTCCTGCATTGTGCTGAGCTTTCCTGCAAATAAGCAAAGGAAACTGTGTGTTGTATGATCTCATTTTTCTCATTAAAACTCTTTATCTCAACTCTTTATCTCAGCCTGGAGGTTTTTTTTTTTTGTGTTACTTTTCCTCACCCCTGTGTTAACCCATTGCATTAGCCTTGTTCAGTGAAACAGCTAAACAAAAGAAAGAATGAGAAGAAAAAGCAACTTGTTCTTTCTGTTCTTCTCCCTCTGCTTTGTCTCTTTCCCTACCCCACCTCTCTACCATTCTTTCATGATGTTTTGATCTTTCATTCTGTCTTCTAGGCATCCCCTCTGCTCCCCGTGACCTTAGCTATGAAGTTGTTGGCTCCAACGTGCTCCTGACTTGGCGCCTCCCCAAGGACCTGGGTGGCCGCAAGGATATTTTCTTCAATGTCATCTGCAAAGTATGCCCAGCAGGGTCCTCAGGCCCATGTGTGCGCTGTGGGGACGCTGTGCAGTTTGAACCACGTCAAGTGGGCCTCACAGAAAGTCGTGTGCAAGTCTCCAACCTCTTGGCCCGTGTACGTTACACCTTTGAGATCCAGGCTGTCAACTTGGTGACTGAGTTGAGTTCAGAAGCACCCCACTACGCCACCATCAATGTTAGCACCAGCCAATCAGGTGAGGAGATCTCCGTGTCTGAGTTCCAAAATATACACTTCTGTGTCACAGTTGATTTGCTTTTATCTTTTGAATCTTGGAGCTTTTTCTTCTTACTTGTGTGTTGTGCCCTTTTGTATCTTGCCCTATTCCGTGTTTTCATTTCTGCCCTTCTTATTCCTACTTTCTCTGAATGCCCTTTCTTTTTCTCCTGCTTGACAGAAAAACTGCGTTCAGCAGCTAAGGTGGTTGTACATGAACAAGAGTGGAGGCAGAAACTGCTCTGAAGAAGATAGTAATGGGAAATGTAGTTCTGTAGGTCAGACAAAGCATGTCGCCTGTGTCGGTGTGAGCTGAAATTCCCCCCCCACCGACAATAACCAGGCTAGCCCAGTCTGGAAGCAAATGAAAAGCTGTATTTACAAGCAGAGCCTAAAATCTACAATGAAATGCAATGAATATGTACAAATATACAAAATTCACAACATTCACAAATATATACAATCAACAGAAAAAGCACAATCGATCTCCCTTTGCTTCCCCCCAAGAGGACCCTCCCAAAGGGGCCTCCCTCTCCCAGGAGCTTCCCCCCCAGACCCCCCTGGACAGAGAAGCACAGTTAGTTAAGCAGAAAGCTGTTAACTTAGCTGCCAAGGTCAGTGTGTTATCTTCAGCCAGAAGAGAAGAAGAAACAGCAGCCAGACAGCCCAGCAACTGCCCCCACTGCCGAACGCAGAATGTGCAGAGTGCCTACTTTGTTTTGGGTAATAGTTCTTAAACATTTCTATCTATCCAATGGAAGTGTTTAGAACAATCATTATTTTGCTTTCTTACACCCAATAGTGACTTATTTACATTCTTTCACTTTCTCTGTTCTGAACTTTGCAAGGAAAAATTAAAAAGACAGTTTCAAACCATCACAGTCCACCCCTTCTAAACAATTCCATTGGCTGCTACTATCATTTATCTAACCTAAAATAATATCTACAACAATAGGTGAATAAAGACCATAGTCCATTCCGGCTATCTCAGATGTAGATGATTCAAAAGAGTCAAATCACAGGAAAAACAGCAAACAGCTTGTTTCCTCGCAGATGGAGCGAAGGAAGGAACAGGGACTCTCAGGTGACTCAGGGCTCTCAGGGTTCGTGCACCGTAGATCTCATGAACTCTCCTCTTGGGCGCGATGCTCTGTCTGCGCAACATTCTGAATTTAACCTCTTTCAGCCAAAGTTAGATTTCTTTGTGGAATACACTGAATTTCACCATTTTCTTGCATCACCCAATAGGTGTGACCAGGACCTTCAGCAGAAACCACCCCTCGGACAGGTTTGGCCTCTCCTGAAGGAGAAAATACCCAAACAGTTTTGCCTAACAGATTCTTTTCTCTGATAACAGGAACTCTACCACCTTCTTCCTTTCGCAACAAATCTGATTGGGCAGGTCCAGCTCGATTCACTGAACCTCTACTATTCACCAACCAGGTTGCTTGTGCTAAATGTTTCTCCCAGTTTTTCAAAGATCCACCCCCCATGGCTTTGAGAGTGGTTTTCAGCAAACCGTTGTAGCGTTCGATCTTCCCTGCAGCTGGTGCATAGTAGGGAATGTGGAATATCCACTCGATGCCGTGCTCTTTGGCCCAGTTTTTTACAAGATTGTTCTTGAAATGAGTTCCGTTGTCTGACTCAATCCTCTCTGGAGTTCCGTGTCTCCACAGGATTTGTCTCTCCAGGCCAAGAATGGTGTTACGTGCAGTTGCATGAGGAACTGGATAAGTTTCCAGCCATCCAGTGCTTGCCTCTACCATAGTCAGCACATACTGCTTACCAGATCGAGAACGAGGTAGAGTGATGTAGTCAATCTGCCAGGCTTCACCATACTTGTACTTGGACCATCGGTCACCGTACCACAAGGGCTTGATCCGCTTTGCCTGCTTAATAGCAGCACAAATGTCACAGTCATGGATGACTTGTGTGATAGCATCCATGGAAATGTCAATGGATCTGTCACGAGCCCATCGGTAGGTTGCATCTCTGCCTTGATGTCCTGACGAGTCATGGGCCCACCGAGCTAAGAACAGCTCACCTCGGTGTTTCCAGTCAAGATCAGGATCAGAATCAGAGTTTGTGTCCACCTGGGAAACTCTTGCAGCTAGATCTGCCTGACGGTTGTGGTGTTGTTCCTCAGTAGCTTTGCTCTTAGGAATGTGAGCATCGATGTGTCTCACTTTCACTGGGATTCTCTCAATGCGAGCAGCAATGTCTTGCCACAGATCTGCAGCCCAGATTGGCTTTCCTTTCCTCTGCCAGCCATTCTTCTTCCAGTCTTTCAGCCAACCCCACAAGGCATTGGCTACCATCCACGAGTCGGTGTAGAGATAAAGCTTTGGCCATCTCTCACGTTCAGCTATGTTAAGAGCTAGCTGGACAGCTTTTACCTCTGCGAATTGACTGGATTCTCCTTCTCCATCTCTCGCTTCTGCAACTCTGCGCGTTGGGCTCCACACTGCAGACTTCCATCTCCGCTTGTTCCCAACAAGACGACAGGAACCGTCTGTGAACAAAGCATATCTCTTTTCATCATCAGACAGATCACTGTAAGGAGGAGCTTCCTCAGCACGAGCTACTCTCTCCTCTGGAGGTTTAGCACAGCTTGTGCCTTCTGGCCAGTTTGTGATCACCTCCACCAAACCAGGCCTTTCGAGATTTCCCATTCGAGCTCGCTGTGTTATCAGAGCCATCCACTTAGACCAGGTAGCATCTGTTGCATGATGTGGTGAAGAACCTTTGCCTTTGAACATCCAATTCAGAACTGGCAATCTAGGAGCTAGAAGAAGTTGTGACTCAGTTCCAATGACTTCAGAAGCAGCTTTCACTCCTTCATAAGCAGCTAAAATCTCTTTCTCTGTTGGAGTGTAGTTTGCCTCTGAGCCTCTGTAGCCACGACCCCAGAAACCAAGAGGACGTCCTCGTGTCTCCCCTGGAGCTCTTTGCCATAAGCACCAGATTGGACCATTGTCACTCGCGGCTGTGTACAGAATGTTCTTAATGTCTGGACCAGTTCGGACAGGTCCCAGACCCATCGCTTGGACTACCTCTCGCTTGATCTGGTCAAAGGCTGCTTGTTGCTCAGGACCCCATTGGAAACTGTTTCTCTTTCGAGTCACATCATAGAGAGGTTTCACAATCTGACTGTATCCAGGAATGTGCAGTCTCCAAAATCCCACTATGCCTAAGAAACGCAGAGTTTCTTTCTTGTTGATGGGATTTGCCATGGTGGAGACTCTGTTTATCACATCCATTGGGATGTGACGGCGACCATCTTGCCATCGCACTCCCAGAAACTGGATTTCTCTGGCAGGTCCTTTCACCTTGTCTCGCTTGATAGCGAAACCAGCTTGCAAGAGAATGTCAAGGATTTTGTTACCTTTCTCGAAGACTTCTTCAGCAGTCTCACCCCAGACGATGATGTCATCGATGAACTGAATGTGTTCTGGAGCTCCACCTTTCTCCAAAGCATCATGGATCACTGCATGGCAGATGGTTGAACTGTGAATCCACCCCTGGGGCAAACGATTGAATGTGTACTGAATGCCTCTCCAGGTGAAAGCAAACTGAGGCCTGCATTCCTCTGCTATGGGAATAGAGAAGAAAGCATTAGCAATGTCTATGGTAGCATACCATTTGGCCTGCTTGGATTCCAGCTCATATTGGAGTTCCGTCATGTCTGGTACAGCTGCACTCATGGGTGGAGTTACTTCATTCAAGGCACGGAAATCAACTGTCAGACGCCACTCTCCATTCTGCTTTCGCACAGGCCAGATTGGACTGTTGAAAGGTGAATGAGTTTTGCTGATGACCTTCTGACTCTCCAGCTGACGAATCAAGTTTTGAATGGGCACCAAAGAGTCACGGTTGGTTCTGTATTGTCTGTGATGCACAGTTTGAGAAGCAACCGGCAGCTTTACATCCTCTATCTCATGTTGTCCCACAACTGCAGATTCATCTGAAAGCTCAGGTCTAATGGACAACTTCAAATTTCCTCCATCAATTTCTACAGTTGCTATTCCAAAAGCCCATTTGTAACCCTTAGGGTCTTTAAAACGCCCTTCTCTCAGAAAGTCAATTCCCAAAATACAAGGTGCATTAGGACCTGTTACAATAGTATGTTTCTTCCGCTGCTTCCCAGTTAAACTTATATCAACCTCTATCTTAAACAACTCTTGAGATCCACCAGTGACTCCCTGAATAGTTATAGATTCTCCCCCTTGATAATTTGATGGTATTATGGTGCACTGAGCTCCTGTGTCAACCAAGGCCCTGTACTTCTGAAATTTTGAAGTGCCAGGCCACTGGATGTACACATCCCAATAGATTCTGTTATCTCCATTATCCCTTACCTCCCCCTGGCGGAAGGCAGGGCACCCCTAATGGTGGGGATTACCTCCACATGTACAGCCGGCACAATGTCCAGCACCAGAATTAGGATCACTGTTGGAGCTATCAGAGTTGTTCTGGGAAACTGAGGAAGCGACAGCTACCCTCCTGGTATTGCTACCTCGGGATCTGCCTCTCTGCAGCTCCCGTAACCTCTTGAAAAGATCAGAAGTTGGTTGACCATCCCATCTGTTCATGTTCTCACCAAACTGATCACGCAGAGTTATCCAGATACTGCCACGTGATTGCCTCTGCTGTCTGTTTTGGTTTGACCTATTCTGGAATGGCCTTCTTGGAGCACGTCTGTTTCTGACAGCTGAAACTTGTATCCATCTGGAGGAAGAGGAATTAGAATCATCCCCCTTCATCAAGTTGGATATGGAGGTTTTAAGTTCCTCCTTCAGCTCTTTCATGCAATTCTTCATTTCTCCAGATAAAGTTTCAATGGCTGAAACCAAAGAAGTACGTGCAAGACTATCCTCCAACTGCCTCATTTGGTCAGTGAAATGGCCAACAGTAGGAGGTGCTCCACCATAATTTCTTGCCACAATCCTGCTTGCCAGAATAGTAGCATAATTAGGAGGAGCAAGCTTAATGAGCTTTTTGGCAAGGCCTGTTCCAACAGGAATTTCATCAGGATTCAGAGTCTTATGATCTCCATACATTACTTCTCTCACAGCAAACTCTCTCAGACGCTTGATTCCCTCAGCTATTGTGGTCCAAGGCTTAGGGTTCCATGGTAAATCATCTCTGCTGGGGTACCTCAGCGAGACTGCCAGTAGGAGGCGTGCCCACAGAGAAACTTTACCAATGCACTTGCCTAGATGCCTGTCTATGCCTGTATCCTTTGAGAGCATCCCCAACTGAGAGGCCGACTTGTCACCTACCACCAATGCTGGGGCTCCCATATCAAAACACCTGGCTAGCCAAGACAGGACTGGCTCATTATCTCCTCTGATATAATCCTTCCTCACATGTCTAATTTCCTGTCTGGGTGCATTAGCTGACTGTATGTCATCCTCATCATCATCATCATCATCATCATCCTGAGGTCGCTGTCCCCATAATCCTATTTTAATCCTCCGTTGAATTTCTTTGAGTTCAGAGGCACTACCAGCAGTTGCTAATCTACTAGGGTCTACATCCTGACCTACATCTCCATCATCCATGTGGGGTCTCAAGAGGTCTACCAGAGTTTTAAGGCTAACCCTCTCTTCCTCATCAGAAGGATCTTTCTTAACAGAGGGACCCTGAGTAGAAGGACCCTCATCTCCATCTGCACCATCTCCTGCAGCATCTGCATCTCCTTTACGCTTTCTGGTTACAGTGGCCACCAAATTTACTGGCTTGGTTTTCACATTCACAGCAGAGTTGGAAGAGCAAGTAGCCTTATGTCTTTCTTGACACAGTGCTATCAGTAGCCATATGATTATTCCAAGAAGCAACAAATTTAAGATTAAGGCTAGTACAAGATATCTAAGGTACCACTGGTTCCAAAGACCCTCTGTAGTTGTAAGAGGAGTAACAAACTCATATGTGTCTGCTAGCAGATCCATAGTTGAGTTACCATAGCTTCTTAGCCCAATAAGACCATAACAGAATTCACCAACATTCAGTAACTTGTTCTTAACCCAAAGAAACGACTTATATGCCACATATCTCACAATCTTGTCTATCATGCAGGAAACGGCCCATCTGTAAACAATCACACTGATAATAGATAAAATAGAATGACTCAGAACCCAAAACAGCTTCATTTTGCTTCCTAATCTGAGCAGAAATAAATCAAACAAGCAATCGAGCCCCGAGTTGGAGCGCCAAAAATAAAAAGTGTGTCGGTGTGAGCTGAAATTCCCCCCCCACCGACAATAACCAGGCTAGCCCAGTCTGGAAGCAAATGAAAAGCTGTATTTACAAGCAGAGCCTAAAATCTACAATGAAATGCAATGAATATGTACAAATATACAAAATTCACAACATTCACAAATATATACAATCAACAGAAAAAGCACAATCGATCTCCCTTTGCTTCCCCCCAAGAGGACCCTCCCAAAGGGGCCTCCCTCTCCCAGGAGCTTCCCCCCCAGACCCCCCTGGACAGAGAAGCACAGTTAGTTAAGCAGAAAGCTGTTAACTTAGCTGCCAAGGTCAGTGTGTTATCTTCAGCCAGAAGAGAAGAAGAAACAGCAGCCAGACAGCCCAGCAACTGCCCCCACTGCCGAACGCAGAATGTGCAGAGTGCCTACTTTGTTTTGGGTAATAGTTCTTAAACATTTCTATCTATCCAATGGAAGTGTTTAGAACAATCATTATTTTGCTTTCTTACACCCAATAGTGACTTATTTACATTCTTTCACTTTCTCTGTTCTGAACTTTGCAAGGAAAAATTAAAAAGACAGTTTCAAACCATCACATCGCCTCATTGTGCAAGACAAGGAATCCTGTCAGGATTTGATAGGATTTTGGTGAGCATCAGCTTGCCACAGCAGCTCTTAGAGAACAGTTCTTCATTCCTGCTTCACCTTCTTAATCTCCTACTCTTCTCCATTTCATCTTACACTTCAGTCAGTCTTCCCATCAATTTTCACCTGTTTGCTTTTTTTTGTCTTTCTGTATTTTGAGATACTTCATTTTTCCATTCTTTCTTCTTCCTATACGTTACCCTTCATTCTCCTCGTTTCCATTCATGTTCCAGTTACTTTAACAAGTGGTATTGAGTGTTTCATCAAATCTGCCCACCTTTGCTTTGCTGTATCTAAAGTAAGGAAGTGGAAAATAGACTTACAGGCCCTGTCTAAAGATGAAGATGCAGTTAAAGATACAGATAGGCACTGTATGACAAGAAAGAATGTATATAGTGATATTTACTCCTCACCTAAATATACATAATCTTGACTGGGATGCTGTGTGGGTGGCCTGAAGAAGGGTTAAATAGAATTTTGAAAAAGGATCTAGAAGCAGAATCACAAGTCCTGTTTTACTGAACTTGCTCTGGGTTCTTCTGCCTGCCATGATTTTCTTCTGCCTTGTTCTTGCCTTTTCAACCTTGTTCTGATAAGTAGTCTTGGAATATTATTCTCATATCTATAAGAAACAAAGATTATTTTGTTGTTGTTTACATGGTAGGAGTATTAAGATGTGTTGTACAGTCATAGGAGAGCTGTTGTGATTATTGTAACTGGGAACTAAACCACATGGATAACCCAACTAAATATGAATGGCTTATGGGGGCAAAGGGAGGGGGAGATTCAAGAATTGAAGAGTAGGTCAGGCTAATGGATGGATAGCATACAGAAGACGTATATATGTGGAGGGAAATGGAGAATAGCATCAAGCAAATTCTGATTTTCTGTGAATACCACATATAAGAAGTAGAGCGGGAGAGAGATGCAGACATGCATTCATTTCTACTAAATGGCAGCAATAAGAGCCTAGGCATTTGTTGTTCTTCACAAGCCTGTCTAAGCTAGTATGGAGAGAATTTGGCACAGCTTGATTAAGAGGATCTAATCAGAAGTCACATGAAGAGGTGGAGAAAGAGGGGGAACAACTTGAACTGAGTGACAGAAAATATCTGTAAATATTCAGAAGTGTGTAATGTTAAACTCTCATCTCTAGTGAGATTCCACAGTGTGGTTGTAGAAATCCCTACAAAACCAGGCTTCAGTAAAGCTCAAGAGAAACGTTGTGAATCCAGATGTGTCAATCATGATCTTGGTTAGATTACATCTCATAATTTCTGCTTCTGTGCTGTGGAAAGGAAGGGAATATATATACACTGGAATAATTTCCTACTGTTAGCATATACCAGGGACTTGACAACATCTGTTCCTTCCCTTTGAAACAGTAGCTGACAGGCATTGAGTAGCAGAGCATGTGTAGGGTACCTGGTCCGCTTAAGAGGCTGGCTGCAAGTGGGTGATCTGTTTTGTTTACACTAAGAGTTATGACTGGGTAACTGCTGTGGCTTTGGTGGAGACAGGTGGGTGTTCTAATAACATCCTGAAGAATTCTTGCTTCTCATCTCAGCCTTCTTCATCTGTAGCTGAGGTAATGTAATTGAGTAGCTGCTTCCTTCTCCTGTCTGGAATCACCACTCCTATTCCCCCAGGTATCTCATGGTGTTTCTGGTGCATTGTGTCTCCTCTTCTAAGGTGTTTCTCTTGTGCACTGAAGCAGTTTCAGGAGAGGCCAGCTTCCTCAGGATCAGTAGGAGTGAGCTTGAGATGAGCTGCCCTCAATTCAAAGTGACAGCTCATGCTACCAAGGCCCTACTTCCACAGTCATGTGGCCTGTCGTGTCCATGCTCAATCCTTTCAATTCCTTCAGCAGCTTTTCACTTGAGAATGGCTTCTTGTTGTATTAGTACAGCTATTATTATCATTATTATTTTACTAGCAGAGACGGGTGTTTCAGGATCTTATGTTCTGAAAGAGAAAAGGAGGGGACAGCAGGGCATAAAGGGTATGGAAAAAGAAACTTTCAAGAATAAATGGCCATAAGAAATAATTTCTCTCCATTGAATTAAAGGTGAACAAAGACAGACCCTCTAGCCATAGCAGTATTTGGTTATTCTGCTTACTCATACATCACTCAGAATTCTCTCACTTCTTTCAGTTGCTGATCAAAAGAACCCCTCCTCATCCTCTGCTCCTTTGTTAGAGGTAGCTTGGGCAATATTATGTGCTGGAAATTTCTACTTTTCTCTTTTCCATGCTAACTCTATTTTAGCTCTTCATCTTTGTCTCCAAAACAGTGAAGGAAGAGTTTGCTTACCCCAGCAGTCTGCTAACCCTACTTCAAAGACTATGGCTACTGATGTTTGATATGTGGGCAGATTTAGTAAGAGGTGAACCCCCTTGCTTTCTAGCCAGTCCTCAGAGATGAGAGGGGCTAGGGGCAGCTGCACTTATCTCTTAATAAGGATGCCAGTTAGTGGCTTGCTCTGGGTCCAACAGCAGACACACTAACAGCTCAGTTTTGCTGCAGGTCTGGTTGCATTTCAGCAGTCACATGCACACACAATGTGGTTTATTTACACTTGCAACATGGCTGCAGATTCTGTCTGATTGCTGGTGATAGGAACTGAGCTGCAGCAGTGGCCCTATAGCTCTAGGAAATCACAACTGCAGTTACTAGTGTCATTACCCTGGACAAAACACACTCAGTGGTGCTGAGGTCACAGCTTACCAAAAGGGTATCCCTGCTGGGAAGGGCAGAAAGACAAACCCCATCGATGTGTCTCCAGGGCTTTGTTGACACAAAGAAAGCAAAGAATTTAAAATCCAACAGTATTGTATGCATATAAAATAATTAAACTGATTAAAATTGTAATGGTTATTTACTTACCAGAGTAAATAAATACTTAGTCTTAGGACAGAACTCAAGTTTTCTTTTAAAAGACTGTGAAATGCACAACTACAACTACCTGCCCCTTTTTTTCCCCCTTCCTTACCCCTTCCACTGAAGCATGTACTAATACCTGCTGCCAGAGACACAGAACTTATTCATCCAGGCAGTTGTTACATTCCTAGAAAGAAGAGATAAAGACAGCAGGGACTCAAATGTTGGAGCAAATCGATGCAGACTTTTAAAAGCAAGTAGATTTTTTTTTTTTTCCCCCTTTATTAACTGAATCTATATGCTATGAGAGCTAGTGGAGATATGAGGGTAAAGATTATGTGACCAGGTTGCCTTGTACCTGGGACAATATATGTAGCAGCCTTCCCCTGGATTTGTCACCTTAAGCCTGTTTTGTTACCCTAAGCTCACTTTTCAAAGGCCTGGGGCCCCTGCATTTCCAGAGAGCCAAGTCTTTAGTTGTTTTCTCCATTCCTTTGTTTTTCAAGAGCTCTGGACATACTATATCAGCTGGATTCTCATGTTTTGGTACTTGTTTTAGAGTATATTGAGTTTTGTCACAAGACAGATTGTTTTGAGAACTTTTCCCTTTGCTTAGTCTGTAGCTAAACAGCGATATGAGTGAGATCATCCCTATGAATATGTAGTAGGTAGAAGGAATAATTGTATCAGGTAGGGGTGACTTTGTGAAAGCTCCTGTATAAATAACCATAAAAACTTGGCTTCAGGGCCCATGGGTTTTGGGAACCCCCCCTCTCCCTTCCCCATGTGCCTTATTTATCTCTAAATAGCTGCTTCTCTAAGAAATTTTTTGATTCTGGTGTCAGATTCAGGGCAGTGGGATCTGGCAATATCAAAAATATCAGAACTGCTGAAATGAAAGCTAGACAGTCTGAAGGCTTGTGTAAGAGGCCAAATGGGGACAAGGACAGTTATGAATAGTGCCAAGAAATGTAAGAGGTCCTGACGCAAGATATTCAGGTGAAATGATGTGAGAAGAGGAAAACAACTAAATGCCAAGTATGATTATGTGATTCTGAAAGGAAATAGATAAGTTGCTTGAAGATGTTCGCTTTTCCAAAGAGAGTCAGAAGAGTCCAGCAGACTTAGTTGGCAAGAGCAGGAACACAGGCAAGGCATTTTCTTCATCAAAACAGGAAAGGAATGAAAAAAGAGCTGTCAAAAGAGCTTCCGGGGTAAAACCAGCAGGTAAAGCAAGTGGAACACATGTTCATTGTCCTCAATAAATGACCTCAATAATTTCAAAGTAACAACTCCTTTTTTTATTTACAATCTAATTGTCACCTCTGCCCACTCACCAAAGGTTCCTAGGAATTTAAGGGTATCATTTACTTCTTAAATAGGAATAACAACAATACTTTAAGGTTTAATTTTTCTCTTAGTGACATTTGGCAGCTTGGCCATCTTCAGCAGATTTACCCAATTATGACCACAATTGAAGGAAGATTCCTGTGATCACTACAGAAGATAATCACTATTCCAGTGTCTCTCTTTGCTGTGCCCTATCTCTGAATCTGGAGCAGAGAATGAATGTGCTTATTTTCACCTTTCAGGCATGAGTGGAACCCATACACAAAAAGTATGAACTCAATGTCACATGCCAGAGGAAATGTTCATGATCTGCTAAGAATGGCTGTGCTCTCTGTGAGTGGGGATCACCATGTACTCTATACTGCTCTGCACTTCCTTCACCTTCCTTCCTTACCCAGTCTGAGTTGGGTAGATTTTTAGTTTTGAAGATGTGTGTTGCTGGTCTGAGCATATACTGCATTTAGGGACATCAGTTTATTAAAAAACAGCAGAAACTTGTCAAATATTAGCCACTCAGAAAATGTAGCATTTTCAAAGTACTCAAAATACCTTAAATCCACATCTGTGTGCTACAAAGAAAAAAATTCTGCTGCCGTGTAGAAAGCTTGCAACTGCCAGCCCACAAAAAAAAAAAAAATTAGAACCAAGAAGCTGTATTTAACTGATCTTAAGACTCCTCTACAGCTTCAATTAGGTTTTATTTGTGTTTATTAATTTTTATTATTAGTTAGTTTATTAAGTTAAATATTTATTTATTTCCATCTATTTGCTGTTTTGTGTGTGTATATATATACAAAAGGAAGTTGGTTTGGTGTTTTTTTTTTTTTTTTTTTGGTCTTACAGGTCTGATCTCACAACATGTTGTTTGCATTCTGTGAACAATTAGAACAGAATAGAATAAAATAGAACAGAATAGCTCACTTGGAAGGGACATACAACGACCATCTGGACCAACTGCCTAGACTAGATTGAATCAGGCCTTGTGATTTCAGCTATCATTAGATACAGACCTAGCAAGTCTTCCTTTATATAAACCCTGTGTGAAAAGAGGAAAACGAGTAAAAGTGACAAATAGAACTGAACACTTGTATACATGAAACAAGCTTTAAAAGCAATGCTCTTCTGTAAACATTTTTAATACTTATCTTGCATCCAGAGGAAAATATTCACCTAGCACTTCTGTGGCAGCAGGGGTAGGGTAGTTTGAGTGTTTTTTCAGACTTCGTATTTTCTAGTATGTTAACACTGGGAGACTATCATACACTTCTGACAAGAAATATGTACTTACTCTACCCACAAATACATTCATGTTTCACATTGTCTTGGTATGAATTTTTTCAAAGGAGATATTTAGATAGCTCTTCTACTTGAAGTGGTAGAAGAGCTCCCTGGCCAGTGTTTCATAAGTCTTGTCTTTAAAGGGAGGCAAACACACAAACTCCTGTCTCTCAGAGGTAAAGACAACCTGTCTTGCATTGATTCCTAACTAATTTTTTTACAAGGCATTTTCACAGGGTTAGGCTTTTGCCTTCAGTCATATTAGCTTAAGTACGTCCCACTGAAATACCTATTTTTAATATAGCAGGCTGCGTTATTGTGGGCATTACCACCACCACCATTCAGTTACTCAGTGATGAACACACCTGGATGATAGGGACATTCTAGAATGCTGCAGCACGTGGTCAAGAGATACACACCGTGTAACTCTGGGTGGAGTCACCCAGAGGATGTTTTGTTCTGTTTCTATTTGTAATGTGCTTCTGCATACTGCACACAGTACCATTTATCATCATTGTCCTGGTGCATATTTGACTGTGCCTAAATGTACAATGTCCAGTGCCAGCTCAGGTCTTTGTACCATTGGTGAAAGATAATGTGTTGATGGGTAGCTGAGAATTGATAGCACATAATAACATCAGGTTGGATATGTTTTAACTGAAATACAAGTCAAATGTTACTATTCCTTCTAGGTGGGGGCGGGGGGGGAATTGTGGTTTAGGAAGAAATGAGAATGAAGGAAAGAATAACTATTGGAAGTGGGAAGGTGAATAATGATAATGAGGTGGGAGGGCAGAAATGGAAGGGGAAATTTAATTCCAGTCATTCTGCAAAATCTTCACTTGAAACCAAAAAGAAGTTTGGTCTTGCTTGGTAGCATAGCTGTGTATTCAGGCTCACACCTCTCCCTGTGTGTGCTGTATGTTTTATCACAAGTTAAACTTTTCATAACATTAAAATGTAGAAGACTCTGTCTGGATCAAATACTAACTGACCACTTTGAATACAGCTCTTCATTGAATCATTTCAGGCTATCATTTGATTCTTAAATACTACAAATGACCTTGGTTAAGTGCTGCTGTCTTCCATCCTGTCACAGCATTGTCATTAGGAGGTGAAGTGGTGGTGAAATCTTGTTTGAAAGACAAGCAATTGTAAGAAATAAAAGGAGGAAGGATGAAAGGAAGCATTTTTTTGTTTATACTCTTAGGGGTTTGTTTCATTTACATTTTCAACTACTTGCCTGAGGTATTTGGAGTTCATTTGAATTATGCTTTTCAGAATATTTTTTTTTCTTGTTGTTAAAACCCATCTTTTTATCTTCTTCACAACTAATGAGGGAAGAGAATGCTGTTCTGCAGTTTTGGGACATTTACCAAATATCTGGGCTTCCTTTCTCACATCAAAGTAGTTTGTCTCTTGTGTAAAGTGAGTGGAGCTAGGTGGCAGCTTTTCATTGTCATACATTTTCTGGAAAGTTTAAATATTGCTGGAAATGTTACTTCCATTAGGAAAATGAGGGTTCCCTAGCTACATACTTAGAGGTTTCTCAGTGACGTAATGTTTCACTTGTAGAGAGAAAGCAAAACTTGAGGACAGCTTTGTGGGCAGACATCTGGCAGGCTGAAAATGCCTCTTCCAATTATCCTGAAAATTTTGCTTGGAAATCTCTTCTTAAGAAGGAATTTATAATCTTGGTTTTGTGTAAACCTGGAAAGTGTGTGTGTTTATCTGTGTGTATGTAGAGATTCATGACAGTTTTTTGTAGAATTGGATTTTCATTCTCCAGAAAGCTTCACATGCAAGTGGCTTTAACAACCATTCATCTCCCATCCTTCTCTGAGGTCATTTTCTAGAACAAGTAACTGCTTCAGGAAAGGGCCTCCTCTTAAATAAGTGTTCTGTACTTCTGCTGTCTTCAGAACACATGAGTGGTGTCATCTAGGAGGGCAAAAAAAATTTAAAAGCTTGGATTTTTTTCTCATTGTCATCTAATTTTAGTCATTAAACAGTGTTTGAAATCATTACTCATATTATCTTCAAGATAGTGTTTTGTTTCCTTCCTACAAATGTAATGAGTTCATGTTAATGAGAAGCAGTGGCAATTACACAAGTCTCAAAGTCTTGACTGAACTTCAGCCTTTCAGAATATCCAGTTAAAAGATTTCTAAAATTAGTAGACACAAGTTCTTGCTTGCCTTCTGGTTTAGATTCATGCTTCCAAAGCCCTCTTTTAAGTTTGATGGCCAGATCCTTGCTTTCTATACAAAGGGAAGTGGACATTTTCCCACAGTAATTAATATCTGACACAGACCATAAGCACTTCATACCATGATGGAGTTGAGAACTAACAGCTCCATCTGGGTAATGCAGCATCTGCCCTATATGCTCAAAGACAGAAACTTAACAACCTGTTCAAGAACAGACAAGAAAACTGTGGAGCTTCCAAATATGCACTTAACAGTGACCTTTAGGTGATGATGGTTTCAGGCCATAGCACGAGTTAGAAGCCCATTCAGAGTAGAGTGCTGGGGTTCACAGGACTGAGGATCTAAAATACAGTGGTAGGCTTGACATCTGGGCAACAGTCCTGACAGGAACTGGCCTGAGATCTGGAAGCTAGAAGGCTGTAAAGATGAGATGGTTTTGTTCTCTGTGATCTGCAATTGAATTGGGACGTCTGAACTGAGGAATGTTTCAAAGTCTACTTCTTAATACAGAAATGCTCTTATCTGCCTCCATTTTCTGGTTTGCCATTGTGATCTGATGGTGAAATGGCTCCATTACTCTGATAGCACATACTTGACTATGTTTTTTTCCCAGGCAAAGAATTAGAAACAGCAGAAGAGAGGCAGTGTGTTCTGCTTTTGTTCTGACCACTATCACATCGTTTGCCCAAGTGTAGGTGGCAGTGGCACTGAACATCTTGTCATCTTGCATATAAAAATTGTAGATGTGAAGATCAGAATACTCTTCCAACTACAATATTGATAATTTCACAATTCCTGTGCATGATCAGTTGGATGTGAACATCTTCATTTTCTTTCTGTCCGCATTGTCAGTGACCATCTCCCAGTAGGGTGGAATTGTGAATGGATTTCTTATGGTTATTTTATGAAGTACTTCATAATGCAAATTAAGGGAAATTAAAGGAAGAACTGACCTAACTTATTAACTCATGATAAATAAATATTTAATTACAGTTTATTGTTACCTTTCTCCCTTTGCAATCTCTCCTTTCTCTCTTTTATTCCAGTCCCCTCTGCTGTCCCTATGATGCATCAGGTGAGTCGTACTGCCAGTAGCATCACACTGTCCTGGCCTCAGCCAGACCAGCCCAATGGGAACATCCTGGATTACCAGCTGCGTTACTTTGACAAGGTGAGCACAAAGTGGTGCAGTGCTGATTGCTTTATAGCTGTTAGGCAAGGGGAACAGAGAAGTCTTCTGTCTGGGAGATGTGCCCCTGCATCAGTGATAAGGCGATGAAAAGTGCTTTGATTATGAGGGAAGTCCAACCTGTAAAAAAAAAAAAAAAAACAGGAGTTCATAATAGACATTTCATCTAGCATCAGCCCATCTGCACTTCTCAGCTTGGACCCACAAATAAATAAATTAAAAAAAAAAAAGAAAGATACTTGTAGCTAAACTAAAAAAACTCTGGCAAACAACCTGGTAGGTCTAGCACCAGATGAAACAGGTAACAGTGTAAGTGGATGAAGTTTCCAAATGTGTATGTCAGATCTGGACTGACTGCAGCATTCTGTCATGTGCCTGTGAAGGAAAGTCCTGTGCCCCTGTTTATGCTTGGACAGGCATCTCTAAGACATTTTAAGAGGAGGAATGCACTCTTCATTCACTGAGTGGTAGATATTGGTTACCTATTTATGTGCTGGAATTACAGAGTGGAAAACACAAAGCTGTTCTCCATTCACATCTTTCATGACTCCTAATCCAACTGATTTGAGGGGAAGAGGTACACAGGACTTCCTGCACAACTCTGCACCATCTTGCAAAAATATTTATGTTAAAGATCAAGAATATAGAACAGGAGGGTGCAGGGCTGTTGTTTTTATCATAAGAAAAGGTTCTGCTATTTGAAATAATACATCTAGCAGCTTCCTGGATACAGCATTACATGTGTTCGTGTTCTGGATTCTCCTAGGAGACTACATGAGTTTGGAACTTGTAGAAAGAAAAATTTCTGGGCAGGATAGGGCTTTTTTTCAGTGGATATGCTTAGCAAGGAGCCACAAGACAAGGTAGTTTTGTCTCTTACTTGTGCTCAGGTCAAGTGTGAGTGTATTTGGCAGAGCTTTGAGGGAAGCCCAGGTAATAAAAAGCAGCAGTGAGGAACAACTAGTGTGTGAGAAGTCAAGTCCGGGATAGCAGTTGTGGCTGCGAGACAGCTTCAAAGAATATGGGGAAAACATGGAAACTAGCATTCATTCCTTGAGGAGAGCAAGTGGTGTGGGCAGAAGTCTCATATTCTGTTTTGGTCACCAACATTCACAGGCTGACGATGAGGATAATTCATTCACTTTGACTAGTGAAACAAACATGGCCACTATATCAAACCTGAGCCCAGGCAAGATCTATGCCTTCCAAGTACAAGCCAGAACAGCAGTGGGCTATGGCCCCTACAGTGGAAGGATGTATTTCCAGACTTTAAAGGCAGGTAAGTACTGACATTTTGTACTCGGATCTGCATGCAACCATCATTCGCTTGTGTGTGTCCTTGAGTGTTTTAGCTTATCCTGTGGAGGACTGCTACCAGACATTCCTGTTCAGCTTTTATTTCTATCATAATTTGCATATGCAGATTTGCTCACTCAGAGAAGTTCATGCAGTCAGAGTGTATTGTTTACAGTATTGCCATATTCCTCAGTCCTGTTCCTTGCTGCCTCTGTCCCTCTGACAAGCAGAAGCAGTGTATCAGCAGAACTCTCTTCAGCTGGGTGTTAGAGTGCATACCTTATACACTCCTGTGGTTTGGTCTCCAGCTGTGCCAGGACAGTTCTTACAGCTGGATGCTCTGTGAGAGATGAGTACCCAGAAGCTTACCTTGCAGCAGTATCCCCATCTATTCATTCAGAGGGCACCTTTGATTTGGATCAAAGGTGCTCATGTATGTTGCCTACAAGCTAAAATAATAGGGAAACATGGTCTCAAAGTTTGGATGTAGAACTGGTCTATACTTAAGTGACTAGTCAGGTGACAGAGGACCAGGGGAAGGACAAGTAGACTCAGAGGGAGCACTGGCTTTTCAGAAGTAGGAGGGAATGCACGGGAGAAGCACAGATACTGAAGGGTTAAAGGGATAACCAGGTCAAACATTTGTTGAATTTCCAGGACTAGCCTGGGAAGCAAAGGGCTGGTAAGGATGTAATTATGGGTGAGACTTGGTTGAATAGAAGAGAAACTGACAGTTGCTGTCCTGTGTGTGTGTGTTCATGTCTCTGCCCTCTTGCTAGGGGAGCGCTCGGCGATGCCACAGGACCGGCTGCTGCTTATCGTGGGCTCCGCGCTCGGTGGTTTGGCCTTCTTGGTAATTGCTGCCGTTACTATCCTTGCCATCGTCTTCAAGAGGTGAATTCCTTGACCTGCTTATGTGCATTGCATATAGTGGAACTTTCTTATCCCCTCTACATAACCCCACACCAAAGGAAACAGCCGGGTCTACATTTATCCAGATGTTCTTGAGATTAAGGAATGATTCTACCTCATTGCTCATATCTGAACAGCCTATCCTTTTGTAAAATACTCACACACTTAGCTGATGTTTGTGGAAAATGTTTGAATCACACCTGTTTAAAAGGAGAGTGAAATCTGAGAAATGCCTGTGCTGACAAGGGTCTGTGCTTACTGGAAATTAGGGGCAGTAAATATTACAACAATAAAGACCATAACTGGTGTGACCTAGAAGTTCAAAAATAGCATCATGAAACGTATTTCTGTCCTTTGGGAACTCTATGTTTGGCTAAATGACACATCCCTATAAAAAGTATAGTCAAAGTTAATACTGTTTAAGATACCAGGAAGAAAAATAAAGAATTGATCTTTAGGGGAAATTTATACAAATGAAGCATCGAAGTAAATGTTTCTTAGAATATGTTGGAAGAATTTAAAAGGTGTCACAGGAGGTGGCTTAGATTACTATTGAAAAGAATAATTTGTCTTAACAAAATTAAGTTATAAGGTGGGTTTATCCTGAAGAGCAAGAAACTTTCCTAGACAGTAATGTTAAACGCAAATTTATCTTTTTTTCAGCGAAGTGCTGGAGGTCCTATCATTTGTCATATCTAAAGTGGGGATGCAAACAGTGGTCTAGAAACTACCACACAGAAAACAAGCATGCACTTGTTACCAAGAGATGGACAGGATCTTAACACCCATCTTCTGCCCCTAAAATCCAGGATTGTGAAGCCTATCCCCGCATCCTATGGGAGATTCTTGTATATGTTTTGACTTCCCTTTCCCTTATGTCTTGCAGTAAAAGACAAGAGACTCCATACACAGACCGCTTGCAGCAGTACATCAGTGCACGAGGTAAGAGGCCTTAAGCAAAGGACCACAAGGGCCTGTCTCTTTTCAGGGTCCATTAACACCGAAGTCTCTCAGGGTCTGATGTTTTGGGGCTGTCTCCTCCACTACAGGACTTGGAGTGAAGTATTACATTGATCCTTCAACCTATGAAGATCCCAATGAAGCTATTCGAGAATTTGCCAAGGAGATTGATGTGTCTCTCATCAAGATTGAAGAGGTCATTGGATCAGGTAGTGTAAGACTCTGTAGATTTTGAACTGCCTTCTTCTTCACCTTGAGACATGGCACGCTACTGTCCTGAAATGGATCCAACCATGGCACATCAAGTGTCTCAGGATAGCTAACCTTCATTTTTTACTAAAATTCATCTTAACCTACCTGCCCTTAGGTGCTGGCTCCAAACCGAGTATAAAATACCCTTTTAATACTCAGAGCTCCACATTTGAACCCTGAAGAAGTAGTCTCCAACCTGAGCCCTCATCAAGAACAAACAGTGCCTAGAGTCTTCCAGAACTAAAACAGCAGAATGTTTTAGTGCCCCTGACTAAAATTCTTTGCTGTATTTCCTTACTTGAGGTGTGTTTCTTCCCTCCCTGACAGGAGAGTTTGGAGAGGTGTGCTTTGGGCGCCTAAAACACCCAGGGAAGCGTGAATACACAGTAGCTATTAAGACCCTGAAGTCAGGTTACACAGATGAGCAGCGACGGGAGTTCCTGAGCGAGGCCAGCATCATGGGGCAATTTGAGCATCCCAATGTCATCCATCTGGAGGGTGTGGTCACCAAAAGCCGACCAGTCATGATTGTTACTGAGTTCATGGAGAATGGATCACTGGATTCCTTCCTCAGGGTACCATAACCAGAGTCTCCCACAACTGTTACCTCTTCATCTTGCTGTATGCCAGTCTCAGATCTGATAATTTTGCCTGTCCTTCTTTACTCATGTCTCTATAAGTCCTTAATTGCCCTCTTTTGGGTTCAGTAGAAGCAATAGCAAATTACCAGAGTAAGTGGTTTGGTGCCAACATGGTAAAAATAGTCCAAAAGCTCACTCATTGTTTAAGATGTTTTCATTAATTTAGACATCTCCTGGACAAATAATTAATGGTAAACAGTACTAAATATTTGAATGCAACCTTCAAAATCCTTATGCACATACTCCAGTAGTGTTTTTCAGACTTTATTCCACCAAGTGTTTTCAAGTTTCAACATTGTAATAAAATAATGAAGCTTGTGGTTATTTTTGAACTCAGAGTTCCCTGTGTTGTTTCTAGTACTGAAATATAAAGTACAGACATTTTTGTAGTATAGATGCTTCACTTTTTTTTTTTTTTCCTACTGATTCATATGCTAATTCAACCACATGATTTGGCAGGTACATTTTGAAGAGCACAGGAACCCATTGTGTAGAAATGCATAGAACCCATTTTGAAGATCTTCAAACAGTAAGAGCAGATTCATCTGCTCCCATTCATTTAGCCTCTTAGCAGGTAATGAGACTAGGCGTAGAATGCTAGAGGAGGATATGGCCACAAAATGAGATATGCCTTCAGAAAAAAATCACCAGTGTGTGACTTGATTTGAGATTCATTAATTTAAGCCCACCCTCATTTCTTATTTGCTGTCCCTGAACCTTCAGATTTCAGCTGAAGTTAAGAT
The DNA here is from genome assembly GCF_027791375.1 of Indicator indicator. NCBI lineage: Eukaryota > Metazoa > Chordata > Aves > Piciformes > Indicatoridae > Indicator > Indicator indicator. Next base: position 17,366,555 of record NC_072023.1, read on the forward strand.
GCACGTTCACTAACTTCATAAATCCACCGTGTTATCTTGCTCTTCGTTAGTTTTCCTTGTTGGCTTCATGTTCTCTGATCATAAAAGCTTATATTTTCCTCCTCAATTGCAGCAGAAGGAGGGCCAGTTCAGTGTGCTACAGCTTGTGGGAATGCTGCGAGGGATTGCAGCTGGCATGCGCTACCTTTCAGACATGAACTATGTGCACCGTGACCTGGCAGCACGGAACGTCTTAGTCAACAGTAACCTCGTGTGCAAGGTGTCAGACTTTGGTTTGTCCCGCTTTCTGGAGGATGATGCTTCAAATCCCACCTACACTGGAGCTCTGGTGAGTTACTGCTGTGGAGTGAGTTACTGCAATGCTGCCAGATATGTTTTTAAACCTGTATTTCTGCTGGATTTGATGTACCTGTTGAGCCTGTCTTGAAAACAGAGGGGCCAGTGGTGTGGAGCATTCTATCTTGTGGGCTAACTATTCCAAGCCAGTATAAAAACTCCAAAACCCTGAGTATCTGATCCATTCAGCTATGTGAAATGGAGTCTTAGTGCTGTTCTTTGTGGAGTGATGGTGAATAGGATAAATATCATTACCTGATGGAGGTGTTACCTTTCATTAGCTTCTTACAGGAAGTATAAAAGATTGATGGGGAGATTTGAGTCCTGTACCAACACCCTTTAAGAGAAAACTTGGGGTTTTTTTCCTACAGAATATGCCCAAGTGGCATGTTTATGGGCTTATGGTCAACCATCAAATGAAATTATTGCCTGTGGTGTCCTGACATCTGTTATACATACTAGAAATGTGTGGGAGTATCAGAAGCGAGTTGAAACTACCACTGGGTATGCAGGGGATGAAGAGGCATTCAGCCACTGAAAAGTGAAACAAGCATCTGTATTTTGTGTAGGTGTGTGTTTTGAAGAACCAGCACCTGAGTGATAGGCAGGTAATTCCTGCAGCCGGAGAGGTCAGAATGGAAACAGGAAGGAGTTAGTGCTAGCCACTTGGTGTTGCAGGTTGGGATTGTTTAACTAGCTTTAAATTTCCAAATGATCGTGACTCAGAAGGCTTTTACCTGCCAGCTCTCAAATGTTGTCAAGAAGAGCTATGAAAGTGAAAATCTATTACATCAAGGCATTTGCAGCAGCAAGGAGGCATGTTCTATTTGTCAATAGAACAAGGTAGAAACTTCATGAATGTAATCCAACAATGTCTACAAAACAGTGTCAGGAGGACTGGTACTCACTGCTGAGAGTTCTCTTGTGCTACCAGCATTGCTCAGCTCAGTGATATCATTTTCACAGATAGTCCTTATTTCACTAACATTCTGGTTGCTCTTTGACTGCTTTCTAGGGCTGCAAAATCCCTATCCGTTGGACAGCCCCAGAAGCTATCCAGTATCGCAAGTTCACCTCCTCCAGTGATGTTTGGAGCTATGGCATTGTCTTGTGGGAGGTGATGTCCTATGGTGAGAGACCTTACTGGGACATGTCCAATCAGGATGTAAGTTTTAGAAGTGGTGAGAATGTATTATTGCCTCTCTGTCTTGTATCAGTCCAAGTAGAAGAGAATCATATACCACCATTGAAGCTTGTTTGTCTTTTATTTTCCCAACTGTGATAAAGATCTGTTCTTATCCTGCAGGTGATAGATGCCATTGACCAGGACTATCGCCTGCCACCACCCCCAGACTGCCCAACTGTTTTGCATTTGCTGATGCTTGATTGCTGGCAGAAGGAGAGGGTCCAGAGACCCAAATTTGAGCAGATAGTCAGTGCCCTAGATAAAATGATCCGCAAGCCATCCGTCCTCAAAGCCACTGGGAGTAGCAGGTGAGATAAGGATTTAGTACAAAATAATGGAGCTTATCTTTCAGTTGGCACCATGAGGAAATGAAAACAGTAAATCAGGCTGTAGAGTATTTTTTTCAAACCTTCTCATCTGAGACTGGAAACAGATAAGGGAAAAAATTGAGGGAGAGAGTTGGAAGAGCTATATATCATGATTCACTTAGCAGGTGATGGGGAGTTGTGTGTGCTAAATATGAGGGGAAATTAATCTCTTTGAGACGCATTGAGGGTGAACAAGTGAGGGATCTGAAGGAATGAAGAGAAGGACACATCTAGTTGCTATCCGAGATACTCTGTGATCGCACAATATTCTGTGATCACAAAAGGCAATGAAGGAAGAGAAGACCTTAGATTATGGAGGGAAAGCAATCTGTCATTAAGACTAATTAGAACTGGAGCTTGTATCCCATATTTTCCCAGATGCATTTTGTAGCCTGATGGAACTAGAGGCAGGAGAAGCTCAATAGAGTAGTCTCTGGTAGCGTAAATGGTGCTGAGATGAGATGGCTCTTGGGCTGATGATAGAACTACAGACTGCTAGCCTGGTGGGGCTTCAACCCTGTAAATCTTGTCCCAGTGTTATGTACCCCACATCTAGGGGAGTGGAAAAGTGCCTGGTCATACCCACTTTACTAAAACCAGCACATAAATAGCTGTGGGACAGATTCAGATGGTGGATAGAAGAGCAAATGCTGTGTACAGCCATTCCTTTTTTACTGCTATGCTTTTATCTGATGGATCATGGAATAATAGAATGGGGTGGAAGAGACCCTGGAAGGTCATCTTGTCCAACCTCCCTGCAGGGATCAGGGACATCTTTAACTAGATCAGGTTGCTCAGGGCCTGATTGAGTTTTACCTTGAATGTCTTCAGGGATGGGGCTCCCATCTCCTCTCTGGACAACCAGATGTTGGAGCTGAAGCAATGCATTCACTGTCTCATAGGTTACTTTCTGATTTGAGGAGTACATCTGGAAGAGGGAGAGCTAGTTACAAAGGTAAAAAGGTATAAGGTCTCATCACTGTCTCAGAAACCTCCTCACTGCAACTCTTTGTCCAGCCAATAGGTCTAGACCCAGAAAGTGTGGGAAGATCTGGGGCAACAAGAAGAAAATGTGCCTGAGAGATTATAAAATGGGAAGGAAGGATCAATTTCTTGGCTTGGGTTGATTGTTTTCAGGCAGAAAAGGGAATACAGGTAGTCTAGAAACAGGACATCAAGTTGGGACATTGGAAATCAGGGAATGAAGAAGTAGTGTCATTTCTGTCCATTCTGTGCTCTTCAGAGGTTGCATTCTCTCCCTCTTGGAACTCTTACCTTACAAATGTAGTCAGCTGATGTTGACAACTTGTGTTTTTATCACCTGTCTCTTTTGCAGACCATCTCAGCCTCTCCTGAGCAACTGTCCTCCAGACTTCCCTTCACTCAGCAGTGCCCATGAGTGGTTGGATGCCATCAAGATGAGCTGTTACAAGGAGAACTTTGACCAGGCTGGTTTGATTACGTTTGATGTCATATCACGCATGACTCTCGAGTAAGTAGCAGGGTAGAGGGCAGAAGATACCAGACACTGAGTTTTCCTTGCAGAAAGGGAAAGCAATGTGAGAAAGTAGAAAAGGCTGCATGGAGAGGAAAGCCAGAGGAGAGTAGCAACTCTTTCTTACGTCTTATTAGGGGCTCTGGAAGCCCTCTGTACATTTGTAATTTGCTTGTGTAATAACTAATACTGAGCCCATGTACCCTACAAAATGCACTGTCAGTATTGCAGAGAGACTGCTGCTTCAGTATGTTCATGACAGCTGCCACAGGTAATAACCGTGTCTAGAACCAGTCATATCAGACACTGAGTTGAAGTGTTATGTAGAAGACAAGAGCCAGGAAAAGGAACATTTTTAACATAGAACAGTTTTGGGTGGAAGAGACCCTTCGAAGATTACATAGTCCACCTTCCTGGCATGAGCAGGGATCTCTTTAGAGGTCAAAGGGCTTGACTTTGAATGTTTCCTAGGATGGGGCATCCACCACTCCTCTTGGCCATTTGTTTTGTTTCACTGCCCTTCCTTATATCCAGTCTGTATCTGTTCTCCTCTTTAAAACCATTGCCCCTTGTCCTGACACTACAGACCTTGGTTAAAAGTCTTTCTCCATCCTTCTTGTAAGCCCTCTTTATATATTGAAAGACCACAAAAAGGTCTCCCTGGGGACTTCTCATTTCAGGCTGAACAACCCCAACTCAGTTTTTCTTCATGGAAGAGGTGTTCCAGCCCTCTGATCATTTTCATAGCCTGTTTCCACTTCTTCTTTCTGTATCATAACCTAGCATGTCCTGCTGTCACCCCTTCCACCCACACAAACTTGCCAAGCAAAACAGAAGCCTTGTCAACTGTTTCTGAAAGATGCACAGACTCCTATATCAGTACACAGTGACTTGGATCTACAGCGAAAGGAACTGGGATTCTGCAGAACAAGAAGCCCATTTTAACACCTTCCACATCTCTCTTTTTTTGCAGAGATATCCAGCGTATTGGCATTACCCTCGTTGGTCACCAGAAGAAGATTCTAAACAGCATCCAGCTCATGCGAGTTCATTTGAATCAGCCTGAACCAATTGAAGTGTGATGTTTACACCACTCTTATTCTACTAGTCAAAAATCTCTGGAAAGGTTCTGGGAGAATTCAGAAGGCTTTCTGTGTAAGAAAAACAGATGTCAGTATGGTACTTAAAGACTTAATGCACCCAGAGAGTGTACAGTACTGTTACATGAACAAAGCCAAAAATGTGCCATGATTTTAAAGCAGAGCTAAATAATTGGGGACATTTCAATGTGGCTGACATCGTACTCTGGGAATGGGTTGGGGTAGGGAAAGTTATGATAATATGGGGAGAAGATGGAATAATCACTTGAACAGATCACAAGCACCTATTGCTGCCTCTTTGCCAACAAAAGGTATCAGACAACTTTACAAAACCATCAGCAGGCTTTACCTGTGGCTTGGAGCCCAGCAAAGCTACAAAACCAATAAAAGCAACAAGAAATACCTTTTTTTCCAAACAAATGCCATCATGGTGTGAAAGATTATTGCTCTTGTGGAGATGAGCATCAGACTATCGCTTGGTTTGCTACTTTGGTCTGGAACACATGTTCCAGTTAGGGCACAGTATGTGTTAAGAAATGGCATGGTGTCTGGCAAAGAGGTTGAGAGTTGCAGTTCTTGGGTCTGCTCCACGATCCAGGAGGGAAACCTACTAATTCTTTGTGCATTCCTTGGTGCTACACAGCTCTATAGGATCGAAACAGAATGGAACAACCTAGAAGACATCCTGCTGGATCTGTAAGTGGAGAGGGGAACAAATAGGTTCTAGTCCTCACAAGCCTGTTCTTGATAGCAGAGGCATAAGTTGTAATATTTTGAAGTCCTGAGCACCTAAAATGTGGGCTTTGTTCTCCCTGGACCCCTGCAGAGACACCGAAGGGCAAGACAAAAAACTCTGAAGCCCTTTGCTGTTGAACAATACTTGTTCTTTTTCTCACCCTAACCAGCCTCAGCACAGCTGGTTAAATGGTGTTTCTGAAGAAAACCCAGATGTGCATTAGCCGTCTCCAAATAAAAACTGAAACAAGGGAGATGAAACTCTTTTACAGGTTCTTGCCAAGAGTGGTCAGGGAATGGTACCAGTCCCACTAGTAACTTCAGTCCTTAAAAAAAGTAGTGACAGTGTTCATCATCAACTGTGCTATCTGGTAGAGGCGCAGGATGATGACCATAAGACAGAGTTTGTCTCTGTTCCAACAGACTAGTACCTGCTTTAAAGAAAGATCTGCTGTGAGGAGGAGCAGAGCACCACTGCTGTATCTGTCCCTACCCCTATGCAGGAATATGAAAACATGAAACTGAGCTTGAGAGGAAAGGAAAACTCACAAACTATACACTTCTCCACCTCACCAACATAGGAAAGGAAATAGAAATGGAAATGTCATTCCTTGTCTACCTCACCAACACATAGGAAGGGACATGCAAACAGCCTTGTTAAGCAAGAAGATCCAATGAAGACATGAAAAAAAAAAGATACCTTCTTTGTGTTTAGAGAGGAAATAACCTGAGCTGTTCCACTCTGTTGGCTCACTGTGAACTAATCATGAACTTCAAATATTTCTCTGGCTGTCAGGGTTAGAATAGTACAACTCCTGCAAATATTACAGTCAACCCAGAAACTGAAGACTAAACACTTCATAGTTATTGAAGAGTCCTGTAGCATAGGAGGCACTCCAGAACAGATACACTATAACAGCCAACACAGTTCAGACTCTGTGTTACACCATTAAAGCAACATTATTGTTATTTTCCTTTAGTTGAAAAGGGAAAATACCAGTGCATTCCTTCAAGGTATAAAAAAGTCAGTACAAAAACAATGAACAAAACATTCACAGCAGTACAAAGACAGTGTGAAGATTTAAAAAAAAAAAAAAAAAAAAGGAAAAAAAGAAAAAACCAAACATGTCAAACTAGAGTGAATTTAAAACCTAGAAAATTCCCTCAAATTCAGGACATGCTGAGGTTTAATTTCTTCTAGTTTAAAGTGGTTCTAGAAATTACGCTAGCTAAAAGGAATTAGAAATTTCTTGGAAAACTGCCTAAAAGAAATAAAAGAAACTGGAAATTACACTGGCTAAAACTAGAGTTTTAGATACATCTACTCAGTTCTCTCTTTCATTGCATTTTGTTGATTTTCATGCAAATCTACTGTCTGTGCATTTAGACAGCTGTAGCAGGCTGATCATTTGCAAACAATTCTGTTGCTGAAAACAGACTCCAGTCCTCTTTGGACTGTGTTGGCTCAGCAAGTGAACATGAGACTGAGAAAATCATGTTTATTCAGAGGAGTCAGCTGGGTTGGCAGTTAGGAATGAGAAGGCACTACCTGAAATAAGCTTTTTAAAAACAGGTCTGTTAGTGTTGCTCCGTTAAAAAGGACAATAATTATAATGGATCTATTATAAGTTCAGTTGCAAAGCTGTTGCTATTTTAAACCTGTTTTCCCTGGAGACTCACCAAGCCACTTTCCATCATTCATCTGGCTAACCCCGATGGCCCTACTTGACTGGAGGTTAGCAAATCGCAGGTGACACCCATCTACCAGAAGAGCCAGAAGCAGGATCCAGGGAACTACAGACCTGTAAGTGTGACATTGGTGCCAGGGAAGGGCATGGAGTGGATCATCCTGAGTGCCATCACACGGCACATACGAGACAACTAGGTAATCGGGACCAGTCGGCATGGGTTTGTGAAAGGCAGCTCCTGCTTGGCTAGCCCTCTATGACAAGGTGGCATGCTTAGTGGGTGAGAGAGGGCTGTCGTTGTCTGTGTAGACTTTAGTAAAGCTTGAGTTGGGAGGGACCATAAAGATCATCTAGTTCTAACCTCCTACTAGATCAGGTTGCTCAAAGCATCATTCAGCCTGATCTTAAATGCTTCCAGGCATGAGTCATCCACAACTCCCCTGGGCAACCCATTCCAATGTCTCACCACCCTCAACTTCTTCCTAAAGTCCAATCTAAAGGTACCCTGCTCTAGTGTAAAATCATCATCCCTTCTCCTGTCACACATACCCTTATAAAAGGTCCCTCTCCAGCTTCCCTGTAGGCCCCCTTCCAGGTACTGGGAGGCTGCTATAAGGTGTCCTTGGAGTCTTCTCCAGCCTGAACAGACTCAATTGCTGCAGCCTGTCCTTGTAGGACAGTCCTCTGATCATCTTTGTGGCCCTCCTCTGGACCCTATCTGGTAGATCCATGTCCTTGACCTGGAGGCTCCAGAGACTTCAGGTAGGGTTTCACAAGAGCAGAACAGAGGAGAGCAGAATCACCTCCTTTGTCCTGCTGGCCACAGATCTTATGGTGCAGCCCAGGATATAGGTGGCTTTTTGGGATGCCTGCACACATTGCCAACCTATGTCAAGTGCCTCGTCAACCAACACCCCCAAGTCCTTCTCTGCAGAACAGAGTCCTTCTCTGCTTTCAATCCACTCATCACCCAGCCTGGATTTCTGCTTGAGATTACTCCAACCCAGGAGCAATTGTAGTATCCTTTAGTTTGTCCTCAGCAGCTTTGGAACACCCATTTCTTAACACCCAATGCTAGGTGAAAGTGAGAACTGTTCCCAAGCTGCATGGAAACAGCAATTATTCTTTGCATTCAAGCCTAGGGCAAAGAACAGGTAAACACCAGATGGTGATGGCAGACAAGTGCATCAACCAGCACAACCAGCTGGTTAGAAGAGGTGATTGTCCCACTGTATTTATTGTTGGTGTGGCCTTTAGTACTGTGCGCAGTTCTGGGCCCTAAAGTTTGAGAAGGATGTGAAGGTCTGCAACAGGCTAACCAAACAAAAAGCCTCTGGGTTGGGATAAAAAGAGTTTAATATAAAAGAGAGAACACAATGCACAGTTACCTTAGCCTGTTTGCAGAAAAAGCACAACAGAAAGCAGCAGCAAGCAGAAGCCACTGAGCTTAACCCCTATATTGCTCCCCCTCATGCTGCCATCCCTACAGGAAATAGGCAACAGCCCAAACCCGGAACACAAAAGCAGCAACCAGAACTGGAAGCCTCTCATGGTACTACCTGAACTTCAAGCCCCAGGATGCCTTGCTCCAGCCAGCACTTTCGTTTTGAAGCTGGCATGACGGCAGGTATGAATAGCACAGTATGAATAGCAGCAGATTTAAACTCAATCCATGACAAGGTCCTTGAGGAAGTATGCAGAGGAGAGCAGCAAAGCTGGTGAAGGGTCTGGAAGGCCTGCCCTATGGGGAGGGGCTGAGGACAGTGGGTTTGTCTAGTTGGGAGAAAATCTGGCTGAGGGGTGGGCTCTTTGCTCTCTACAGCTTGCTGGCAAGGAGAAGTAAAGAGGCAGGTGATGATCTCTTCTCCCTGGTATCCAGTGTGGGAATGGTTCAAAGCTGTGTGGAGGAAGGTCCAGAACTGACATTAGGAAGCATTTAATTATCAAGAAGCAAATCAAACATTAGAGGCATCCTAGATAAGGAGATAGATGCCCCATGCCTATCAGTGCTGAAGAAGCATTTGGACAGTCACCCATAATAACACTCTTGGTCAGCCCTGAAGTGGTCAGGCAGTTGGACTAGATGATCGTTGTAGGTCTCCTCCAACTAGAATTGTGACATTCTGTTTTATCCTGTTCTGAAATGAATCAGGATTTCAAACATGAAGAAAACCTTAAACTATTTCTGTCATGTTCTTGGACCCACTTGAACAGGCTAGCTGAGGTCAATGGGGTTGGACAGTGTCACTGAGAGTATGATTTAGCCCATAAAAGTGCAATGGCTGTAGGCTGTTGTTGTTACATAATAAACCTTTAGGTAAACCTGTTAGAAAATCACTCTTAAAAATACAGTCATTTAAGGTAATGACTGCTTTCCTAATACTCTGTTGGCAGTGCTGCATTCCTCAGCATATTATCTATGTAATGATCTAGAAGAATGTCCCAGACAGTTCTACATGAAATTCCAGTTCCTGGTAGGTAGTGGGATGGATTTTAGATACTTGAATAAACCACATTGGTGTAGCAAGTAACCTGAACACACCACCAAAAGCATTTGGCCTTAGTTACATCAGGAATGCATGTATTGTTGAAAAATGTTACATGTTTTCTAAGGATCTGTGCATAATCTAATGATATTTAATAATTTTCCAATATATTTTATATGATCATTTAAATAATTTAAAACTTCTGGAAGATCAGCTCAGTCCTATTTTTAATGCAGCTGAGAATTACAGTATGTCCCCCTCCCTTAAGATACAGTCAAAGCATTGTCTATTGAGAGACATGAGTTAACTGACAGAGAAGCTCTAATAAATTAAAATAAATCTATCCTGTGAATTGTAAAATTGAAAATGGGGGGAGACAATACAAGTTTTCTAAGGCTGTGCACCACTATTAAAGTGTAGGGTTACAATGATTTTCCTTTTGACTGTGTGAAACCAGGTAAGGCAGCCCTGGCCGTGCTGTGGCACAATGGCAGCTCACTACCTCGGTGTTCTGTCACAGCACATGGCCAGTAATGTGTGATGCAGTAGGATGCCAGAAGTTTAGGCTTTTTAAAGCTAGTATCAGGATCAGATCCTCTCATGAGGTATGTAAGTGTGCCTCTTGCAGGGGGCTGGTGGGCCATCATTGTCCTGTAAACTAGCATAACAGCATTGATGATGGGAGACCCTGCCCTACCCTTAACAGTCCCTTTCCTGGTAGAGCTTTGCCTTGAGAATGCCATTGAACAAGTCCCTTGCATCTCTGAATGCAGGCAGTGGGTCTGTGCTACTAGCCATGAGTGTAATCTGCCTTGAAAAACCCAAACTCTAGATTCTCTGCACTTTGCTGGTTTTGATTGTGCTGTGCTTTTTACCTCATTAGATCCTGTTGCAGAAGGAAATGACACTTTCTGTAAAAAACACCTTTTTTTCTTTTTTTTTAAGTTGGCAATCTCTCTTACTATTTCCATTATATGAAAAACAGGCTCATCCTCTCCTCTTTCTCATTTGTTGTTTTTAGGAAATCTCTCTATGCACACACCCTTCCCCTTATTGATCTTTCTGCAGCAAACAATTCCAACTCTGTCTCACGTCATATTTTCTTCAAGCTTTAAGTACCCATTTTTACATTTTGCTGAGACAGGGTGAGCAAGGCTGAACACAAGATTCCTGCAGAAAATTGTCTTACACACTTACAGAATGTGACAGGAGTAAGTTTTCTGAAGGATGTTGGCTCTCGGACTGTTTACTTTTCTCTTTCAGCTCGTGGCTGCTTCTAGCCTTAAGCATTACAATATTCTCATTGTTATTCTCTTCCTACTTTTAAATAGGATAAAATTTTAAAAAGGAAGTCACTAACAATTAAAATATTCTAGCATCTCACCCTTTCCTGTTTTCAGGCACATTCCATTAATTTCATTATTTGCTTAGAGCAGTTCATTAATCTGGTGGTAGTGAACATTGGTACTAGAGGGGGAGAGATTAAATGAAAGTTTTCCAGTTGCTAACCTTGTAGTTAGTCCACAATCATTGGCCCTTTACCATAAGGGTGGTGAGACCCTGGAATGGGTTGCCCAGGGAAGCTGTGGATGCCTCATGCATGTATGCTACCCCTGAAGAAACCTGCATCTGGAGGTTAAATTCATGCAATGAAGAGGTAGAAGAGTTAGAGAAGATCTCCCTGGGTCTTCTCCATGTAGTGTATGTGAGGAATATCTCAAAAGACTGAGATTTTCTTTTTTTCCATATTTTAGATCTTCCTATAAAATCTCATTTTCTAGCAGGTTATCCACATTAGTTTTAGTATCATGTTGCATCTGATATTTTCCAAAGGAGCTTTTATTTGTCCCAGAGCTGAAAAAGCCTCTAAGGCAGCTTGTCAGTTTATCATTTAATAAAACTAGGGAAATTCCTGATCGTATCTTTTCCTGTCAGGGAGCAGCCTCACTACTACTGATTGAAAAAAGAGATTTAGGATACACCCAATGTTTTAAAATGCAAACTGGCAGTTTATTCCCTACTCAAAGAATTATATGGAAGTATATAGGGAAGGATCTGCTGGAGTAGTGAACAAAGAGAAAGGATAGAGGGAGAAAAATCCTTCTTCCTTCCTTCCTTCTAGAGAAAATCCAGAAGTATGGGAGGTTAAAATATGAAGATAAATGCACATTTACCCTTTTTAAAAGGGTAGAAAGGAGAACTCTGGAAACTACTGACCTGTCAGTCTCACCTCTGTGCCTGGGAAGATCATGGAACAAGTCCTCCTAGAAGCTGTGCTAAGGCACAAGCAAGACAAGGAGGTGATTTGAGACAGCCAGTATGGCTTCAGCAAGGGTAAGTCCTGCCTGACCAACCTAGTGGCCTTGTATGACGGAGTGACTACATCAGTGGACAAGGGAAGAGGTATGGATGTCATCTGGCCTTCTTTCTAAATTGGAGAGGTGTGGATTTGGTGGGTGGACTGGCCTGCACAAATCTAATTGGTTGGATGGTCACATCCACAGGGTAGTGGTCAACAGCTCAATGTGCAGGTGGAAACTGGTGACAAGTGGTGTTTCTTAGGGGTCTGTGCTGGGACCAGTGCTGTTTAATATGGTCAGTAATACAGACAGTGGAATCAAGGGCACGCTCATCAGGTTTGCAGATGACATCAAGGTAAGTGGTGTGGTTGACACACCTGAAGGACAAGATACCATCCTGGACCTGGACAAGCTTGAGAAGTGGGGTTGTGTGAAACTCATAGGGTTCAACAAGGCCAAATGCAAGGTCCTGCACCTGGGTCAGGGCAATCCTTGGTATCGATACAGGCTGAGGAATTTGTGATTGAGAACAGCTCTGCAGAGAAGGACTTGAGGGTACTGTAGATGAAAAGCTGGATGTGAGCAAATAATGTGCAGTCTCAACCTAGCAAGCCAACCATATCAACCTGGGCTGAATCAAGAGCAGCATGGCCAGTGAGTTGAGGGAGATGGTTCTTCCCCTCTACTCTGCTCTGGTGAGACCTCACCTGGAGTATTGTGTCCAGCTCTGGAGTCCTCAGTACAAGAAGGACATGGACCTGCTGGAACAGGACCAGAGAAGGGCCACAAAAATTATGTGAGGGCAGGAACATTTCTTCTGTGAAGAAGGGCTGAAAGAGTTGGGATTGTTCCGCTTGGAGGGAGAAGGCTCTGAGGAGACCTTATTGAAAGGTCCTATAGGAATGATGGTGACAGTCTTTTTAGCAGGACCTGTTGTGACAAGGCAAGGGGTGATGATTTTAAATTAGAAGAGGGAGATTTAGGCTAGACATAAGGAAGAAATTTTTTACAATGAGGATGGTGAAAGACTAGTGTAGGTTGCCTAGAGAATTGATAGATGCCCCATCCATGGAAAATTTCAAGGTCAGGTTGGATGGGGCACTTTGACCTAGTTGAGGATGTCCCTGCCTACGTCAGCAGGGTTGGACTAGGTGCTCTTTAGAGGTCCCTTCCAGTCCAAACCATTCTGTGAGCTAGAGGAAGTATTTCTTAGCATACATTGTAAAAAGGGATGTCAGAACTGCTTGTGACCAACACCACAGACATGACTGTTGTAAAGAAAAGGATTTATTGAATTAGTTATTAGCAGTAACCTCTGACCTCACACAGAGAGATGCATTCCAATACAAGGATATTCTTACTGAAGCATTCAGCTGTATGCCTGAATCTTTGAACTTAGTCTTTAGACAGCGTTGGTAAAGTACATTTTTTAGAAAAGATCATCCCAAGAAGCCTCGAAGTGCCTGACTCTTTTGCTTTGCCTTTTTGCTTTTAGTAGTGAAGGGTTGTACTAGAATTGCAAAATGCCCTTTTCATGGAAATGCATTTTCATATAGCCAGGTTTAGATAACTTATCCATTTTGTATTAGGAGGAGGTATCTCTGGCACAAGATTGTTTTTTGATTATTGCTTGATCTGCCACCACCAGAAGCACTGTTGTGGCTGCTGCATTTGTACTTTTCTAAGGAATTGCTCCCTCAGGTTCCCCTAGCATCCAGTTCACCCACTGCTGATATTGGAAAGCCTTTTGAAAAACACTCAAAAATGACTTTCAAAGATGCTCACTTTACCTGAGCAGTGTTCAGAGCTACAGACCCGATAGTCATGAAGAAAAAAATGTTGAACAAAGCCATAAATGGCAGCTCCTGTTTGAGGTGATGAAGAGGAGGAAATACATTGCTGCTCTATGCAAAATGCATTTCAAAATATCCTGTCTTTCCCTTTCACAGAGAACAGGAGGAGAACATCCAGGCTTGTTGTGAAAAGGTGGTGGCTAAAGATCTTAGCACAACCAAAAAACCTGGACTAATCACATGCCTTCTTTCAGTGTGGACTCCATCAGACCATGAGTCTGATGAAACGCTCTTGCTCTGAGACCAGCTAAGGATCACCATCTGCAAGCTGGTGAGCCACTCCTCCCATCAGCCCCTCCTTGGTGAGATTGGTGTTAGTATTTCTTAAAGGTCAGTTGCCTTAGAATTGTGATTGACACGCAGATATGTGTGTGCAGGCTGTCCAGAGCCAGTGCCAGCTGTTGGCACAATACCATGAAGGTGACCTTTTGCACACTGACATTTATGATCCATTCCTGATTATTTCATATGTGGAATATCATGTGTCCTTACCAACGGGAGCTGGTGATGCCCATCCCAAACATTGAGCCATAGGTGGAGTAAGCATGCCAGAATCCTCAAGTGCCTCAGCTACATCCCCAATGTATCACACTGGGGTGAGCCAGGCTTTATTGCTTCAGCAGTCCAGGGCACTGTCCTCAAGAAACAACACAAGCTAACAGTGCCATGAGCCTGAATAAAGAACCTGAGCCATTAGATTCTCGTTTGTGCCTGTCATCTAGGGTAACATGTGGAAGCAGTATCTACACTGATGAGGAGAAACAGCATAGCTGAAGTTCTGGGAAGATTATGAAATTATGCTTTGTCAAACAAACAAAACCCAACAGAATCATAGTTCAGACCTTTCTGCTTGCATCTGTCTTGTACTGCCTTAAAAGCTGTTCTTTTCATTTTATTATCTTTCAGCACAAGTGCATGAAAATTGATGATATCCTACTTAGTCTTTGAATGTTTGGATTTGTCACATTTGGTTCAAGTTCCAGCACTTGCTATGTAAGTTACCATCATCTTCCACCAAAAGTTTATAGCAGGTTTATTCAGAAACCTAGTTTGAACCTACAATTTATAGCCAGATTAAACAAATAGCTGAAGAGAAAGCTCTCAGCCTGTGATGTGCAATGCTTGGTGATTTTAGTGCAAGAATTGCTTCAGGAATTGGATTTCTGTGTTTCTTTTCTCTTTTTCTGACTAGAGCAGTACTAGAAAATTCTTTCTCTAATGACAGAGGAAAAACAAGATTTTAAGATGTAAAGGGTTTCTAAGGTGACCCATAAGACTATTGAATGAGACTATCAAGTATATCCTGAATCCCAGGTGATGCAAGGTAATAACCAGAAAAGCACCAAGTTAAATGTCCAGCTTTATAGTATTTGCTAAGTGACATTAATATTTTCTCCTGTAAATATAAACCTCATCTTTTCAGTACTGCAGTAATTAATGTGGTTTGTATACATATGCAAATATAGGCTACACAAATCTATATTGAGTTCTAAAATGCTGGTGAATGACCAAATACAAGCAGTAGAGCAAACAGGAGAGAGGGGGAAGTACAGGGGATGATAAAGATGGACTTGCACTTTCCTTTTATTTGAAATCTTTATTTTCTGGGAGGATAAGGTTTCAAATAAAGAAGGCTGTTAGTGTCTGCGTAATAAAGGACAATGATTAATTATGGCTTGAGAGGTTCAGGTTTGTACATTAGGAAAAACATTGTCACAAGGTTGGTCCAGCAGAAAAACAAATGTACAAAAGAATTTTGGATCTCCATCTTTATGCTTTTTAGGACTCTGGAAGACAAAGTCATAGCAGACATCATCTGATGTTGGATGATCTCAGATCCAGTTGAAGATGTCCCCGCTCACTGAAGGGGAGTTGAAGTGGATGACCCTTGAAGGTCACTTCCAAACCAAAATACTCTGTGATTCTCTATCTTATTTACAAAAGGCACCACCAGAGACAGGGACTAAATGACAGAATTGTGAAGCTAATCTGTGCGTGAGTATAGATTTTTAAAATCTATTACAGAGCATAACTTCACAAGAGAAGGCACCTCCTTAGAGCTATCTGCTACTGGATTTTTAATTTTTTTTTTTAATGGAGAGTAGATATAAAAGTCTATAAAGGCCTTGCACTGTTAACTGAATTCTGTCCTGCCTCCTACAATAGCAACATGTTTTGAGTTTCAAGATCAAAATTCTTACTTTTTATATTGATAAAGAAAAATACAAAGTTAGAGCTAGGGCTTACACAGTTCGTACTTCAATCCAGCTGCTTTTTAAATTGTTGTATTGTTATAATGTCACAAGGAGTGCTCTTGTAGCAATGTCTATATGCAGCTCCATCTTAATGCTATTTCTGCAGGCTTTCAAACCAGTGACATGACTGCTACAGGTGAGGGTTAGACCAGGATGGGGAAGCCATCAGTTCTCCCCTTCCTCTTACACAGAATCACAGAACATTAGGGGTTGGAAGGGACCTCCAAAGATCATCCAGTCCAACCCTCCTGCCAGAGCAGGATCATCTAGGGCAGGTCACACAGGAACACATCCAGGTGGGTTTGGAATGTCTCCAGGGGAGACTCCACAACCTCTCTGGGCCATCTGCTCCAGGGCTCTGTTACCCTCACAGTGAAAAAGTTTTTCCTTACCTTCACATAGAACTACTCACTATGAAAGAGAATTCAGCTAAAGTTAGAGCAGCAATTCACAGTTGTAGGTATTATATCACATTGATCCCATCTCCACAGACCACCAGGTACAAACCCTGAAGGTTTTGGGAAGGACTGGCAAGACTTAAGCAAGCAAGATCAGGTAACACTTTCAATTTGACAAAAGGAGTCAGCTCAAAAGTATGCAGCTGAATTTCAGAGAGACAGTCTTCTGCCAGTCTTCCATTGGAGCATAAATACACACTGAAGTAAGCAAAAGAGGACATTTAAATAAACACCCATAATTCAAAGGTCATGATTGCCATTATAGCACCTGCAAGAGAGGAGTTGTAGGAGAGGTTTGCTGTGATATTTTGATAGAGTTAGAAATCCACTGATTATCACAGGGTGATTTGGCTCAAAGTCTAGTGCTAGAAAATAATGCTTGGCTTCTTAAAAAGTAAAGTTTCTGTTTCTGTCCTGTTGGCAGGAAATGTCAAGACCAGGGATTGCTTTCTACTTGCTTCTGCTATTGGAATGAAACTCCACACGCCTGCTAATGACAGTCTATTTCTCTGAACATTTCTCCAGTTGTGGTCATAGGCAGGAGATAAAGTGACAGACAGGCACAGCATTGGGTCTGCAAAGGAACTGTATGGATGAGTCATTGGGAGTTGTTCATTGGATAGTTTTAGACTTTCAGAGAGAGAGAGCTTGTGTACCAGTTTCTGAACTGCCTGTGCAATAGCTCTTATGTATTCAACCTCTCCTCTCCATTTCTTTCACTATCCAACCTTGTAAGTCAGAGAACTATGATTTAAAATCCTACTCTTCAACAGAAAATAAAGCTTCAGCTCACCTGAGAAATTTTATACTGCTGAAAGTCACCTAACCGTGTCATACATGCTCCCATTAAGAAAAGAAGTTCCCACTTAAGATCCTTTGGAATGTTCCCAGGAATAGCAATCACTTCTTTTCAAAAGTTTAAAGTGCATTAATGTGACAACAAAAATCGAACAAACAAACTCCAAAACCAAATCAAAACAAGAAAACCAAACCAAAAGCAAAACAGTCACGTGAAGATGTCCATGTTGAAAATGGAGGTGATAGAGACTGCCCTTCTTCAAAGGGTAAAACCTGTCAGACCCTGAATGCCAGCTGAGTAGTTAGTCCTTTTAACCATCACAGTGCCAGCAACTACCTTCATTCCTGATCTTAGATTTGGGGTTTTTTCCAGCTCTGTACAAAATCACAAACCAGAACTTCATCCAGCTGTCCTTGTTATGAGAGCACTGGGGGTTTGTGAAACTGGAGGGAGAAATGATATCATATGTAACAGTCCGGGAGGCTTGCTGAGCACTTCTTCACAAGTGGCTTCTTTTGCTCATTTCTGTAGAGCATTACAAAGCATAACAAACCACCATAGACTAAGGTCACCAAGCCCACTAGCTTGGTACTAATATTATTTCAACCATAGAGACACTTAAACATGGGAAAGGCTGCATTCATATGTCTGCATGAACTGTTCATGAGCTATTCACCAGCAGAGTTCTTCAAGGCTGACAAATATGTGCAGCATGCTGGAGTCTGTATGAACAGTTGGCAAAAATGATCTGTGCTGTGTGGAGGAGACAAAAAAAAAAAAAAAAGGCTTCTTAGACATCATAGACTTCCTCTTCCATGGCATGACCAGCCTCTCCATGAAGCTGGTAAAAGGTGTTGCGCCTCAGGATCTCCCAGCCCCGGTGAGAACTAGTCCTGGATGTGCTCCGTGACAATGACAGAGCATATGGTTCCTTCTTGTACAGGATGTCCCTGTTGATTTCCAGCTTTTCCAAGCCTTTGTCATAGGTATCTCTATCCTGAGCCTTAAATGCTTCTGTGTATCGCATCATCTTCTGTTTGTTGGGATCAACCCTGTCTTCAATTCTGTAAGAGGATTAAAAAAAACAAACTGAATGGAGTAGAAAGGTGCCAGTTTACCAAACAAAAGCAAGTAGGTACAAGAAGCAAGCCTCTCCCAGATCTATACCTACAGACCCAGGCATTCCAGAAAATCTGCACAGACACAGGAAACTGATTATAGGCATGGTGCTAGCAGCTAGCACACAGTTATCTCCTAGACTTTCATCCCTATCACTGACTTCAGTACCTTCCCATATTTTCCTGTCCCTTAACTCATTTCCCAGTCACAGTTGTCCTTTTCCATTTTGCCAGCTGTAACCTGTTGGCAGATTTACCCCACCTGACTCTAGCTCTAGATCCTTTGTATCTACACATGCATTCATCCACTACCTTTGTTCTTGTCTTTCCTCCTCTGATATTCCGTGGCTGTGAGCCTCATGATACCACTTATCTTTTGCTGAAATTCACTTCCATCAGCCCTTCTCTATATTGCTTAGAGCTCATCTTCTACAATACTATGGAACATACATCATTTGACACAACTGGATCACGCCAACATTCTTCTCATAGCATCCAGTGAAGAATTGTTGCCTAGGATATTGCTTTTGCAAACTTTTACTCTGCATCTGGGACTGAAGATGTTGCACATTGCTACCAACTTAGGTCTACTTGTTCTGCCCAGCAAACCTGAAAATTCACAAAGTTAATTTCTTTCCTAAAACCTACAGAAATTCCTATTTCATACAACCACCACTCTCCCTTCCAGCTTTATTAACAATAGAGGATGCAGTTAGGAAAGACACATGCCCCAAAGTACTTTAATCTTTTCTCACCACGGTATAAATATTGATTAAAATCAGAAATAATGAAGATTCTGGTGTTAACCTAGACTACAGATTATTTGTTATTTCAGTGCCTGAAAAGAAATCCTGGACCTAACACTCGCCACCTGATACAGCCTTTGCAAAGTATAATATAATTACTAGGTTCACACAGGAAAGAAATCTTGCCTTTACTTAATCCTGTCCTGGTTTTGAATCATCCATAGAGCAATTCATTGCTGCTGAATGACTAATTGGTTGATTCTGCCTCTACCATTTCACGCATCTAATGGATAGGAGCAGCCAACGAAGCATAGCAGTGATGCTTTGTGGTACTCATAATGAGGCATTTAAAAGAAACACTGAGGCCTTATAACCCATGCAGTTTCCATAGTCTGTCTGCTGTGACTACTGGATGAGAAAACATGAGCTGATTTCACAATGCACTGCACAGCAGAGCTTGCTGAGGGGAGCAGTGCTTGTCCATCAGTCACAGACAGAAAACAGACTGGAGGCTGTATTCTCGAAGGGAAGGACTCCAAAGATTCTTCCCCAGGCCACTGGAAAGGCTCTTTATTAACATTCAAGTGCTGAGGTCTCCTGGGATCCTTATGTGTGGCACCACTGGAAGAGAACTCACCTGAGATACCAGCGGTCCCCCAGCCCGTACTCTCGCCCACAGATCCCAGAGCGGGGCCAGAGACACCGTGGCAGTTTGCGCTCCAGCATGACTGTAGTAGCAACAACCTTGAGAATAAAAAAACGGATGAATTAGGGGAGAAGTCTGACTTCTTTCCCATAAGATCAATTTCTTGAGTAATGCCCCCTTACAGCTCAAGAAAAATCATAGAGTTCACATTCCAGGTACTACAGGGCCAATCACTATTTTAGCCCTGAGTAAGCCACACTTCTAAGAAGATGCAATAGTGCTCTTAAAACACTGATACATCTCCTTCCTTTTATACCTTATGGCAACAAGCAGGGTGATTAATTTGCAAGCTAAACAAACCAGTATTTATATCTGCATTAACCATCATCAGAACTTACCAATGAGCCACACAACTATGTTTCATCATTTTACTTATTGCTTTCTCAAAATAAAATAGTAGGAAATACATTTATTTTTAAGCAGCTACGTAACTGATCTGACTGATTTTTTTTTTTTTTTTTTGTCTCTTCCTCAAAAGGCAAAAAGAATCAGGCCATCTTCCCTTCAGGGATCTACAGAAGTTACTGACCTACACGTATTCATTACCTTGCATTCTCTCTCCCCTCAGTCACTCCCTATAATTATAATTCTACTCTCAGTTACACAGAAATGTGACTTGTAAAAAAAAGATGCAACTTGAATTCCATTTAAAAAGAGATCCCATGCACAAACAACAGCCAGCTAGGGAGTCACAGAAGAGACAAGAAAGGCTGAAAGGGCTTCTAGTTGCTATCTGAAATAAGGTAGGACTACCCACATAGCAAAGATATACTAGAAGACAGTTTCACATGGTAAGATGCGTAGAAGAGTAGTCTTAGCCTCCTCAGACTCATAGAAAACATGATGTGAATGATGTAAAGAATTAAAAGGACAGAGCTTATCTACTGAGAAAAGTGAAGGCCAAGAAAAAGTTTTAAAGTATGTCCTTTAGAGCACAGATGGCAGAGCAACTAATTGCACTGCCTGCTAGCAAAACCCCCACCACATAAAGTAGGTTACCTGTGCTCTCCAGAGCTCATCCCGCTCATGGGCCACTCTCCAGTGGGTGTCACCCATCATGGCAATTAACAAGTTGAGCATAAGGAGGGTGGCAATGATGGCAAAGGCAAAGTATACCACACTGTACATAAAGGGCAGGTCCACATCGTAGTTTGCAGGGCCATCAATGATAGTGAGGAACAGCTCAAAGGTGGTGAACAAGGACATGGGATAATTGTAGAACTGCCCAAGGTTTTCAGGGTTCTCTGTCTGGAAGATGATATAAAAAGCTAGAGGAGACAAATGGGGGGGGAAAAAAAAGGAGAGAGAAAGTTTAACAATGGGAATCACATTCCAAGAGCAACAACATGAGAGCTGCTGACAACAGAGTGGCCTGGGAAGGAGGTGCATATGTTTCTATGCATATCAAGGATAAATCCCTGGCTAGAACCACTGGTCTCCATTATAAATGGCTTGGAATTACTGTGATTATTTATTTGTTTAGTCTCAAAACAGTGATCTTTCATTTGCCAAGGATATAATAAAGCTGTATGTGTTCACCTCATTTGCCAAAGACAGATCTCACAAATATAGTATGTTTCTAAACATTGACTTACGTATATATATATGTATTGTCCTACTCTGGAAAGAGCAGGAATTGAAGACCAAACTCAACAGAACAGAAATCAGCACTGGGAAAGTGCCCATGCTCAAAGAAATAGAAACTATACATCGTTATCACCTTTGCAACTTAACTCAGAGGACAATCTGAGAATACATCAAAAGTCATGCACTCAATTCATGCTAAAGAAGTTGGCAGGGCTAACAGATTGCTGTTGTGGACTCACCTGAGGCAAAGCCTAGTATCACCACAGCCATGAGCCAGCAAAAGCGCATAAGGTCTCCAAATATCATCTGTAGAGCAAAGGCAGAGCTGCTGTAAGTCTCAGGTGTCCCACTGAGCCCCAGTGCAACCTGACATACATCATTGTCCAGATTCTCAGACTGTGAGTGGACTAATAGAAACTTCTGCACTGAAGAGAGAATGAGGAAATCCTATGTGCAGACAAGAATTTGTCCAGTTGCCATTATGCCATTAATGCTAGTCCTGATGGAGGAGCAGTATTCTTTCAGTTTTCCCTGTCTGCAAGGAGATGTCAGGTGTGTGCAGTGAGCCCATATTTGTGTGTGTCTTATACCTTCTGGATCATGATGGTAAATGGTCCAAGCATCTGGAAGCCTCTTGCGAAGTACATGACATTGCACCATCCTAGCACCAGGGCAAAGGACATGGGCACTACCTCACCATTTGTGCTGGTGAGACGCATCACCATGGTTACTAGAATCATGCAAGCATATGTGATGCTGCAAAGGAAGAAAAAACAGGGAGAAAAAAAAAAGTTCAGTAAAAAGAATCTTCCCCTCCTTTTTTCTTTTTTTTTTTAATTCCAAGACAGGCACATAAAGCCACAGTCCATCACTGCCTTTACCTGGTTTCTACTCATCTGGCTTGCTACAGACCAGTTGAGCCAGTAAGAGAAATAAATCATGAGAAGGAATATGCTAAAAGAATGAAGAAAATTATTCATCTGGCAAAAGACAGCAGTGGGGAAAACGAGAGTCAATATATTTATTAGACACTAAAAGTGGTGTACTTACACAATTATATGGAAAGGCCCTCCTAGGATTGTTTGTCCAAAGTATTTTGCTGCTCCAACTCTAAGGATATCTGGGATCTAAGAGAGACATATTGACTTTAGGATGCAGATGGCTTCCATTACAGCATTAGATGTCATGGTAACTGCCAATAGTCAAGCTGCATCTGCTTTGCTTGCTAGATCACAGATTGTTTTGCCATATTACTTTAAAAAGAGAGTGACTGAGCTGCTTTTGGGGATGTGACAGAGATTGTTGAAAAAGCTGAGGATGCTTGGACAGTTTGAGAGACTTTGGTAGGTGACAGAGCACAGAGCTGTGAACCTGAAGTCCACAGGTGTTTGTCTGAAGTGAACAAACAGCTGAACCTCAGCAATGAACACAAAAGAGACTTTCTTAAGGAATCAAAGGAATTTGATGTAATTCTCACTGTGTTAACTGTAGTATAGCCCCAGAGTCCTGACTAAGCACAGGAGAAGGGCATAGAGAAAGTTTTTTTACAAGTCCCATTTTATTTCAGTTCTCCCTGGCACTGTCATTAGAGTTTTCTTATATGAAAGTTTTAGACTTCTATCTCCTATTATAATAAATCAAATGGGGGTTGTGTTTGTTCATGGTAAGGAGAGCACCTAAACATATCCATCTCAGAACTCTGGTTGAGTAAGGCTCCTGTTACAGGTCCATACAGTTGTTAATCTCTCATTCAATATAAATTTTTCTGTGTATGCACAGAAATCACTTCACCTAGCATCCCTAAACACATGAGTATATAGATGAAGAATCTCTAAGAGTCTCATGCAACAGCTGGGATTCATCTGGACCTAGACATGACATGCACAGGACCCAGGGCCTTATCCTGCAAAGGGTATTTGAGTGCATGACCAGTCCTTTTAATTGTTGTCTTCCTCACCTGGAATCTTGCTAGTATGTTGTCACAATCTATTTCACCCAATGTATTGGACCAATGTCTATTGCCATGGACATATATCCAAGCCCTTAGGTTAAGCAAATAACCCCTACCAAGTTGAGAACACAAACTGAAGTTTGTCTAGCAAGTAGCATCTGTCTTTATGAAACTCAATACTCTAGGGCTCATTGTTTCTCTTACCTCAAGGATCAAAATTACTACAGCTCCAATGACTGTGATCAGCTCCCCCACCAGCCTCAGCTCATCCTCATATGTTATATATGATTCCTGAAAACAAAATAAAAACAGTGATTGTAAATTTAAATTATTTTTTTAAGAGGAGTCAAAGGAAATTTAAAAAAAAATAGGATGGAGGAAAAGAAGATCCACTGTTAGTGTAATAACTGACAAGACCCCAGGAATCAGCTCACTCCTGGCATCAGAGAGCAGTATGTATCCCACATTCCTCACTGACAAAGGTCAGATGGCAGAGAGGGCAAAGGAGGACAGTTGCAAGAGCTGGAAACTGGGAGATGCTTGGACTTCCCAGTAAAGTAGGTTAGATGAGTTACTCAGTGCTCCCTATGGGGCTCTGACTCCTATAGACACAGTACCTGCAGCATTTTCTGGACGTAGATCGTGTTGTCTCTGCTGCTTGTTCTGTTGCCTGTCCGGGGCTTCAGGGGTCGGTAGACGCAGCACATGGTGAAGCAGACCATGTAGAGTATATAGAATAAGGCCAGGAAACAGAAATAGGGACGACCATACATGTTCCACTTCAGGCTCACCAGCTCCTTCACAGGAGTTAGGTCCAAGATCTGGCGTGCCTGCAAAAGAAGGCATTTGTTTAGGAGGATAATGAGCAGTTTCTTGGGGGATTATTAACAAACCATTCTCGCTTACTCCGGTGTGAGGAAGCTGAATCCAGTTTGTAAAAACAGCATGCTTGCAGGGGGTTGAATTTGATCAGTTTGTCAGTAAAGAGCTTTGAAAAAAAAAAATCAAAAATACAACCTGCAGAGAACAGCTTTTGAGAACCAGTGGGAAGTGAAGAAAATAAAGTTAGATACTGAAATAACTCTGTTGTCTGTGTAGGCATAGAAACACGTGAGACAGACCTATGATCTAGGTCCATGAATACAAATATATGATCACAGAATCCATCTGGTTGGAAGAGACCTCAAGGTCATCCATATACTACAGGAAACTACAGGTCAGAAAGTCTCACCTCCATTCCTAGAAAGGTGGTAGAACAGCTCATTCTTGAGGTCATCTCCAAGTGTGTGCAGGAAAAGAAGATTATAAGAAACAATCAGCATGGATTCATGAAGGGGAAATCATGTTTGTCCAATCTGATAGCCTTCTATGATGGTGTGATCAGATGGGTAGATGATGGGAGAGCAGTAGATGTTGCCTACCTCAACTTTGGCAAGGCTTTTGACACTGTCTCATAACATTCTCATAGGTAAGCTTAGGAAGTGTGGGTTGGAAGAGTGGACAGTGAGGTGGATTGAGAAATGGCTGAAGGACAGGGCTCAGAGGGTTGTGATCAACCCTGGAGGGTCTAGCTGGAGACCTGTGATTAGTGGTGTTCTCCAGGGGTCAGTACTGAGACCAGTCTTGTTCAATATATTCATCAACAACCTGGATGAAGGGACAGAGCACTCTCAGCAAGTACAAAACTTGGGAGGACTGGGTGACATCCCATAAAGCTGTGCTGCCATTTAGTGAGACCTGGACAGGCTGGAGAGTTGGACAGAGGTGAACCTCATGAAGTTCAACAAGGGCAAGTGTAGGGTCCTGCATGTGGGGAGAAATAAGCCCCTACATCAAAACAGGTTAAGCTTCCTGCTGGAAAGCATCTCTGCAGAGAAGGACCCGGGAGTGCTGGTGGACAGCTTCACCATGAGCCAGCAATGCATCCTTGTTGCCACAAAGGCCAGTGGTAGTCTGGAGTGCATTAAGAATAGTGTGGCCAGCAGATTGAGGGAGGTTCTTCTGCCCTTCCACTCTGCCTTAAGTGAGGCCTCATCTGGAGTGTTAGGTCTAACTATAGGCTTTCCAGTTCAAGAGGGACAGAGATCTGCTGGAGAAAGTCCAGCAGAAGGCCACAAAGATGATGAGGGGAACGGAGCCTCTCTCGGAGCATGAGGAGAGGCTGAGAGACGTGGGGTTGTTCAGCCTGTAGAGAGACGTGGGGTTGTTCAGCCTGTAGAGAAGACTGAGAGGAGATCTTATCAGTGCTTATCTACATCTAAAGGGTGGGGATTAAGAAGATGGGGCCGGGCACTTTTTAGTGGTGGCCAGTGATAGGACAAGGGGCAGTAGGTACAAATTAGAACACAGGAAGTTTCACTTGAACTTAAGGAGAAACTTCTTTCCTGTGAGCATGACAGAGAAGTGGAGCAGTCTGCACAGAGTTTGTGCAGTCTCCGTCTCTGGAGACTTTCAAAACCTGCCTGGACAAGTTCTTTTGCAACCTGATCTAGTTGAACCAGCTTTAGCAGAGGTCCCTTCCAACCCCCACCACTCTGTGATTCTATGTAAACTTGTTAGAAAAGTATGACTAATTTTTTGATAGATGCAAATAATACATAACAGGTAGAACTGTCCTAATTAAAGTGTCTTCTGGTTAATTTCTTGTCCTGTTAGGATTATTTAAGGCGATCACAACTCAGAGGGTGGTGCATCTGAAAAGTCTGAAAGAGATCCATCTAAGCTTGCCATTATACCCTACTATTTTTTTCTCAGTGGCCCCTTTACAAGTTTTTAAGCCTACAGCATAGATAATTCACCAACTTTGTTTTGAGTCATAACCTGGAAAAGAAATGTCATTAAATGAAAGCATGAGTGAGTGGGTTTAAAATGCACTGCAGTTTAGGATTTCTAAACATAATCATGCCTCATGGGGAGAGAGTTAATCAGTATCAGCTAATCAGTAAGAGTTAATCAGTATCACAGCTATAGAAAGCTACCTGCTAGAATTACTCTAAAGATACTTGTTCCCGCTATCCCCGAGTCTGGTGAAAGAGAACACTTTACTGAATATAATTTCCTTCTAGCTTGCTTATACTGAGTTCTTTAAATCATTGCAAATGTCTCACCTCAGAACAAACCATATATAAAGCATCAGCTGTACTCAGATCACTAATAGGCTGCTGCATTTCACGTGTTCTCTGCAGCACATGGCACAAGGTCCTTGCTCTATGGATAATGTAAAAAAGCATGAACCTTTGAACTCATTGTTCTTCTCCTCCTGTAATCCCCATAGTCTGCACACAGAAAGCTTGTGATGCCCCTAGTACCTCTCTCTTCTTGGTGGAGACAATGAGCTCAAGGAAGGACTGATCTTCAGCCCAGGAGTCAATCTCTGTGAGATCATAGAGCACAGTGGTCAAGGGGCCGAAAGACCAGATGTTGTGCTTCCGCTTCTGCATAAGGTATTGAAACATCTGAGGAGAAAAGAAGAGGGTCAAGGATATCAGATATTTCTTTAAAATACTGAATTATGATGTACTTTACTTGAACTTGGTAGTCATCACAGTTCTCATCTCTCAGGAACAACTGCAGCAGATTAAGAAGTGGAAGATGTTTTTATGATTCCCATTTGATTATCAGCTCATGCATAAGGTAGAGGATGAGTGATTTTTACTCTTAATTCTAATCAAACTTCTAAAGTTATTTGACACACTTATACATCTATACAATAGATTTCATAAGGAAATATATGTTGATTAGAAAAAAAATTCCTTTTATAGTCTTCTAAAAGTTAAAAGGAAAGAGGTGTGGTGAGGGAAATTATCTTGTCCTTTGTGACTTTACAGAGGAAACACTAACCAGCTTTGTATTTTTGTTACAGGGAAGGATGACAGCTTTCATTAAATATTTAGTGCTTGTCTATGAATAAACCTCTGTGGGTACTTGAAAAACTTTCCTTTTAGAGTAATGAAATTCACACAAGATAATCATTTCAGTCAAGCTTTCGAAAAATTACTTTGAGTGGATCTTTCTCTTAATACTTGTTAACTCAAATGCTTCAAAAATTGGGTCAAAAGATTTATTCTTTAAGCACTCATTTAGGATAAAGAAATTTCTTATAAAGAGTTTTTTAGTCTTACATGGTTCTTCTGGCAGGAAAAAAAAAAAAAAAAAAAGAGAGAAGTTATATATCTTCTGTCCAGTAAGAACATGCAAGAACTCCCTTTGTCTGCATGATGTTCTTTGAAATCCTCCTTTTCTCTTATGCATGGAAGCAACTGTCACACAAACTCACCACAGTATTGCCCTCAACTCCAGCCAGTTTGAATGGAGTAAGCCCCTCATTGTTAGGAATCAATTCAAGTGATCCTGGTCCATCTTTGTTCCTGTCATAGGAAAGTATCAGGCTGTACATGTGGCAGGCAAATGTCTTATTAGGTTGGAGAACCAGGATGTGAAGAACAGTGTTACCTAAGAAGGAAGTAGTAGACCATATGAAGTATGTGGAATAGGCCAGCCCTTTGCAAAGACTAACAACTGACCAATGGCTTTTGTTTTCCTCACATCCCTCATCTCACAGATGTTTGCAATGAGAGAAAAATAATGTGCATACAGAGATGACAGAGCCTGACTTACAGTGTCCAGATCCATTGTATGCAATTCACTAGGTCCCACAGCACATACCTAGGCAATCTTGAGCTCTAATGTCAGCTCCATTTTCAATGAGCAGCTGCACGATTTCCTCATTTCCCACACAAGCAGCAAATGATAGAACATGCTCTCCTGCAAATAAAGGAATGGGGAGAATCAGCATTAAGACTGCAGGAAACAGGAGAAGTTGAAGCTGAGGGAATTCCATTCATCCTATGAAGCCAGAGAATATGAAAAGAAGAGCTACTCCAGGTAACCAGTACATTTCTTCCCCCACTGCTCATCCAACTCAGAAAGGGAAAAAAAGGCCTCTCCCCCCACCCCCAACACTAAAAGGAAGACAACATTATTATCCTTATAAGAAGGTTGACAAGTTGCAACATATGCTGCTAGGAAGAAAACTAATTACATTTTTTATGCAACATAAGTTTTTGTGCAGGATTTGTATTTATGTAGTATTTACATACTTGGAAGGAGTCTTATGGTCTGCTAAAAGATGTGTAACTGATGACACCTGGAGACAGGAGCCTCTACTTAACAGCTTTAGATGGGGACTAAAAGCAAGTCTCCCTTATATTCCCTCATTACTCTGCTGGTTCCCCCCGACCCATAGCAGCAAGGGGAGAAGATGAAGCTCTACCAAAATAGAGAAGGTTCTGGGAGCTGCGCCTGAAGAAGTGTCCAGTAGCCTGTGCTGTGCAGACATTGGCTCCTCTCTTGAGTAAAGCCTTCACTAGAGCGATGTTCTGGTTCACTGCTGCAATGTGGAGAGCTGTCTGCCCTGGAAGAACAGAGGTAAAATCCCAAACATTATTATTTCAGTGATTTCAAGATCCTTTCTCACATTTCTGTGTAGCCCATCCAAACTATTTGTTAAGAATCTGGCTCAGAGTTTGGACTAAAAACAGGTGGCCAGATTTATTTTTCAATTCCTATTCTTTGTTAATCAAATAACTATTTTTTCCTCCTTTCAGAAGAAATCAGGTAGAGTATCCCCTTTGCTGCAGATGAGTATGCCAGAAAGCAAGATGTCTGCAGCCTCACAATCCCACTGCAGCAAACAGGGCCACCTAGGGTGGTGGCTTTGCCATTTTGTGTTGTCATATTGACCACATGATTGGATTCAACATGATTTCATCTTCCATAAATGATCAGAAGCCATTGGTGTGTTTGTTTTGCTATGGAAGAGATTAGCAGTATATTGAACCAGGGACAGGATAGGACACTTTCCTAAATACAAAGGTTGTGCTTCCTGTCTCCTTCTCTGGAGAATCCTGCCTATCCTCATTCCCCGAGGTGTCACCTTCATAGAGCTCTGATGTCATCCTCTCGTTGACAAGCTCAGGAGCTGCTTCCATCAGAGTCACTGCTGCCTCTATGTTATCATACAAGGCAGCTACATGAAGGGCAGTCTCCCCCACTGCACCTAGAAACAGGAGAAGCAGCACGTGAGTCACCCAGGCATTCAGCTGCATGAAACAAAAGCAGAAATTAATTTCTTGGCATGGAGAATTAGGGGAGTGGTAGGTCCTCCTGTGAGTACTGCCGGGTGTCAGCCCACCATGACACAGTAACAGCCACAGAACTGCACAGCCTCTGTCCCTGAACAGAGACTTCAGGTGTGAAGTGATGAGCTCACAGCCCTTCCACTGACCACCTTCCACTGTAAACCACCTCCCCAGTCCCTCTTGAAAAGAGGTCTGTTCGAGTTGTAAACCTCTGATCTTCACTGTTCCGTTAGGGTCTGATGAGCTGCTGACACAGAGTTAAGCAGTTTGAGTCTGTTGATGGAAATGTCCTAGCAAACCATAACAAGGATTCTACTCGTAGTAGCAGGCTCTTGCCTTCCACAGAACTGCCCTTGTCAGGAACCATCCAATTACCTCTCTGGTAGATGTCACAAGTGCCGTCAGTGAGAAGTTTCCTGATGGCTGACAGGTTGTTCTCTTTGGCAGCCTGGAGGAGCGGGGATTCCCAGATCCTGTAGACAAGGAAAAGTGGCTGATAATGGAGTGCAGTCAAACACAGGGTGCCTCTCTCCACTGCTAGCATGGCCTTTGCTTCAGACTGTGTCTCTCTCAAACGTTTCTGCTGAAAGACTGGTAGTGCACACACACCATCTGCATTTTTTTTAAATGCAAAACTAAACAAACAAACACAAACTGGCCAAAGCAAACCAGCGTGGTGCTGAACACTCAGGTCGCTCATCATCTCCTGATTTAGTGACGCTGAACCATATGGTGGCAGCAGAGGGAAGGACAGGAGGAGCGAATGACCCAGAATCAGTCCGGTTTACAAAACCTACACGTTGAGGCACAGAAGACAGTGAAATATAGGTCGTTTGATGCCCCTCCTGATAACAGACTAGTTATCTCAAGAGCCGGGAAAAGCCAGTAGTTTTTCTACACAACAAAAGAAATAATAATAGTAAAAAAAAAGATCGGTATCTGAATTAATCCCATAATGAATGGAAAAGTACAAGCAAGAATCTCTGTGTTGTAGCAACGCTTCATATGATACAATTAAAAAGATAAGCTCTGAAATGTAGTCCATCAGAAATTCACGAGGAAAGTTTTTAAATGCTTAGCTGTAGTTTGTTTTTTGGTTTTGTTTTGTTTTCTCTGATGCAGAGA
Source organism: Indicator indicator (assembly GCF_027791375.1). NCBI lineage: Eukaryota > Metazoa > Chordata > Aves > Piciformes > Indicatoridae > Indicator > Indicator indicator. Next base: position 17,396,987 of record NC_072023.1, read on the forward strand.
AAATTGAAGACATTTTGGAGAAATTAGATGTGTGGGAAGGAATATGCCATCAAATTCCAGGCTGAATGATTCACTTAGAGTTGGAGAATGCCCTAAATCTTCTGTGAGACTCAGTTATTTCAGTAGATCCTTTGGAGCTGAAGAATTTACAAATACAGTCACCATACTCCACTGGAGCAAAGAGCAGGTGGGTGTACTCCTCCTTTACTCAGCTCTGGTAAAGCCATACCTAAAGTCCTGTGTCCGTTTCTAGGATCCTCAGCACCAAAGACATATGGAGAGAGTTCAGCAAAGAGCCATAAAGTCGATCATGGAACTAGAGCATCTCTCTCTGACATGAGGAAAGGCTGAGAGAACTGAGCCTGGAGAAAAGAAGGCTCAGTTGGGGTTCTTACTGACACCCTCATTTTCCTCCCAGCTCTAGTCTGTTCTTTTACTACAGTCTGACAGACAGTAGACTGGATCTTGGTTTCACACAGAGAGAAAAAGAGTGTGGGACAAATACTTCAGTCAGACTGTATCCCTGGAGATACAAGCAATGCTTTCTCCTGGTGATGTCCCCGATGTCTTCCTTATATTTTGATATTATTTAGTCACCAGATTTTGGGGATACAGTTTATACAGCAAATACTGTATAAAAGAATAAGTGCTTTGCAGAAAGTGGTAACACTGATGTTAGGACACATTGTCTGTCAAGATAACTCTGGTAGAAGTCAGGAGAAAACTCACATCAGAGAGAAAGAGAGAAAAAAAATGGCCCACTGCACAAAATACTTTCTCAGAACTTGTATTTATTAGATATAGGATGATTAAACAATAAAACCATAAGGGAATAGACAACATAATTTTTGTGGCTTACAGAAATATGTATTTCTTGCCTTTTTTTTTTTGCTTTTGTGGACAACAGAATCTTGAAGGAAAAAAAGATATCGGATATGCCATTCTCTCTGGGTTGAATCCACTTGAAACATGGGAGTTCAAGACACAGAAACAGCAGAAAGATGCTGACACACCTGAAAGAACTTGGGGGATAAAACAAAAAGTACAGAATTACACAGGTAGAGAGAAATCATTTGAATAAGTGTGAGTTAATAAGCATGGGCTACAAATGAAAAAGCATAACTGGTCATTGGATTTGTCATTCCATAAAAGGAACATTTCCTGTCACCAGCAGGACCTGATGATCTCTCTAGAAAATACACTGGATAAATGCTGAAGAGCAGAGGAGAAATAAAATCATTGGACTATAAAGAACCATCCTGAACAAGAATATCAGAATGACTCCCTCGTTTACGTGTCCAAACTCTTAGCCTTGCTGGCTGTGAGAAGTATTTCTTCTTCAGCTTACTCATGTGTCAGTTGCATTAGTTGCTAATTACAAGATGATTTGATGAGACAATCGCATCTAGGATCAAATAGGAACAAAATAAAGAGGCACTCTGAGCAAAAGTCATGAAGTTCAGTGTCAGTGAAGCCAGCTTGCCATCTCTGTTACTACTTTGAGAAAGGCTGGGTTCCTGGAGAAGTCAAATTTCAGAGGCAGGAAATGTGAGGAAGGTGAGATTTCAGAAGTGTAAACAATACTACAATTAATATGTTGATGCTTTACTGGGTAGGCCTTTATCTCTCAAATGACCTCAGAGAGGAGGAAGGATTGGGCAAGAGATGTGGGAGGACACAAACACAATACCTTTCTCATAAAATTCTCCAAAGCTCTTGTAAACAGCTAATTAAATTACAAGCCTGCTAAGAGGGAGCCACCTAATTACTACTATACTTAGCTTCCAGAAATTTGGGGCAAGATTGTCAAATCTTTTTACTTGCTGCAGGAACCTCCAAATAGGCTTAAAGAACAGAGATCCCACAGCAAGCTGGTAAAGAACACAAAAGTGTTGGTGTCTCTGATGCCTCCATGGCCCATGACTCCATGCTTGTATCCTGTGCTTTTTCTCCTTTTTATTTTCTGTCCCATAATTGAGGACATATTTTACTCCCATTTGAAACACACCACTATAATTACCAATTAGCTTTTAATACATTACAGCAACGTGCTGAGCCTATAAATGTCATCAAGTACTAGGTAAGACAAATTCACTAATATAAAACATAAAACTGATACCTAAATCTAGAACCTTCAAAACACTTCAGTGTCTTTGAGTTCTGCATATTTAATCATTTTTCCTCCTGATCCATCAAACACTGCAGGAATTTTATGCTTTGCAGCTCTAGTTCCTGGATGTAAAAGCAGCACCAGGTAAAATCTTTAACTCTTAACAGAGCTGCCCACAGAAATTGCTTAATTTCCACAAAGTGCTATTATGTCACTGGATAAAGAAGGTGGCTTTCAGAGAACGATTCAGCAAAGATATTTAGGCACTTTGAGAAAACAATTCAGCACATCTAAGTTAAGTTTCTGTTCTAAATCATTCTTTTACTTAGCTATGGAATCAAGGGCCACTAAGCTCCTAATTCAAAGAGGTAAATTAGGTCTGTGAAATGAGGCAGTACTGATCATGCCTTAAAGGATCAGCTTAGGACAAGCACTGGTACAAAGCAGGATGGTTTGGGTTTTTTTTCCCCTTTTTGTGGTGCTCAGAGTACTCACACTCAATACTTCCTCATGACTTAGGAAGTAATAGCACAAAGTAAAAAGGAGACAGGTAAGAAGGGCTTGGACAATCAAATGGGTCAGCAAATTTCTTCAGATGGCAGTAAACAGAACTTCTCTGGAAATAAATTAAACAGATTACTAATTGCTAATGCTACTAGACAAGAAATTGACAGGGAAATCTCATCCCTTCAAATATTTAGCAATGAAAATCTTGGTCAGTCACTTCCAGCAGGGCAATCTCCTTTTCAAATTTCTCCATCTGAGACAATCCTAAAAATAATCTCATTAACAGATCAGCAGATGTTATTCTATATTATCAAAGAGTTATTCACAAAATAAATTTGAACTGAAATCAAGGAACCTTGTTTTCCATTATTAGACTCCAACCTTCCATATGCACTAGTTTCCTTCCAAAGATAGTTCTAGCAAGGACATAAGATGTGGCTACTCTTCCTGGGACTCCACACTGAGCTACAGCCTGGTTTAAATAATAAAACAGAATCAGCAGAGTAAAGCAAAATAAACTCAAAATCATCATTCATTTTAGGAGGTTCTATCCTTTGGGAAATGTTATGCAGTGCAGGATTAATCCAAACAAATCCCTCACTCTGAATAATGCTGAGATCAGCTGCCAATCAGATTCAGAGAAATTAAGAAAGGGAATGAACAGCAGCTGCAGTGAAGGTGAGAAGGACCAAACCAGATAGCTTTCAGGTATTATCATGACCAGTTGTAGGACAGGAAAAATCATTGTTCTCTTGCAGACTTTCTATCTGCAGTCAGAGCATACTAGTTAAATAGCAACACCTCTACCACTGGCTTTCAGTAAGATAACAGTAGTCTAGTCTTATGTATAATGTATGTCTGTATTCCAGCACCATTAACACTAAGAAGAACTCAAGCTGAAGCCACAAGACTGCCATTCCACACAACAAATTGAGGGGATGAAGTAAAAGCCCTCCTGGCTTACAACAGCAAACGTTTTATAAGAGGAGTTCCCATACACAAGTCACCACGGAAGGCTTTCCTCTTGTGTTTTTCTATCGATACAGAATTAAGAACATGAAAGTTAAAAACACCGATCTAGTCCTCTGCACAATGTTTGTTATTTTGCTCTTCAAGCTTTGAGCATCTCTGGGGACAAGTAAGGAAAGTACAGGATAATGAAGGGAGGTATGGTTCTGTCAATTTTGGGGAAAAGGGTATCCATATATTGGCACCATGTCATTTCTGACCAAAGAGTGGAAGGCTAATTAGTTAGTTGGTTAGGCTGTTAGTTGAAACACATAGACCTAAAGCAGAAGGGACCATCTGTGCTCCTGTGCAAGCCTGATCTCAGAGACAACAGTGTCATATGCACTGTGTTATGACAAAGAGTTTTGTGTAGAAATACAGAAATGTACAATTTTGGCACCAGTGAGGCTGCACTATAGTAACCCGAGAGAAGTTTTTCTGGTTTCATCTATCAGTAGCAGCACGGAAGATGTCCATAGGCATGCAGTATATGACTAACAAGGGCTGTCAAGCAAAGGGAAAGTTGAATGGCAATCTAATAGCAGACCATGTGCCAGGGAACAACAAAAAGGAAGGGGCCTTGGTCATAGCAGATGGTAAAGCACACAGCTACAGCACAAAATTATAATTTTGGAGGGTCGAGCTGAGCTTTCAGAACAAGACACTATTACACTAGGAGATGACTACAACGCTGTAACAGTCACCTAAAACATGGGCCTGGGAGGCTTTCAAGACTGAGATAGAAAAAGCCAGAGCAGCGTGATCTGTTACTGGCAAGAGTGCAGCTGCAGGTGGGAGGTTTTAGAGACAGACCTTCAGAGGTCTTTCCACATCTCTGATTATATAAAAATGTTAATATATTTAGATTTTTCATTTCCACACCTTCATTTGGCTGTTACAGAATCTGCTGAGAGCTTATTTTTCATTTACCTGTGATGCTTTCCATGAACATAGCGAAATGCACACAGTCCAGCATTCTATGGAGACACTATTGTTCCTATTGTCCCTCCCATTTTAAGTGTATTTAACTTCCATTGTTTGGAAGTAAACAGAACAAGCTTTTGTTATTTGATCAGAAATTAGATGATGATATATGTAATTTCTTCCCCTGTCCTGCTTATTCCTATACATATATGTGTGTACACATATATTTATGGATGGGTGAATGGGTAGATAGACTGATTGATTTTGTCCCCCACATCCACCTTTTTAGTCCCCAGAAATGCTCACATTTGTGAGAAAGAAACAAAACAAAACAAAACCCAACCAAATTTTACAAGAGACGGGTAGCAATTTCTTGATTGACTACTGCAGTGCTTGTGCATGCAGAAATTACAAGGACCAGTGAAAAACAGATCCGGCTGGATTTCCAGGAATACTCCTGCATTCCTGCATGCGAAGGGAGCAACCCTGCACAGCAGTAACAAACAGTCTCGACTGATCATTTGCATTAAAGACTCAGGCAATCGTCTTGATAATGTAAGGTCTGAGAAGAGTCATTGTTGTGTTGACACCCAGTCACGGGGCTGACAACAGCATCCAGCCCAGGCAGTGATCGACCACCAGCATGTGGAACAGCATTAAGTGCACTCTAACCCACAGTAAAAGCAACCTTTGGACAGAGGGAAAGCAGAATCCTTACCCCAAAGTCATTATTCTAGCTGACTACAGCATACACATCACACAGCCTCTTCATAATAATTAAAAACCAACCAACCAAACACCAAACAAGAAGAGCCTCATGTATTTTCCTGTGAGCCTTACCAGAGAACCAGGAAAGACAAGAGCGTGTTTATGTTACCAAATAGTGGCTGAAGTCCGGCACTCAGGGTGATTCAACTGCAACCTGGTAAACCCACCTATGAAAGCAGATAAGACTGGAACTCCAGAAGCATTCCACCTTGAAAGAAGAAATCTGATAGAAAAAAAAGTGCTCCAGGGTTGTTTAAAGTTTATCTACTGGCAGAAAAGCCTAAGAGAAAGGAGTGACAATGAACTACAGGGAGAGACCAGTAGAAGAGAGGGAAGAGAAGGTGGCTGAAATGCACTGTACCTTTTCTGCTGAAGTAAGTAGATTTCATCCAGATGTTTATCCCAGGATTTTTTGCCTTGCAACTTCTGGCTTAATCGATTCCAGATCCGGAAATAGAAGGGCTTGCTATCTCCAAATAAAGGAACCCCCATAGCACGTCCCTTTTTCTCTCTTGCCTAGGTACCTGAAATCCAGTACTCCCCACTTAGAAAAAGGTCAGGGAAAGTTCACTACAGGTCACCACTCCTCTGCCTTCAGTGTGTTACTTACAGAGGAGACTCTGTCAGCTGCATCAGCTGATCCAAGTACATGTAAAAACACAAAATAAAATCACTTGTCCCTAGCAGACCATACCTTGAGCCTCATCAAGTACTTAGTTTCCAAAATAGCCCAACCCAAAGGCGTGTCTGATTTAGAAGCAGCTTGCCAGCAGCCTACCCCTCACAAGGATCATACACAGCACTGAAGAATTCACGTATCAATGCCTTAAGCTTCTAGTATTTCGTTTCTGAACTCTAGAATTCAGAAGCAGTCATCCTCCTGAGATATCTCTGAATTCCTCTAGAGAGAAACACAGAAGCAATTTTGAAACAAACAACTGAACAGGTCAGGCAAATCACCTTCTATGTGAGTGAACATGTGGGAGTGTGCCCTAAAAGACACTGGGCTCTCAGAAGGTAGGATAAGGGTGGACACACCTCCATCTGCCAGCAAATCCCATTAAACAAATTATCATTAGAGGCTCCACCTTCTCTGCTCAATCTGGAAGAAGAGTTTCTCTAGGCTAATGTGTAAATGCTGCTATTTCATTTTCCTTTTATGTTCTGCAGTCTCTCGTTATTTCTTCACATTTCTCCCAGAAAGGCTTATTTAGGAAAGGGACAAAAAATTCCATTTAACAAAGCCCAGGTTTTCATACAGAAAAGTATCATCAAGGTCATTGAGGAGAGGTGTCTGCAAAGCAGACATCCTTCTTATGAAGAAGCTGGAAGCTTCATGAGAGTTAAAAAAAAATAAATAAAAAGCAAAGCTCCTAGTTTGTAATGTTCTTTCCTTAAAGACTGCTCCTAATATTCTTGCATCAACCGAAATATCACTTCACTCTTAGCCCTTCTGTGGTAGAAAAAGATTCTGGTTCTGAGTGCCAGATTCTGAGGCAGAATCTGTATATAAGGGAGGAAAAAAAATGTGTAAAGCAGTAGGGCTGAATGCAAGTTTTTAAATTTCTGGTTTATTTAGAGCTGACTTAGAAGTACCAAACCAGGATTCACATCCAAACCTCTGTAAACTCATCACGTATCCTATACTATAAAAGCAAAAATCGCCACACAGAAAAAAACAATGCCCTAAGGCAAGCTTGGAGAATTGTATCCTAAAATGTGAGATTCACTGCACTGTCCCATTCTGGAAGAAGCATCAAGTTAAACTATCATAACAGGGAAAAAATTATAACTTATCACATTGAAAGGTTAGAGTGTTTCACCAGCCACATGTTATGGGCAAAGTGTGAGGTTTTTTTTAGCAGTATCAATAATGTATCTCTTCTTGATGGGGAAAAGAAACTCCAAGTTGAGAAAGGTATTTAGATACTGAAGTGTTAAGTGCCTATGACAGACAAACAATCTCTATTTTCCTGGGCTGTTCTCCCAAGCAAAAAAGCACTTTCTACAGTCTCTCCAAGGAGTAAAAGCCCTAGAAGACTGGTATTAGCTGGACAAGCAAGCAGTGACACATTCCTCCCTCTCTGGGTAGCAATACTGCTGCCACCCAGACAGGAGCTCTAAGGTACAGGAAGTGAGTTACACACAGCAGGTTAAGGAGAGAGTTCTCAGCTAGCCTTGAAGGGAGCAGATGTAGCAGCCAGGGCAGCTCACACAGCTGTGGACTCTTAATTGTCATCAGGGGCTCATTACAGCTCTCATTAAAGCTTCAGACTGCAGTAAATCTGACTCAAGAGTTTTCCTTTGCCTGCTTGCATTGATATAAATTCCTAGTATTGCAGAACAGTGTTTTTTTGTAATTCATGATGGAGGTGGTTTCAAAGGTAGTAGGACACAGAGATGAAAGATGGATGAACCATGTCAGACTTCTGCAGGGATCAAAGTCTCTTTAGCAGGTTGTGGCCACACCTCTGAAACACTGGTAGGCTTTCAGTCTGGCAGAAGGTTGCAAACAGTTCAACAAAAACTAAGAATCTGATAAGGCTCAGCAGCTGAGGGGTAGATTGTAAGTCTATACAGTTTTACTGTATCTGGTTTCCCACAGAGTAAATGAGGTGCTTATCCTGGCTGCCAGTGAGACCCTTTCCTGGAGTGTGTCTTGACTTTTCTTGTTTCTAACTTGGGCTGATTCTGACTGACCTTATTCCTGTAATCTTGGGATTCCAGCTTGGCCCCACCTAACAAATAAGACAGCTGATGCCAAAACTTCCTTTCTGTGGCTGTAGGCAGCAATGTAAGCATGAAAAAACACAAAGCACAACCTGGCCAAAAGTGTTCCTCACAGTGTCTAACAACAGAAAGCTCTGAGCAGACAGACTAGCTATGATAGGACGGTGTTGGTTCTGTGCAATTCAGTCACCCCCTGGTTCTAGAGAATCTATCAACATTACATAAGCACAGTCAGGATGTGCTGCCCTTTGTAGAGCTATAGAAGCCATGTCAATAAGCCAGTATGTGGAAATACTTCAGCAACCACCAAGGAGTTCCTATTTTCACACACTGGCTATGAATACAAGAGAACAAGAAAGCCACTTTGCCACTGGGGACTGTGATCTTGCCAGAGAAACTACTCTGTACCTCCTTCTAGTATATTGCATTTCTTTTACATCAGATTAGATTAAAAAAAAAAAAAACAATCTGAAAAGCTGAGTGTGAGTAAATTGTCCTTTGGTGACCTGATAGCTTTTTATAGCAACATGCTTTAAGAGCAAAAATTATTACAGAAAGTTTATAGAAAAAAATACCACAGGAACACTTTCTCTATATAGTCTCCAGTTTTCTCTTCATCCCTATCACTTCTTCAGTTCCTTCTTTCTTTCAAACCTAAACCAAAATGACTATTACTTGATGTATTGTAGAAGTAGTTTCAGTGCTGGTGTAGAGACAGACATAATTTGCACAGTACATGTTATGGATTCCTTTCCTTCTGAATGGCCCTGGCCCTTACATTCCATGTTCTCACAAAGCTCCTGTTAACCTTCCTGGAAATTTTAAGTGCTGAAGGTATGTACAATTGAATCCAATGTGCTTATCTGACAAATCAGGATGGCAGAGCATGGTCTTTTTTTTTTTTTCTTTCTTTCTATGTTTTTCTCTTACAGTTCCTATAGAAGGAAGAGGGGGAAATTGCAAGAGCTGGGTGATATTTTAAGGTTACTACAAATATCTAAGTGTAATCCTCGTCTCTGAAAAAAATCCATGAGACTGAACTGTGATTAGCAGGAAATGGGGGAGATAAAAGCCATTGTAAAAGTAAGGAAGTCAGTTGAACCTGTAGGAGAAACAATGTTAGCTGCAAATGGTAAGAGTCTCCCATTTTTATCTTCTGAAAGTATTTTAAAGGTTTCTGTTAAGTACAGTAAATTGTGTAATGAATGGCATCAGGAAAATTTACACCAAGTGGCTTTTGGAGAGGAAAGAATGAAAGGGAAGTCAGCTTATTTGTAATGATGAATTGAAATTCTCTTCTACATTTACCTTCCAACTTTGTCCCCAGAATCCATGTTAAGCATTGCATAGAGAAGTAAAGCAGCATAATCAGTTGTCTAACAGATCTTCAGAGCATTAGGCAGCCACTGAGCAGCCACATTGTCTTGGCCAACCTGAGTATTCTGTGTCAGAAACACATACTGCCACAACTCCTCTCCTGGGACAAATTTCAGCAAAAAAGATTTGCCTGTTTTGCTGTCCTAGGGACAGCATCAGAGCTGCAGGCTGCCAGATCATTTCAGAATCTCTTATTCCTCCATTGCATCTTTCTTCCTGTCTTGTTCCATCTATTCTTTCTGAATCACATGCATGCTCGAATCTTAAAAACACAGTGACGTGTTCTGGCCTTTGTTCCAATTCACAAAAATCTTTCACCCTACCTCTCATTAAAAATTCCCACTTGAGAAATTCTGTCATTTCAGCAAGAGCAAAAGCCAAGTGCAGGGACTGCATACCCAAGTTTAGAGTACCATCTTAAGAGCAAGGGTGGAAGTGCAGCTTACAACCAGACCAGTCTTTCGACGTCACCCCTGTACATTTCCTGTTGTACTGCAATTCCTAGTCTGAAATCATAGTGCCTGAGAAAAGCTCTAAAGATGTGAGTTGGGAGACAAAGAATGAGAGAAGTAGTACAGGAAATAACAATGAAAAATAACAGTTTCTGAGTACAGAAACAGAAAGTTGAGAAGTCACCAAGTCAGCAGCAAGCACTGATGTAGTTTCCCCAGGTGTATAATGGATAAACTTCCATCTGAGATATTTGTGATAATGACCAGCCAACAGCTTGGTGTATTACAGATACCTTAGGGAATCCTGTTGGACTGTGATATTTCCAGTAGTTCAAGTTGTAGTACCTTACTTGTGTAGCTAAGGAAAACAAAGTTATGGATGATTGTATGCAAATACACAGTGCTATGTAGTTTCATATCACAGAAGTGAGCGGTGATATATATCAAACCCCAAAACTAATAAACAGAGGTAAATAACTAGATAGTCCAGAAGAAGGATAATAGTGGTGTTATCTCCACCAGTCTTGAGAAACACTTATCTTCACAAGATCTCATCTACTGTGCAAACAGGAATTGCCTAACTACCAGTAAATAACAGATAACTCAGAAACAGAAGTAATTTAACTAAGCATTATGAACTATATCAGGGCACATGTTGCTTTTTAAAGAATCTACTACTACTGCAACTAATCCTGGTTTGTAATTCTGTGAATTGGTCTCCTGGCCTGACGGAGTACAAAAGCCTGGGAAAAAAAGTTTGTTTTAAATAAAACACTAAGATGAATTATCTTAATTAAAATATCTTAATTTGTGAACATGTGTGTGTAGTAAACCTGATTAAGAAGAGAAGGTGGTGTGGGTCTCCAAATCTTGACTTGGGATAGCAGAAGCAATACCATATATATACTTGTGGTAGAGAAGGAGAGGAGAGTTACAGAGCCCTTTGAAAGATGCATTCCCAAGGACCTGGTGAGCTCAGTGAGGGATCAGCCACAGTTCCATTGGCTGTTACAGAAACTCCTGGTGCAGGAGCAGAAAGATCTCTAGACTTCATAAAACATTTGCAGCAGACTTTGTAGCATTTCCGGGAAAACTACAATAGCAAGAACTGAAGCCATCTGGTGAGTACAGCTAGACTGGCATCTTAAAGGATTGCTCTTAATGAAATAGGAACACCAAAAAACTTCCTAATTCAAAAGTAGCCTTGAATGGGTAGGTCAGTAGGGTTCTGCCTCACTGGGGAAGCCCAGGCAGATGTTGTGGATGTTTTCCAACTGCTGTAATATCAGTTATTACCTCAAGTCAGGAAGCTCTCTGTTGGTGGGCTGGAAAGCCCTCCATTGGTAAGAGGCCAGTCCTCTAGCCTCCTGTTGAGGAAATGTGTCTCAGTGTACTCATAAAAGCAGAAGCATATTCCTCTGGAAAAGATGGAAGGAGTGAACATGAAACAGGTATTCTAGTCCTGAAGGTAGGGAATTGGTAATGGGTCCTGTCTTGCAAATATGTGATGTAGAAAAAAGTAGAACAGGGCTTGGAACCTCACTTGGAGTGTAGGCTAACATAAACATTGCAGCAGTAGGATTCGAGGCATTAAGATATTGAAATCAAGCCATGAGAGCCCTCACATCTGGATTTCTTCAAACAAAGTCTGGGATTTTAAGATAACTCCTGGGAAATCTGGGCCCTGTTAAGTGTTTGTTGTTAAGAATATTGCTTGCTTGGTAGAGCCATTGAACTACACATTATAGGGCATGCTACACAAATCTGTTACCTGTGAAAATCCAGAGCAGAGTCAAAATATTTTACTTCTTTTTATTCCCCTTTCCCACCTTGGTCAGGTCCCCGAGTGTACAAAAAGGCTTTAATGACCCTGACCAGCTTCACCTGGGGTCTCCACCCACACACTTATCAGCCTAAATCCTGTCCAGCCTCCCAGGTTTCCTAGGGGTAGCTTGAACCCTGCCCTGCCCCTAAATCTTGCCAGGGATAAGGTGAATTTCTGCTCCACTCATCCCCCCCTTTACCTCTCAAGCCCACTCAGCTTTTAAGGACATCATAAGCAGATTGAGCTCTGCTGCCCAGCCCCAAGTCTCCCATGCTTTTCTCAGTACCCTGTTTTTAGCTCTGTGTCCTCTGAAACAGTCCTATGAAAACTCAAAACAATTAAACCACTCTACAAAAAGCCCTCTTTGACACCAGATCCTTTCTGTCCAAATACTGAGGTGTTACCACTGCACATCCACTATCATTAGCCACAAGCTCAGGTCCCAACAACTGCATAACAAACATAAATGTATCTTTTATTTTAGTTTTTCCTCAATGGTCTCTGCAGTGCACATCCTAGATCTTAACCCACTTCTCTAGGCACCACCATGACAGCTGGTTGTGAGGGTGGCCTGGATGATACTGCTTTGTGCCCTGTGTGCTAATTAGCAGAGACTGATTGCCCTCTGCTGGATCGCTGGCAGTTTGGTCACGTTGCTGATGGTGTCACAAACACACCCAGAGTGCCTTTGATGTGACACCATCGTCTGCACTCTGATGTTGGGAGCAGTTGCTATGGTGGAAGACAGGACCACCAGTCAGAGACCACTCATTAAAATGAAGTTACAGGCCAACAGGAAGCTCCTGCAGGTCAGCAAACACAAATACCCAGTCCTGAGTCTGGGACAGAAAAAGCACTCCATGTCAGTACAATTAGGGAAAGAGTGGCAGGGAAACCATCACTGCAGAGCAGAGTCTGCAAGGTGACCATGAGCCAGCAGTGTGCCCTTGCAGCATTGAAGGTCAACCACATGCTAGGCTGTATGAGCACTACTACAGGCTAGCACGTCATGGGAAATTGTTACTCCCTTCCATTTCAGAGGGTTTGTGCTGCAGGGAAGAGACTGCATCCAGGTGCTGCATGTGCAGGACTGGCAAAGTGGAGTATGTAGAACAGAAGGTCACTAAGATGGACAAGGCTGTTCCAGATGAGACTGAGGGTTTTGTTTACCATGGAGATAGCTAAGGGGGTGAAGAGGGGTGGGGGTGAGGTGGGCAAGGGGAGGGGAAGTAGAGGTCTAATTCAGTATCTACCTATCTTAAACAGGGTCATAGGGAAGATACAGTCAGAGGTATTAAGGACAAAAAGCAACACATTTCAAACAGTGCAGAGAGGATGGTTCAGCAATGGAGTAGGTTGTCAAGAGAGACTGTAAAATCTTCATCCCTGGGGCTTTTCAAAACTCAGTTGAACAAGACTCTGAACAAGGTAGTTTTAATGCTGGCCCTGCTTTAAGCAAAAAAAAAGTACCACATGCATGATCTTTTCATTTCTGGTGAGAAGTTGCTGATTTCTAATCTGCTCATCATGATTTCAGAATCAAGTTGCTGGGGGTCTAAGGCCTCTTAAACAAACAAACAAAAACCTGCATCAATTTTTGGATAAGAGACCTCCTGTGGGATCCAGTGTAACCTCTCAGTTTGAGTAGAGCCTCTGCAAACAGTAAATCAGATCAGCTGAAGCTCTGAAGTGGATGATTTTCCATTAATATGGCAAAATAAGCAGCATTAGGATCTAAGTCTTTACCCATCTTCTGATTTTAAGCTTGTGAGATCAGAGGTCACATCTCCAGAAGTGCTATAAGAACATTGTATTTGAGTGACCTTCATCCAAACCCTGGGGAAAAGACCACAAAGTATTTTTCCGCCTGAACATCCCCTGTGCACCCACGGCATTTTTCCATAATTTGCCCTCTGAAGTCACCAAGTTTACTGAAAAAGAAATGCTAACTGAATACTTACTGCAGCTGGCTCCTCCTGTGTGTGGGATTGCCAAAGGAAATGGTAGGGATTAAAGCCTCCTCTGCCTCCTGAGGTCCTTATGAAGTCAGCTCTGAAGATTGATTCCTAACCTATTTTCACCTGATTCCACACACAAACTTTATTTGAAAGCTGATTATTTCTGTTACAGACCAGATCATCAGTTCAGTGCCTTGGTTCCAGTTTTTTAAAAGTGTGATGTCACCTTTTGCTCTTTCCCTCTTCAGGCTGTGTAACATTTTTAGTCTTTACTCTTTTTGGAAATTCCCTTTCCACAATGGTTAGAGACATTTTCATTTTCACCATCCAGCCACAAAACTCTGAAACTTGTTTCTTTTTTCAGAAATAATTTAACCAGAAGTAATTTAATCAGAACTTGGAGCAGAGGAAGCATGTCTATAGCATCAATATGCTGATGCTTACAAAACCTGTAGGAATTATTTTTGCTGGCTCATTTCCACAGTTCACAACACACTGATGATTTGCAGAGCACTCAGAGGTCTGCAACACTGCAACTATATCATGGACACTTCTAGTTCCATAACATTTTTGGTTAAAAGTGCCTCCAAAAAAACCCCAAGCACATAACTATCAAGGAGAAGTTGAGGACTGCTAGTAACTTATTATTTTAAGACAGAAAAAAAAAAAAAAACCAACAATATTGACAGTATATATTTAAACTCTATTTCTAAACTTCTTTTCTGAACTGGTGGTTCCTTCAGCTACTGCAGCTTTAGGGATTGCTCCCTAAAGATCTCTTGGTGATGACTCTATGAGCTGGGGCAGTCATTCAGCCACAGCTGGGTGTTTTTTTTTTTTTTAATGACCTTTGGAGCTAGATTTTTAAATAATATGCCGAAAAATTTACAATCTGATAATAAACTATAAGATAATTTAACACTAAATAATTTAGCTGATCAGTGTTTTTCCACAAAGTTTTTCTTCCCTAGGGGAGTGAAACACATTGAAACCTTTCCCAAACGAGCAAAGAACTTTAAAAAGCAGGAGTAACTTACTATAGGACTAATGAAAGATGGCTTTGCAATGTCAAGCATATTTGTTATTACCAGGAAGCAAATATTTTTGCTGTTTTATCTTCTCAGTCAGTTCTTGAATACTATGCTCTGTGGAAGATCCTTTCCTAAGAAATTATATAAACCATGTTTCTATTAATGTATATTGATGGGGTTATGTAGAAAGAGCAAACTTGCCAAACCATGGCTAGGAAGGCATGAGGAGACAACCCTAAGAACCTACCTTTTAACTGTCTCATTTCACATAAAAGGAAGGTCAGGATGCAGTCACATAAGTTACTAAACATAAGGCATTTGAACTTCCTCACCTTTGGGGTTCACCTTCACTTGTGAGTCTGCTGTCTTTGGAAAGAAGGAACAACACCACCACCAAAAAATCTTAGAAACCATTCCTGCTATTTGTTTCCCAGGGCTAGACTAGAAGTCACACATGAAGAAACTCAGTGTGAAGGTGAGCTCAGATGCTGCAGTGGTGGACATGGTTCACATTCCAGAACACACAGATCAGAATACAGATTGGGCACCACATTAGAGCATTGCAGGAAGAATGTGTTGGCAGCTCCTGCCCTCTGTTGTGACTCTGAGAAAGCATGGCAGTGTTGAGGGGAGTACTGGGGAGTACTGCTGCCATAACTGCACCTTCATATTCATGTGTCACAGAGTTGTAGCATTTTAGAATCATAGACTCATTTCAGTGGGAAAAGACCTTTAGGATCATCAAGCCCAACCCTTCTCTAACTCTACCAAGGCTGGTGCTAAACCTTGTCACTCAGCATCACACCTCTGTATCTTTAAAACCCTTCAAAACCTCTCTGGGGAGCCTATTTCAGTGTTTGAGAACCCTTTCAATCAAGAAGTTTCTTTCAATATCCAAACTAAACCTCCCCTGATGCAACTTGAGGCTATTTTCTCTTGTCCTGTCACTTGTTACTAGGGAGAAGAGAGTGATACCTCACTCCAGCCTCCTTTCAGGGAGTTGTAGAGAGGAATGAGGTCTCCCCTCAGCCTCCTTTTCTTGAGGCTGAACAGCCCTAACTCACTCAGCTGCTTCTCACCAGACCTGTTCTCCAGACCCTTCACCAGGTTGGTTGCCCTTTGCTGGACACACCTCAGCACTTCAACATCTTTCAGGTAGTGAGGGTCCCAAAATTTATCTCAGTCCTCAGGGTGTGGCCTCACCAGTGCTGAGTACAGGGGGACAACTTCTTCCATAAATAATATGGAAATATAATTTGTTGACAGTATCAAAGTATTCTTGTTTTGAAGGACTATCTGAAAAGGCTGGGGCTCATGTTTAAAAGCTATTTATTCAATAGATAAAGTCAAGCATATCATAGAAGATGTAGATAATGCAAAAACATCTGAAATCTTCTCTGCATCTGCAGCCATTACTTGTCCAGTCTGCAAACACAACCCTTCCAGTCCACGTGCTTCACAGTGGGACACAAATAGTTTTCTCTCCTTCTCCAGACAACTCTGTTTACACAATTCAAGTAATTTACTGTGACATAACATTGAAACATTGAGTTTTGAGTTGACTGCTTTTGTTTGAGCAAGCTGAAAGCAAAAACCAAAAGGTACTTTAAAACTTCTTCTAGTACTGCATTGTGTAACTGCCTGCATCAGACTCCTTGAAGAGTACTTGTAATACCCCCACTTAGCTACTACACATGCAGATACTACTTGAGCACAATCTTGGGTCCCAATGAAGCCATGGCTATTTTGCAACTGGCTTCTTCTCAAAATCCAAATATGTTGACATTTAAAGGGGCAGTGCAGTCTCTTATGAGTGCCTGTTCCATTACAGCAAGTCAGCATTGCCAATCAAGGCTGAAAGAAGAAACAGTGGGATTAGGAGAGTAGAATTGCTCTGGACAGAGATAGGAATGGTGTCTATCTGATGGGGAGATTCAGAAGTTAAAGCCACTGAGGTTAACATGCAGTGCTCCATGGCTATTTACAGAACACAAATTTAGTAAGAATGAAATAAGACTAATTTTCTTCATCAGACTGTTTAATTATTTGAGCATGTAATTCTTTGTTTAGATCCTTTAATACAAAATATTATTCCTCACTACCAAGAGGGACTGAAATAGATTGATTGCATGACACAGATGGTGCAGCTTCAGGGCAGTTCACAGTAACACCTCTGAGGGCAGTGAACTATCACAGTCCTTCTCAAAAACTACCTAATTCTCTTAGATCTCCATCTTATCACTGTATTGCCCTCATTTACCCCAAACCAAATTACAGTCTGGAAGGAGACTGCAGCAGTGATTTGTGTACCTTATCTAATGAATAGTTACATCATGTGGCCAGCTCTGGAACAGGTTCAAAAGAAATTAAGACAGAACCTTATATAATTGCCCATTCATAAAGAAAACATGTCAGAACAATGTCACTGATGTTTTGCCTGGGGACAAAGGGATTCAAGGCCCTGACAATGCACCTGATGCCTTTTGCATTCCCACAGTAGCTATTCCATTCCTCCTCTTTGTACTGCAGATAAATGATAAATGCAGGGAGAATTGCTTCACATTCTCATTTGCAAGTACCCTGGGTATATGTAGCCTCCACCCATCTGAAGGCCTCCTTCTGTTGCCATAATGATATATATCTTCATGTATTAAACAATAATGACTCATTATACTTATTAATTTAATTAACGAATGAAATTGTATCTTTGTTCACTTCACAAATGAGAAAAACATTAATGTCTGCATCAGAAAAGCTGAATAAACTCCAAAGAGACAGATAAGTGCAGATTCCATGGGAAGTGAACAGAGCTTCCATTGCACGAGGACTGCAATGCCTTCTGACCTTCTGTAGACAGCCCTGAGATGCCTGCAGTGCAGACTGGGCTGAATCCCTACACTTGGCCAGCTTTTCAAAAAGTGATTTCTTAGATTTCATTGCTAAAAATCCTGAAAGTATTAAGTAACTGCATTCAGAGAGCAGAAGACAATCAACATTTCCCACATTCTGTTTTTTTTATAACCTTAAAGATGGTTTATTAATTTCATCAGAACTGGTTGTGACTTTCTGAAATAATAAGAAGGTCAAACTCTGCTGGAGTCATTTATATTTTATCTTGTGTCTAAATTTGGCCAAGGTAGAGTGATGTAAATTAGGGGATAACATCCCCAAGCATAAAAACTCTTCATAACAAACATAATAAGACACTTGTGAAGGAGATTTCAGCATTTATTGAATGCACAGGGAGGTGGTCATAAAGATATTTGGATAAATTATCTGAGGCTTGACAGGCTGGACAGAAATGTCCTTCAATAGTTTAAGCTTCTTCTCCCTAGGCTGTCTGACTGCTCTGCTGCTAATGAAGGCATTGGGCTCTCCATGCTTTGAAAAGAAAGGGCCAGGCAGGCATGATTTAGAAACTCCCAGCTGTGAACTTCCTCTCTTATCTGAATTCACAGTCTTCAAAATTATAAGCAGGGGCTCTTACCTCACTTACTTTTGAGTCAGAGTTAGTGAAAAAAGTAACTTATCCTCTCCTTATATAGCTGTTTGAGCTGAGTCAAAAGGATTGACTCCTGAAGGGGACCCTTTCCCTTGCTGTTAAAGACAACCAGGTTTATGGCAGGTTTGATTCACGCTAGATATCTTGTATATGCTTCCACTGGTATTATTCTAAACAATTAATCACAATCAAGACAAGAGCAGATGAAAATAGACATAGTACAGAGTGAGAGGAGCAAGTGGCAGTACTGCCTATGTCTCAGTGGAAATCCAATTCACATTGGCTTTTTAAATAGTCATCAGCCATTCTTACCATCACTCCCAGCTCAGGAGTTTTTGATTTGTACTGTGTCATCGTGAGATAGAAGAAACCTCTGGGCTGAGGACACTATCTTCATTTCCTGCATGAGATAATGTAACCTGACTGCTGGTATCTGCTATTAGAAACAGCAAGACATTTTGATTTTCAGGATCCAATGTTAGTGGTGAAAAATGGGCACATTTTGAAACCCCAGGCAGCTTTCTGTTCTTTTTCACCTCTCTTTCTAAATTTTCTCTGTACTGGTGATCTTTGAAGCTGTGAATTCTGCATGAGAAAGCAAAGGAGAGTCCATACCTTCCTGTGTATTGCATTTGAGTCATGAAAGCAGACTCCAGCAGAGTAGTTACCATTTGGATACAAGCTCCCAAGGGGAGCCAGCTTCTCAGAAATTGCAGTGCACTTTTTGACTCCCTGCAATGCCACATCAGCAGCCATAGCATAGAATTGTCTGAAGTCCCTTCACCACACATCTCCACTCACAACTGTCTGTGGCCAGGACTTCCAACAGCCATTGTTCCTGTGGTATATCTGCCTAGGCATTCCCACCCTACGGTCCATAAAATCCTTGGCAATTCCCTCTGGTGTGCCCTGCATCTCTCTACTTATTTCTGCTCTGAGATCTTCACACAGTTCTGTTTGTGGAATTCTCTCTACCATATTCCCTGGATTTTGTAGGTTTGGACATTCCCAAGGGGATCTTCTCTCAATCACTTTCTGAAGTCCTCTCAGAGTATACCTAAGTTCTCAATCTCTATCAGTTTTCTAATCACAGCATAAAAATCAGCCAGGGGTGTGCCTCTAGCTGCCTGGCACTGTCCTGTTCCCTGAGGAGTGCAGCCCTGGGGTAGGATGCAGAAATTCACTGATTATGATCTTCCAGCCCATTTCCTTTCCTCCCTCCACTGGCTCCTTTTTGCCTCAAGGCCCTCGCTGCTCCTTCTTGGGAATGACTTTACAACCTCCTCCACCTTCGAATTACAAATCCAGTGGGGTTTTGACCTCACACAGGAGAGTCATCTGATGCAGACAGTGATAACCTTTCTGGTGCTACCAATTGTCCTGTGCTTCACTGGACCGGAGAGCTGCTTTACTGGATTTCATGCCTCAGCTCTTTTAAGCTGATGTGGGAGCAAGCACACATTAATTAGTTTGGTTCATCGCCCTCCCCCAGCCAATCAGAGACCAGAGGCCAATGTGCTGTACTGGTCTGGGTATTTTTATTGTCTCTACACCTCACATTGGATCATGTTGTAGAATTAGCTAAGGGAGGAAAGCATGCAGTATTGAGTCAAACCCCCTAGAAAGGTAAATGATTGCTTGGGCTCTGATTTATCCAATTGGTTCAATGTACTCCTCTCCCTCTCATGGACTTCTCATTCCTCCCCTCTGCAGTTCCACTCCATGGACAGAGGAATCCACATCCGCTATTTTCTACCTTGGAGCCTCTGTTTAGAGGAGTCCAAGGACAGTCTCCACTGGCTATGGAAATGAACAAGTATCCCTTTGTACAGTCAGAAGAGCACAACCTGAGACAGGAATCTGTTGTCTGGTGCAGTCAGAGTGACAATAAAGCAGAAACAAACAAGAAAATTCCAGAAAAGGACAAGGCTGTGTGATCTGTGATTTTTGAGCCAAAGACCTTTTCTGAAGGAGGAGGTGATGTTAACCTACTAGTGTGAAGACCAAGAAGCTCCAAATCAAAAAGTCTTGTCCTAAAATATGTTAACTTAGGCACAATATCCAATGACTTTTTAAACAAATCATTTTAATTAATTTATTGAAGATAAACTTGTCTAATGTAGAGCAACCTTTGCCTCCACATGGGGTAGCAGTGCTGACAAAGTATGATTTAATTCTAGGAACAGGGATGAAGTGGGGGAAAAAAGTCAGTACTACTTGAATGCCTTCAACCTTTATTTGCTGTATCTTTCTTGTACTGAATGCATACCAGTCGAAATTTTCACACACACTTACACCCACACATGCAAAAGACTTTAACAGGGAACATCCAGAGAAACGTGCCTACAAGGTCTGAGATGACCAGCTGAATATCCTACCCCTGTCAGCCACACTTAGGTAAAACCCCATTTGCTAGACAGTCTGGCTCTGTGGTGCTTGGGGATATGGTTTAGGGGTAAACCTTGTAGAGTAGGGTTAGTGGTTGGACTTGGTGATCCTGAGGGTCTTTTCCAACCTGAACCTTTCTGTGATTCAGCTTTTTAAAAGAACATTTTGTATTTTTTTTTAATGATCTCTTCAGCCACAAAGCTGTGTTTCAGGAACATTGCTATTAGCTTAAATAGTTTTGATTTCACATTTCATCTTAATACACCCCTTAATACATCCCTTTCCTCTTTTTATCACACACATTCGTTGCTGGTGAACATCTCTATCCACAAATGGAGAAACAGAGGAGATGGAACTCTGAACTCCAAATAACTGTGCAGTTATTCTGCCTCTTTTTAAGGCCTTGGCTTCTATTGAAGTTTTAGTATCCAGTAAAGGCCAGCTGAGCCTGCCTCTGTCCTGCCCCAACTATTTGATTCTACTTTCTAGCTGCAAACTAACATTCGTGTGACTGCACAGCTAACTGGATCCAGACCTCACCCATTAGAAAAGTGACCTAATAAAACCTGTATTTAAAATGGTTTGCTCACCTAATATGCCTCATTAACTGAGCCACACCAACACTAGTGTCAGCAAAGGAAAAGATATAGGAGCAAGCATCCTGTGGCAGGATTTGTTGCTTAGGCAAGAGCCTGGACTTATGCCAGAACGAATGTCAGCATGACTTCAGCAATAGTAGGAGTTTCTACATCTGACATCTATTTACTTACCTACTTGGTTAAATAAAGAATTTCAGGGGTGCAGATGAGGGCTTGAAAGTATTCCACACTCCCTGTGAGGAATGCAGAACACCTGTGATACACAGTGAGCTGGGTACAGATTCCATCAGACACAGCGATCGCTGTAGGGAACATGCTCCTTGAAGCTGCTTTGCTAGTGCTGCAGGACTGAGAACTCCACAGTCCAGCCCCACTCTCTCTCCTACTCTGTCCAAGGCACTCTGTTCTCAGACATGTTGAAGCTCCTGACCTCCTTCTGTGTTATTTATAGCTACTTACACCTCATCTATTGATCCCATTTCATATCACACATCACTCCCTGGGGAGTCAGTATGTAAGAAAGTTATTCAGCCATGCAATATTCAACCATTTGGCTTAATGAACATGTATGAAAATCTGATCTTCCTTGAAGACTGAAAAAATTGAAAAAAAAAAGAAACCCTGAAATCTGTTTCTAATCAGCACTTTCAGGGCTGAGTGTAAAATCTTTTGAAGACTAGCTGGAAAAAAATCCTTGGTTGCTTTGGACAGCAAGCTGAAGATGACCCAAGACCACCACCTGATGTAGAAATCTCCTTATCTGTGAACCAGAGTGTATATATCCTTGCACAGGCTTACTTCTGTGGTGACTTTCATAGGCCTGGGATTAGTATCTTGATCTGATAAGCTAAAATCCCAACCTGCCTATACTCCAGTCAGGTTTCTGGACATCTCAGAAAAAAAAAAAAAAAAAAAGTTAAGAACTTGAATAAAAGACAACTATTAATATGGAAAAGAAGAGAACAAGGAGGGGGGGCGGAAAAGAGCCAATGGAAATGATAAAATTTTATGTAAATTCAGAAAGTGTTGAAAATACTCAGTATGATAAGATTGAATATGAGTTGAAAATAGCAAGAAATTTGTGTCCCAAGCTGCACGATGGGAAGTCATCACCATAGTCCTAACATGTAGTCTGGGCAGAGACCCAACTAGAATGGGCAAGTTTGTTCTGGCTGAAGGGATGGTGAGGGTTAACAAGACATGAGGGTTTTTTTTTCCCTTCAGAACAGGAGATTTGCAAAAGGAGCTGCTTTGCACTGGTGTTGTTAGATCACCATCTGGAGGACGTTTCAGAACATGCTGGTCACACCCCTGTTATTTAAAAATGTTATTTTTATTCACAGAGGCTGTGCAAGCCAAACAGCACAAAATACTAATGACTGGTTAAGTTCTGAAGAGGGCAAGTTCTCACCTTTCCCTTCCACTAGCACCAATCTTACAGAACATTTTTTGACCAGTTTCACTTGTGAGCACTACTTGTGTGTGACACATATGACATCAAGTCCATGATGTTCCTGCCTAGCAGCATATGGCACCTTTCTATGCCAGACCAACCTGGTGATGTCACAATGTGCCCTGAGTAAGACTGGTGCCAGGGAAATCCCAGCTGTACTGGCTAAAGAAGGGTGAGGAGCAGAGACATCTTGTGCTGGGAAGGAGAACTGAAGAAGGGGCAATCCAACCCTGATGGTTTCCCTGGGATTTACCATTGGTCTGCTGGCTCTGCTCTTGGTCATTTACTGCCCAATCTTCTTTAATGCCTTCGTGCTACTGAAAAGCCAGCCCAAGAATGGACAGTGGGAGGGAAACAGTCCAGGTGCAGGTGAGAGGATGGGCTGAAATAAAAGGATGAGAAAGAGAAGGCCTGGAGAGCAAATAAGGGTGGGAAATTAAATGGGGTGGGGACATAGAAGCTTGGCTTTACAAAGACAAAAGCAGTGCCTGGCTTCTCTATACCTCAGTTCACCTTATAAAACAGCAATACTCAAAGTCTCCTCTTCCTGGATGACCACTTACCATCCTGCTGCCATTGCATTCACTTAGCAGGGCAAAGGGAGAAAAGATTAGACCAGATCTGCACACTCACATCCCCACATATCAACACTTGGGAATTATGAGGATGCTATGAGGAGGGTGAGCACACAGGAATGCTGAATGAGGAAGATTAGAAGCAAGAAAGAGACAAGGGAAGCTGAGAATGGAAAGGGGTACATATGAAAAGCTGCTTGCTGTGGAGGAGAAAATGAGAACAATAAGGGTGAAATAGAGCTGAAAGGTTAGAAAGCAGGGAGAGAAAAGGAGGGAAGTAAAAGTGAGAAGGATAGAAGCATGAAAGAGGAGGACAAGCAAAAAGCTGACATTGTCCCTACCCACCCCTGGTTACAGGCTGGGAGCAAAAAGAGGAAAGATTTGTGGCCTTGTCATCAGGGGAAGGAAGGGAGACAATCAACATGGTCCAGCACGACGACTCACAGAACCTGAGCAATTCAGCACTGAAGGACCTGCCGCTGGGCTTGGCTCTTTCCCTGAACACTGGCAGCATTCTGCTTTTGTTTTATGTGTGAAGCATGAAATCCTTTTGATGGTCAAGGACGATAATTTGAACACCTGTGTTTCATGGTCACTTACTAGGCAGCATGGCTTCTCTTCATCAACCACATCCCGGGAAACTTGCAGCTGCGGAGAAGGGCAGGGATCTTGTGCACATATTGAGAGTGTTTTCTTCTCTTGAGAAGCACAATAAATTGTGAATCCAAGTCTCATGCAATATCTTTCTAAGCCATGCCTTGCCCTTCTTGTGCTTCCTGTATCTTCTTTGTGTAAAAACATCATAGTAATAAATAAGAATAGACTCAAGTGACCCTCTCTTTTAAAAAGAGCATTTATAAATTCATCATACGTTGTAAGAACAAGAAAGTCAGGAAGTCCTCTCCCTGTACACTTAAGGTAGACACAAGAAAAGTTAGAGACTCCTCAAAATGCAAGCTCTCAATGGATGTTGCTTTTTCTAAATGAAGAAGCTAAGTAGTCTCAGTACACTGAGATAACTTCTGCATGAAACAGAAGGTGTGGTACAATGACAGTTGGTATTAGCATCTAAACCAAAACCAGCCTGGACATGCTTCCAGGACAAAGATGGTTAAAGGAGTGGAGCAAGAGTATACCCTGTTTAAATGGTGGAGATAAGACTAAAACCATTTTAATTTTTTTTTTTTTTTTATGATGGCTAAGTAAATTATTTTGAGGTATTGTTATTTTTGACTTGTGAAGTTCAGTACAGACACAGAACAAACAAACAGCCCTGGTCAGAAAGAGTTTGCAATCAAAGGATTTTTTTTTTTTCCTCTGAGGTAAACATTTTATTAACACTATAGTTAGTTAGTTAAAATTAAATCACCCAACACTCTGTTCTTGGAAAATATTGTGCTGGGCAGTACTTGGGAAGGAGTAACACAGTTATTGGCATTGACACAATTTTACAATGCTTATAGTGATAAAAGATATTTCCATTTGTCATCATCTACTCCACAAACGATCCCCAGGCAAGCCAACATACTATGGAAAATGAAAATGCTCCCACAATCAAGAACGGTTTGAAGAGTATGCAGAAGGTAGGAGTATGTTGTACACTTATTAACTTTGGTAAATCTTAGAACATTAGTATAAATTTTCTAATTATCAGAACCTGAAATTGATGTAAGTACAAGGTTGCTCTTGAGAATGTGATTTAAGCACTTCCCTTGCTACCCTAAAATTTATTACTTCTTACTCTTCTTTTCCTCTAAAGGAAATTCATACCTGAAATTCAATTTCAGGTACAAAGTAAAATCCTACAGCAGCTTTTCTCCTCTGGATGGTAAGTGTTTACAAACATAGAGAGGAGAGAGAATCTTATCTTTTGGGATAAGAGAATTAGGTTCAGGATCCAAAGAAGTTCTTGGAATTCTAATTGCTCAGTCTTCAGAAACTTCTAGAAATGCCTGTTGACTGCCCCACACTCTCTACCATACTTTTAAACCTACATAGAGACTTAAAAAAGAGAGTCTTTATGGAAAAGAAAGAAAGAAGAGGATCTGTTCTCAGCATCCAATCCTCCTTCCACCAAAGAGAATGCTTTCCTCTTTTGTTTCTTAGGAGTTTTGCTGATGAAACAACCAACCAACAACAACAAAAACCAACAGGGAAGGTCTTCAGTAACTTTCCTTATTAAGTGACTTTCAGACTAGAAGCTAGAGCCACTGAGTCTTTCCTAGTACCTATCTCTATCTATTGGCAGAAGAGAAGAGGATTCTTCCCTCTCTGGTAACCACAAGTGTGATTTTCATAGTAACCCACTATGAACTTCCCTAAGAGCCAATCTTCTATGAACAAGTCTTAGAGCTCCAGCTTATTGCCCTGTCCATGCACCATGACTATGAGGCTGCTGGAGTAGACAGAGCAGTGTACTGAACAGAGACACTAATAATGTCCTGTTGACAGCTCCTCAGCAGTTGTTGTCTGCTAGACACTGGCTAGTCATCTTGCTGCCTTGGGACTTGCTCAGCCCTAGAGCTGTCACACCTGAGGCAGAGTGCTGAGAGCAGCAGGAGACCCTTTTCCCTTAAGAGCTCAGTTTAAGAATTTTGCTGCCATCAACTGTTGAGGATCAAATAACAAGAAAAAGGAAGGTAGAAGAGTGAAAAAGAGCACCTTAGGGGCGCTGAGAAGATGGTCATACTTTCGTGGCTCAGGCCTTCCTCTCCCTGGGATCATATCTCTCTTCATCCCTTTCCTTATAGGTTACCAGATGTGACACTTCTTGTCTGGGTTCATTGGGGATCCACTGAAACAGCGGAACTGCTTGGCAAAATCCTGGCTGTTGCTGACAGGCCCACAGACACGAAGTGGCAGGGGACTGTGCAGTTCCGTGTTCAGGGAAGACTGTAGTTTCTCAGGATCCAGGTGTCCACACATTGCCTGAAAGGAAGCAAAACAGAAAAGTCATTTGGGCTGGAAGTCCTCCTATGAGCAAGACCTAAGGCAAACCACACCTCTGCACATGTGACTGAGGCTGCTGGAGCGACAAAGGAAGCATGGCATGGGTGCCAGCAATGTTCAGCTCTTGCTCTTTACCACCTCAGTTTTCTACTCTTTTCCCTTTCCTAATTTTCTTATTTGACAAGCCAGCTTCTCTTTTTCTATACTGTGTAGTTCAAAATACAAGGAATTTAGACCACCTTGGAGTTTAGGCACATGCATCTTGGGCTTAATCTGAAATAACACAGATGTAGTCTCAGTATCTAGATTCAGCTTCTTAAGCAAAAGCAATGAGTCCTCGTGGAGAAAGGGGAGTACTGACACAACATCCCATCACTGCTTTAGAGATGGGGGGAAGGTTATGTGACTTTACTGGTGTTGCACTGGCAATCCGTCTTGAACCTTGTTAGTTGAGTCTTTATTCTGTGACAAATGATGCAGTAGCTGCCAGATACCCTCTGAAATGCAAATCTTGCCACCAAGACCCAGAAATTTGTGATTTCAGAACTGCTTTTCCACAGGTTGCTCTGACCTGATGTTGATACACGCACAAATGTTTCCATTTGCACAATTACAGTGACTTGTAAGGGTGTGACTTCTGGGGAGAGAAACCCAACCATCTGTCCTGAGAAACTCAACTGCACTACAGTGCACAACTCTGTACGACTTAGCACAAAGCCTCAAACCAGGTTCCCAGGGAAACTGCAAACAACATGTAAATGTTTCTCTAGTTCTCTCTTTCTTTCACTATCAGTCACCTAGAATGACATGACATCTGGCTATTCACCATGACAGAGAGACAGCTGAAGAGATGCATGCCTTTTCCAGTCAAATTCTACTTTCCGTGTGTTAAGATTGCTGCCAAAAGCAAAAAGCACTCAGAAGCTAGGAATGAAGCATGCTTTCTCTGACACAGCTTGTCTGCTACAACTAAATTTTGGTAGACTTCAGAGTTTTGTAAAAGATATAATTGCAGACAGGCCCTAAATTAGCTCTGAAACCCATAGCAGGTTAGGAGCCCTGTTGGTAAAGTTTAGCTTTCTAAGTGAGATTCTCTATCTCCCAGAAACAGCCATTCCCAGTTCTGTGAAGAGGGAAAAAAGTGATTGAATATTGAAAAAGACAATATGTGATAATGTAGAAGACAGTGGAGAGGGACAGAGGCATGTGACTAGCTTAGAATTCATTACATGAGCAAAACTGAGGTAGAAAAGCTGGTCATAAGAAAGTCCAATCCTGGGTAAAACCTTCTCTTGTTTGTGCTTTTTCATCCAATTCTTATAAGCCTGCGGAGAGAGGAAATTAATAATAACAACCATCCCTTCAGATGAAGTCCCAATCCCACATTTTTTGTCAGTAAAATACATAAATCTAACACATATTTAGTAAATTAGCAAGTTTGCATCTCTCTTTCTCCTCACCCTGAGGCTCCCTGCTGCTGGCCATTACTGTAATGACTCTAAGCTAGGAGAACCACAATGTAACCCTTTTGCATCCCATTTCTGACAGTCCCCACCCTCCTCATAACAGAGATGTGATGATTACACTGTGAAAAAATTAATCTCACTTTCAAAGAAATTCACAAGTAATTGACTAAAAATCAAAAGCCTTTACCTCTTTGTGCAAGAGTATAACAAATACCACCTGAGACCTCAACACCTCAGAGCACTGTACACTCACTAATTAAACTGTTGAACTGCATAAAAAAAATGAAAACTTCCTCTCCAAAGTATTGCTGAGAACATTGTTATGGCATCATCTGATCTCTGCACAGAATTCTGGTTCATGTCTCAGCTTAGTTCCTCAGGTATAACATAAAGATATAAATAACAGCATGCTTTGGTGTGCAGAGCACATATAGGGAACAAAGCCCCACCACAGAGCTGGTGAAGAGGAGAAATGGTCTTACATGGAAGTAATGAGATTATGAATAGAGCTTTGTGAGGAATAGCAGATCCTTTGTCTGGAATAGCAGATAACATGCAGGGCACTTGCTGCTCTGGCACAGGTGTGCAAGAAATCCAGAACTGGAGCAGCAGAGCAATCTTGTGACATGGCAGTTGAGTTGTGTGGTGAGACTGAGAGCAGAAGAGCAAGTAGACTACAATACCTGGTAAGCAATGGTGAGACCTCCAGTGTCAGCTGTGTTCTCCAAGAGTGTAAACGTACCATTGACCTTAATGTCAAAGCTTTCATACTGTTCAACCAAGCAGTCTATTGATCTCTGTAGTGCACTCATGTTGCATGTAAGACAGCCCCCAGGCAGCACTGTGGAGAAAAAAAGGTCCTAGAAAGTAAAGGTACTTCAGGCACTCACCTCACAGTAACCACAGAGTTTTCTTCTTAGTGAGAATGGCCTGGAATGGGTTTTCCTTGACTCCATCTACTTTCCTGATATATGTCTACATTGAAATAGGGACCAAAATTTAAGATCCCCTGGAAAAAAAAAATATCCATGAGGGCCTAGAAGCTTGAAAGAAAGACACCAGAGCTGGTACCCACCATAACGATAGAATGCATGCAGAAGTTCATGCGCCATGAAGACCCCAATGGCTCCAAAGTTCACAGCGCTGAAAAATAAACATCAAAGAGTGGTTTTGAAAAGAAAAAGAGGGCAGCCACTGAGCACAGCTGTGGTCTGCACAGGAGCATTTCACTCTGAGGGCACAGGAACACTTCCTGTTTATTGCATGTGCTGCTGATGTGGTACACTGTAAAAATGCAAGTCCGAGTGTAAATGACTCCAAATGATGGCTAGCAGTATACTCCAGGCTTGCACTGAAGTATTCACAGCTTATAACCATCCAAAATAATGAAGAGTCTGTCCTTATTAACTCTACTGACATGGACTGTTGTTGAGAAACAGCCTTACTTACCCACTGCTGCTTGAATGCTGTAAGAGCAGGATTGCTGGAGATGCAATCTTGCAACAGCTCTCTAGTGAGAAGTGATAGATAGAACTGGCAAGACAAAGTAAAATCCTGAAGGTCTGGGTGCTTAGCATCTCTCTACAAGCAAGAGGTTGTCCCAGAGAACTCCAGCAGTGCTTCCCAGTCAGAATTTCTATGATGCCACTAAATTTACCACTAGTCACACAAGAGTACCCTCACCATGCCTTTCCATATCATGAAATTTTGGGCTCATTCTTTCATTACACACACTGATTACTGCTGCTGAGGCATGAAATTATGGCAGTAGATCATTATTACATCACTGGAAACCCAGTAGGAGCTGACAAGAACAGAGCAGCTCATCTTTTAGAGCTGCTCTTTCAGAAGCTCTGTAACTTACAATTGTTGCCCAAGAGAAGTTGCGGATGCCTCATCATTGGCAGTGGTCAAGCTGGACAGGCTTTGAGAGACCCAATCTAGGGCAAGGTGTCGCTACCCATGGCACGGCAGTTGGAGTGGGTATCTCCCAAGATCCCTTCCAACCCAAACCATTCTGTGATTCTATGATACTTGTACTGCTTTGCTGGCTTGCTTTAAAAAGTCTCCTCACAGTCATCAGAATTGGCTTTTGTCAGTTAAGTTTAAGCTTTGGAGCACCGTCTGTGAAAAATGCAATTGTGCCAGTTCACCAAGAGCTGGCAAGGTTTGACTTATCAGTCCACTCAACTGGGATGACAGGGAGAAAAACATATTTTACTGACAATGAGCATAAAAGGAATAAGAAGCTGTAAACACTTTTTCAGAGAGGAAGAATATGGTGGCAGCCCATACCACTGGAAGCATTTTCTTTTTCTATTTTGAATTCACACCTATCTGCCTTGAGAAAAAGGGTTTTTTTCTCCCCTTTACCATGTCTTTCTGAGATGGAGTAAGAAAGAAGTTACAGATAGAGATATTAAATTTATTCCTGGAAATACAATGCATCCAATGGGCTACATTCAGATTCCACTTTTGTAGATACTCCATACCTGGGAAACTCCACATGGAAAAAAGGGCTGCGGAACATTCCAGCAGGGAAGACCACCACGTGGTGCCTTATTGAGTAGTAGGAATGCACACTCCAAGGGGACACTTGCCAGCTAAAAGCAGAAAAGGAGAAATGAGAGAATGCATTAACTCCTTTCCTCCAGTGGGCTTGCACAATGGTCTGCTCAGCACAACTGTGATAACAGCAGCACCTAATGATGAAATTGACATCATCTCCAGATAATTCACACTATCTCCAGATAATTCACACTATCCCCAGATAAAGATGTTTGAAATGGACATTCACTTGTTGACAGGTAGTCAGAGCAGCTCAGCTTTTGTACTCATCAAGAGATTCACCTTCACAACTCCCCTGTCTAGTAAGTTAGGATTAGTAACCTCCTGTGAAGGCCTGCACAGAATACTCTTCAGGCAGAGTAAGGTCCCAAGTACTTCTGTCAGCACTCCCTGCCTCTGAAGCATTCTGTGCTCTGCCTCTGAGGTGACCCTGATAGCATTCACATCATCACAGTGCTCTGTTGTTTGCTTTGCTGCAGAGTCCAGGAGAAGCAGCTATCCTCTTTACACAGGGGTTCACAGGGTGTCTGGGGCTCCCTCTGCAATAGTGAGGGGTTTTGGTAGCATGAGCTCAAGCTTTGGGACCCATGCAACAAAAAAGACTTGAGCTGGCAAAGGCTCTGGAGGAGCTAGCACCAGACTTGGTAGAGTTAGACAATGATTGGACTTGATGATCTTAAAGGTCTTTTACAACTGAAATGATTCTGTGATTCTATGAGTACAAGACAGGCTGACAAAGTCAAGGCTTTTTTGAGCAGGATGCAGCAATGCAGCCTTGCAGCAAAGGCTAAGAGCATCTTGTGTTAGGAGAAGTGCCACTGGCAGATCAAGAGAGGCTATTAGGCCCCTCTCTTCAAGACCGGTAAAACCACACCTGGAAGTTCTGTGTCCAGTTTTGCCTCCTGGCCTGGCCTGCCCTCCCTCTTTTTCCCTAGTAAAAGACGGATACAGGCATACAACTGGACACAGTCCTGAGTGACCTGCTCCAGCTGATCCTGCTTTGAGCAGAAGGATTGGACTAGGTGATCTCCACAGGTACCTTCCAACCTCAGTTGGTCCATGAATATGTGGTTCTGACACTTACTCATCCTGTGACTGATGGTGAAGGAGTTTCATGTAGGAATTTTCCCTCAGTACTTTCAAGCAAGCCACCACATTGAGGAAAAAAGTGTCTTCTTTTATCTCCACCTGGAGGAGGAAGCAGGCAATATGACTGTCACAGGGCATGAGAGAGGAATGAATTGGAGAGTAGGAGAAAGAAAACTCTCACAGGTCAAAAAAGGGTTCAACAAAAGCCAAACCAATGGAATACTTGTGGGGTTTTCTCTCCCACTTCTGAAGATCTTCAATTTAAGACATGACAGGAAAGTTATTTGCAGGCCAAACAGAAAATGCAAGCAGGTCACCGGCAATCTCTGTAAGCCTAGGCACTCTAAATAGAAGACCACACAGGCAGCAATATAAAAGCAACAGATAAAGGTTCTCTGGACCCATCCATTCTCAGAAAATGAACAGCAGGAAATAAGCATTGCTCCAGAAGTCAGAGCCTCTTTGAGCAGCAGGCTGCACAGCAGTTTGTACAGGTAAAGTGCAATAATGAGGCAGGCATGTTTACATTATCAAGCTCACATTCTGATATTCCAGGTTCACTTTGGCAGTCTGGAGTATGTGAGCTGGATAGCCAATCTGCACTTGCACTGTGGAAACCTAGAATAAAAATAAACAAACAGAAACGTGACAGATAAGAGGCTTTACATACTGGAGGTCCTCTTTAAACTCTGGTTCTGAACAAATCAAATATGATCTGTGAATCAGCCCTTCAAAATGACAGATACTTTGTTTTAACAAGGTGTCTTCTCTTGATACTCTGTTCTCTTAATTCAATGACCTGAGGCATAATGTTCTACTCTTATCTTCCTGGCATTGTTCTCTGGCATTCAGCTTTACAGTTTTTAACCTCTCTAGGTGTACCTCAACACAATTCAGAGTATCCATGGACAACCACTGAGACTCTCGCTGTCTACATACTGATGCGTGGTCACCTGTGTTAAAGGCACTCATAAATCCACCTACAATTTTCATTGTTTCTAAGAAATCTATTTAAGATTGTGTGCCTGTAGAAGCAGGCAGGAATATGTGAAGCTGCAGGCCCCTTTCATTCCTTCTCCAAAGGCTGCAGAGAAAGAAAGGCTTCAGTAACTTCTGCCTTCTGCACATACCAAGCCTTTAGCCTCTTGGCGAGTCTGGTCATCCATCCACTCCAACTGATCCAGTCGGCTATGGAGGGCATCTTGGATCTCAGAGAACATCTGCTCAGCCTGCAATGGAGAAAAGAAGGCATGGTCAGAACTGCAGAAAAATATTATTTAGGCTTAGCTATCATTTCCCAACAGAATGATTAGGGGGGATTTGTCTTCGTGCGATGTGAGGAGGTTTCCATTTCTATGATGGTTTAGTTATTCAGAGGTTCCTCACAGGGCTCACTGTTTGCTCCCACACACTTTTTCATCTTACTTCTCACAATAACTGAAAAGGAAATGATTCTTTTTCATTCAATCCCTGTTGGAACAGGAATGAATCAAATGATTGCCCTACTCCTTGAGTGAAACAAAAATTCAGTATCCACAACTATTTCATGCTGCTGTCTTCCTTCCCAAAGTTATGGCACTCTCTCTCCTTCACAAAACCATGTTTGGGTCATTCAGCTCTGTGCTTTACTACAGATAACCTTAATTTCCCCATTATCTTTTCTTGGAGTTATTTACTCTTGCCACTTCATAAACTGCAGACTCTGCTAATGTAGTGCCTACACTAACTTCCCTCAAAAGAAAAAGGAACTCTGATCATCAAACGGGAAAAAAAAATCTTTTCCACACTGCAGTCTTTTATTGTGGATGCACTCGGGATGTTTTAGCATTGATTTGTTTCTGTGCAGCTGCTCATATGGTGGATTAATGGCTTTGCAATTGAAATTCTTACTTAAATATGTGAGATTGGTGATGAGTACTGCTGATGCCAGCTGTCATTCCAGAAAGCACACTGAGATTGCTTGCACCTGTCATAGGTATTGGTGCTGCACACTTGACTTTGCTAAGAGTTGAGATAGAGACAGTAACTGGTATTTTAGTAGTGATTATTCTGACAATGACAGCAACATCTCATTGTCCCCAAAAGGAGCCAAAGTATACAAGTACAGGAATATGGGACAAGATGCAAAACCTACACTTGATTTTCCTGCTCTGATGCAGTCTTAAGCTGACCTGTCAGAAAAAGAAAGAGATGAAGCTGAGCTATGATTGGGGTTAAGAGGATGAATACCTACAAGTTTCTTGGTCTGCTGAGGGAAAATTTCTTGCACAATCATCTGCCCTAGAACTGGCTCAAAGAAAGAGCTGGTGTCAGTCAAGCACTTCCTCCAACGCTCAGCAGGGATCTGTAGAACAGAGAAAGAAACAGAGAGGTATGAGAGTGAGGACAAAGAGACAAGCAGACAGCAAAATGATACATAAACACAGTAACATACACACTGCTGTCTAAAAGGGACAGCAGCCAGGGGAAGGGATGTAGCTCCCTTTAAGCTGCTTGAGAAAACTTTAATCAAATCAAACCCTGATTGCCTCATGATTTACTCCACTTACTTTCACACAAGATGAATATTCCTATGCTAGCTGAGACAAATACATAGAAGAAAGGTGACCATCCTTTCATTGTTCCCTACCCCCTGATGCAGTGCACTTTGCTCTGTAAAGTTTCGGTGGTCATGTCTGCTCCCACACTGCTTCAAGAAAAAATAAGCATTTCATGACCTAGTGAGAGTAGTTTTCCTCCCCAGATCTAAGAAACTCCATCTGGACAAGGCATCAAAGGAACATACCAAAACCCCACATGTGCTAGGCTGCTACTGGGGAGACTGAAGAAGGTGCTTAAAGGCTAACTCACCATTCTAGATCCCGTTTTTCCATAAAGAATCTTAGACAGCTCCAGGCGTGCCTCTTGGAATCGACTGTCAAGGGCTGGGGAGAGATTCCCAATCAGACAAACAAGCATATAAATATGAAGGACCCTGTGGGAAAATGACATTTCAAAAGACTGGAGATTGAAGCCTGGTGACTGTGAACACAGAGGTGTAGCAAATGTGAGAAGCACTGTTTACGCAGAGGAATCCCAGTAAGCTGAACAATGACAACAAAGCCTTCTGAATGAGCTACAGCCCTGGCTAGCAAAGCAGGGTGATTTGCCATGACTCAGCCAAGGAAACTGTCCCCAGAGCACCAAAGCTCAAGGGGTAACTGGAGGCTGGGGCAGAGGTTTCTCTATGGGAAGCAGGTGATAGCATTTTTAGGACTGGGTGAAACTTCTTGTAGAATAATTTGAGTGCTCTGTGGGATTCTGCAAGACTTATGTAGTGTTTATGATAAAGACCAAAGGCAGGGAAACAAAAATCGTGCTAAATTGGGAGGATCATGCTTGGGAAACAGAGAGAAAAGGTGCTAAGAGGGAATGGTTGAGCCTAACCTTCAGGCTCGCTAGGACATCAGTCTGAGTGAGCCCTGCACATGCTCATAAGAATCTGTCCTATCCTGTTAAATGTTATTTTAAAATTACATTCTGCTCTCTGTGGAGGGGCATGGGATGAGATATTTGAGAGACAAGGAGCCTGGGTTGACTGCTGGAGGGGTTTTGACTCAAGATAGCCACTGGAGTCAACAGGAGTCTGAATTTGTTATTGGAGAGCCTAAAAGTTTGAACCAAGTACTGGAGACATCATCTTGCATGTGAGTGTTTGCAACAGGAAGAGATCAGAGTACCAGCAACCAAAGTAGGGCTGCAAGACTCAGGGGCTCATGTATACAAGTGCCAGCAATTGCAGACAGCAAGGGATCTTGGGCCAGCTTCTGGACAAACTGAAGATACTCTGAATATGTACACATACATATTTCAGCAGTAGAAACCAACCCTCTCCACATGGAGAGGAGTGTTAGGATCAGGCTGTCTGAGCTGTTCATATCTGTAGGAGTGCTATGGGTGAGTGGGTGCCAGTAAGTGCATTGTATTCCATCCCTGGGTGACACATATAGTGATAGAGACAGCTACAGATCTAGATCTATTTATACCTGTGTACACACATAGTCTATGCATATGCAAGCCTCTTGGGATTATTTGCTAAGCCTTAGTACTGACTGAATACATCAATATAGAGCCACAGCAACCTTGCAAAGGTAAAGCTTTGGATTCAGCAGACCTCCTTAATTTATGGCACTTTAAGTTAATATTTCTTGAGCCACAAACAACTACAATCATAGATAGTGACTCCTACCTTCCCTTGTGCCATTGTTGGATGATCTGTGACATGCCTCTTAAGTATTCCATGTCATGCACTGCAATTGGCTGAGAGAGGTTGATTGGCATAGGATGGAAGACAGCCTGGAGACATGACAGCCAGTCAATAGCAGGTGCTTTTTCCTAGAAGTAAAACAAAGCTTACAAGCTGAACTACGAATCCAACATGACTGACAAGAAATAACAGGGAAACTGGGATAGTCTCATTAATACTTTCCCCAAGTTCAAGTGTTCATATGATGTGGGTATTGATTACAGCACAAGAGAAATCACTTTTTTTAAAAAAAAAATTGAATCAGCACTGAAGAGGGGAGAGAGTTGTAGGCTTGTAAAGTACAAGACTGTGAGTTCATAGGTTATTTAAAGCTCAATAGCCTCCCAAGTGTAAGTTGCAAAAGAATGACATCTAAACAGAGTGTTTGTGTGTTTCTTGGTCTGGTTCTTCAGTATGTGAATATCACAAGTAATTGTGCTGCTTGGGTTCTAAGGCATAGGTACCTGTAGCTCCCTAATGGTAGTGTGAAAGAAGAGCATCCCCTTCTCTTTTCTTTCCTGCAGCGGGGTGATAGCTCGCTGGAGGTTAGAGATGAAGGACAAGAGGAGGGAAAAGATATCAGGGGGGCCATCCTGTGGCCTTCCAAGTAGGACCCCGAGTTTGTTCAGATATGAGAGATACACACGGAGAACCTGCAATACAGAGCACATGACCAGCAGGAGAAAATTAGCCACTCCATCCATTCAACCACCTCCCAGCCAAGCATCTTGACCATGTAAGCTTCAATCATTCAAAACCACTGCAGCCCCATCCCTGAAACTGTCTTCTTCACTGCAACAACCTTACTGTATGCTTTCATGTGGAATACAGTTGGTAAAGTACAGCTCCTCCCTCAGTGAAGAAAAGAGAATTCTCAGAGGGTCCTTTCTGTCTGAGCTAACTTTAAATTACATCAAATAACATAATAATTCTAGAGATGTAAACCTGCTGTCTCTGGAGTCAAAGGAGAGAGATCTAATGGTATAATGAACCAGTATTTTTGATGGAGAGAAAATGCCAGCTTGCTTCTATGCTAATGAAGTATCAAAGGAATGCTTAGACAGGTAGACAGGTTTTTTAAATTCTTATTATTTTGAGTTCTCTTCTGAGAAACTGCTCAGGTTTTGACAAAGTCCAGAAAAATGATAGAGCTGTGACAAAATGAACATTGTTGCAGGTCAAAGAGATTGTTTGGCTTGGGTTAAAACATTTTAAAATTACTTTTAAAATATTAGCTATTCCTCCCCTGAATACAGACATTTTAAGTTATGAAGCCTTCCTTTGGACCAGAGCAATTCTTTTTTAAGCTTTCATTCAAGGTAAAACCCAAAGGGGGGCCCAGGTTCATAAAGGAAAATGATAACATTCTACTTCTACACTAGAAGTTTAAAACCTGGCATCTAAAATGGGTTACATTTTACAAACTGTCTCTCTGGGAAAGCAGAAAGTTTTGTAAAGAATTCCTTCTGGAGACATTTTTAGAGGTCACTAACCGTAACCCATGGAAGCAGACCACTCTGAACCAGGAGAGCCCTACACCAAGGAGCTATTTTTACCTTTCTTCAGCCTCTGATATGTTACCTCAAGATAATTGGTCTCTTTGAGTTTACTCTCATGTGGCATCTCGAACTCAGGATGGTCAATCTGCAAACAGGAGAAACACATTGCTGCTTCCCAAAGCACTGGAAACATGAGGGTGTGCTCGACAGGCTGCCTTACTTCCTGTGTCACAGCATTTAAATTGCTTTGACTTCTGGAAAAGGTTTACTATGCAGTTTTGGGAGAGCTATCCTATTCTGAAGCTCATTACAAATCTGCAGTGACTGATACTCAAATGTCAATCACATCATGACATATTTTGACACAGTGCACTGGTTTTGGCCGGGACGAGAGTTAAATTTTTTCATAGTAGCTTGTATGGGGCTGTGTTTTGGACTTGTGATCAGGACAGTGTTGATAACACAGGGATTTTTAAGTTGTTGCTGCACAGTGCTTGCACAGAGTCAAAGCCTTTTCTGTTCCTTTTACTGCCTTGCCAGCAAGCAAGCTGAGGATGGACAAAAGGTTGGGAGGGGACAGCAAACACCAACTGACCAAAGGGATATTCCATACTGTGTGTCACCATACTGAGCCATAAAAGTGAGGATGAAGCAGGTTGGCTGGGACTGCCATTGCTTGGGAATTGACTGGCAGTGGTTGGTTGCTGGTGAGCAATTTGGGCCTTTTTTGCATCACTTCTTTTTGTTTGTTTAATTATTAAACTGTCTTTTCATTTCAACCCATGAGTTTTCACA
Source organism: Indicator indicator (assembly GCF_027791375.1). Lineage (NCBI taxonomy): Eukaryota > Metazoa > Chordata > Aves > Piciformes > Indicatoridae > Indicator > Indicator indicator. The sequence goes on from NC_072023.1 coordinate 17,434,845, forward strand.
CTTTCACCCTTCTGATCTTCTTCCTTATCTCACAGAGGAGTTAATAAATGAGCAGTTCCATGGTGCTTAGCTGCCTATCAGGCTAAACCCACCACAGCAAGCTGCAAACTTCACAGGTCTCTGTGTGTATTAAACACTGACACTTCAAGTCAGTTACTGAATCAGTAGCAAGGACCAGACCCTTCCACAATGAAGTACAGTCTGCACTGTCAGACAGAAGAGAAGAGAGAAAGTATGCAATTTATTCTTCCTCATCCGCTCAATTTCCAAAATAAGTGCTTTTTATGCAATAAAAACAGGAAGCTTACTGAAACTTAGAAAAACATTCTTCAGAGAGGAACATAGGTTGAACTTGAGCGAGCCTGGGTCTCATGGGCTGCATAACTGACTCTTTATTCCCATTATTCGTTCTTTAGTTCACTCACCTGAATTATATTGGTCTTGAGGTCAAAAGGATCGGGTCCCACACGCACTCTGAAGAAAGGAAAGGTACCATATCTGCCCATGAGAATCTGGAGAGTTTCATTAAAATCTTTTGCTTTCCCTGCATCTGTCATATTCCATCCACCAATCTAGAGAGGGAGAGAGACAGCATGAAAATAGGCGGGGAACCATGTGTTTGATGCATATTTGCAAAATCTTTATTTTAGTCCTATGAGCTCGCTCATTTTGACAACTGAGAAGCAACAAAACAAACAGCAGCGATGGAAACTCATGAAGATTTCTACATGTATTGTTGGCTTTAAAAAGATCTTGCACTTAAGTAAAGCAATAAACTGCAAAATGACAACAGGGAAAGGAATTATAATCATCAACAGAACACAGTGTCCAGGAAAAAAAGCAGGAGGGAAGAGGTCTAATTTTTCTAAAGTCATCCAGAAAGACAATCAGACAGATCCCACCTCCCCAACCAACAATTCACAGAAGCGCCTGCAGGCACTCTTCCTTCTGCTAGAGGATTCTAGATCCTCTTGAAGACAGGGCATAAATGGTCTTTGCTGGCAGAAAGATATACAGCCCTCCCTGGCACTGAGGGGAGACTCCCAGAATGAAAAGAGAAACATTTTCCACTTTAAGTCTGAAGTAATGAACAATCATCGAACCTCACACACAAGATGTTCCCTAATCTGTAAATTGGATCCTGTTGAACTGAGATAGAAAGTGAATCCTCTTTACAGTCTAGGGTTTTGTACATAAATAAATAATATATAAGGTCATGAGGAATGATTCAGGTGCCTCACATCAGAAAATCAAATCTTGAAGCAGCATTTAAAGCTGGATTTATCACTTCGAAGTTGTTTTGTTAACCATGAGCTTATTCCAGGGACATATGCTAGCAAAATTCCATCATGCAGGACTATATGACTCTAGCTTCACACTTTCCTTTCCTCTGCAGGAATTATCCTCTGGAAGGAGAGGAAATAGCACAAATATTCACCTGATTTAGGAGGTCCTTCAATGGTTGACTTCCTTGGGATTCTATCTGTTTGGTATCCATGCAGGAGCGATAGAACTGGATGGCTTTCTCCTTGGCTGAGCCTCTTATCCCAAGCTGTGGGCCCTCTGAAGAAAAACCCAGAGATTAAAAGCTAAGTGGTTAAAAAAAAACCACTGGGGCAGCGTCAGAGTAAAGTTGTGAGAAAACATTATACCGCACTTTGATTCACACCAGCTCAGTAAATGCATCCATACTTTTCATACTTCCAACAGCTACTCAAAGCAAGAGACCTAGTGCCTTGACCCCTCCTGAAGCCAGGTATGTGAGCATCTTTGCATTGGAACAGCAGCAGAGCAGGCAAGGAGTGTGCACCTAAGATTCAGTCCCATGTGGCACCAGGACGTGTGACCAGACTGCGCACTTAGGCACAGCAGGAAGGGTCTACTTTGACAAGGCAACAGGAAAATGGTTTGAGTTGCTGTCAGCATTTTGAAGTGTGACTTTCATCACTTGGCAAGAGGAACTAAAATGTTTAAGATGCAGCTATTGTAATATGACATGCTTGAGAATAAATCTATACCTGTAATGACAGAAGAATGAAGAGACTGGACTCAGTCCCTGTTAGAAACGAGTGTAGTCTCAGTTATCAGTGTTCTCAGCTCTGACTGAGGGAGATGCTGAAGAAAATACACCACTCATCTGGTCCTACCTAAAAGCCTTTTCAGGATCAGCTGATTTTCTTCCAACAACACATCAAACACATTCAGTGACTCTTCTGTGGTTCGGCTTGAGTCTTTGCCTTCCCAGCTGCCACAGGCATATTTGTAGAAATCCTCACAGGGGTCTACAGAGTTATTCCTAGAACTCAGGAGTCTGGCCAACAGTGTAAGACCCACCCCGACATCACAGGATCCTGGGCAGGAAGTAAATAGGAGAGAACTGAACAGTGAGAGTAAAGAGTGAGAACAATTGCAAACAAAAACAATGAGGAGTTATCTGTGGGACATTTGTCCCCCAGAGATTTAATTTTGTACAAACTCCTTTGCTTGCAGAGTGTTGAATTCCCTGTAAATTTTTGCTGAGTCTGGAATAAAGCGTGTTCTGTCTTTCACTTCTCAGGAAGATTGCCTTTGCACTTCATAGGAACATTCTTTACATGAAGAACAAGTGATCAGTGCAGAGGTGCTGCCTTCTGTTCATACTACCCAGGCAATCACCAGTTGGATTTTTCTGCCTTCTCAGTGTATTTGGCCAAATGATAAACAAGAAGCAACTGATGGTGTCAGCACATGAAGAAAAAGAGGGACATGTCACAGAGAAAGTAAGGAGATAAAAACATGAAGGGAGATGTTCAAGCATGGGAAACATTTCTCCACAATGACATTTGTCAGAATAAGACAAAGACTTTCCAGCACATTTTTTTGATCTCAGGCTCCATCTAAGCTGCAATGGATACAGAGTCTCATTTTGGTTCAGTATCTTGTATCAACATCAGATCAGATCAATTATATACTGAAATAAGCCACTTGTAAATCAAAGTAAAACTTTTCATACCGTGGTTGCAAGAGCTGACATGGAAGAAGAAGGTAGGCAGAGAGGAAATGAACAAGATCTAAACTAGCAGTTTTCCCTTGGTCTCTGTAGTGAATGTCTCCCACATCTAATATGGGCCAAGGAGAAATGCTAGGTGAAGAGGCAAAAATGTTTATTTTTGAGCAGGGAGTGTCTGTATCCACCAATATCAATGCACCTTCAGTACTAAGCATTCTATATACACAAACCTGGACCACTCTGCAGACAGTTGCTCAGATTTGAAAGGCTGCTCTGTTCTCACAGTTCATCTATTAGCAAGAGACTATGACTTTTCTTTTTTTTGCACTGTGACTGCTCTGGTCTGTGGTAGAAAATTACGCTTATTCAGTCAGAGACATAAGGGTGGAGGAGGAGCTCCAAATCTCAGATTCCAGTTTCCTGGAGGGGACTACATATGGAGCATGACAAGGTGGTGAGTGGCAAGACAATATAATGATGCTCTTCCACAAAACTGGGCCCAGGCAGGCAGAGAAGGAGAATAGGTATGGAAACCTCTCTCCACTATGACTTAAGGAAGAGGCAATACCATGTAGCTTTTTTACACTAGTGTTATGATTCCTTGAGGTTCTGAAATCCTCTTCTTAACATAAATGCTAAGCCTAATGCACAATAGAGGCAGATAGGAGAGAAATGGGTCTTACAAATGGGGTGGATGAGGAGCAGGGAAAAGGATATCCCACATTATACCTAGACCACAAGTGATCGTGATGTAGGTGATAAGCAGTGTAAAGCCAATGAGAGTACTGAGAAGTGTGCACAGAAGTAGGCCTTTTCCCTGAAGGCATCGTTCTTTCTTTGCACCTGTTCTCAGCTCCTGGTCACAGGTCTGAAGAGAGAAAAATAGACAAACAGAAAATACGAAGAAACAAAAATTCATATTAAAGTTAGCACTGGTCATATAATCCACCTTCCACCTAATCTGCTTGAAAATAATTCACAGGACTAGTGCCAGAATGCCAACAGTCTTCTGATTCCAGCTGCCTGTACTCCCGGGGGCTTTCACATCTTCATTTCCCTGTCTTGTCCAGCTCCAGCTGTTGCACAATGATATGAATTATGCATCCAAAAGCCACCTTGCCATGAGGAGGTCTAGCCCTCCTTCTGGTTTATGGAATCACCTTATATACACCTCCTGAAGATATCAAAGCCTTTTTGAACCTATAGGGGCAACAACAGGATGTCTGGGACTGGTGGTTCTTTCTTCTGTTACAGTCTAGCGGCCTGAGCAATAATTTCATAACTCTCCTCAAGAAGTAACTCCTACATTTTAAGCCATCTAGTCCAGCTCAAGTGGAAGAAAAGATTTGCCCTATTATAAAAACTGTAGTAATGTGTAGCTCACAGAGACGATCTTGTATATAGACAGGTTTCATCCCACTTAAATATAGCTCTGTACATAATTAAGGCTTGTCTTTTGAGCCAGTGGAGAAGGCTAGGTACCTTCTGAGTACAGCTTCTGCTTGGAACAGGGAAAGAGGAGCCCACAAAAAAGCACCTGAGGGCTGGAACCCCTCTGCTATTGAGGACAGGCTGAGACAGTTGGAAGCGTTCAGCCTGAAGAAGACTCTCTCTGGGGAGACCTTACTGAGGTCTTTCAGTACTTAAAGGAGTCCTGTGAGGAAGATCAAGACAGACTTTTTAGCAGGGCCTCTTGTGAAAGGACAAGGGGTGGTGGTTTAAAATGAAAAGAGGAGAGATTCAGACAACATATAAGGAAGACATTTTCTATGCTGAGGGTAGCCCAGGTTGCCTAGAGAGGTGGTAGATGGTGGTAGACCCCTGGGAACATTCAAGGCCAGGTTGGACGAGGCTCTGAGCAACATGACCACAGGATGTTAGGAGCTGGAAGGGACCCAAGGAGATCATCGTGTCCAACCCCCCTGCCAGAGCAGGACCGTGCAATCTAGGTCAGGTCACGATCCTGCTCACTGCAGAGGGGTTTGACCTTTAAATGTCCCTTCCAGCTCAAAACATTCAATGATTCTATGATGGCTCTGTGATTCATCATTCAACTTGTATGAAGCAGAAGGACTTCATTGTGGTAAGTTCTGAGACCTGGTTGTCTCAGAAAGAATGCTCCATGTAGAGACAAGTGAATAGCTTGAACAAGCCTCTGAAAAAGGATAAAGAGGCGCCACCCCCTGATGGATTTTTTTCCTTCTGGGGTTCCTTTATGAGCAGGTGAGAAGATTAGTATTCACATGAAACTGAAGGTGAATGCAGTTTCCAGTGCAGTTTCAGTTCTTCCATGCTCTCTTTTAAGAACATGTAAGATTTCAAATTGAAATGGCTTTACCGTAGCTAAGTGAAATCAAATGCCTGCAATTGCACTAAAAGCTGACTTCTAATTGTCCTCATACTGGAATGAATAGTTTTGAATTTATGTACTACATGAAACATCCAATTCAAATGAGAGCTTGCCATAGGCTAACACAATTTGACAGGTAATGTTATGACTAAAGGAAGAACTCTTTGATGAAACTAAGGATTTGATTTTCCTTCACCATCTCCTTCTTTCTCTTAGGTCTTCCTGACCTCTACAGGAACGCTGCAGTTCCTCACCTCACATTTAATATTGTTGTAGAAGAATAAGTATGTAATTTTTGTGAAAATCAAGTGAATTAAAATTAAAATAAGAGGATCAAACGCAGGGAGAACTGGAGTTATTTTTGGTAACTATTTATCAGACAATTCATGGGTATTATTTTTCATCCAGTAGATTATTCATTAATTACTGGCTTTGGCTGTTCCCCAAATTGTGTTTATCATATCAGTAATGTCAATGACACGTTTTCAGGCTAATACTCCCCAAAACCTCAACATTTTCTTAAAATCATCTTTTGTCAGCAAGCAGAGAAGCAAGCCCATTAAATGCTATTTCAGAAATAATACTTTAATACCTGCTAACAGGAGAAACTACACAAAGCTTGCTGAACTGTACTATGGATGAGTAAAAGTTTTAAGCATAATTGTGGCAAAAAAAAATATTGCCTGATCTTTATCATGCAGAAGTATGAGGATGGATAGAGAAAGTAAAACATTTCTGCAAATCGTTCAGCCAGAATACTGCAGTAGAGCCACAGGTCTTACAACACAGAACACCTCTCAGCATAACAAAACACACCCCTTTTATTTCAATGTTATTTAGTTACATAGAAAACTTCACTTATCTCTGTTGCCCTTAAATCTTTTGCACATTTTAGCAGCCCTGAGCTAACAGTTCAGTTCAGTATGGTTTGTCTGTAAATATGCAATTAACACTTTGCTAGTTATTTACACAGGACTTCAAAGCAGGACAAGGATACCACACTGTGTGGAGAGTAATTAGGCTTGCTGTGTCATCCTCACATTCAGAAAACCACGTCATGGTTACCAGCAATTATTTGTGGTTCAAAGCATTTGCACATTTCTGCATGAGTACCTTCTTAAAATAATTTGTTGGAAATAACAGAGGTACAGCAAAAGATTCAAATAATCATATGATAATGATTATTATTACTTGTTGGTCAATGCTTCAAACAGATCTGGATACAACTTCAGAAGGGCCATTAGGATGAATAACAGGAAGGGCAAGAACCCCTAAATCCTCTCACTACATCCCACATCATGAATTCTGATCCCCTTCTGGATGCAAACTGTCAAAAGCTCAATTTCTCCAGTTCTCCAGGGCAATGAGCAGTGCAGCTGCGACACAGGGAATAAAAAAGAGGGGTTCAACAAAGGTATCTTAGCAGGCTGCAAGAGAAGCCTTATTTCCTTACCTCTGGAAGAGTCGTCATCCTTGTCACTGAGCAGGCTTTGCTCTTGTGCTCCCCACAGCTGTCACTGTTTACTTGTTTACTATCAGTCTTCTGCTCCAAGACACACCACTAAGTTCAGAGACAATCTCTTCTTCCCAGCTTGGCTGATTGCTGTATGGAGCTGAACAGAAAGGAAAAAAGGAGAAAAAGCTGTAAAGAAAATAGGAGGGAGGGAAATGGATAAGTCTCTGTAACTCTCCACCCACCTTCTCTTTCTGGTACCTCTGCTTCTCATAAAACTGTATTTTTTTTGCCCCCTTCTGCCTCTCCCTGTGACCTGTGTGTCTTTACGCCTCCTGGAGCTGCACTGGAATATTTTTGAACAGAAGTACGTGATTCTTTATCTCCCCCAGCCTCTTCTCAACTATTTGCTGCTATTTTTCTCTCCAACAACCCTATTATCCTGCCCACCCAACAAGCCTGTTTGGGTCTGATATTCTCACTGCTTCTGGCCTCTTTCAACCTGCTGCTCGAGGTCTGGAGGTTTCTGCCTATTGCAAGATATGGATTCCAGTGCTCCTCCTTCTACAAAGAAAGGCCAGTATGCTCAGTTTCTTCTTGCTTTCTCTCCTCTCCATCCAAAATCCATTCAAGGGGTGAACAAATCATTCATTACTGATTCTATTTGCAGCTGTTTGTTGTTTCTCAGGTGATGGCCATCTTGTGTGTCTTCACTTCCATAGGGATGCCTATTGTAAAGGGAGGGAAGTTTCTCTGCTTTGAGGGCTAGGAACCAGGATCACTTCCCTGAGACATTAAAGAGTAAGTAGTGAATATTGGGAGTTGAGGCCTTCTTGAATGGCAGCTGGGGGCCAAGAGAGGTGAGGGGACCACTTTGGAATCAGCTTCCAAAATGATAGAATGAGCACAATACCAGAACAGAACTGTTTGGCTCCCCACTCTGCTAGTCTCTCAGGGGAGTATGATGTCTTGGTTCACTAGTCTGAAGATAATTAGATACCTGTTCAACTGTTCAGAGCTTCCCAAAACTTTGGTCTCTCTCCTTACGTCCAAGTCTTTCAACCTTCAGCAATCTGATATATTTTTTCCTTGTTCCTGTAGTGCTTGCACATTTTTTGATATCTTTGATTATACCATGATCACAGACTTCTTATATTGCTGAAACCAGTTCCTCACTCCCAATTCTTTGTACCCCTCAGTTTACTGGTAACTCTGTAATTCTACATTTGTCAAACAGCTCTCAATGCTTTTTTAAATGATCCTTGCTGACCTTTATTTCCTTGAAGTAAATCACTTCCCTTCAGCTTAACATCAGAGTCAAATTTGCAAATACTTGTTGCGTAAATGATTGAGATTCAACACAGTAGAAGTAACAAGACCCTTTTCTAGTAGTCACAACTCTTGCATCTCTATGATCCATAATATTCAGTAGATGTTACAGTGGAGATACCTTTATAAACAGACCGGACACATTTGTTAATGGCAATAAACAATTTATTTGTTTGTCTTATCTATGTGTCTGAATACTTACCTGTATCTAACAGGTATTACAGCATCTAACAGCTTCCAGGCTCTAAGTAAGTGAATTTTACTTCTATTTTCTCTAACGAACACAATCTAGGCTTTAAAACTTCTCTGGGCAAGCAGAAATTTTATAATTTTTTATTATAAAATGGCTATGATAATTTTGTACACAATTAATTTAAATTAAAGCAAATAATAAAGCCTTTGTTGAAGTATTCAGCTTTAAAATGAAACTTGAGAAGACTAAAAAAGCCTTTTGGTCAATATGCCCATGGGATTTGATTGGAGTCAACACGGTTTTATGAGCCAGCATCTTTTGAACATGTCCTTTACCTCTTCTTGATAAAATGCAAATTTCCCACATAATCTGACAAAATGCTACACTGGTACTGCCTACACTGTATGGATTGTCCCACACTGCCATGTGGGTATGGAAGTCTGCAGGTTAGGTGCCACAGGACAGTGCAGCAGTGTCTGTAGGCAGCTGCACAATGGCAGTTTGCAGTGCAAGGTCTGTATTGGAAGTAGAACCTGTAGAGTTTTGGGGATCTCATTAGCTCAATGCTTGGAGCATTCACAAATACAAGATTATGGAGCTGTATATGGGCAGCTGGTTTTTCCCCACTGGCACAGAAGTTTCTTTGAAAGATGCCTTCACCAAAGTGAAGACAAAATGTTTCCCTGTAAATTCTAACTACAGAAGCAGGAAGAGAGGTTGGAGAGACGTCAGAAGTAATCCTTATCAACAGATCCCCTTCTTATCTCTAAGGCACAGATGACAGCTCTGCTCTCTTGAGTTCACAAATTAGTGAAAGGATCTCTGGCTTTTCTCCTTGTGACAGACTCCTTCTCTTGTCTGTACAGCGCCTGAGCTTTTCCAAACACAGCACTGCTCAGCACACTGAAAAGAATAGTGTGTTGGACACACCTGCCAACTGCCACACACAAAATGTTTAATGGCAATGATCTCTTAGATCCTTCTGCCATTTAAATCGATGTAGGATTCAGTGAAATGGAGAATTAAGTGCATAGATATGTGTTTGGCAGAGGTTATTATGAGCATTTCTTATACATTCAGGATGGCTCGCAGTCTAGGTAGGGTTCAGGTAATTATTTCCTTAGTGTCTGTCCTGAAGTGAAATTGAATTGGGACTTTGATCTTCTGCACTGTGTGCATAGTAAATTTCCCTGAAACAGTTTGATAGGTTGAAGTTTCACTTCATAGATTGATAGTCCATCTCCAACCTTCCAAAAGATTGCACCAAAAAATTGCCAGCTTTACGTAATTAAATGAAAAAAAGCATGATCAGCAGTGTTACTGTCAGCTTCTTTACCTGAATTCCTCTCAGTACAGTCTTGCCCTACATGAACATCTTGTATTGTTTTCTGTGTTACTTTAAAGTCTCATTTTATCTCTTCACTGGGCAAAACCAGTAAAAATAACTGGGTTTAATTATAATATCACCTCAGGCCATGGTTAATAATGTTGTAGTTTGTGGCAGTTATTGTACTAGTGAGAACTTTTTCTCTGCCCAGCAGAGTAAATATTTATATTTGACAATATCTTCTGTAGTTTGTATCTTTTCACACACTCAGATATGAACTGTGAAACCATCCCACAACACCCATGAGGCATTGTTTTCCATTCAGAAAAGCAAGTCCTAGCCTATGAAACTTTTATGTAAAGTGGAGGGCAAGGAAGAATAAAAACATCATCCTTGAATAAGCAACCACAGAACCTGCTCTTGAGGAGAGATGTTAAGGCAAATGAGACCTCTGAGTCCAGCAAACTGCCAGGGGGTCTCTGCTACAGCTGAGTGTGCACCAGCTCTGGTCTTGCTTCCTCACCCTCTGAAATACTTCTGAGAAAATAATTTTCCATGGTTCTTTAAAGCACTGGCTACCTACTTGGTCTTTTACAATTGATTACAGGATGATTTTAAAGGCCATTTGCTCCAAAATTCGTTTTGGATCTTAAAAAATCAGTAGCACAATAAATAAATAAATAAATAAACAAATAAATCCCCTTTCATATTCAACATAACCAGAAGTGGTGAACTAAAAAATAGAAAAGTCATACTTTTGTTGGAGGATTTCTGGCTGTCTCTTCTTCAAAAGCATTTGGGCCCAGGAGAGAGTAACTAAATGTATGACTTAGTTTTTGGAAGTGTTTGAGAACTAGATTAATCAATTTTCACAGTGGTAAATATCAATCAAGATTACTTCAATTCAGATGTTTGTTTAAACTATTGTCAGTTGGAGATATAGAGATTAACCCTTCTCAAAGCTCGGTTTCAGCATAACCACAGGTTACATCTCATTTCTTTGAAACTCAATATCCCTTTAGCACAGCCTGGGTAAGGAAGAAAGTGGTTTCCTTACTAACTGATTGTTTTCCTTCAGACACTCCCATCTTAGCATTAAGCTCTGTCTCTCAGCTCCTTCTATGTTTTGCTTCTAGAAAATGGCAGGTCAAAGACACATAGATAGCCCCAAACCAAGCTTTGAAGCAGCCTGTATTTACTTTGGACCACAAGACATGTTTGTGTGTTTATCTTCCTCACCTACTTTCACAGACGTTTGGGACTGAAGGTCTGAAGACCTGAAGAAAGCTTTTGGACAGCCTTCTGTGAAAAAGGATTCATACTCTGATTCAACCCCTTTTTAATAGCACTGTAGGACAAACATTTAAGGATTTGGTTTCCCTGTGAGCCTAGTAGTTTGATAGCTTATCAGAAGCCCTTACTGATGGCACTGCCTGGTTAAGCAGAGACTACATCAGCTCTTCCTGAAGGAGCAGCAGTTGCATTGGTGTTGGGGCAGTAGCTCCTCCGTCAGCTCTTCCTGAAGGAGCAGCAGTTGCATTGGTGTTGGGGCAGTAGCTCCTTCATCTGCCCAGCTTTAACATGGTGGTGAGGCTGACAGAGGTCATCAGGGGCACCAAAAGCAGCTGCAGGAAGATGTGACTGCAGTGTTCCCTGTTTGTACCAAGTGGAGACTGCCAGACTACAAAGATTGCTGTGCTCTGACAATTTTAATTGGACAACTCTGTGACCCTGCAGTCAAAAGTGTGGAAAACAGAGCTCTGCAGGGATGCAGTTCCTATCATTCATTACTGTCAGCATGTGGTGGAGGGAATGGAAACATTCAAGGCAAGAGCCGTTTGCATCCTAGTTGCATTGCAGTCAGTGACCTATTTTAAAGTTCTATGTTTTAATGTGCCATAAAGGTATAAATTTAGCATAATGTGTCAAGGAACTGGAGTTAAAGATTAAAACAGTGTCTTGTGGGACACATGCTGACTTATAGATCAAGTCAGGAACTGTGTTCTTGTGATAAAAGCCTATATTGGGTTAATTTACATGCCAATGTGCATGAAATGAAAATCAACCACCAGAAATCAGATCAAAGCATCAAAAGTGCTGAAAGGCATCATGTAAAACTCTCCCAAGAACACACAAGTTCTGGAGACTCAGTCCTGTGGATCTACAAGAACAGAAAAGAAGTTCCGAGCATGAAGAGTCTCAAGTCTGTCAGAGCCATCAGCACACAACGATACCAGTGGGTTGTGTAACCCAGACCACATCCTAAGATGCAGTAACTTCTATGTACAACCTTTAAATGTCTTCAGAATCCATGGAGAAGTTTCTTGCAGTGTCCTCAGTTTTTCAGCACAACTGGCATGAAATGTTACATGTGTGGACTGTTTGCAGTGACCACATGAGACTTTATTTTGGTCACAGGTGACCCTATAAAGCGGACTATTTCAGAAGCAGTTGTGGTCAAAATATAAATTGAGCAGGCTACTCCAGAAGACCTCCTAGAGGCTATATTGGAGACAATCATCCTCTACAGAGTTCATGAACTCCCCCTGTGAGTATCTTGGAGTTAATTCTGGGGCAGGCTGTGGCAAAAAAACACAATGGGTAATGTCATCCCAGGCAAGTTCCCAGAAGATGTTGAGGTCTGCAGGGTTAGCAGTGATCAAAATTACATTTTAATGTCTTTGCTGATTTCCTACAAGCACAGGCAATTCTGTATGATGCTGTGGTAGCTCTAGCAGAGACCACAGGCAAGTGTCTGAGCTCCTAAGCTGCTCCTGAGCAAATAATGGGCAGCCTCTGGAGAGACCTCTCTGTGCTCTTCCTTCATGCAGCTCGTTCCACAGCAGTGTCAGGCTGATGTTTTACAGGCAGCATGAGACAAGGCTTTACAGACCTTAAACAAGCAAAGCCCAGGCAAAGAGGATGCAGAGCTTGTTGATGGACTAAGGACCTAACAGCTTTGATGTCATTGAACTTGGGGTTCTGGATAAACACCAGATAGCTGCCATCAGACAGGAAGAGTTTGTGTGTCAGTGTCAGAACTGGGACTGCGTGTTCAGATGGGTGTAAAGAGATGGAACTCTGCGTCTTGTTCAGATGGCGAAGAACGAGCCCAGAAGCCACAGTCTGATGAGCAGCAGTTTCTATTTCCTTAAGGTCATCATTCAGGGAATGAGAAGAGTGGGCAGAACTACTAGCAACGGTCATACATAACCTGAGACAGAAAGAAACTCTGTAGAGGAAATGGGAAGTCCTGCAATTCACAGCCTAAGGAAAATGGCCTTTCAAGAGCTTCTGCCCATAAGGTTCTCAAGTTTTAACCAAATAAGGAGGCCCTGAGCCAGCCTCATAGGCAGAGCTGCTGTTGTTTTTCACTCACAGAACTGCCACTAGCCACAACGCCTCTGTTGACCTTACACTGAGTACAATTTCTCCCAAGGAGAGGGATGAGCTACAGACTTAGGAATTTTCTTCACCTTTTTCTCCTCCAAAGTGATTCATAGAATGACCAATATTCTGCACTTTCACATTGCCTTGTCAGGTGAGAACCATTCAGAGTAGTGCTTTGCCTGTCCCATCAGAGTTTACCCCATAACACCATCAGACAATGTCAATGCTGACATCAGAAGCACAATCATCCTTCATATAAGGTCATGGGCACAATTTTCAAATTTTATTGGAGGTTTTGGATCTTTCAAACTTGAGATTAATCTGTTGATAATGTCTAAAAAGGTAAGCAGTCTTTCTATTGGCTCCTTTGTGTAGTTCATGCTAGCATGTGAATGTAGAGATTTCCTCCTTTGTAGTCATTTGTGAGACTCAGAGAAGCCCATGCAGAGTTTGGTCTAGGCAGCACCTAGCAGAGAGTGAAGCTTCCTCTGCCCATGATCAGAATGGCAACAAAACGCCTTTGGACTCCAGTGTTGTGGCAGCTTCTGCTCTCCCTTCGGGTCTCCATGGGTAAGTAGACACTTTATTTCAGTAAAGGCAGATAGGAAAAGAATGTAACTGAAGTATATCCTGTTTTGTGGATGAGACAGGGGAAGAGACTTTCTCAGCTTTTGAGAATGTTGAATATCCAAGCGGGCACGTTCCTGCTGCTGCGTCTCCTGAATGTGTCCCAGGTCTTGTTCAGCGTTACACATTTTTTTCTCCAAGAATACCACCCAGATACCTGCCCCAGGGCTCAATATTGGGGAGTATTTGAAGGACCCAGAAGGGTACCAGTTGGCTTTTGGGAGAGCTGCTTTGGAGATGGAAGGAAATAAATGGCTGTCCATCTTGTCTTACCTCTTGGAGGACCCTTCTGTGGTGAGTTTGATGAGGGTTAAAGACCAGCAGGTACCAATCGCTACCGTAGCAGTGCACTGGCAGCAATATCTCACCAACCAAGACCCTCTGATTCCCATCCATAAACTGATTTTTCAACTGGAGAGCCAAGGGGTGATCAGCAAAACCTGCTCACCCTTCAACAGCTCCATATGGCCAGTGTGGAAGTCTAATGGAGAATGGAGACTAACAGTAGACTACCATGGCCTGAATGAAGTTACACCAGCCATGAGTGCTGCTGTGCCAGCCATGCTGGGGCTTCAATACCAGCTGGAGTCAAAGGCAGCCAAGTGGCACACCACAACTGCTATCACTATGGCATTCTGCTCTGTTCCTTTAGCACCAGAGTGCAGGCCACAGTTTGCTTTCACTTGGAGAGGTCACCAGTACACCTAGAATTAACTGCCCCACAGGTGGAAACAGACCCACCATTTAGCATGGACTGATCCATCTCCACACCAAGAGATGGTGGGCATGAGGAACAGCATGAAGACCTACTTGACTGTCTTGTGTTTATACCACTGCATATCTCCTGAGATAGCTTGCCACCCCTCATGTTGGGTGCCCCTAATTAGGGTTCCTTGTGGCTAGAGCAAGAGAGGAGGGAAAGAATAAACTGGAACACTGAGATGCAAGTAATGGATTGTCTGAGATGTTGGAGCTGAGGCAAACATGGGAAATTGCTTCTTCATGCCATACTAGACACAGGAATGAAGAAACTGGTGCCCAGTGAACATTTTCAGCTGGATATCATCACAGCAGAACAACAAATAGAAATGAGAAATTCTGTAGAAGCTTTTGTGAATACACAACAGGGACATACTCAGCATTTCCCAGCCCTGACAGGTCAGAAGAAGAGAAAGCTTGCATGTCAGTAGAAAAAAAACCTTACACTTTAGCAATGCAGTTAGCTCAAACTTGTAAATACAGACACAGCTCCCTCAAAACAAAACAAAACAAAACAAAACAAAACACCTTTAAGTTGTATTATATAGAAACTAACTAAATCTGATTTAAGATAAATTAAGAGTACCAATAACCTCATTAACCATCTGCAATAGAGAGCTGTGATTAGGTGCTGACCTTTCCGTAACATTGCTCTGTCTCTGCATGTGCAGGTGCTGATGAATTGAGGCTGTCAAATGGAACTGGCCCATGCTCTGGAAGAGTGGAAATAAAACATAATGAGAAATGGGGAACTGTGTGTGATGGTGACTGGACCAGAGAAGATGCTGACGTTGTTTGTAAGCAGCTACGATGTGGCTATGCTGTTCAGGCCCTGAACCGAGCTCCTTTTGGAGAAGGGTCTGGACCAACGTGGTTGTATCGAGTGGATTGCCGTGGTGATGAACCAGCCCTCTGGAACTGCTCACACAGAGGGTGGGGTGTTTTCACCTGCCCTCATTACTTTGATACTGGAGTGATCTGCTCAGGTAAGAAGTCACCCATCTTTGTATAATAGAAAAATGCTACAAGGTCAAGATTAAGGTTTGTGCTAGCTGAATAAAGCCAGCTACTGCCAGAGGTAACACTTTCTGCATAGCCTCTGCTCAGCCAAAGCAGGCTGCAACAGCACTAATTCTCCTGCTGACTACAAGCGTACGTATCCTTTGCCTGGGCACAGCGACGACGCAGAATGAAAGTAGGCATAGTAAATTACTTTGAACAGAAAAAGAAGCAATGTTTGTTTCTACCACAGTTTTCCCAGGCAACAGGAGAGCAGTACTGTACTTGTCTTTGACCAGGAAAGGGGCTAAAAAACTAGGTGGAGATGGAGAAGCAAGAAAATGCTGCCATGCCATAAAGCTGCCCTTCTTCTCCATATCTTTGTTTAAGCTAAAATAGGACAGTTTGCAATAGCAAACAAATCCAATGACTGTTTAGCTGCCTGCCTCCGACAGCTTTGTTTTCCCACACACCGTTTTCTTTCTCCTCAGTGCCATGTAGAAATTGCCACAATGGGTATTTAAAGGTGTCAGTGGTCCTCAGGACAGTGACATGTGTCTTCTCCATGGAGTTATTAAATGAGGTCAGTACAACCAATCCCTGATGCTGGATTTCTTTTTGGTTTTTTCTTCAGGTTTCTCCATGCTGCAGCTGACTGGAGGGGACACTGTCTGCTCAGGACAGCTGAAAGTAAAGCAGGAAGAAACCTGGGCTGCAGTCTGTTTTTCACAGATAAATTTCTCAACTGCCTCTGTTATATGTAACGAGTTACAGTGTGGCCAGGCAGTGGATATCATGAGAGGAACTCACTTTGGAGACAGACATGAGCTGATCTGGCAGGAAGACTTTCACTGTGTAGGGAATGAAAGTCACCTTGCACACTGTCCCAGGATGCTGAGCCATAGTAAGACGTGCTCTCACGATGCCACCGTTGTATGTTCAGGTGAGACTTGGGACTGATAGTTGTAACTTACATGTCTCCTCTAAGTCTTCTTCCTGTTAAGTTCAGAGCCTCTGCATATTCCTGTGGACCCTGGTGTTCTTGAGTGCTTCCCCTATCACACCCCAAGCCATCCAGAGAAGGCCAGGAAGTCACAGGCAGCAGCCTTCAATGTAAAGAAGTTTTTTTCTCCTGTTGAGGTGGCATTTCCTGTGTTCTAGTTTGTGTTCATTGCCCCTTGTCCTATCAGTGGGAACCACTGAAAAGCAACTGGCCCCATTCTCTTGACACTTGTCCTTTATATATTTATATGCATTGAGAAGATCCCCTCTCAGGCTGCTCTTCTCCAGGCTCAAGGGCCTCGGGTCTCTCAGCCTTTTCTCCTCAGCAAGATTCTCCACTTCCTTCATGATCTTCATAGCCTCCACCAGACTATCTCCAGTAGTTCCCTGTCTCTCTTGAACTGGGGTGCCCAGAACAGGACACAAAACTCCAGGTGTGGCCTCACTAGGGGAGAGTAAAGGAGGAAGATGACCTTCCTCAACTTGCTGGCCACCCTCTTCTTAATCCACCCCAGGATACCACTGACCTTCTCGGCCACAAGAGTACACCTCTGGCTTATGGTTGACACCATAGAGGCTGGTGGGGGCTCTAAATGTGGTTAACTCATTGCCACCCACCATAATGTGATGAATAGACCTAGCAACCTCAGCTTTCCACCTGAGGGCACAGTTCAAAAGGCATAAACTGAACATGGGCCAGAGCTGCTGACAGTAGCTTGTGACAAAATATGCCTGGAAAGGACTGCAGTTCATGTCCGCTTCCCATTCAAAGGGCTGAGGTCTGTTTCAACACTGTCCCACGGACCACGGTGATCTGGAGTGCTGGCTGGGGAGCTGTGGAAGCCAGCCTGCATAATTAAGGTGTCAGTAGCTGACAGGTCTTGGCTTTTGCCTCCCTCGTGCAAGATTCGTGGCTCAGAGTGGAAATCCAGGTCTGATTACACGGAGTACGATGCAAGAACCAGCTGAAGGTAAGTTAACAGTGTGAGAAGGTAAAAGGACTGGCAGCAGAACACCACAGTCTTACCAATGCTGCTCTTCAATTCTTGTGAATATGCTGATGAGCATGGCCTGCTGGTGCTGATAGCAGGAGTTCAGAGCCTTATGCCATGGCATGGATTAAAGCTGAGAATTGCTTCACTGCAGTATTGTGAGAAGAGGAGAGAGCAGAGCAGAGGAGGAGATACTGAGCTTAAAGAGTTAAAAGACTTTTAGTAATGCAGTGCAGGCTGCAATATGCACAATACTTATTTTTTCAAAGCTGGGTTATGAGCATCCAGGGCTAACATGCTCCCCAGTAACCTGAGATAGTTCTTTGCAGCTTGATCTGTCTTACAATTTCCATTGCAGAAGCAGACACGAAAGAAGTATCTGCTAAGTGCCTTTGTTCTTCCTGCAGGCTACGGTGGGTACAGGCTGGCAAATGGCAGTACTTCATGTTCAGGGAGAGTGGAGCTGCTTCATGGAGGCACGTGGGGAGCCCTGTGTGACTATCTGTGGGATCTGCAAACTGCCAATGCCCTCTGCCAGCAGCTGGACTGTGGACTTGCCCTACTGATACCAGGTGGACAGTCCTTTGGGAAAGGAAATGGGTCTGTCTGGAATGGGACATCCAGCTGCAAGAACAGATCGTGCCTGAGAGACCACCCTGTGAGGCTGCTGGGTCACCATGAGTGCCCTCCTGGAAAACATGCTCATGTGGTATGCTCAGGTGGGCAACAGAAGGGTCTGAGAGCACTGAAAAACTAATTTGAGGAAAAATATGGGCCCAAAATCCAGAGGGTGTCTGTGGAGCCAAGCTCTGCCTTTTGTCTGCAGCTACAGGCATTTCCAGGGGGCAAGGCTGCACTTCAGCTGTACCACAAGGCTGCTTTCTGTGAATGCTCCCAGTGTCAGGCAACAGCAAGAACAGGGCTGCTCCACAAGGTATGATGAGCTGGGGGCAGAGACTGAGGACAGTGCAGGCACTGACTTTGCCCACCACAACAAAGCATCTGTATAGAGGTCCTAAACAAGGTCAGTCTGAGACAAAGCAAAGTAGTGGCTCAGATGTAGGGGCCAACTGGAGACAAGAGTCAGGAGCAGCAGAAGACAAGGCTGGAGACAGTTACACTGGTCACAGAGCTGAGGCAAAGACTGAAGACCTGGTCTAGGCTTAAGTGAAGCCTTGGAGCACAGGCTTAAATGAAGCTTGAGTGTGCCCAGCAGAAGTCCCTAGGTGAGACTGGCCAGAAAATTAAGGTCTGTTGGTTATTCCAGAGCCCTGAAACCTAGTGCACTGAGGTTAAAAATTGCAAAGGGACCAGATCCTGATTTCACAGAATCACAGAGTGGTAGGGATTGGAAGGGACCTCAGAAGACGATTGAGTCCAACCCCCCAGATAGAGTGGGATCACGGAGAGTAAATCACACAGGAACATATCCAGCAGGTTATGAACACCTCTAGAGATGGAGACTCGATTCATTCTCCTCAGCAGAATAAGGTGGATGGAAGCACGGTTATGAGTACAGAAGTTCCAGCAGCCCAGTGGAGAAATTTTTACTACTGAATGCTTCCTAACCACTCTCAGGTGATGCCCAGGAGTAGTTATGAACGTGACATCTCAGTACTTTCTCTTGTATTCAGGGTGCTCAGGGGGCAGGCTGGTGAATGGCACCACCTGCTCTGGCAGAGTGGAGATTCGCCATGGAAACACATGGGGAAGACTCTGCCACTCCCACTGGAATGTGCAAGCTGCCAGCGTCCTCTGTCACCAGCTGAATTGTGGCTACGCAAAGTCCATCCAGACAGGAGAGCGTTTTGTGGATGGGGATGGGCCTGTATGGAGAGATGCTTTTCACTGTGAAGGGACAGAGTCCTGCCTGTGGGACTGCGCTCAAGTGACTTTGGGCAATCCAAGCTGTTCAGCCAGAGAAGCAGCCACTGTTATTTGTTCAGGTAAGTCAGGACTGGCCTTTTATGTCTAGTGCGACTTCAGACCAAGGTAGCCTTGGCCATCTCTCTGCCAAGCAAGTCCAGTATGTCAGCTTGTCTTGAATGCCCTTTCCTTTCCCCACCTCTCCAACCTTGGTTTGAGCACAGCAACTTCATTTAGTAGAGAGGTTCACGTTGTTTAGATGTACCTGACTCCTCACAGGAGCTGGGGAAGCCTTTATGGCTTCCTGTTACAGACCTCTGTGTTCAGGGAAGCAAACAAAGCCTTAACAGAGGCTGTCCTGTTAACCACTGGTTATTTTTACCAATGCAGAAATTTCTCTTCCTTCTCTCTTGCATGTTATTTCTACTGCAGTAAGAGTAACAGATGTTATTCACTACATTTTCCTACTCTCTTGAGCCCAGGTCCCTCAGAGTCACTCAGATTCTCCGGTGGTGAGAGCCGCTGTGATGGGCGAGTGGAGATCTTCCTCCACGGCACGTGGAGCAGAGTCCTGGATGATGACTGGGACATGCAGGATGCTCATGTGGCATGCAGACAGCTCCAGTGTGGAACTGCTGAAAAAACCTATTACCTCCCAAGGTCTGAGCGAGGCATGGGTCTGGTTGGCTTGAGAAGTGTCCAGTGTGGTGGAAATGAGACTCAGCTGCTGCACTGTAAGACCTCTCCTTCTTGGACAGCACCAGCGGGAGTTGCTGAAGACATTGGTGTGGTTTGCTCTGGTGAGTTACTGTGTGACAGATACAGAATGCTTCCTGTGGTTGCCTCTTGTTTGCCTTACTCTGTGTTCTCAGCAGATGTGAAATAGGCAAGGCGCTGGGACTGTGATAGCCCTCTGCTTGTGTACTTTATGTAGGAAGATAGCAAATTTTGAACAACTTTTGAGAAGGCTATGTTTTGTCTTTGAGTTGGAAAGAATGTAAACACCTTGTAACTGAAGAGAAAGACTAGGCAGAAGCTGACTGGATATGGTGAGAAGCTTGTTTGTCAGTATTAACCTATTGTATGCTTTGCTTGGACCCATGTCAGTGAAAGGAGAGCCAATTGGGATGTGACAGATCTGTATTAGAAAAGTATATAAGTTGACTGTGTAATAGAGTAGTAGGCTTTGGCTTATGCTTAAGCTCTTGCTTTGCTTTTGCTTGTGCTTAGTGTTTTGCTTAGTTACATAGGCAATAAATGCTTTTGCCTTTCACAATAAGAGTCTTCTCATCTTGGCATCACCTGGAAACACCATAACATGCAGCCTGCGAGAAGAACACTACTGCTACAATTATAAATGGTGACCCACCCCGACTGCTACAATTATAACTTTAAGGGACAGATGATAGTTAATGAAAAAGTGGGATTCCCATAATGCTTTCATCTGAACTTCTTCAAACGAGTATCTCGCAGAATAAATTTTTAAAATAAATAGAATACATTAGTCACAAGAACACCAATTTGACCATGACTGCCACACATCCTGACTGCCCTTTGGGAACAAAATTTGGTTTCTTTTGTGACATTTCTATATTTATAGATACCTGCAGCCTTCCTAAAGTAAATCAGAACTATTTCAACTCTTATTTTGTAATGTCTGCAACAGGAGCAGTGCCTGTCTCTAACTAAATGAGTTTATATAGGAAACAGGTGCTCCAGCTTCCTAAGACAAGGTGATCTATGTAGACACTGAGCATGACTGGAAACCGCTTCAGGAGTGCAACACCTCACAGGAATTAGTCAAACCTGACGCAGGAGTTTTATGAGGGTTTAGCACAACAGGAGTTCTGCCCAAGAAACCGTAACTGGACTATAACAAGAACTTGAGGCCTCCAAAGTGTTTTAAACATAGTGTCAGGATGCCGTCTGTGCATTACCTTTCTACTGCATGTTGACAGCTGGGTTTTCTCCCTGCAGGGAGCAGGCAGGTCAGGCTGGTGAACGGAACAAACCGCTGTGCTGGGAGAGTAGAGCTTTACCACCATGGTGTCTGGGGCACCGTCTGTGATGATAACTGGGATCTGTCAGATGCTAACGTGGTTTGCAAACAGCTGGGATGTGGACATGCCATCAAGGCATTTGTGTCTGCTCATTATGGTGAAGGCACAGGACAGATCTGGCTGGATGATGTGAACTGCACTGGGGCTGAATCTGATCTCTGGGCATGTCGCTCTAGGGCATGGGGCCAGCACAACTGCCAACACAAAGAGGATGCTGGAGTTCTGTGCTCAGGTATGTTTGGAAACATACTTTTCTGAGCCTGAGTTGAAAGGGGAGAGTTACATGAAGGGGAAGCAGAGAACAGAGGAGACTTGCTTGGACAGCCTCTTGCTGTCTTGACTACATGCATAGATGGTCAGCACCTTGTCCTATCAAGATGCAAAGGGTGAAATCTCTCATCTACAACTAATAGTGTTTTAGTTACCAGCAGCTTCAGAGGTGCCCTGTGCTCCTGCAGAGGAGCCACTCCAGCTGGCTCTGAAATGTCTGCAAACAAGTCATTGCACAGCAGAACTTCAACAAAGCAGACAACCACATGGCACCCACACTTCAACATACCAAAGAAACATGCCTGAAGTTCTGGGGGGTAGCCATCACTGTTGTTGGCTGAGATAGGTCCTGGTGACTGTGCTGGCTAACCAGGGAGGATCACTGGATGTCTTTTGCTTTGAAGTGTTTGCCATTTTGAGAGTCGTTTCCTCTGACACTTTCATACCGAGTGATGAACAGCTTGTTAGCAGGTTCTGGATTCACTCACCACAGCCAAGATCCTAGCAGAATGCAGCCCCTCTAATTCCGCTGTCATGTCTTTACTTCCAGAGTTCCTGGCTCTGAGGCTGGCGAATGGCAGTGAGTGTGCTGGGCGCCTAGAGGTGTTCTACAACGGGACGTGGGGCAGCGTCTGCTCCAACCGCATGTCTCAGCTGGCTGCAGGGACTGCCTGCAAGCAGCTGGGCTGCGGCCACGGCGGTGAGATCACCAGTGACTTCAAATATGGCAGAGGTTCTGGGCCCACGTGGCTGGACCACATTGAGTGTACCAAGGAGCACAGCTCTCTCTGGCAGTGCCAGTCAGACCCCTGGAACCCTCAGTCATGCGATAACCGAGCAGAGGAGACCCACATTTCTTGCTACGGTAATTAGAAATCACAGCTTCACAGAGTAGCAGGGGTTGGGAGGGGCCTCTGGAGATCATCCAGTCCAACCCTCCTGCTAGAGTAGGATCACCTAGAGCAGAGCACTACAGGACTGCCCACACCTGTATATAGACCTAGATATAAACCCATGCATGCACATATGGACATGGTAGCAATTACCTCATCAAATGTTTGTTATCTGTTATATATTGTTTCTAGTTCCATACAAACGTCTCATTTACCTTTGTCTACATCCCTGGTGTAAATGATGGCACTAAAACGACATGAGTATTACTGACTGCAATTACCCAGTGGAAATGCCCAGGCAGTCCCTGATGGGATAGTGCCACTGCACACTTTCAAAGCAAAAATATATGATACACAGGCAGTCTGTGAGATCTGAGTTAGGGTCAGGCTTCCCAAGAAGCCTGCAGGCACAGATATGGACACACATCAGGGCCCATGCACACCTACATGCAAGCATGCACATAGCCATGGACAAGGGCTCTAAAGGTCAATTTCTAAGGCCTTCTCTTATGACACTATTTCATACCTGTGGACTTCCATTGTAATGCAGACAAATTCTTGATGGCATTCAGATCTCCTGAAAGGGACTGCAGCTGCCTCACATAAGAACAAAGCAAGCACAGCCATCAGGAGGGTTATTTAATTCACAGCAGCAGGCAAGTAAGGGTCCACCAAGTACCAAATAGGCCATACATATATCATAGGAAAAAAATGACTTGATGACTGATTTTCGAGCCTTTTATACTCCTGAGCTTTCTTCAGCAAATAATCAAATTATTTACTTCAGTATTTAAATTCTACAGGAAGAAAAGAGGGAATATCTCCAGCCACATTTGCTGAGTGCCCAAACTCTTCAAGCTGTTCAGGTACCTCTAGCTCTTGGTTTCTGCTCACTGGTCCCTTCGGACCTTCCGGCTGCTTCAGCAGTACAGAAGGCTTCTGTGTTTCGCAGACAGGGAGAAGTTACGAGTCACAGGAGGAGAGGATGGATGTTCAGGCAGAGTGGAGATTTGGCACCAAGGCTCCTGGGGAACAGTCTGTGATGATTCCTGGGATATGGCAGATGCTAATGTTGTATGCAAGCAGCTGGGTTGTGGATTTGCTGTGTCTGCTCTGAGTGAAGCTGCCTTTGGGGAAGGGACTGGTCCCATCTGGTTGGAGAAGGTGCACTGCAAAGGAACAGAGCTGTCTCTCTGGGACTGCTCTGCCCAGCCCTTGTTCAGCAAAAACTGTGATCACAAGGAAGATGCTGCTGTGAATTGTTCTGGTTAGTAACTGGTCCTTAGATTTAGCACAGAGGTCTTGGAAGGATGCCAGTAAGTCTGACTTGCAGAAACCTCATAAATGCTATGAAGATGTTCTCCCTATTTTTCACATTCACCTCTTCCTTAATCTGGACTCACCTTCCCTTTGCAGGCATGACAGAAACAACAGCATCACCCACTAGAGCAGGTAAAACCGTTTTGTCTTCCTCCTTTCTTTCTCCCATCAAATGAGGATTTAATGTCCCTCCTTCTGCATAGCAGGTAAATCAGCAGCATATTCTAGCTCATCAGAAAGCATCTCCTACAGCCTTTTGTAAAGCAGATCGAGTTGCACTGTCCCCAGCTGCTTTGTTCTAGCTGCTTGAACAGGACCCACAACTGGGCAGCAGGTGGCCTGCCTCACCTTGCTAACATGGGCAAAGCAGAAGGCTCCAGAGGAGCAGCCCTTTGGGTCACCCAAAGGTTGCTTCTTCATTTCCATTCAGATCCTCCCCAACACCGAGCAGCAGACAGCACAAGAATTTCAACACCTGTCATCATCTGCATTATCCTGGGAGGCCTTCTCTGCCTGGTCCTTGCCATTCTTGCTGGACAGATCCAAAGAGCCAGGGCACAGCAGAGAGGTGTGTCCCTCAGAACTGGTATGAAATAGCTGTTGGACATGGCTGGCAACTGTTCAGTTGGCTGGGAATGCTGGGGTTGGGGGTGACTGAGTGAATGGCATCTGCTGTCACACTCATATTGTCTGACAGAAAAAGAGCCCAGCAGTGCTAATCCTCAGTCACCACCTTACAGTTACTTTCTGGGTACCAAACAGGCCCCCCAGGGTCACTTGTCCTTTTCATGACCCCAGCCTGAGTATGAGTAGACATTGTGAGTGACCACTCCCTTTGACTTCCAGGCTCCAGACTATCCTATGACCCCTTCTCTGAGGCTGTCTATGAAGAGATCGACTACAACCTAAGGAGGGAAAAGCAAGGTATGCCTGGCCTCTCACCTCTGTCTTGCTCTTATCAAGGGCAAATTCCTCCTGGTAGCCCAGATCCTGATCTGATACTTGGCAGCTCCCAAACCTACTGGAAAACTGAAAATTCCTGGGTTTGGGGAGAGAAGGTTCCTGCCCACTGGACTCTGCCAATTCCTCTCCTAGGAACAATTGACTTTGTGCTGCCCTCACTACAGCTATACAGCATAGATGAGTATAATTCAAACAAAAAAACAAACAAACAAACCAACCACAAACACAAGACTCTTGCTGCAATTATTTAAAGCAGGAACAAATGAAGGAATCATTTTTCTCTTTCTCCCAAAAGCTAGGTATCTCTGTAGGCTTCCTCCTGTTGATTCTTTTTCTCCTTTTGTGGCTTGCCCCCCACCATGAGCCATCAGAGGTGTTATGGGGCCCCTGAAGGATTTTTGGCTATTCCACTGTAATCCCTCTACCATGCAGGAGTATCATTGATTGTCCAAGATTCTGTTAGATTTGGAAGGTGTTACTGTAGCCTTCTGGTTTTGTCATGGTGATTCTTAGCAGCTAAGGAGAGGTTAATCTGATATTACACTCTTTCTCATCTGCCTAGATTCTTATTCAGAGTACTCAAATGCAAAGGCACAGTTTTATAGTGGGGACAGTGATGAAGAAAATGGCCCTGGAGCAACTCAAGGTAATGGAAGATGGGGATTCTAAAAAGAAAGAGACCCCAAATCAGGGGGTTTCACTTCCAAACATTATTGGTGATTAAAACTTTTTCCTTGATGCACTTCATGTCTACTAGTGATGTTTTGATGTGGACCAAAGATTCCTGTTTAACTCTTGTGGTGGAAGAGTGTCATACAATCTCACATGCAAGTGCTAGTCTTCTAGATGAGCAGCTGAAGATAAATGTTTGCTGGTAGTTCTGCACTCTTCCCAGGGTTCAGTCACACAAATCCAACAATCTGACAACTGCTCCTTCCAGAAACTGCAGCTGTAACAGCTTGCAAGTTGTTACTCCAGTTCTAGATAAATGGGGAGGGTTAAGACAAAGGAAAACCACGCTCCAAAAAAGAACATTGGTATCCAGTGGGGGTGGATTAGGAAATGCTCATCTGAGTGCTGTGAAGAAAATGGAGCTTGCCAGATGTGGTGGGTTTATTTGCAAAAGCTGAGGGACAGCAAGTGCTCAGAAAAGACCTGTATCTTCCTGAAGATGACCCAAAAGCTCACTTAGCCATTGTCTGGTTTCTGAGAGGCACAACCAATTTTGGACTTCAGCTGCCCATATCCCAGACTCTCTGCTGTGATATATCTGCAACTATATTTTCTCTTGTTTCTCTTACATTAAGGGTTAACAGTTGATAAGCTTGAAGGAAGGGACACCATCCAGAGGCATCATTGTTGTCTAAAATACCTCAGAGTCCTCAGGAGGATTCTTGGTGTATTATTCTTCATTATTATCACAACAATGTTGGTATTACTGGCCCTTAGCAGCAGCTGAATCATCAGCTACTGCTTTCTCTAGTGGAAAACGTTTCCCTCTTATAGTTAACATCTGTATCATTCCAGAGGTCTCTCCACTACCTAGAAATGCCCTGGAAGATGGTTATGATGATGTGACAGAAGCTCCTGGACTTAAAGATGCTTCCCTTTCTGGGCAGAGAGAACAGAAAATCATTGAGATCCCTGAAGAAAGCAACATAAACAAGGATTCACAGAGAGGTGAGACCAGAAGAGCAGTGCTGTACATTTTCACAATCTTTTAGATAAGCAAAAAGAAAAATTAGAATTATTTTCTGTGATTTACTTTTTGATAAATCCACTCTATCTGATATCTATCTGCTGGTCTTCTTCTGTCTCCTTACAAGTAGTTTATTTTCCTCCTATCTTCTGGGTTGGACAAGGAGAGATCTACTAAATTTGCAATAAAAAGGAGTTGGGTCATTGTAGGGATTTTGCTGTATTCTAAGAGTTTAAATTAGATCAGTAATCTATGTTCTGAGAAGGGCAAATCTGATTTTGGATGTATGTGCATGTAGCAAGAGGCAGGATGGGACAAGCATTTTCCAGGTCTTTTCACAGCTCTGCCTACATAAGGTTCATTTCTGGGGAAGACAACTGCCACTTCACACCACCGGTGGCACACCATGTGAAGGTCATGCACACAGGATGAGCACTTAACCCAGTGTTTTCCCTTTGTGTTCTCAGACTGGAGTTCAAACGTGTCAGGAAACAGGACCTCTGAGGCTGACAGATGTTCATCACCTGCTCTTGAAGACACAGGCTATGATGACATTGAAGAGTTAGGACAGCAATGACCTGCTGAGTTGTACTGACCACCTCTGCAAACACATCTCTCCTTCTGAAATGCTAATGGGGTA
The DNA here is from genome assembly GCF_027791375.1 of Indicator indicator. Classification (NCBI taxonomy): domain Eukaryota; kingdom Metazoa; phylum Chordata; class Aves; order Piciformes; family Indicatoridae; genus Indicator; species Indicator indicator. The sequence continues at coordinate 17,461,966 of NC_072023.1, forward strand.
CCAGTAGGACCAGAACAGCCTGTACTCAGTGTTAATTTACCCACATTAGAGTGCTTTGCAGAGAAGCCAGCACATACTTAGCAGATAAACAAGAATGGCTGTTAAGAATATAATTTCAGTATCCCTTACAATTTCTTGTTGACAAAACTGCCTGGAAGCATTTTGCTTTTTATCTCTAAATATTTTCATTGAGAGATCAGGATAGATTGGATCAACGCGCTTAGGTCACTTGCAAGATGTTTAATAAGGCCATGTGTGGGTCCTGCATTTTGATTACAACAACCCCATGGAACACTAAAGGCTTGGGGACAAGCAGCTGGAAAGCAGCCTGGCAGAAAAGCACCTGCAGGTGCTAGCTGACAGGAGATGAAGATGAGCCAGCAGTGTGCCAGGTTCTGTATCAGAATTTGTATGGCCAGCAGGAGTAAGGAAGGGATCGTGCCCTTGTACTCAGCACTGGTGAGACCACATCTCAAGTGCTGTGTCCAGTTTTGGACAATGTCATTTTAGAAAGCCGTGTGAAATGGCACATTTCCTTTCTGAGGGGAGATGTATGATCAGTCAACATAGTTTCATAGATGAAAAATATTAAAGACAAACAATTCTACTATAACGAGCACCTATTGTTCTAGCACACAGAAGTTTGAAAACAACCATAGTTCTATGCTGGAATCATAATTCCAACATTTAAAATCTGTTGTTTGAAGTTAGATGCACTCATGTTTTAACTTCTGAAGAGGAACAGGCCTTTGCTTATAGACTTATAAAACACAGTGGGAAATGCCTATCCAAGAGCTGAATTTGGCCCAGCATATTCAATACGATTTGTTGATATGAGGGAGGAAATAAAGGTCAAAGAGCTGCACCTGGAGATGCAGCTACTGCATAGAGCAAATACTCAATGGTGGCAGGAGGTTGTAAGGAAGCACACTACATGTCCAGATCAGGCAGCATGAGGGATGAAATTAACTTCCTCAAGGGCATATCTCAATGGTTTCTGAACACAAGGAGTCATCTAGGAAAGAGATGATGGAATTAGTGTGGGCTGTGTGCTTTTGGGAGAGCAGACTTGGTGCTGTTGCTCATGGTAGATAAAAGCCACACTTAAAGCAGTGAGTTTATGGAGTGTATCAAACAGGAGAGGGGAGGCAACGTGCTTCAGGGGGATATTGGAATATACCTGACAAAACTTTTAAATATCATGAGAAGGTAACAGATTTACAGATGATTTGACTGATGTCAGCCACATAATAAAAAGGATAATATATATTAAAAAGAATAGTGAATGTTTCTTTGCTTTAGACTGTAGAATAAGAAAATTCTTTAAAATATTGTGTGTTTAGAAAGAATTGTTCATAACTGGATGATTTTTCCAGCTGGTATGAACTTTAATTTGTTACCCAAACTGATTAGTTTCCAAGGGAGATTTTTCTTGATTTTTATTATTATTTTGCATCCCCTCCGCTGGCTCCACCAGGGGAGCCGTGCTGCCGGGAGAACATATTGGACTACTGGACTGCTTTGCCGAGTCGGCTGTCGGGTTTCCTTCTCCGGAGCCTCCTCTCCCCTTGCCTCGCATTACAAAAGACTCGAGCTCGCGCCCCGCTCCCCTGCAAACCCCGACGGCTGCCCCCCACCCCTCCTCTTCCTGCTAAGCCAAAGACAGCAAAGGGCACTCCACAGCTGTGCATGCGCCCCAGCCACGCCGGGGCGGGCCGCGGCGCAGGGATGGGCGGAGAGTCCGAGTCAGGCGGGACCAAGCGGGCCGAGCCCCACGGCGTGCCTGCTTCCACCGCCCCTCGCCTACCCTGGGGGAGGAGCTCCGGCGGCGGTGGAAGAAGGCGAAAGTAGGGGGCAGGATGGGGCGGACGGTGGTGGAGCTCTTTTACGATGTAGTGTCCCCTTACTCCTGGCTGGGATTTGAGGTGAGGGCTGAGACGTGCGGGGAGGACGTTCGTGGGCGCCCCGCCGTTCTCCCGCGGCGTGGCCTCTGCGACGGCCCCAACCTGGCCCGGCCCGGGCGCTCGCTCCCTCTCGCCGCTGCCTACCCTTGAGGAGGCGGCTAAAGGGCAACTCGTCCGGGCGGGCCGCGCTGCCTTCCCGGGCTGCTTCTCTGCCCCTCATGTTTAGATTTGTTTTTTATCCCACTTAGTGATTCTTAACTCCTCACGTGTTGAAAAGCTGCGGCACTATGAAGCCGCTAAGGAAGCGTGGCTCTGCCCGTCGGCAGCTTGGTCTGTGCGTGTTTGGGAGTTAACTGCTGAACGTTTTGCTTTAGAAATAGCTTTGATAGTTTTAACAGGTGCAGGTATCCACTCATGAGCTTCATCTACCCCTTGCTTACCCCTGCCTATAGTCATAAAAGAATGCAGACTGTTCAGTTTTTCTGAGATCAGAGTTCTCTGGTAGCATCCAGAAAGGCCTTTCAAAGACTATCACTAATACAATAGAAAAGGACTTAACCTGCAGTGTCTGCGTGATGCCTTAGCTGCACCCATCTCCAGTGGACATCTCCGGCTGTTAATCCATCACTACTACTTTCCATTGCAGGTGCTCTGCCGGTACCAGCATGTCTGGAACATTGACCTGCGCCTTCGCCCAGCTTTCCTTGGTGGCATAATGCAAGCAACAGGTAGGCAGCATGGAGTTCTGTAGTGAAGCACCTTCTTCACTAGTGGGACGCTAGTGGGCAAGCTCATAGCATAGAGACCACGAAGTCAGCTTTAAACTAAGTTTTGGCACCAGTAGCATAAGCTCCATGATGGTGGAGCTCAGTAGTGACTGAGAAATCAGCCACAAGGAATTTAATCCTTTTGCAACTACATGACCACAGTTTGTGGCATGTAGAGTCTATGCCAAAGGTCATCAGTGCTATAACACAGGATAACTAATTTGATGTGTAATGTTTTCCAGAAGTTACCTGTTGAATTCAAAGCAGAATTGATTTGTGGAGCACTTGCAACTCGTAATATGCGTGAAGGATTCAAGTATGCCATAAAATGGTACTTATGGCCTTGCTAGAACAAATTAATCACCAAGACTTACAGATAATGACATTAGAAAGGCTCTACCTTTGCCTACCTATGCATTAGCAATTGTTTAGCTTAAAAGTCATCTGTCTGAATCAACACAAATCCCTGCTAGGGTATTTCTGCCTTGGTTTAAAACTGCTTCTGCTAACTGAAAGGCCATGACCCAAAGTCAATCATATTTACATCACAGGTTCACAGATTGCATTGGGTTGGCAGGGACCCTCAAAGGTCATCCTAGTAGTATCTTTGGAAAAGCTGTGTATGTTTCACTGAGCCAGTATGAAATCACACTTTTCTGGAGGCACAAGTATGCATGAGGTCTAATTTTTTCAGGTTTTTTGTTCATTGTTATTACAACACAGTCCAAAACCTCAACAAAACTTTCTCCTGAAAGGTAACAAACCCCCAGCAATGTTGCCAAAGCGTGGAGAATACATGCTGAAGGATATCAAAAGGATGGCAAAGTACTACGAAGTGCCTCTACGGACATCAAAAAATGACTTGCAACGTATCATTAGTATAAGTAAGTAAGAGACAGCTTTCAATTCCAGCACTTGTGGTTCAGGTTCTCCCTAGCAGTAAGACGAATTCTCCATCGACAGCCTCATCCGTTACCTGTGAGCAGTACTGAGTCTGTGCATTGTGAACCATTAAAGGAATCTCTGAAGAAAGATGGTGGTGAATGATACTAGTGTGGGAGATAGAATCATAGAATTGCTCAGGTTGGAGAAGACCTTTCCACTGGTGATGGAATACAATGTTAGATCTTGTATGGCATGCTTCAGCCAGTTCCAGAAATCCTTCATTGCATTATCATAGCTGAAGCAGTGCAGAAGAATTGTTTTCCCCTGCTACAGGTGAGAGATTCTGCAGGTCCACAGTACTCCACATAAGGGTGAAGCTAGGTTTTTTTGCACTCCTTTTTTGGGGGGGCTAAGGAAGCAAAAAAAAGGGTGGAAGGCTGGGGAGTCAGGGAAACAAAAGCAGTATCTGTTGAAGTCCTTGGAGTTGAGACTAGAAACCATGACAGAACTTTCCAATTAGGATTAATGACTATAGAATCCTAGAATCATTCAGGTTGGAAAAGACCCTTGAGATCATCAGGTCCAACCATTAACCCTATTCTACCAAGTTCAACGCTGAGCCAAATCCCCAAGCACCACATCTAAATAACCTTTAAACACCTCCAGGGATGGTGACTCCACCTCATCCCTGGACAGCCTGTTCCAATGTCTGACCACACTTGGAGTGATTTTTTTTTTTTTTTTCTCCTAATATTCAGCCTCAACCTCCTCCAGTGCAGCCTGAGGGTGTCCTCTCTTGTTTTGTCACTAATGACTTGTGAGATACTGTGGATCACTGTAAGCTTTGCAGTTTGGGGACTGTTGCAGAGGAGATGGAGCTGTTCTCAGGCAGTGTTGGTGCAGACTGTGCCTGCCTCAACCCTGGGCCTTGTTGCAGTGTTTCTCTGTCTCCCCACTGATCACAGGCAGTCTTGGGGCCATGCGATTTATCACAGCCGTGGGCATGACACAGCCACAATACTTGGAGCCACTCTCTAGGGAGTTCTGGATAAGTTTTTGGTCACAGGTCAGTATTTCATAAAGCCAACTTTCTGATCCTTTCTGTGTCACCCTTCCTGTCCCACTTTGTTCAGCTGTGGAATTAGAGCAAGAGAAAGGCAGTGTCTTCAAGTGAGAAGTCAGAGCAGGAAGCTTCAGGGAACAGCAGTTCAGGAGCCTTGCTAAGAAAAGGCCTAGTTTATAAGTCAGCTTAACTTGCTGCCTTTTAGGCCTGTGTGGTGCATCCTAGGGGCTGAAGGCATTGGGAGCTCATAGCAGAAAGCACTTCCTGTAAACTCCTAGATAGATGACTTAAAATTGTGGAGGAAATTTATCTAGCATCTACCATTGTTTTTATTTCTATTTCCTTAACACTCTCAAGTCTAAAGCTGACCTTTTGTTCTTAAGTACTGAATTACTTATTTTATTCTTTTATCAGCACGAAGATATCAGTCAGATAGAGACTATGCAGGCTGTAAGTATCTCTCTTTCGCCGTGTTTCTGTTTCTGATAGTTTCAAATTGATGGCTTGTATCAGTAACAGGCATGAAGACAGTTCAGTCACATCATCACCTGGCGTTTTGAAAACTTTTAGCTAGACACTCAGAACAAGAATGTTCTTTTTTGTTGATTCACCCAGGATAGGCAATGAATTACCTGTTAATACTGGTTTATTCACAGTAGTTAAGTATGAACTTTGTTTCCAGAATGAACTGAGAATTCCCTGCTGTTTCCCCAGAGTCTAGTCCTTGCACTTCAGCTTCATCTTAGTGCACTTTTTTTAACCAGAATTTCAGCAGAGGTTTGCATTTCACTTTTTTGAGAGGCAAGATCTGAGGCATATAATTAAAAGGTGGTGCATTAACCGTGGTAGCCAGCTAAGCACGATGCAGGTGCTTCCTCTCTTCCCCTCCCAACCCAGTGGGACAGGGGAATGGAAAAAGAAGAATAAAAGCAAGAAAACATTTGGGTTGAAATAAAATTGCTTAATAAGCAAAAAAAAAAAAAAAAAAAAGAGGGGAAGAAGAGAGGGAAGAAAACAAAGTGACGCAAAGGCAATCGCTCACCATCTCCCATGGGTAGACTGATGCCCATCCAGTTCCCAAGCAGAGGGTAACTAACCTTCCTACCCCTGCCTCCTCACTTCTTACTGCTTAGTGCATGACATTACATGCAAAGAGTATCTCTGGTTAGTTTGTCTGCCCACCCTCTTGTGCACCCCCAGTCTATTCACTGGAGGCAGGGAGTGAGAAACAGAGAAGGCTTTGACAATGTGTCACCACCCTTCACCAGTAATTAAAACACCAGGGTGTTATCAGCTTGGGTTTGGTCCCAGAATGTAGGAGCTGCTGTGAAAAAAATACCCAGACCTAAATATATACAGAAAGTTCTCAGATGGTCTGAATCCATCATTATTTAAAGCAAAGACATGCAGAACTTCAGAGAAACAAACCTCATACTTTAAAGGTCTCTGTGTATACTACTCACTGGTGGCCTGTGAGCATCACACCACGTTCAGCAAGGCAGAGGTTGGTACATCCTTGTTGTTTGCTTAGGTCCATCATTGAAGGTCTTTTCCAACCCAAACGATTCTGTGATTCACCCCTGCAGCCAGTACTAAACCTTCCTCTCTTCTGGAAATAGGCAATCCAAAGGTGGATGTGGGATCCCAAGACTTTGTTCTGAGTCTTTACAGGGGAATTCATTTCACACATAAGTTAGAAGAAATGGAATGTTGTTTACTTGATAAAGCTCCTTAGTGGGTTTTGCATTTCTTTTCTCCCCATCAGCACTACCTTTACACAAATTGCTACAGAGTCTTTTAACACTGCACCACTCCACTCAAACATGCTGTGTGCAGAGAATGGTGAGGAGCAGATACTGCAGGCTAAACACTGTGGCTACCAAGTGTACACAGTGTTCTGTTCTACTTCAGTGCTACATTTAACCTCCTGTTCAAGTAGAGTCAGCAGGAGCTTCCAGTCTCCTTGATGTGGAAGTAAGAGAAGGTGCAAGAAAATGATATTCAGAGAAGAAAGAAAAGTCCTGAGCACTACACATGTAGGGTTGCTGGTCTGTGTGTAATACTGTAAGCACTGCTTCACTTTTTACTCTGAAAGGAAAAGGCTGCTCAGGTAGATGGAAGGTAGCAGCTTGTGTGAAATCCTTCATGAGCACAGCACACTGCTGGCTCATACCCAGCCAGCTGTTGACCAGTACCCCCCAGTCTTTCTCTTCTGGGCAGCTTTCCAGCTATGCTTCCCCAGGCCTGGAGTGTTTATGGGGTTGTTGTGCCCCAAGTGCAGGACCCTATTCTGGGCCTTGGCCCATTGATCCAGCCTGGCCAGGTCCTTCTGTCAAGACTTCTTACCCTCAAGCAGATCAACACTCCTTACCAGCTTAGTGGCACCTGCAGAGGGGTTCCCTCACTCCCCTCATCCACATTATTGATAAAGATATTAAGTTATCTGATAAGTCATTGGAATAGAGGTTAAACTTAGTATGTATCTTTTTCTTTTTTCCTCCTGTTTAGGAAATTTTTTTTTTTGTTAAAGTGTATAGTTGAAGCTTGGAAGTTTAAAATCCCCCTTTTAATTTGTGTTTGAGAAGTGATAAATTATGAAAAAGACAGTCATGCAAGAAGTGCTTCAAGGGTATTTTGTAAAATTTATGGGTAGTAACACTGACAATTCATTTAATCAGGCCACAGTAGGAATGTGTATAATTCACTTCATTCTATCATCTTTTTGCAGATTGCCAGGCAGGCTGGGCTGTCACCAGAGCTTGCCCAGAAGGCACTTGAAATGATTTCATCCCCTGCAGTGAAGAACCAACTGAAAGAGACAACAGAGGAAGCAATAAAATACGGGGTGAGATGCTTCCAGTGCTATCTGGCATCACATCTATGCATCACTCCCCTGTTAAGAACACTGGGAAGCAAGGAACAATGAGAATGATGATTAGAAGGCATTGTGCAGACAATGTCTCTTGGGTGGTCTTTGCTTTTTTAACATGTGAAAGCTAACTCACCCCTTGTTAGTTTATCCCTTTGTCATCTGGGAGACCAAGGCTGACCCATGCACCTCGTTCCAGCCAGACAGCAAGGAGTTAAGTGATGCCATTTATCACTACTTCACATAAAACTGTGGACTAATCAGGTTGGGTTCCTTTTGCTGCTTCAAAAGGGGTGCACAAACTCTGGAGAGTCTCCTACTTTCTGATGGCTCCATTAGGCTCCTGTTTAAGAATGAAGGTGAAAAGAAGGGAAGGAAAGAAGTCGAAGTTACGACTTTTTAGTGGATATCTGCAAACATTTCTCTCTTAACACTCTCCATTTCCTCTCCATGGTGTCAATAGGCATTTGGGATGCCTGCTGTTGTGACACATGTTAATGGGGAACCTCAACTCTTTTTTGGCTCTGACCGTCTAGAACTGCTGGGCAGCATCATAGGTGAGTGGACCTAAACCCAGCACTTTGGGTTTCACACTGTCACTCTCTTCTAATGGAATATGTAACACGGCCCAATAAAACACTCTCCAGGTCTTTCAAATATTAGTGTTGGGATGAAGCTGCTGACTGGAATGTGTCTCACTGCAGTCAGAGTGATCACAGTAGTCACTTCCTAGACAAGAAGTAACTTGAGCTCTCCCTCCTCTCTTGGTGTTTGAAGGCTTTGTGCTCCACCTGCTATTCTCAGGTTACTGCTGAAACTCGTTAGTCTCCAAAATGTGACAGGATGATCACCTTGGTGTATTTCACTGTAACTTTTTTTCCCTGCTGGTTTGTCTTGCAGGTGAAAAATGGATGGGACCAGTTCCATCAGTTCCAAGCCCTAAGATGTGAAAAGTCCTGGGGAAACACATAAGAATGAAGTATAAGTACATGGCCAATCTGGAGTGATTATCTGAATATAGTCAATGTGATGGGCAGGTGGCTTTCTCCTCCTTAAACAGCTAACATTACAGCTCAGTCTCACCTCCAGTCAGGAAGTTCAGTGGTTGCCTGTATTCCTAGTCTGGTGAGGTCTTTTACCAATACAAATGTGCTGCTTTTCTTTCACCAGATCAATGATTAACATTAAAATCAAACACTAAAAATTTAATGTCTTGCATTCTTTCTTTCCCAATTCGTTCTTTTTTCTAACCCTAAAAGCATGAGGATTAAATTGTTACAGGACTGTAATATCTGGATTTCTGTCTTCCTGCTTGTTCCCCTAGAAACACAGACACATACAGCCTGAGGTGATGGCCACTTTCTCCTTTGAAGTCCAAGGTACTACATAAACACTGGAAGCACAGGACACTTCCTTTTACTCTGCAGCAAGGTGACTGGAAGAGACAAGAGAGAGCAGCCAGCAAGAGAGATGAAGTGCTTGAAAACATTAAGAAACCCAAAAAAGGCAGGAAAGATAAGACACCTTTAACATACTAAATATATTTATTCCTTCAGAAAAGCTGAAAAATGTGGCCAGTCTTGATCTACAAGCAGTAATGTAACCTGAAGTCCCAGGCATATTACATGCCAGCATGCAACAGGGAGAACAGTAAAGAATGAGCCAATACAGGCCAAAAATAATTCCTAAGGAGTCTAGGAAATGCATTTTGGAGGAAATTAAGGCCAACATGCTTCTCCCTTGGCACAGCAAATAAAAAACTAATGTAAGTAAGCAGGGACATAGATTTCCACAAAGTACCTCCTCAGCAAGTTTCTCTGGCCTCACTCTCTGCACTGTGCTTCCTGACCTGTGTCATCCAAAGGTACTAGAGAAAGAGGTGGAGATGTGTTCTTCTGTTCCTGCCTTCTGCAGGCCAAGCTGTTTTCTTCTTGTTCAGATGATGGGAGAAGAGAAAGGGAGGTAGAGGCTGGTTCAGTGGCTGCCAGTTGGGCAATGGGAAGGGCATAGAGCCAAAATGTTCCAATAGGAGCTATCTGTCCATTACCCCTTCCAAGGGTCCCTGTTCCAGGAACTGCCAGTGGAGCATTAACTTGGTGCCACTTGGTCTTCTAACAGTCCTTGAGGTCTTTTAAGTAAGTTCATGCTCCTCTTGGCCAGGACTTTTCATTTCACCCCAAAAGTCTTGCCAGTAATCTTCAGTGAGGTAACCAATGACTGAGCAGCATCTGATCCACTTCTGATCAGGTTATGTCCCCAATCAGATGTGTCTGAGGAGGGAAAACAAAACAGCCATGTACTCTTTTTAGGGTTTGAACATACACAGCACAGTGTTTTTTAAATTCAACCCAGAAAGCCATCTGGCTCTGATCCTCAGGAATTTTGCTACTTGGGCTTGGCTCACTCCTTTTGAGTCTGTCCCTTGGGAAGAAGGATTATTTGGAAGGCTACATGGACAGTAGAGCAGAAAAATAAGGACAAATGTCCAAATGTCTGCATGTGGAAGAGAAGGCAGTTAGTGCAAGGAAACTATGTGGCTGATCTCTGCCTAAAGGTGTGCTGGAAATCGGCAGGTGAGGACAGCCAGTGCTGGCTCATCTCTGCTGTAAAGAATTAATACATTATTTGTGTATTCCCTTGGCATTTATTTCCAGGTTGGCTCTGGCAGAACAAGAGTTTGATCATTCAAGTCTGGAATCTGAACTGATTGTTTCAGAGTAGCAGCAACACACTGGACATTTTTGCGATCAGTTTCCTGTGACACTGCTCCATGGAGAGAACAAAGAGGGGGTTGACAACCTACTGTTTTAATATCAGCTGCATAAATTACTCTAGGACCAGCTGGAACTCTTTGCACTAGAAATACACCTGTATCATGACCCTGACTTGTGGTTCCACCATTAATGAACATTAAATAGACTTCAGCAAAACTGAAGTACTTCTATTAGACTCCTAGCCTATTCCTGCAGTACTGTGCTAACCCTGTCAGGGTGAAAGTGGTGGGCTTTACATGGTAGAATGCTGTGTCCCTGAATCCCTGCCCCAGATAGGACTCAAAATGTGTGATTGTACCTGGGTTGGTCCCTAATTCTGAAACCACAACTCTAGCTAATGCAAAACTCCATGCTACAGCCCATCTCCAAACAAACTAAACTCCAGGAACAGACTAAACCACCACCACCGTGAAAAGCCTTTTCCTGGTGATCATACAAGGGGTTTTGAGTGCTTGACTGGGAAAAGACAAGCACAAGAGAACCCAGGGAACAGAAGCAGACAGGCTGTCAAATCATATAGGTTATGCCTTATGTGGATAAGCAATATTCATGCAAATATTTTTAGTGCAATTCCATGCTCTTTTTGCTCTCTGAATTCAGGTAGCACCAATTTGAAACAGACACTGCAGCTGGCTCACCCCTCAGCTGGTGAATGGAGAATGAGGGTTAGCAAGTGGGGGAAACCCACAATCAAATGCAGACATCAGGAGCAGATGTCAAGAAAGCTTTATCACTTTTTTTCCAGGACATGTCCACATTTGGAAGCAGGGTGTAACCAAGACTAGCCAAGCTAGGAGAGATTTTATTACCAGGCGAAGTTCTTGCTGATTATGCAAGGTTACTTTAGCCACCTCATCAGACCACTTGCCCCTCACACATGCCTAGCCAGGAGCTTCTACTTCACTAACAAGGTCCCAGGCAGGATGAGGAAGGGGAGGTGGGACGAAACAGGAATGCCAGAAGAGGGGGGTTGCTGACCAATTGGCAGTTCCATGTACCGCATTCTCTCTTGTCCTTGGTTGCCAGAGCTAGCATCTTAAACGGTCCATACCTCCAGCTGTGCTACCATCCTTCTCCCTACCAACATTCTGGATATTCACACAATAGAAAAATAATTGTCAGAAAAAGATACTTGCCATAACTCTGCCCCTTGGTTGTGAGAAATTATGGGCAGTCCTAAAGCATACAATTGGGCAACTGAACTACTGCAGGTAGTCACAGCACATAGTTCATAAGGAGCACTGAGTCAGGCTGGAAAGAAGGTCCCTCCTTGTCAGACTTGGACCTGCAGCAACTAAGCCATAGAGGCTTGAATTTTCTTAAAGCAGCCCCAGCCTTATGCAAGGGGCATGCCTTGCTCCACAGCACTCAGTGCCCTTTTGGCCACAGGTCTCATCCAAGAGTCCTCATAAACCATCCCCCCCATCCCCCATCAGAAAAAAACCCAAACCAAACCAAAAACCCCCAATAAGGATGACAAGCTGTTCCTGAAAGTCAGCTGCAGCCTGGAAGCGAGAGACAGGATGCTCTGGAGCTTTGGAAATCTCAATGTGTGGCTTCCCTGAAGTATCCTATACAGGATCATATTCCAGCATACCACAGCTCAGCAAGAGCAAAGCTGCACCGCCAGGAAAATACATTTCTCCAATCTTTGCTCACCAGAAACTGGGGAACTCTTTTGCAGCCTATTAGGGAAAGTGTTCAGTAGGAGAGCACGGGGTGTGGTATGGCATCCTTGTGCAATGAGACACAGGTGCAACAAATCAGATCCTGCTCTAACACCTGCTGTAACTCTGGGGGAGGATGGAAGGCAGGCTGAGTTCACCCTGGTTGGGAGCAGCAGGATGAATCCTGCTTAAAGGGGCAGAACTTGAGTATAACCCAACATACCCTTGTCCAAGCTTCTCCATAAAGCTCCAAAATCATGCCAGAGCAAGCTACAGAGGAAACACACACATCAGTAAGCATGGATAACTGGACTGCTAGGGCTTTGTGTACCCTGTTGGATACAAGCTAACATTAAAGATACAGCCAACATTACCTTTCAGTGATCTAGTCTTTTTCCACATTAAGAAAGCTCCAGTTTAAGAAAGCTGAGTTCCTTACATGCTCTGAATTACTGTGCCACAGCCACACATCTATCATTTAAAATGATGCAATGCCTGACGTGGACAACCTCAGTAAAGCGTCCAAAAGAGCAAGATATGCACCACACTTAACCCAGCACCAGACACAGTGAGCATCTTTCAGACAGTCATTATTTTCCACTCACTTGTTCTTTCTGATGGGGAACTCTGGGGAGCCGGGACTTGATGCATCAGACTTCAGGTCAGAGAAAGTTCCTGGAGTGTCCAGCACCTTCTGTATCCTCTCTGAAGTGTTTCTGCTGGGACAAAAGAGAAACCAGATGGATCACAGGGCCAGAGTTAAACTCTATCTATGCTTACAGAATCAGAGAATTTATCTGGTTGGAAGAAATCTCCAAGATCATCCAGTACAACCTTTGACTCAGCACTGAATGGTCAACACTAAACCTTGTCCCTAAATGCCAGGTCCACACAGCACTCAAACACCCCCACAAATGGTAACTCCACCACTGCCCTGGGCAGACCATTCCAATGCTTGAGAACTCCTTCCTGAACCTCCCTTGGTGTAGCTTGAAACCATTTCCTCTGGCCCTGTCACTTGCCACCAAGGAGAAGAAGGTGGGCCCCTCCTCACTCCAACTTCCCTTCAGGTAGTTGTAGAGAACAACTAGGTCTCCCCTCAGCCTCCTCTTCTCCAGACTGAACAACCCCAGCTCCCTCAGCCCCTCCTCGTAGGCCAGGTGCTCCAGGCCCTTCACCAGCCTCACTGCCCTTCTCTGGACACACTTCCAGCCCCTCAATGTCCTTCCTGTAGTGAGGGGCCCAGAACTGAAAACAGCAGTCGAGGTGTGGCCTCACCAGTGCTGAGCACAGAGGATATGCTGAGGAACACTTCCTCACAAGCCACAATCCAAAGCTGAGTCTCCCCTGTACACATGAAAGGGAAGCTTCAGGGAGAAGCCACACATGACATGCTGAGCTCACTGCTGCCAGAGGGAGAGCCTGTTCAGCCTTCACCCCGATGAGTATAGTTTCCATCAGTCTTTGTGCCCATCAGCCTTCTCTGTGAGCCAGTTCAGGGTAGAATCTGGCAGATGAAAGGAAGTTGATCCTTTTCCTGGGAAATGGGCTGAATCAGTCCCATGAACGCTCCACTAAGCATCTGAGAAGTCAGAAGGCATGGGACAGGATTGGGTAGTTGACAGAGACACTAGGAAAGTATGGTGTCTGCTTTTTAGTAGCAATGAACTGTTAGAAGAGATCAGTTGCTAGTGAAACTGCAACTTCAAGAATCACCCAAAAGGTCTGTCACAAAATACAAGGTCAGGCTCACTGCTCCTCATAGCTCAGATCACAAACAAGCAATAGGGGAGCTAAATAAACCTGAGAGCTTCCCAATTTCCTCCCAACAAAAAGAACTAAAAAAACACCAAACAAACCCATCCTCCTCAAATGCTGACTCGCTTTCAAATAGCTTTTTTTTTTTTACTGCCATTTGTCCATTTCTCCATGAGCTAATAATCAGGCTTTTCTTCCCATTCCAACCATTCCCATTTCAGGTCTCATTCCTGCCTTCCAGCTCCCTTCTCTCACCTTCCCATGGCTCATACCTCTTTTCTTCCTGTATGTTCTCAATGCCAATGGCACTGCTTCGTCGCCCATGGAAGTGGCTGGCTCGAGATCGTGATGGACTCCTACCAGGCAAGGCAAAAGACTAGAAAAAAGGAAAGAATGACAGAAAGAAGGGAAGAGAATAAGGCAGGAAAAACTGGAGAACTGGAAGCATGGGAGAAGGAGTCTGTGACGTGGATCAAGATCTTCTCCTTTACTCTGCAATACAATAGCATGGCCCAGCTCCAGCAGTGCAAGGAGCACCTTCTGTCAGTGAGAAAGAGAAGGTCTTACAAAGGTGGTAGGAGAGAGATAGAGATAGTGACCAAGGCAGAACAAGATACAACATGGCTGGTGTACAGCCAAAGAGGCTCAGGAAGGGAAGTATCCTCACATGAGGAGAGAAGTAGAGGCAGAATCAGAAAGGCAGAGTTAAAGGAGGGAGGCAGCAAACCCAGGTCATTACCACCCTGTGACTTTGCTGTGCTGACATAAAGAATGCCCACAGCTGAGCAAACTGCCACTAAGAAACTTCCACACTGAAAGACACCTTCCTGGTTTTCTCAGATGGCTTTTTGTAGTTTGCCTGACATCACAACTGCAGAAACCACAATCAGCTGGATGCACTTCAGCCAAGCCAACAGAAACATGGATCTGCTTTTGGCCACATCTGTCATGAATGCTTCCACTGATCACGTGTAGTGTCACTATCAAGAAAGGCTTTGAGAGTGAGCAGGAATAGTCACCCTTTTTCTCACCCCAAACTTCATTAATTATGTTATTTTTTTCCAAAATGCAAATTCTATGTACAGGAAAACAGAACCTTGAATAAACATCAGGCACCTGTTTATATTACAGAAAATAGGCTGACTGGTGAAGCTAAAGAAATTAAGAGATCTACTGTCCTTGTGTTTTCAGCTCCTGCTGCATGACAGCACAGCACCGCTCTGGCCAAACCACAGTGCATGCCTTTCTGAAGGTATGACAATATATAGCATCTAACCCAGGACAGCAGAGACAGATGTCTGCTGGACAGTCATGTTTGGCTTCCTTCTCCCAGTCTGCACCAATCTCAGCTCTATTTTACAGAAGCACTGGGGCTAGAGACAGGTACAGACAACACAAGACTACAACATGCAGTGTCACAGCTTGTGAAACAGGATGATGCAACAAAAAGAGACTGACAGAAGGACAAGAGGATTAACCACTTGGGAAAGAGGAGTAAAGGCTATGAGTGGGTCATAAAGGGCTGCCAGGTCTCCTCCAGCCCACCCCAGTGCCTTACCGCAGCAACAGCCTTAGGGCCCTCGGCGACGCTCTGGCTGAGGGCAAGGCCAGCTGGAGCTGTGCGGCCGGGCAGCGTGGCTGGCTGCTGCTTCCTCAGGGATATCCCCACGGCATCCAGGCTCTGGCTGCGGCCTCTGATCACCCGCTGAACAGGGGCAGGCAGGGAAACAGACAAACACAGACACACCTGTAGGCACGCACATGGCAGGGGAGTATGGAAAGCACCACTGAGCAGGTGGAAAACTGTGACAGACCAACACCAGATCCTAACTCTGGCTTTTGCAAGGCTAAGTAAAGCATCACAGATCTTCAAGACAGCGCACTCACAAGTGTGTCAGAAACTGTTGCAGTGGTTCCTGCAACTCTTTTAAGTTATAATGAAAATGAATCAAAAGAGGTCTGCTGTAGGAGCTAAAAGCTGCTTGCTACAAGCAATTACAATTCCTCTTACAAACACTCACTACTTTTTCTGCAAATTATGGAGAGAAACTCCACCTGACATTAGACACTAGCCTGAAGCATAAAGAGTTTGATTTCACAGAGACAGTACAGATTTCCACCCTGGGTCAGGCTGTAACTGCGTAGGAAGGAGCACAGAAAAGGGAAGAATGTTTTGTGAGAGATATGGCAAAGCACAGCTGAAGATGCTCTAAAGGAAGGCTGCTGGATGGAGAGATCTGTTTTCTGTCTGACTCTATGCACAGCTGATCAGCAGGGCAAATATTCCTTGGAGGGACACTCAATGAGCTTGAGAAAAGTATGAGCAGGTGGGTAGGAGGTCAATCCACTCCTGCTCACCTTGAAATTCTCAAGGAAGCCCCCACTGCCATTCTCTATCTTGTCATCCTCTGCCGTGGGTAACCCCATCATCCTGCGGCTGCGAAGCTGCAACTCCTCAAAAAGGCTCTCCAGGAGGGCACTTCGGGTTCTTTCCTGCACCAAGATTGGGAATGAAAACACAGCTGTTACTGGGAGTGGAGGGATGTCCTCCACCCACCCTGCTTTGGTAATGTCCCACAACCTCCTTAAAAAAACCCAACAAATCAAAAATCAAACAACCCCAAAACAAAAATATTACAAAGTGGTTTTAGCGGCAGAGTTCTGGAACATTTCACAGCCCTGTTAAACTCTTTCTAAAGCAAATCACAAACACATCATTACTTTTTATACAGGTGATGAAACAGAGTCTGGAACAGAATTTTGGTACCCTGGACTGAAAGTATCAGTGATTCCAAGACTGCATCATGTTGGGAGGGACCCTCAAAGGTCATCTTGTCCAACCCCACTGGTCTCAGCAAGGACACCTCCAACTAGATCAGGCTGCCAAGGGTCACATCCAGTCTGATTTTGAATGTCTCCAGCAATGGGGCCTCAACCACATCCCTGGGCAAGCTGTTTCAGTATTTCAGCATCCTCATAATAATGAACTTCCTCCTCATATCCAACCTAAATCTCCCCTGCTCCAGTTTCAAACCATTCCTCCTCATCACCACAAGCCTTTCTACACAGTCCCTCCCCCAGCCTTCTTGTAGGCCCCCCGCAGATACTGAAATGCAGCTCTAAGGTCTCCTCAGAGCCTTCTCTTCTCAAGGCTGAGCAGCTCCAGTTCTTTCAGTCTGTTTTCATAGGGGAGGTTCTCCAGCCCTCTGATCATCTTGGTGGCCTCCAGATCCACTCCAGCAGGTCCACAATACTAAGTTTTAGCTAATGCAGAATCTCCTCCAGCAAAACCTATGCACCACATCCCCATTCTTACCCAAGGATTAGATCTTTACCTCAGAAGGTACCTGCTCATGTTTTCTCACTCCTGCTGTGAAATACAAAGGAAGCATCTCACAGCTGAGGATTTTGTCTTTCTTTTATAAGCAACACAAATGAGAAGCAAAATAAAGTCAAAGATGGTAGAGGATTTTTTTAATCTGCAATAATAGAGGTTTACAGTTCTAACTGGAAGTAACTACGTGAGAGACTCACCTCTAATTTAGCAAATTTCTCAGCTCGGTAGCAGCTGTACTCAGCATTGATGAGCTTGACCAGGAGGAATTCACGGAACTCTGCACTCTGCAAAGCAAGATGAAGGCTGCACTGGAGAAGAAACCTCTGCCTTACTGCTTTTCAGACTTCCAGAATCATCTAAGACTGACTGACAATACTGCCTCAGCACACAACGGTGTGTGTGATATCCCCCTGCCAGCTAAAACTGGACCAGAGAAACAAACCTTTCTAAATATGGCTGGATTTGGCAAAGGGGGTCCAAAGAAGGGGACATCATCCCGGGCTGTGACTGAAACCTGTAAGGGGAAAGAAAAGAAAAGAAAAGAAAAGAAAACAAAACAAAACAAAAGAAAAAAAAAAAGGGAAGAAAAAAGAAAGTATCACAACCCAAGTGAGATTATCAAAACCTTGAAACTATTATGGTACATCTGATCCCTCCTGGCCCATAACCAAAAGAAATCAATATGCTGGCCTGTGCAGCTGTTTCTGAACTCAGTGAATGGATGTGCTGATTGATATCCCTGAATTTCAGTCAGCCAAATGTGTGCACAGTAAGAGAAACAAAAAACAGATGAAAAATAGCTTAAACAAAAAAAATGAGCAAAAACAGCTGAAGTAAAAAAATAGCTGAAATTGCATATTAAAAAAAAATCAGTATTTTTGGTACCAACCAACATCTTTAGATCAAGAAAAATGTTCATCCTACATCTTTTTATTTCATCTAGACAAACCTTTGCCCATCTAGTTGTCCTGACAGTGAATCCTCCGTGGTGGGACACTGAGGGGATTGTCTCAGTACCAGCACCTCTCCCAGTCCAATGTGGCACTTTGCCACTAAGAGATAAAGAAATGCAGGGGGATTGTTTCTAGTTTTTTTTAACAGGCTCCACCTGCTACAGCAATGCCAAGAAAGTAACTGTAGCGCAGTCTGGTTTTGACCTGCTGGCACTTGGCACTCACCCATAATTCTATGCAGCTATTTTACCATCACTTTCACCATTACTTTTGAATATCTCACAGTCATTTTTTGGTCATGTCTGAGATGGAGCAATATCATCATTTGCCATTTCATACAACAGAGAACAATGTCATGACAGCTTAACAGCACCTGCCTCAAAGTAACACTGCAGTGTAAGTGTCAATCAGTGAGAGGCATGAACTTACTGAGAGGAAATGGGGAAGGGCTTTTCTATTTAATTCAGGTTTCTCACATTGCAGGTCAGCTCCTCTAGTTACAATGCCTCCTTCTTCCTCCCAGTAGATATCAAACTGTTAAAAATCCTACTTTGCATTCTAGTTCTGATTGCAAAAACTGATTCAAAGAAATAAATGCAATTAATCATCCAATTTAACTACCAGGCACTAAAGCCTGAGCAAAGGGAACAAGGGAAGGAAAAAGAACTTCCCAAACTGCAGTCTCTCAGGTCCTAGAATGCTCCTGAGGCAGAATGACTGGAAAAGCCCTGACTGGGACTATTTCTTTTTCATGAAATAACACGAGCAACCTTATTACTGTGACAAGAACAATGGCAGTGCAGACAGGGCAAGATTAAAACAGTAGTAGGAAGAGACAAGAAAAATGGCAAACTTTCTCAGCTTCTTCTCATTATAAAAACCCAGTGAACCTCTGCATCCTACCAAAGAGAGAGCAAGAGAACTGGAATTCCATGCCCCTGATCAACATGAGGCCATCTTGTCACTAGGAACATGGCTGCTCAGAGGACAAAAAACAATTGAAGGTGGTTGTTCTACCTCCAGCACTCTTTTTGGTGGGAGACAAGATGGAGAACCTGTCCTAATTTTCATATTCTCGGTGTTCTTGTAGAACTCATCATCACCAAATGAGACATCCTTCCAGAGTCATGTGACAGAGAAAGAGCTGTATCCAAAGTCTGCAGATGGGGAATTTGAGTTATAGCAAGGCCTCTTTCAAATGCAGCACCTTAACAGGCAGCTCTTTCTTGCCAGATGGGCATCAGCTCTGGGATTCCCAAAAGCCAATGCAGCTGCTTTGGAGAGAGACTTTTCATGAGGGTGTCTAGAGACAGGACAAGGGGGAATAGTTTGAAGCTGCAGGAGAGCAGGTTCACACTGGATCTTAGGAAGAAGTTCTTCAGTATGTGGTTGGTGATACTCTGGAACAGGTTGCCCAGGGAGGTTGTGGATGCCTGTTCCCTAGGGGTCTTCAAGGCCAAGCTGGATGAGGCCTTGAGCAGCTGAGTCTAGTTGAGAGGCATCCCTGCTCACGGCAGGAGGCTGCAGTAGATGATCTCTGAGGTCCCTTCAACCTAAGCCATTCTGTGATTCTATGATTCCAGACATTAGGCCAAGAAGCTGTATCTGATCTGCAGTCTCAAGTCATGTAAGCTCTCAGCACTGTGCTGTGCAGCATGAGCAATGCAGACATGGCTGTTAGCCAGGTGAAGTAGTTTCACCTGACTCATGTCTTGCTTGCATTACATCCTCCAAACAGGATCAGTGGTACCTCATGCTCTTTGATGCAAACAATAATGTTTTATCCAAATTCATCCTGCTTGAACTCTTTAGGCTTCAGAAATTCAAGTCAGGATGATAGCTAGCTGAACCTGTACCTCTCCCAGAAGCCCAAGAACAGGTTTCCACTTCAAGGATCAAGATCAGTGGATCAGTGCAGAGGAATCTATTGGCTCTCTTTACCTTGTAAAAAGTGTCCCCACTGGCACCATGAGTCAGCTGAACTACCACATAGGCATGCAGGAAATTAGAGGCAATCATATCAGGGACAAAAGGTGTGCTTTCATCTTGGAAGATGATGGCCACAATATCATTCCCAATGTGACGCTTCCGCTGAAGCTGGAGAGAAGGGAAAAAGGAAAGAAAGTGAGAGGGCAGCATAAAAAAAATCCAAAACAGCAGAACTGTACAATGGGGTCTCAAACACCAGCCTGCCTATTACCTCCAACCCATCTGCTGAACCACACCTCTCAGCACTACTTTCAGCATTCCTCCAGCCACAATTCCCAACATTAAGCAGTTCGGCATTTCCCCCTTTCTGCAGTCCCTCCTCATGTATCCCTCCTCTCTTAGCCATACTCTTGCATTCTTCAATTCTCTTCAGAATACCTGCTGGGAATCTCCCTCTGTGAAGGGCAGCTTTGTAGACACATGAAACATTATCTCCTTGCCCTGGAAATTTGTATAGACTGACTCAGTGCCCGTTTGACCTCTGGTAACATCCAAGCCTCCCCGGAATCTGAGTAAATCCATACCATGCACAGGTCAGGCAAGACAGAGGTGAGAAAGTGGAGAGAAGAAAGACAAGATCAGTAACAGTAGCTTGGTATATCAACAGCATCAAAGAAATAAGTGATAGTGAGGCACCAAATCTTCCCAAAGCAAACACACTAACTGAAGCTGCACAAAGTTTCTGCTGCTGAACATGCTTGCTAACAGCTATAAAGCTAAACCAGGGCCCCTCAAAGGGGCTTTGTGATTTTTCCATCACTTAGAGCTACAGAAAGGAAAGGCTGCTCCACAGACAGAGAGAGACTAAAACAACACTGACCCCAGACACTGAAAAACAACTTGCATCTGCACAAAGAAAATCATTCTTGATGCTGTGGGTCAGACTGAGATACAGGAGGTCTTTAAATGAAAATACCAACAAAGCCCTAAGCTGCAACTTGTTGGCAGCCAGGATGCCTGACAGAATCATTCTGGGCTTCTTCACCTGCACTGGGATTCAGTGGCCACAGCCCTTTCCCAGAAGCAAGGCCCTAACAGAGTAACAGCCTCTGAATACACAGGGTGCTGAGTACACACCCACGGAAATCCTGCAGCAGAACCTTGTCACCAAGGAAATCCAGGAACTCCAGGAACCCCAGACTCTCTTCTGTGTTACTGAAGACTTCCTCTTCAGTCGTCTTCAAAAGGAAAGGAGAAGTCACAAGAAGCACAAGAAGCAAAGAACAGGCAGCAATTCCTACACACAGTTCAACCAGCTCTGAGGACCTGTACCCACAGATCAACCACCATGAGGCAAGCTTCTCCCTTTTCTCTGTATAGCACCTACATTTTGTACAGGGTAGTGCAGACCCTGTATTATATATATATATATATATAAGAGAACCGACTCTTTATGCTTTGCCTCAAGAACTATAGGATCTGAGGGAGCTTACCTGTCCAGGTTTCTGGTAGATGACCCCAAATTTGAAGTTATTGCTTATGACATGCTCATCAAAAGCAACAATAAGCTGCGAAGCCTAGAGTAATCAAAACACAAACTGTCAGTTGACTGTCATTAGCCAGATCCTGGTGGAAAAGGGACAGACAGACACATCATAACACTGTACCTTGGGGTAGAGGACAGGAAAGAAGCGTTCCACATTCACATCCTCACACAGAAGCTGTTGAGTGAGAGAGAGGCAAACAAAGTGAGATTATCATATACCCCAGCTTGCTAAATGCATGAAAGCACAGACACTCTATAATTACCTGACAGGAGTCCCATCAAGCAAAAATTCTGAGGTGAAATGAGAAGAGAAAGAAGAGAAACTAAATGGAAGTATAAAAAGGTAGTAGAAAAGGGGAAAATAGGAGGACAGAGGTGAAAACAACTTGAAGAAGGAAGGATTTAGAGCAAACCGGCAAGCACAAATCTCACCTTTGCCATCTGGACAGCATTGGGAAACTCATTCAGACAGGAAATGGGGATCAGGTCATGTTTGGTGCCAGTCCGAGTCCTGAGACAAACCAAAAATTCATTAGAGCAAAGGCTGAAGGGAGACTCAAGAAACAAACACTGTCCCTTTAAAGGCAGAGTGGCCATTTCTTCAGGTTACCCTAACAGCAGTTCAGTGGGGGACTTGGCAGTCCTGGCTTACCAATTGGCTTGATGATTTTGAAGATCTTTTCCAAACTAAACAATCTATGGTTCTATGACTGCTAAAGCTCTGTTAGAGACAGCCTAGGAAAGCAGATCCATGCAAAGTAGAGGAGGCAGACACTGGTGCAGGATTGCTCCAGCAGGCTGATGCAGTAAAGTTTGCTTTCCTCTATATATGTTTATTAAAGGAGAGATGTCTAAGGGAGAAGAAACTTTGGACTGTCAGAGTCCCCTTCAAACAAGCTATTGAGAGAAAGGTGCTGCAAGTAGTATGAAAACTGAAAAGAAGAATGACTCCACTTCTGTCCTTCATCCACGTAAGGAAGCGTTACCTCAGCAGGAGACGCAGACTCTCCTGCTTCTCGATCTGTTCATACTTGACAGAAAGCACCAGGCAGCCCAGGGACACGTCACTGGAGTAGAAGTTCTGGTGCTCCTGAAAAAAGGAAGCCAAGATGCATGATCACCAGCACTGTGTTTGTCATGCTTATCTTCAAGAGAGGAGAGAGATAAACCACCATTCCCCTGCAATAATGAATGGGCTGGGCTGTTCCACCACCAGAGGAGCAGACACCTCACATCAAAGGCAAAGTCACCTGCAAACTGAGAAGACAGACGGAGTGAATGAAGTCAGTAACCAGGACTGCAAGACTTCACAGAATCACTGGATGGCAGGGGTTGGAAGGGAGCTCTCAAGACCACCTAGTCCAACCCCCTCCTAGAGCAGGATCACCCAGAAGAGTAAATCACATAGGAACATGTCCGGATAGGTTTGAAATGCCTCCAGAGATGGAGACTCCACAACCTCTCTGGGCAGCCTGGTTCAGTGCTCTGCCCAGAGGGAGGAAGCGTCATGGGAAGCACTGTGTCAGATCATTCCTGTGCATGACACTAAAGTCAGTGTCCAGCTACACAGTCAGAACTCGGACAATTTGGAACATGTTACATGAAAGGAACGCTCCAGGCACAATAAATTAGCAATAATGACTCTTCTGTTAATGCACAGGGGATGATGGTGCACATACCACAAGGGCACGGGGCCAGCTTAACACACTATGGGATAGTGGGTGGTATGACCCTTCTTTACGTTAGTTCCCAGCACCATGAGGAACTGGAGGGACTAGACAGCTGTTACTAAGTCTATCAGAAAAGCTCTGAGATCCATTTCAGCCTTCAGATCAGGCTTTGAAGGTCACCCTTACCTTGCCCAGGAAATGTTTGCGGTACAGCTTGGCTGTGGGGTCACTTTCCAGTTTCACTTTACCACTCCAGGGAAAGGGTACATCAGGCAAAGCTGGACTCAGGCTGGAGAGGTTGTGACTGGTCCCTTCAATCCAGTAGCCCCCAAACTGGGGTAAGATAATGAGGGGATATGGCCACCCTTTCTGTAATACCTATTCAGAAGGACAGAGAACACAAAAGCTGAAAGGCCAATAAAGTCCAAGGGAAAACAGAGAGCAGTGCTGACTCACCTCATGGATGCTGGGGTAAGGAATATATTCCTCTTCTGTCTGAAACCAGAAGAGACCATTAGCAAAAATGAATAACATCCTTTAAAGTATTATGTTCTCATGATAGTGCAAGCTGTGCCCTCAGCTTCCATTCTGCCCTAGTCTATCTTTAGAGTTTCACTCTAGGATTTATGGTTAGATTCCATTTCCTAGACCTCAGCATTACAGTAGAAAACTTTGAGAACTAGAAATGCAGGAGTCAGATTTCACCCAACTTTCTCTCATGAGCATGCAAAATGAGGAGGGAGTCACACTATTGGCAAATTGGATGAGGTTAGGAGTGACAATATCTCTGCTTTCCAGTGTCAGACAGCTGCAGTTCTGCAGACAGAGCTGACAGTAGAAATGGTGCTGAGATCAAGGTTGTGTCATCTCCATAGCTAGAGGTGTGGCACACAACTGAGCAGTGCTGAGGCATGCCTATAAGAACAGAAACAGTATTAGAGCCTGGGAATGAAGGAATGGATCAGAAGAGCTGAGAATTTAGAGATGGGAACATGTCTCATATTAAGGGAAACAGCAGCTTTCCAGCAGCACCTGCATGAGTACTCAAGAATACTGAAATTAATGCACTGTGGCTGCAGAAATACTACAGCTCTTATACTGAATACCACTTAAGAGATTACTTAGTCAAGACTAAGACTGTTAATAATGACAAACATTTCTTGGAACTAATGAAACCTGAAACAAGGAAGAACTGATTCTATTTCAGCTGCACAGCTTCACCCTCTTGCGCAGCAACTGTTGTTCCTAGTATGCTCCCTGTCAGTTCCAAGATGAGCACTGCAAGCCTGGTCAATAATTATCTGCCATTCTCAGCAACTTAGGAGAAAGCAATGACTTAGCCTGACCTTGAGAGGAGCTGGAAGGGAACATCTTTGTTCATCCAGACGACTCCCCTGGAAACAAAGGCACAGACAGTGAATCCTGTGGTCTAGCATGTCTGTCTCACTTACTGTGCCATTCTCAGTAACCCAAATAAATATATTCTCTATACATATAATCTTCTGGTTTATGCAAGTTTGAAGTTCAGAAGAAACAGGAGGAATAAAGCTAGAACTTGGCCAGTCCCTTAGTTTGGTACTAAAACTGAAAAGCTCCTTCCCACCTAACATCTTTTAAAAAGCAGAAAGTTGGCAGAAATAAAATATCTTTTTTTTTTTCTTATTTAACTCTCCAACCTCTTCAAGTCACTTTATTTCTTATCCCAAGCAATAAATTAAAAAAGAGCTAAAGACATAACACAAAAGAACAGTAATTCAGACACTTCATTTCTGTTCTACTTTTCCTGGTTTGAGCTAGTCCAGAACTAACCCTGTTCAGTGATTTGACTTCCCAGGTCAGTCTCTGCTCAGTGCTGGCACCTTCTGCAGTTAATAGCATATCTGCACAGACAGGAACTGCTTCGGGCTGTGACAGCTCTGATGTTTAGAGTCACTGCCAAGGCTTGGGGTGCAGAAAGGCTTTGTTTATACTTGCCTCTGAAGACCTAGGGCACCGCTATATCTTTGTGTCACGCTGGGGATGCAGAAAGTAAGACTACACATACAGGGAGCAGCAGACAGGACAGGTGACCCTAAACTGACCAACAATGGCCTCCATCCCGTGGATGTCATTATTCAGTATAAAGTTGAGAGATCATGAGGGTAAAGCCTCTTCTTCAATGGCCTGCATCCAAGCAGGACTCTCTACATGTTGCCTTCAGTCTGGGTTTGTGTATTCCTGAGTCCAGATTTGGAATCCAGCTCCCGAATTCAGTTCCCATCTGCGACAGAGTCTAGTCCGGGACTTACCCAGTGCCTGCCCACAACATCAGTGGTGACAGTGACATAACTGCCACCAGGGGCTTGGGTTCAATCTTGGTCTTGTATACATTTGCATACATTTCATTTTATTGTTATTATATTCATTGAAGCTCTTTTAGTTTTCTTTTCCAATCCGTAAGTCTCTCACCTTATTCCCGTTTTCTTCCCCTTTGGGAAGGGAGAAGAGTTAATAGGGAGTGTCTTTTTCCTTTGTATTTTCAACAGTGGAGCCTGTACAAACACTAGCTTGGAACACTGGAAACAGCAAAAGATCTGTTTCAGTTGCAATGTCAGTACACAGCACTGACAAAACAACCAACCACCAGAACACAGGAGAGTGAAATTAGGAGGAAGCAGAGGCTGACAGGTGATCTTTACATTCTGCAGAGGTGGTAGCAATCATTCGGTATTTGGAGAAGTTATAAAGCTGAGCAACTGGAGTGCATGAAATATAAAGTACAAATGGATGTTTTGTTGATGTGATCTGGAGTTGATGGATGTCAGCCTCACATGCTGGGGCTCCTGAGAAAGGCTAGGTTCTCAAAACAGGGATCTCAGGAAAGTCCTATGCTCTATAAAACCAGGATTAGGACAGGAGGGACACGTAGGTACAAAGCAGATTCAGCCTCCTGGAACAAACTGTGGAAAAGTACCAGTGCAAACCTGTCATGCACCAGGGGATTTCCACACATGGAAACGAAGGCCGGGAAACTGCCATTTTGTAAGGCCTCTCTCCCCTTCCTTGGCATTTCTGGCAGATCTGATAACTGCAAAAACTTCACAGTTTCAAAGGAGGTCCTGCTGGGAGCTGAGTATCTCAGAGGCCTGAGGGCAGATTTTGTGGGCTGCTGTAAAGCAGATGGTGTTTGGGGATGTGGTGATTAAAGATATAGTTTAGTCCTAGCCTTGGCAGCGTTATTTAATGGTTGGACTTGACGATCTTAAAGGTCTTATCCAACCACAACAAATCTATGATTCTACACATTAATACATAGAATCGGGCCTTCCCTTCCCCAGCTTCTCATTTCTAGTCTGTCCAATAGCACTTCAGCCTCTTAACTCTATACTCAGCGTTTTGTTGCTGCCTTCCACCTCCTCACCTTTATAGTTCCACCAAAGTTTTGTATTTTCTTCATATCCACAATTTAATTATCCAAATTCCAGAAAAGAAGTTAATTGTTTGCTATAAATTTAATTGTTGTAGATAGCAAGAGGCAGAAGTTCTGTGCTACGTTCTATGTTATGGCAGGTTAATCACAGCATCACTCAGAAAATACTGGTAGTGTGTAAAGACATTCCGAGAACACATGAAAAATTTAGTTCTAGGATTTTGTTGTTAGATATGACATATATAACATGTTATTATATTACTGTTGCTTTATTGGGTAGGGCAGGGTTGTGGTGGAGTTGTTTTTTTCCCCCTTTTACTCTAATTTTATGATGTAATATATGCAACTAAATGCATGGATTGCCCTAAGAGAATTACAGCAAAGCCCTTTCTCGTGCCAGTTACAGATGGCACTACAGCAGTCACTTGACATGTCTGACATTGCTAAATGCAGTTACCTTAACGTCCCATTCATCATCTGTCATTAGCAGCTGCTACCCAGCAGAAACAGTTTCTTGAAGACAGCAGAGGTACCTTAATGCAACTTTGAATTTCTCTCAGAATGACACTCCTGCAAAGCAGAGAATTCTAATTGTTTGTGTCTATTCCTTCCATCATGCTGGCTGGAGAAACCAACATAGGAAAACACGTTGGAAACTCCCTTTAAGAGTAGGTACAGGAGCTTGGGCCTAGAAAAGCTAAATATTCTGAAGTCCAAATTAAAGGGCACTGGGAGTTAAGTGACAAGACAAATGGCAGCCAAGTACTTGTTTGGCTATGAAAAATCCAGAGCTTCTAAAGTCTGAAAGAATTTCTCCTTACCTGCATTTTTTCAATCATCTCAAACAAGTCCACAGTCTGTGAAAAGAAAAAGACAACAGTGAAAATAATTTACCATTTGCAGAAGGTAATGTTATCCTTTGTGGTCACTCAGATCTTGAAGGAGACAACAGCTCCTTCCGTGTTTTGGCACAGGAACTACTTGCTTGCTGAAGGCAAGATGGAGTCGTTCTTCCTTAGCTAAACATGGACAATACAACTGGTCAAATTTTCTTCAGTTTGTGTTGCAAAAGCTTGACCTGGAACCTGATAGGCCAGGTGTCAGGAATTTCTCTCTTTCAATGGGTCAGAGAACCAACTTGCTAGAGTCCCAAGAAATAATGACATGATCTGGTTTTGAATTCTCACAGAAGTGAGCAATTACAGCTATGTATGCATGCACATGAGCTTGCTTTCAGCCACTTCTGCTCAGTGCAGAAGCACATCCCAACGCTGAATCAGAGAAATGTGGACTGTCTTTACCTTGTTGGGAACAGCAGGGGTGAGAGGACATGGAAGGCCTTTGGTGAAAGAGTCTACAACGTCATTGAAGTGGCTCACTCCCTCCTCCAACCTCCTGCAAGAGACAGATGAGGAAAAAGAAAAACCAAAACCTTCTAACTCTGTGAGAACTCACAGACGCCAGTGCTTGCCTGCAGTGCCTCCTCTGCCTTCTGCTTACTCTTCCTGTCTCCACACCATTGTCATTCCCTCTGAGATTCCTTGAGCTGCCTTAACTCACCACTTATCACCTGCAAACATCCTGGATGTAACAGCCAGTATCTTCTGGCTCCGTGCACTTGCACTATTTTCCTCACAATTGTTGTGTAAGTGCTGACTGCTCTATTTCACCAAGTCCCTCCCCTACCACATATTTGCAGCAGCAGAAAAACAGATCTCACAGAAAGCTTTGGGATCGGATCTCAAAACGGAACCAAATTAAAAGAGCTGGAAGCCCTGAAATGTCACTGAAATCAACACTTCAAGTACAGCTTCAGTTGCCACAGCCTGGGTGTTAGTCCCCAAGACAGGAACATAACATGGTTCTACAACAGAACTGGACAGATGCAGGCTATATTACCACTGTTGGTAAAACCAGCATGCACATTTGATGAGCTTCTGTCTGCACATCTCCTGAAGACATCCTCATGTTGGGCCCTGCTGCAGCAGCAGTGCATAAAAGAAGTGCTGCTGCTGTTTTGTCTCAGAGAAACAAAAAAAGTAATGTGGACAATACACTGGATTTTAAAACACACTGCATTACCCATTGCACTATAGACAGTCTCACTGCCAGCTGAAGCTCTCCTACTGTTAGCAAGCCCTGAAGACTCTTACTTTGAAACCAGTGGTTTCATTGCCTGTCATATGGAAGAGTAACCTGAAGCCACTCTATTTCTGTGACCACAAATCTTCTGACAATTCTTGGAAGGGTTTAGTTTGTAAAAGACCTTAGACATCATCTAGTTCCAAACCCCTGTCACGGGCAGGGACACCTCCTAATAAAGCAGGTTCCTCAAGGCCCCACCCAACCTGGCTTTGAACACTTCCAGGACTGGAGCATCCACAACTCCACACAATTTGTTTCAGCAGCCCAGTGGCACAATGGGACTTGTATACAGGCTGATTCACACAAAGTAACACAATGCTTCCATCCTACAATTTTCTCATACAATTCACATGAGATCTTTAATCTGGAGATAAAAGCTATGGAAAGTTAGTCTTGACAGCCTCAACTAACTATCAGAATAGTTAGAGGTAAATGTGTTTTAAATTAGTATTATACTAACACATCCTTTATTTATAATTTTATTCATTTACTTGAAGCAGGTTAGGCACTAACAAAATTTACATCCAAGCCAGTAATGAAAGATTTGCCTTGTTTCTTTTAGAAACCCAAAGTTTCTGTCCTGTACACCCAGAAAAGGTAAGAACTTGGTTTGATTTCAGAAACCAGCCATCCTCAGAGAGGTATTAACAGTACAGCATTTGTGCAATTGGATGTCCCGGGGCCTTGCTGTGTTCTCTTCTCTTTGGCCTGTCACTGGTTTGAATCCTGAATCATTCAGCAGAAAATAAAGCACACACTTGCACCATGGAAAAGTAGGAGCTCCTACATGATGTTGGTGTGGCCAGTCCTGTCCTGCTCCCTCAGCATAAATTCACCTCTATGCTTTGGACTGATTGGAGCACTTCATGCTGCAACTGCTCCCTGCCGTTCAATCCCAGCACAGCTCTGCTGTCAAAATGACTTCAACAGATGCCAAACTCACCAGCATTATCGTACGTTTAGAGGTGTTCTCAGTTCTGTATTTACCCTGGATTAAGAATGTGGGACTTCCAGAATCCAGGAGCATGCCTTAGGTTTTATGTTATCTGTTACAAAATATCACAAAAATGTGAAGCCATTGTAAGCATTCTTTGAAAGTCCATTTGTTAATTCCAAACTGCTGGAATGAAAGCACTGAGCTTTATTTATAGAAAGAGAACAAAGTTCTTTTCAAATTGGAACTTCAAATGCTTTGACCATAGAAAAGCAGAGTATTAGCCTTCTGAAAAAGCAAAGCAATTCTGCAGCCTGGAGAGGAATCTATATGTGCAAATGTGTACTTGCTGAAGCTTTGTTTTTAGGAAGTGGCAACAAGGGGAAGCAGCGGGCCTGGAAAATGCTGAAGACTAAACTAGGATTTTACTAGTGACAGAAACCTGCACATTAATTTCAAGCAAGTAGCCAAACTAAAAGCAGGCACCACTGATCCACTAGTAAACGCTCCACTCTTCCAAAATGGAGTGAGACATACCTTTGGAGACCTCTGAGCCACTGTCTCCACATACACAACCCTGTTCGCATTCCTGGCTTGCAGCATGCTCTGCTATTTCAATCCTGGGATCTCTCTATACAGCTGTCTCAAAACCATTTCCACCTACTATAGCTGAGCCAGGTCAATAACCAAGTCAATGCAAGTATTTGTTATGAGAAAAACACAAACTGGCCTGGACAGATTCCACACATCCTTTCATCCATCTCTCCTAAGTATTCCATAGGTAAAGAAGGTTTCTTGCACTCTGAAATGTCACAAATAATCTGGCAACTATTTTCCTGCAAGTTCACAGGGAAGCAGGTGTATTGCCAGTGTAAAAAGTCTTTGCTAAGCTGGAAGCCTTCCAGTGGGACAAAAAATTATGGGACGGTTTGTAGCTCATTATGGAATGGCAGCCAGTCTAATAAAAGGTGTCCCAACCTGATGAGTGATTCTTGCAATGAGACACTGGTAAGTTAAACTCCTCACCAGAAGAGACAGGCAATCTAGAGGAACTGAGAGTAATTTCAAACAGAAACATGCCTGAAATGCTCATAAGGAAAATTCTGGGCAACTGCTTCCCTAGAGCAACAGCTTCTGATCCTTCACTCCCTTGTTTCTACCTTAGAGAAATATATTTTCTCTGGCAAACACAATTTTTAGGTATTCAGTGAAATCAGCTGCAAACATGATATGGATAGTCTCACTCTGCTACGGCTTTGAATGTTGCTCACACACAGAATCCTAAAATCCAACAGAAGGAATTAGCAAGAGAAAACTAGGAAAAGGAAGCAACTACTACAGGTAAGATGCTCTCAGCTGGTCACAGAGTTTTCTACTCACAGACTGTGACTTCCAGTTGGGAACCTCATTTCCAGCCGTGCTCCACTTTCTGGTTGTTGGGGAGCTGCTGCCTGACACTTCTCCGCCATGTGGGCAATCCCTGCTCAGGTCTCTTCTTGCACCGACATAAAAAGGAGGCAGGAGACCGAACAGGCCCGGAGAACCCAGCTAACTCTCAGTCCCCATCAGGTACTACCCTGCAGAAAAGGAGAAAGGAGAGCTCCCGAGGGAAACGAATCCGCGCTCTCACCTCCTGGGCAGTGCGAACTGCAGAGCCCATTGGCTCCCGAGGATAGAGGCAGACGAGCCCCAGGCGCGCCCTCTCTTCCCCTCAGCAAGAGGCGCGCCCACTGGCCGCGCTCGCCCGCCTGCTCCCGACCAGAGCCAGGCCCAGGCAGCGAGGGGGAAAGCGGGCAGAGAGAGAGGGACGGCAGCGCGGCCGGCTCTGAAGCCAGCTCCGAACTTGCCAGGCTGGGGCACCGGCATCGCCTTCCCCCTCCTTAGCTCCCCGATCTTTCAGACAAGCCACGATGGCTCTGTCTCCCGCTCCCACAATACAGCCGCCGCCGGCTGCAGGGCCCGTTCCGGTAATCGCTTCCCTGCCTCCGGGTTGCCGAGGGAGAGGCAGGGCGGCCGGTGCCCCAGGCGAGATGAGGCCTGCCGGTGCAAGTACCGGTACCAGTACGTACCCTCCGCTGGCTCCGGCAGGGCAGCCGTGCTGCCGGGAGAACATGCTGGACTGCTCCGCCGAGTCAGCTCCCGGGGTCTCTCCTCGGGAGCCTCCTCTCCCCTTGCCTCGCCATAGAGAAGGACACAGGCTCCCTCCCGGTCCCCTGCAAAGCCTCGGCTCCCGCCCCCACCCCTCCTCTTCCTGCTAAGCCAGAGACAGCAAAGGGCACCTCACAGCTGGGAGCGGACCCCAGCCACGCCGGGGCGGGCCGCGGCGCCGGGAGAGGCAGAGGAGGCGAGATGGAGGAAGATGTGACAACAGGGAATGATGACTTCTGCTCCTCCTCCGTGGTGAAAGATCAGTTCCCCCTCGATCCCCCCTTTCCGGGGAATCCATGGATGATGCACAGCCCGCAGGAACGGTTTGCTGGGACAGCTGAGCCGAGGAAGCTGTACTCTGGGTTGCCAGTGGTAGGACAAGGACAGTAGAACGGTCCCTTGTTCAGCTCTGCTATAGTGCAAGATCTCTCCCCGAGCTCTCAATATACAGTGGGAAAAGTAAGCATCAAGCAATTCTCCACAATTTATCCTCCTCAACTTCCCATTCCCTCCAAGGGAAGACCAAGAAGACAGCAAACCCACTAGCCTTTGGTACGTGAGGCTGATTATGTATCAAGTACTACAGAGGCTGGGCTTTACATCCTCCTTATCAAATGTAAGCTGTTCTCTAGGGGAGCTCAAATTTTGAGGAGTTAGAAAACCCTTAGCCACATGTATTTGCATTCACTCATCAACAGATCATCATTCCTGATCCCAGCACAATCTTCCATTGCAGGGGTATGCATATGCTTGTGTTTAAATAAGAACACAGAGCTTTTCTTGACATTATTTTTTCTCCCTGTGATTCCCAGTATCATTCTTCACTCCATCAAGACATATAAAGGCAGAAGCTACAACCTTCTGCCAAGGGTCAGCCTCATGCAGGGTTTGTACAAACTCATAAAGGGGACATTAGGAAAGAAAATGAGGGACAGAATTTGACAGAGGAACCAGTGAACTAGTTAAAATAGAGAAAGAAAGCAGCAATATAAAATTTAGAAATTAATGCAGCAATTTAATCCTAGTGTTTCTTATAAATTTTACTCATCAAAGACCTGGGTAGAAACCATTATAGGGGTTTCAAGGGTCTGTGGCTGGGAAAAGAGACTGAAAGGGGTATGGTATCCATCAAGGTAGGTAACAATGTTGAATGGACAGAGAAAGGATCCACTTGCTGTTTTAGGAACTTGCATGGAGGCCATTTCCTCGTTTACCTCTTTTTTTCCCCAGCAGATCTAATGCTGGACTATAGGCTAACTCAGACTGTCTCCTCACCTGACCCCAAATGTCCTCCCAGGCAGGGCCAGGCCACTGAATACAGCACTTCTCCCTACACAAGCAGTTCTGACTCATTCACCTGAATCTCTGAGCAGAGATGTGACTAGGGCAAGGCAAAGAGCCAAGCTTGCCGCTTCTGCTGCATCCCGGAAGGAGGAGAAGACAGTATTTTCTGCTGCTAGAGAATGCTGTTTAATATTTTTATCAATTATATAGACAGTGGGATCGAGGGCACCATCAGCAGGTTTGCAGATGACACCAAGCTGAGTGGTGCTGTTGATGTGCCAGAGGGACCTGGACAAGCTGGAGAGGTGGGCCCAGGTGAACTTCATGAGGTTCAACAAAACCAAGTGTAAAGTCCTGCAGCTGGGCAGGAATAATCCTTGTTATCAATACAGGCTGGGGGATGATAGAAAGCAGCCCTGCAGAAAAGGACTTGGGAGTTCTGGTGGATGAGAAGCCGGACATGAGCCAGAAATGGGCACTTGCAGCCCTAGAAGGCCAAAGGCATCCTGGGCTGCATCAAAAGCAGCATGGCCAGAGAGATGGAGAGAGGTGATTCTGCCTCTCTGCTCTGCTTTGGTGAGACCTCACCTGCAGTGCTGTGTTCAATTCTGGTGCCATCAACACAGGAAGGACATGGCCCTGATGGAGTGGGTCCAGAGGAGGCCACAAGGATGATTGGGGGATGGAGCACCTCTGCTATGAGAACACTTCTGATACTGAGGGAGCTGGGGTTGTTGAGCCTGGAGAAGACAAGGCTCCAGGGAGACCCTAGAGCAGGCTTCCAGTTCCTGAAGAGGGTTACAAGAAGGCTGCAGAGGGATTGTTTGCAAATGCCTGCAGTGATAGGATGAGGGACAGTGGTTTGAAATGAGAGCAGAGCAGATTTAGATTGGATGTTAGGAACAAGCTCTGCACCATGAGGGTGCTGCAACACTGCAACAGGTTGCCCAGGGAGGTAGTTGAGGCTCCATCCCTGGAGATATTCAAGGTCAGGCTTGAAAGGACTCTGGGCAACCTGACCTAGTGGAGCATGTCCTGGCTGACTGCAGGGGGGTTGGACTGAATGACCTTTGGAGGTTCCTTCCAATCCAAACCATTCTATGATGCCAGCAATAGCTATTGCCCTCTAGCCACAACTCTCCATTCCAGGGTCTTTATCAACAACAATAACAAGCTGGCTGTGATGAAAACAAAGTCTACATGGAGGCCCAGGTTTTTCTGCCATTCTTCAGCAGCTTGCCACTACCTACAAGAGCCAGCTTTGTTCACACACAAAGCCACGTTCTGCTCAGCTTTCATTTAACTCACATCTTTATCTCACCTCCTGTGCAACTTCATCTTCATACAAGGCACTCGAGTCCCACAGGCAACTAATTAGTCTCATTTAGCAGTGATCATATGAATAAACCACTTCCATATGTAAGAAATCACAGGTTCCCTTTCCCCTTACTGTTCCTCAACTTCTAATCAAGCTAAGAATTACTGTTTACACACCTGATGTAACAGTATCACCTAATATAAGCCCTTAGTTCTACTAAGTTGATTCAGCTTCCATTGATACTTACTGATCTAACTCTGTATCCTTCTAGTCTCACACTGTAATCCACAGATTTGTCTATATTTGCATAGATCATTGTGTGTTTTGTAGTGTTTGTGTGTTTTAGGGACTAGCACACAAGCTTCTGCTCTCCCAGGTATCCTTGTAGGCTGCTAATACCTGTATTGGAGTAATTGATACCCATCCCTTTTGCTACGTGATCTCCCAGTTTTCGTTAGCAAGTTTTCATTCCTGTGACTGCTTTAGCATTTGATCTTGCTTACATAGGAGAACTCTATTTTAGCTGTAACACCAAAACTGATCTCTGCAATTTTATTAATTGTCTGAGTCATTCTAAGAACATCAGGAGCTCTGCAGAAGCTGCACAATGCCTCATAACCACAGAAGCATATCCTCCAATGGTAAAGTCTTCAGGGTACAAACTGTGTTTTTCTCTCTTCTGCTATATTACACTTAGTCATCACAAACTCAGGTGCACCCACAGATAGAAACATGCATGTTTGCACACGAGCTGTTGCCACAGATCTATGCACACAGCTTCTAAATACAGTGTGCACAGACAGCACCTCCCACTGCCCACCCAGACTCATCATTTCATGTCAGGTGTTGACAGAACCAGAGTGGGATTCCTTTGGGTCTGGACAGACCCTCTCTCATGCCCCTCCATTTCCCCATGTCATCTCATTTCTTAAACAGACATCACTCTCCCCACCTCCACTCTCCCTCTCTCTCTCCAGTATTTCTCCACACAATGCAGCATAGCACAATGTCTTTTAGAAATCATACAGCCACTTTCCCTGCTGAGACTGAAACTGCCCCAAGGTCCAGTCATTGCATGACACCACACAAGCAGCAGAGGAGATCTGGATCAACTCTCCTCCAGTTATCTTCGCTCCCATTCCTTCTAAATGCAAGACATTTAATTGGCATTGCAGGCAAGATGAGAATAAAAGCAGCTAAGCTGTTCATCCCCTACCTGAGCAAGGCTCTCTCATCCCCAGCTGGTGAGCGGATGAAGCCTGGCACCCAGCTGCTCTCCCTTCCTTGCACTATCAATTATTCACGGAGATTGCGGTGTCCTCCCTCTCCCTCCTTCCCGCTCCCTTCCGCTGCCCCCCAGCTGCAGATGAATGGATAGCTGGCAGGGCAGCGCTGTCACACTTGAAACTGGAGATCATTGTCGATTCTTCAGCTAGCCCGGCAAGCAGCAGTGCTCTTAAGCAGTCCAGATTGGTCCTAGGGGAAGGGGCCAGACCCTTCAGGTGGAGCATAGGCAGCTTTGTATCAACGTCCCTGCACTTCTCATCCCAGACCTGCAGGGATGACCTTTAAAACTGAGGTTTGTTGTCTGGTTTTGTTTGGGTTCAATTTTTTCCACAGCAAAGCAGATTATTTTAGTCTTTTCAATTCTAATGACAGTTACATAGTGCCAGTGAACTGGGTCGTGTGGATTCATGTGCGTAAATGGGAACAGGAAAGGAAAGTAGCAGACTGGGAAAACCTGGAAAATGCTTATTTCAAACTAACTTAGTCCCACAGCAAAAGCACAGATATTCAAGGTCAGGTTCAACAAGACTTGTAAAAAGTACCTTTCTGACTTTCTTATAGGTCCCTTTCAGGTACTGGAAGGCTGCTCTAAGGTCTCCACAGAGCCTTCTCTTCTCCAGGCTGAACAGCTCCAATTCTCTCACAGCCAGTCTCCACAGGGGAGGTTCTCCAGCCCTCTGATCATCTTCATAGCCTCCTTGGGACCTGCTCCAGCAGTTCCATGTCCCTCTGTTGCGGTGGGCACCAGAACTAGATGCAGTGCTCCAGGTGGGATCTCAGCAGAGCAGAGGGGGAGAATCACAGTATAGTGCTGGGTTTAGTTTTGGGGCCCTCACTACAAGAAAAGACATTGAGGTGCTGGAGCAGGTCCAGAGAAGCTGGTGAAGTGTCTAGTGCAGAAGTCTTCTGAGGAGTGGCTGAGGGAGCTGGGGTGTTCAGCCTGCAGAAAAGGAAGCTGAAGGGAAACCTTCTTGCTCTCAACAACTGCCTGAGAGGAGGTTGGTGCCAGGTGGGAGTTGATCTCTTCTTTCTATTAACAAGTGACAGCATGAGAGGAAATGGCCTGAAGCTGCAGCAGGGGAGGTTTAGGTTGGCTATTAGAAGAAACTTCCTGACTGAAACGGTTCTCAAATACTTGAACAGGCTGCCCAGGGAGGTGGTTGAATTTTTATCTGTGGAGGTATTTAAAAGAGGCAGAGATGTGGTGTTAAGGGACATGGTTTAGCACCAGACTTGTAGAATTAGATAATGGTTAGACCTGATGATCTTAAAGGTCTTTCCCATCCAAACCAATTCCATGATTCTATGATATTGGTTCCCATTATTACTGCTATTCCACATGGAGATAAACTGGCACAGAGAGACTAACCCTCACTGTCATCCAGGGCCAGGGAAATGAGGCAGATGGGAGTCCATCAAGTGCAGTTGCATAAACAGCTTGAGATGCCTGCATACCACACTGACACCAGGACAGTCCCATTTGGATCAGCCAGCTGATCCAGGCAACACCCCGAATGCTAGTGCTGCCGCAATGAAGGGAACTGGAAGTGGGATATGGCAGGACTCCTTTACTTTGCTAGCATCAGTATTTTAAACTGGCCATGAAATTGCACCATCAGTCTCCTGGCAAAGACCCTAGATATGAAATCAGTTTATTTTCCAGCTTTAAGTAAAGTTGCCTGCTAGTAGAACTTGATTATTTGAGAAGTAGTTAATTAATCTATCTGACTACTGTATGAATTGGGAAAGATTTTGGCAGTATAACTCTGGATGGATATTTGTCAACAGGAAAGATCCACATGGAATTACTTGAGAGTTTAGAGATGACTAGAGTGGCCACAATTCAGAAAAGACAAAACACCTCCTGCACAAAAGTGACTCCTATATTCTCACACAGCACAGCAGAAGGACAAGAGGTAACATCCAGGTTGCACCAATGAAAATTTCTGCTCTATGTATGGAAAACCTGAATTTTCCCTCATGGAAGAAATCAGGTTTTCCCCAGTTCTTGGCATGTGTGATAGTACTCTGAGAATCAGAGTTTGTAGCGTCTGCCCTTGAAAACATATCGCAGGTGCTCAACAAGAGCAGATGGGAAACATGAGATGTGAGGCCAGCTCTAAGAGAGGAAGGCACTCCAATAAGCCCACATTTTGCAAACCACAGTGCATTATCAATACAGCAATCATGCCTAGGAGCAAGGGTGTAGTTCCTGGGCTTTACTGCACAAGTAACATCATCATTGGCTTGAACAATTTTAGCAAAGTTTCTTTATGATATTAGTCAGCCTAGGCCTGCAAAAGCAGGAATAGATGGATATGAGAAGCCAGATCAAGTCCAGGAATTACTGTGAAATCAAGGCAGAGATGTGAAAGGATTGCCAGGGTCATGTTAAAATTGATGGACAGGCAGTTTTTTGACAGCAGTCAGGCAAATCATCAGAATGAGGAAAGGCTGAAGAGCACACAGGAGAAGATATGGGAGCTTGCCTGCACTGAGTCAACAACTTTAACAGTTCACATCAACGAGAACAAGACAGATGGAGGGGATTAACAGAAATTCAGACAGCAATCTCACCTGGACAGAAAGACAGGGTGCACATGTGAAGTTTTCGTGCTGTATGTAGCCACAAGATTCCAAACCCACAGAGACTGCTGCAATAATACAGGGCATGGGGAAGAGGGGAGCTCAGGCCTAGAGAGCTGTGGTGCAGGTGAGGACAACAGAGGAATGCCTAGATGGAAATACAATCAGAGAAGTGCACTTCTTTTGCAGGTATAAAGCTGCTCTCAATTTCTCTCTGTCCAGAGATAACCAGGTGGGATTATTCCCCACAAACATCTGCTAGAGGGAGCAGAAGGGGTTATACCATCCCGCAGCAGAAGCAGGTGGCAGGCCCTGTCAGGCTATCTACAGTTGGGGAACCCCGAACAGTAAGACACCATCAGCCCAGACCCCGCTTCCTTTAGCAACAGTCCTGTCCTCTTGGAGGCATCCCGGGAAATGCCGAGGCGGCCGCGGCCCCTCCGAGAGCGGGAGCCGATTAGCATGGACGGCACGACCCGCTGCGAGCAGGCGGCCCCGCACGCCGCTGTGCCCCAGCCCCGTCAGAGAAACCCCACCGACCGATACCTCCAGGCAACAAAGCTCACTTCTAAACACGTTGGCCGGGGTGCTGGAGTTCGTGCTGATAATTTCTTACACCTGACCACCACCTGACGTGTTGTGACGTTGTGCACTTCAGGAAAACATCTATTTTACTCTTTTTTTTTTTTTTTTTTTTTTTTTTGAAGTAGGCTGTGTGGATAGCTCAGTAAAACCTCTGTCCTGTTTCCAAGGCACAACGTGAAAGTCACCCTCCTCTAAAAAATTTGTTCTCCAGGAGACCTGCAATGAACCAAAAAACTTGCTGAAAGTCACAGCTGAAAGGTTTGGAGCAACTGGAAATTAACTGAGATTAGGTGAACCAGACCCAGTCCTCAATCACAAGGACAGGCTCCTTGCTTCCCCTTTCCTTGCTGGGGCTGTTCAGTCTGGAGAAGAGAAGGCTCCGAGGTGACCTTATTATGGCTTTTCAATATCTGAAGGGGGCCTACAAGAAAGCTGGGGAGGGACTTTTTAGGATATCAGGTAGTGACAGGACTAGGGGGAATGGAATAAAGCTGGAGGTGGAGAGGTTCAGGCTGGATGTGAGGAGGAAGTTCTTCACCATGAGAGTGGTGAGAGCCTGGAATGGGTTGTCCAGGGAGGTGGTTGAGGTCCCATCCCTGGAGGTGTTTAAAGCCAGGCTGGATGAGGCTCTGGCCAGCCTGATCTAGTGTGAGGTGTCCCTGCCCATGGCAGGGGGGTTGCAACTAGATGATCCTTGTGGTCCCTTCCAACCCTGACTGATTCTATGATTCCATGATTATCCCTCAAAAGAGTAAGAGCTTACAGGAAGGGCAGGACATTGTCACTTACTTGAATCAGAACAGTAAATAAAAATATGCAGACCATTCACAATTACTCCAGATAATTCCATCTAAAAGCACCTACAAATTATTCCACATTAGGCCACCTGGAAAGTAGCAAAGATGGCTTATGCAGAACATTAGGAGAAGAAACAGTGATCATTTATTTGTTAACCAGTAAGGATCTGTAACAAGGAAGGGCTGGTAAAACAAATGATGCACAACAGCAGAGAACAGCCACTATTGGCTGTGACAAAGACTTGGCATAGATAATGTCTTAGAAAGAGTCACTTCATGATATTCAGTAAGAAAATGTCCATCACTTAGGAGCTATGCAACAATTCTAAATACCCATAAAAACCTATTAATGAAGAATGTGGTAGGTTTTTTGCCTGTGTGGATGGCTAAATATGTGAACATGATACTGCCAAAGAAGCAAAGGAGTCAGCTCTCATCATGAGGGGGTTTTATCTTACCTTCAGATGGCCAAATGTACATCTCAGAGCAGGGACTGAAGTAGAAATTTAGATAGTCTTGATGATGGTCAATGTTGTTGCTGAATAGCTTGATGAGCAGGAGAATCAGGATAAAAGTAGCTCCACTATGTATTGGAAGCTTCATCAATGTCAATATTTGAGGCTTCGTCAATAGCAATGGATCTATGATCAGGTGCACACTGGAAACTTGTGAGACATCTGGGTGTCACACTGCCACGCTTTGTGAGAAGTAAAGGGTCATAGAACAGTGACTCTGACAGAGGCCATTGTCCCTCTTTTTTAAAGAAAACAGACAAAGTTTGGAGAAAGCAGGGAGGAGCAGAGGAGGCAGAAGACATGAATGCATACCTCACCAGTGAGCAATCTGTACCTCATCAATCAGCAGTCCATGCCAGAACTGGATAAAACATGTATGGGACAGCTCACATGCTGTGGAATGATGGCAAGGTAAGAGCTGTGTTATTTTCAGCTCATGTGTCTCACTGCTTTCATAAAGAAACAAAGCAAAGGCTCTTTCACTGCCCCCCGTAAACATCTGTTTGCACAGATTTAACCAGAGTGTTACTCCTGTTTTTCCTGACACTGAACCCTCTCTGGGGTGTGCTGCCTTTATGGCACATGGCTGGAGCAAAGTGCAGTGGAAACCAGTGCTAAAGGTAGCACTGAAACCAAATGTTGCCTTTGAATGGAGAATTTGGAGATCCTTTCCCCCTTTCTATAACTATCTAATAAAGCACAAAAAGGATCACTGTTACAGATCTGGATTTTGAGCAAAACCTGCCTGTATTCAAAATATATTTTTTTTCTTACTTCATTTCTTACCAAATTTTCTACCTCTGGCCTTCCATGCTTCAACTGTTGTTCTGTGACTTTGTCACACTTGCTTTAGACTGTGAGCACCTTATAGGCTGGGAACATGCACCAAGGAGCACATGGGATTGTGTGCTGCAGTTACTCCAAAGCACAAAGCTCTCGGTGAGCAGCACCACTAGCTTTGGCAGACTCCTCCAAAGCACAATGCTCTGGGTGAGCAGCACCACTAGCTCTGGTGGACTCCTCCAAAGCACAGCTCCTCAATAAAACAGTTAAGTGAGCTCTGTCTGGCAATGCCTCCCTATCTCTGACCTCACTATTTACTGAAAGAGTTGGAAGAAAGTGGAACATTATAGGATAGGAACAAAAGAGGAACCTCAAGGAGAGGCACTGTGGGTCTCACCAATGACAGCAAACAATGCCAAATTCCTGCTCAGGCAGCTCTGTTCTGTGGCACTGATTTCAACCTCCTTCTCCTCCTCTCATGCCTACTACTTTTTTGTCCAGCTATTTAATG
Source organism: Indicator indicator (assembly GCF_027791375.1). Lineage (NCBI taxonomy): Eukaryota > Metazoa > Chordata > Aves > Piciformes > Indicatoridae > Indicator > Indicator indicator. Next base: position 17,503,390 of record NC_072023.1, read on the forward strand.
TTACAGTTTGTTGTACAGTCACTGAATTCCAACCCAAAGAGTCTGTTTATCACTGTTGGGTGATAACACTCAAACATTTAAAATGTGGTTCCTTAGAACCATCACTGAAAGGGAACGGACATCTCCTATTCAACATGGAAAGCCAGAGGTCCCTTCTCCTCTCCCATGGCCATACTGGCCCTTCCTGACATGCTCCATGACTCAACAGAAAACAGCACTTTTTCCCCCCTTTTACATGGCTAGTATTATGCCTTGTTAACAATTCAGAACATGACAAGGAGGGCTCCAATGCATAACAGGTTTGGCAACATAAGCAGCAAGAATGAGTTGCTAGGACCAGGGAGGAAGACAGCGAACAGGATGTGGGAATTACACGTTAACTTTTCTCACTGCATCTCATTTCCCTTGGCCAAAAACTTCCCCTTTTGGAATGGTGAAATTATGTCTGGAGAAGAGGAATGCAAACACTGTTCTATAGCAAACAGCTCAGCATATGCAGGTATTATTTTCTCTTATTTCCAGAAACACCTGGTACTGTCTAGGATGACAGCAAATTATATCCCTGTGTTCTCTCACTGATTCCTTAATTTAATCTTGCAATTACTTCTTTCTGCCCACTTGCCCTGTACACACTAGGTATTCCACTTGATTCTTTCACCATATTCTGTCAAGTAAGATCTTAACTGCCCTCCTTCTCCTTTCGTCACAGCCAAGTTCTCTCCCTCACTGATCCCCACTGAGCTCTCAATTAGCATACAGGGAAAAGTCACTGCAGTGTTCCATTTAGTAGCATTACAGACAGGGCAGAACCCTTTGTGAGTGCAGCCTGTCCATCTACATCCTGCATACAGCAGCATCTGATTTTTATCCATGGGAGTACAGCAATGTACAGAGATTCTACACCAGCATGCAGAAAGTCCTCCAATAAATAGTAAATAATACAGGCCAGACTAGATTTTGTCATTAAACTAAAGCAGCTGCAGAAAGTTTTACCCATGCTGATGAAACCTCACAGTCTTAAAGCCCCTGCTAGAAGAAGGACTCTGAATAAAGAGACAAGAAAGTTTCTAGCCTTCACTTTTTTTTTTTTTTTTTTGTCAGAGGAAAAGCAAAACACATGCCATAACTCAATGTAAAAGGCTGTTACAGGAGATAAACAACCTTGTCTATGATAGTATTGGTGAATCCTTTCCTGTCCTGGCAGAAGAGTAGGTGCTGCTTTGTTAAATACTTCAGAACATCAGATGTCCAGGCAGCCCTGGAAGCTATTAATTTTGCCCAACATAACAAGTGTCTCAGACTCCAGACCTCTAGATTTATGCTTTTCAGGTATTCCTGAGACAGCTCAGGAACTGGTAGCAGCAGTAGAAGCTCTCCTTGCAATATCAGTCCTTCTGTAACCAGATCTCAGCCATGACTGACCGAGCAAAGCCATTGCAGGTAGAAGACAGCCATGACAAAAGCCTCTCCACACACAATGACTTCCAGAGACCATCCTGTAAGAACTGGAATCATCTGGCAGACAAAAGAGCCAGCTGCTGAGGAATGCGTGAGCACTCAGCTATGGCAGGTCAGGCACCTCTGCATTTCTCACAGTTACACATTTGTTTGGACATCCAAGCACAGGCACAACTTCCTCAGGGTTTTGCTTTCTCCTCCTCAAGACATCAGTTCACAGCTGCCCCATATCCTCTGCAAATACAACACAGTCATGCTCCTGAACAGAGAAACCAAAGTTATACTCCAGAAATGTCACTAGGCAGAACCTGGGAGATAAAAGGAAAGGTAGACAAGACAGGTTGAGGTGGTTCAGTAGTACTTTGCCCCTAGTATTTTCTCAGGCTCTCAGAAATTGCTTCAGGATAAGGTTCTGGGAAAGAACAGACTCGGTGATTAGAGAGAGAATAATCTTGCCATGGTAGGTATGTCACTGGCCCTTGGGAGCAAAGCAGGCTTCTCTGCATACCGAGCTGATAAGTGAGCTTACTGTAGGTACTGAGTTAATTAGTAGCAGCCTGGGCAGGCGGTAGATAGTGAGATGAAACAGGGGAAAGGTGAAATGCTTCTTAGAGACTAAATGAAGAAAGAAAATTAACAGTGAGATACTGGAAGAAAGAAGTTTGGTGGTTTGGTTTTTTTGTTTTTGTTTTTAAATCTGTCTTCCTAACTAATGAAATCTGCTGTTAAATGAAGTCTGGTCCCCACAGAACAACTGAAAATACACAACAGAAAGATTTCCATAAAAAAAAGGTCTCTATTGCACCTGAAAGAGAGACAGTTTAGGAAGGCAGGATAATTTTTTGTTTCACAGACACTGCTTAGTAATACTTCTCTGGCCTTCTCCAAGCCTCTCTGCTTTTCTAAATCTTGTCATTACCCAAGAACTTTTCTGCACCTAGGATAGAGTACCATCAGGCATAAGTATAAACTGGGAGAGGAGTGGCTGGAGGGCAGCCCTGCAGGCAGGGATCTGGGGGAATGGTTGACAGCAGGGTCAGTAGGAGTCAGCAGTGTGCTCCAGCACTGCAAACCACAGTCTGGGGTGCATACACAGTATAACCAGGTTAAAAGAGGTGACTATCCTGCTGTATACAGCACTGATGTCAACCTCACCTCACTGTGTGCAGCTCTGGGCCTCACGATTTAAGAAGGCTGTGAAAGTCCTTGAATGTATCCAGAGGAGGGCAACAAAGCTGGTGACGTGTCTGGAAGGAATGTCTAGTAAGGAGCAGCTGAGGATTTTGCGCTTGTCTGGTTTGGAGAAAAGGAGGCTGAGGGGCACCTCATTGATCTCTGTACCTTCTTGAGGAGGGAAAGTGGAGAAGTGCTGATCTCTTCTCACTTCCATTCAGTGACATGATGTGTGGGAATGGTTGAATGCGGTGCAAGGGGAGGTTTAGACTGGACATTAGACAATCATTTCTTTACCAAGAGGGAGATCAAACACTGGACTTCCTAGAGATGTGCTCAGTGCCCTGTGTCCGTAAGTGTTCTCCAATTGAAATATTCTGTTCTATTCTATTCTATCCTAATTTTCAGACACACAACAAAGATTCAGATGATGACAGACCTCTGTAGTAATTCAGTACCTGTTCTTTTGCTTATTAGTACTCCTCATTCCCAGATCCATCAGGGAGCAGAAAGATTTTAGCTCAGCCCTCTGTGAAATTATAATTCATTGCCTCCTTTTTCCTCTTGTTTGAAAAATCAAAGAGGGCATAAAACAACATGTGATGAGCAGCACCCAATCAGGACAGACAAACATACAGATTTACATTTTACAGAACTCATAAAGAGGTTTCTGTGTGCCATGTGATGTGGGCTGAGCCAGCAGCCCTTCCTGCTCTGTGAGGCAGAGATCAGGACTCCAGTGCTATGCGGGCAGGACATACATTTCAGGGCAGTTTCTCTTGTTCAAGTAAAGCAGACCAAAACCAGGTAAGCACTCCCCCACTGCTTACTCCGCCCTCCTTCCCAACGAGTTTCCTGCTTTTGTGGGACAGCCCTAGAAGAGCTGACAAAAGGTAGAAGGTGTGTGATCATCTAGAAACTGCTTTGGATTCAGAACCTGGAGAAATGAGGCTCTAGTTTCCCACACAGAACTTGTACAATGGGATCTTCCCATCATTTGCTACCTTCCTGTACTCATGGTTCCTGGCTTTTAATTTCCAAAGAAATCTCTGTCCCCTTTCTGCAAGAAAACTCAAAAGGAGGAGGGGAGAGTTTTTACTGGTGTCCCATCCTCAGGTCAGAAGGGAAAGGAGCAGCAACAAAAGAGCTCACATGTACTTCCTTGTGATGAAGAAAGAAGTTGAAACATGACTGCTTCTGCCTCCCAAGAGCTCTCTCTGGTAAGTGTGTGCTGCTAAAGAACTTGTGTGTGTGTTTAGCTGGGTTTGCTGTAGGAAGTGTGCACACTGGGCACAGGTGTATTTGTCTGGAGATGTTTAGGCCTTTTTCCTTCAGAGGGGTTTAACCAAAGCAGTGGGATATATGTAGGTCAAGACAACACATGTATCATGACTCCTTAACTGTGGTGCTCTGGAATAGCACAGATCCCTGGTATTCCTTCAATATCACCTGCACACAGTGGCAACTGCTGTCTCTTTCACAGAGATGGGATCTGGAATGGGGTACAGGAGGGGCTCTGGTGTTTGAGAATGGTGCAAAGCAGCACATCAGCAGAAAAAGAACTGAGGATATGGGCAAATATTCAAGCACAGCCTAGCTGTATATAGAACCTTAAGTAACATTGCTGCTATAATGCTACAATGAAGTGAGGTGATGAATTTGCTGGGGCAGACAGCCACATTAATAAGGCTACTCTTCTTCTGGGATCTGAACTAGTATCTGAATATTCATTATGCACAAATCTCCTGGAAATAACCTTTAAAGTTATTCCACATTTTGCTTCCATACTAACCTCAAATCTGCCACCTAGACTGCTCTAAGTTCTGTTAAGGAGCTAGACGTTTTTAGGTAAGCCTGGCAATAAGTGTTGATGCTCTGTTTATGTATTTCATGTCTTGCACCTGTGTGTCCAAGCATTCCCATTATTCAGTAGGCATTCCCATGGGAAGTTCTAGTACATTTACATGCATTCAGGCACAGATTTCCTAGTCATGGCTTATGTGCAGGTGTGTTCTCCTGATGGCATATGCTCAGGCATGTGTGTTCCTCTTTTGGTCATGACACTGGTAATGTCTTTGTTTCTATAGTCATCTTTCATGCTGAAAAATCAATTCTGTCTTCCACAGACATTTGTCCCCTTAGCTGCTCATCTGTGCTGTGTCTGCTCCCACCACCTCTACAGCCATGTGGTTAGAAACCCACTGCAAGAACATTCGCCAAGCCTTGTTGCTTCTTTTCACTGCTGCTCTTCTCATTGGGGTCACCATGCTGGCTGTCTCATCTAACATCAACCCAGTAGGCTATTTCTTCCTAGGAGCAGGGGGAGTGTGCCTGATGGGCTATTTACTCAGCGTGTTTGTCGACTGCTACCTGAGGAATAGGCACCGACGTGACTCAAACGAGATAACTCCAAGCAGGCAGAGCCAAGCAGGGTAAGCAGTAACCTGGTCCTTCTTCTCCTCACTCATGGCCATTTTACACATCATTTTGCTGCCCTTTCCCTAGGGAACCAAATACATCCTCCATTTCAGAAGACAGAAGTTCTTTTTCAATTTCTTCCTTACCTTTTCAGGTGAAGGTTGTAAATGCCTACGCCACACGTCCCATATCTTGTCGTCTTTCCCCCGGGAACGAATCCACTAATATTTTCCAAGGTTAAACAGATCCAGGCTGAGTTTTATTTTTTTGTTGAGTAACTGAGTCTTGCCAAACAATGACTCAGACAAGGAAAAAAAAAATGCTGAAGCAATACCAAATCTTAGCTGCGTTTCGTTACATAAACCTTATCTCCAGAGCAACCATTCCTCAGCAAACTTTGAAAAAGGAATGTGCAGCTGGGTGTGTTTCCAGTCCTAAAACCCCAGCCTGACACTAACAAACCCTGATTGTGATAGCCCCTCAATACTCCCACATCTTCTTGGCTTTGTGTACATTACCAGGTTCTCTGCTCACCTATTTTAACCCCAATTTGCCTGCTGCAGTTGAAGAGTTTAACTTTGTTTCTTTGCTTCCTTGTCTGTATAATCCAGATAATCATTACCCACATGTGTAAATGACTCGACACTCTCAAATACAGGGTTTAAAGTGGAGAAAAAACCCAACATTATTTTGTGTTTATTTTTAGAAAGAGTACACAAAGAGAAGTCTGTACTGGGCTTCGCTAGCCTGAGGGCATACTAGAAGAAAATTACCTGTTTACTGAAAAAAAATTACATAAAAGCAAAGATGTTTCTGAAGTAACATTTTTCTCTGCAGATAGTATTTTTAACACAGAATAATTAGTCCTTGTTTAAACTAGATGAAAAGACTTCATTTTCTCTGCTTAAAGACAGATGAACATTGAGCATTAACAAAGCGAGGTCCTGGTTTGTTCCAATATAAAACGAGTAATTAGTAATTCTTAAGAATTAATTTTAGATAATTAAGCCTGTCATCTAATTAAGCCTGTGTGTGGGTTTCTTCACTTACTCTGGGAGTTGGAGGGAAATGTTCAGATGGACCTTTCTCTGGACCAGGAAGCAAGATACTCAGTTGGCTGGACAAGTGACCTGATCCAGTGGTGGAATATCACACAGAGGAATGCTGCATGAGATATCCTCTCTTAGACCATCTATTCCCCCCTGTACTCAGCACTGGTCAAGCCACATCTTGAGTACTGGGTTCAGTTTTGGGGCCTTAACTACAAGAAGGACTTTGAGGTGCTGGAGTAGGTCCAGAGAAGGGCAAGGAAGCTGGTGAAGGGTCTGGAGAACAGGTCTGGTGAGGAGTGGCTGAGAGAATCAGGGTTGTTTAGTATGGAGAAAAGGAGGCTGAGGGGAGACCTCGTTGCTCTCTACAACTCCTTGAAAGGAGGTTGTAGTGAAGTGGGTGTTGGTCTCCCTAGTAATGAACAATAGGACAAGAGGAAATGGCCTCAAGGTGATGTTTAGATTAGATATTAGAAAAAACTTCTTCATTGAAAAGGTTCTCAAAGCCTGTAACAGGCTGCTCAGGGAGATGGCTGCATTCCCATCCCTGGAGGTGTTTAAAGAGGCAGAGATGTGGTGCTGAAGGTTTAAGTAGAGTAAGAGAATGGTTGGACTCAATGATCTTAAAGGTCTTTCCCAACCAAAATGATTCTGTGATTCTATGACTGATTGTGGTACATCATTTGAACTAGCCTGCCTCTCCTGAACTGTGCAGTGAAATAATCAATCTAACTGCTGTTCCTCTTCATGGACAGGGTGAATGCTACCTATGAAGTGCCCCCCTATGAGGAGGTGATGACCATGTCAGCTCCAGCAATATGGACAATTGCATCCAATCCAGGCTCAGTGCCCTCACCACTGAATGAGCCTCCTCCTTACAACGTAGTTATGGAATCATCTGCTCAGGAAGAGATTACAGTGGAGGGTCTGAGGTTGTCAGTGGCAGCAGACCCCAGGCGTTCCTCTGAGCCAGCCACAGGCTCCAGGGCACAGTCACAGCTGGCACTGCCCCCGAGGTGGCAGCGCTTTGTTTCGGACATCCATGAAGTGAAAGGGATTGAAGACAGATTTGAGCCACTGGAGCCACTCACTCCACCACCTGCTTATGAGACTGCCATCAATGATGAAGTGTTTGAAGATGCTTTCCAGCCCGCTGTATTATGATTAATTGCACCTTCCATGAATACAGAGCCAAATCCTCACCCCAGCACACGATGTTCCTACAAGGAAGGTGAAAGAGCTGAGATTTTTTACACCTCAAACTGTAGAGGTTCATCTCACCACTCTTTGAACCACAGCTGAAACAGATTCTGATGTCACTAGAATCTTTTTGCACAAGCTATCAATCAGCGCAATACCACATTACTTTCTTTTGACAGATGCATAAAACCACTGTGAGGAAAGGTGTGTTACATACAGCAACAACTCTCAGAGGGGGAGAAGAGTGAATCATGAGAAGAGACAAGGTTGCCAGAGGACGTCCGCAGAAGACTATAGGATGCAGCCAGGAGAAGCTGCCTGAGAAAGGGAAGGAATAGAAACAGCACTAGCGAGTGCTGCTTGTGATGTTACAGACAGCAGTACTGCTGAGAGCTGTGCAGTCATAAGCCACCCTAAAACCCCTGCTGAGAGACAGAGGCTATAGTTCCCTGAGTTGGTGTTTTGCAGCAACAAAAACTTCTGGCCTGTACTGTTTGTTGTTATACTTGCTCCACATCCTCCCGTCTGCTGCACTTGGTCCACCTTCTCAGCTGTGCTACACTGGAATGTGGCTGAGGGAAGGGTGGCTGTCTTCATCTGGAAGCTGGTACAAGTTGATACCTGTCACTTGAGGTTGAAAAGCTGATGGCAAGCATGGCACCATGAAATTACTTGTGTTTTTCACGAGGTTCTCATTCCACACAGCCTGCAGAGGTGGACAAGAGAGAGGCAACAGCAGTTTTCCTCCTGCAAGAGGGGCCAGAAACAGGACACATACACACAGGTATCCTGTGCCTGGAACACCCAGTTCTGCAGCTCTACAGGAGGGTGTAATTCTCTGCTGTACTACAGCCCCAGACAGGGGGCTTACAGCTCTACAGGAACGTGTATTTCTCTGCTATAACACAGCCCCAAACAGGTGGTTGGAAATACTTCATTGTATCACAGCAAGCATTTGCACTGAAAGATCAATGCTCAAGCTCTCCCTAAGGATGCTGTGTGCAGAGGCTTCTCTCTGAGCTCTGCAAAGAACCAGTCTGTCTGCTGAGGCCACAGCTTGCAGTGAAGAATACCTGAGAGGAGCAGAAACCTGCAGTCTTCATTGAGAGACCTCTAGGCTGAAGCCAGGTTCTAGCTTGCACTGCTAAGTAATCCTGTGTGGGTGAGTTAAACTGAACCGAATATTCTGCAGTGTTAAAGTGGTCTGCAGTATGCAGAGAGCTTCATGTCTGGTGGATTTAAAAATAAAGAAATCAAAGACAGACAATAGTCTGAATGTCCTTATCTCCTTGCTTCATTAAGAAGAGCAGTGACTATCACAGCCTTGTCTCATACATTTGCATCATCTTGAATTCACAAGGAACCATCAAAACATAGCTTAGAAACAAATCAATTATTTCCTGTTGATTCTTTAGAGCTCTGAGAAAAAAAAAGGCCTTTAATGTTATTTATGGAGACCCATTAAAAATATCTATTGGCATTGCTGGTTTTTCCTCCTCAAATACTCCACAAGGCGATGCTTTTGCTTACATTTTGGTTATTTCATAATCTTGACTTAGAAAAAGGAGAGGAGCTCTAAATCTACAGCTGAATCACTTCAATATTAATGATGAAGGCGCTAGGATACCTCTACCATAAAAATATTACGAGATAAATTTGCTGATAGAGGCAGTGTGGTTTAAAAGAAACCAAGTCTTGCATTTCCTTCCTCCATCTGCAAGCACACAAACACAAGCCACAATAAAAAGCAGGACCTTAATTGCAAGTGACACCCTTGGTGTAAAACCTGCACTTTGCGAACCCTGTGTGCTCCCTTTCCCTTGTCACGACCGATGCCAGCTGATTTCAGCCGACACGTCAGCAAAGCGCTAAAAAAGAGAAAACTCGCCAGAATCGGCACGTGTTCAACGGCAGCCCTGTATCTGCTAATTCTGCGGGCAGGAAGAATCCCTCTGGTCACCCTGTTGTGCCAGTCGAGGTTAACCCGACCGCCTTGCCCCAGCCCCGCGCCGCACGAACCAGCCCGGCCGCCGCCCCGAGCCTCCGGAAGTGACGCAAACAACGCTTCCGCGCGGCGATCCCAGCGGGAGGGGGCGTTACGCGCGCGTGCGTGTAGGGGCTTCGCGGCTGAGGCGTGCCTGGACTCACGGAGCCGCGGAGGCGCCTGGATTAGGAAAGCCCTTTAAGATGATCCAGTCCAAACGTTTTCTAACTCCACCGGGTCTGGTGCTAAAGCACGTCTCTCAGCAACACATCTCTGCCTCTTTTAAACGCCTTCAAGGGACGGGGAGTCAACCACCTCCCTGGTTCCAGTGTTTGAGAAATGGTGTTTCCCCCTCAGCTTCTTCTTCTCCAGGCTAAACAACCCCAATTCCTCAGCTACTCCTCAGAAGCCTCCTCCAGACCTTTCATCAACTTTGTTGCCCTTCTCTGAACCTGCTCCAACACTTCAGTGTCTTTCTTGTAGTGAGGGCCCCAAAACTGAACCCCGTACTCAAGGTGTGGCCTCTCCAGTGCTGAGTACCGGGACACGATCACTGCCCTGTACGAACACCACTGTTCATTCTCACCCTTGGGCTTTCACTGCCGGCAGCTTTCCAAAGGGAGGGTCTGTGGCGCGGGGCCCCTCCCCGGGCACGCCACTGGAGGAAGCGGGTTTGAATCGCTGGGGCCGCCGGGAAGGACGGACGGAAGGCGGGAGTTGTGCGGCGGGAGCGGCGTTTGGTGGGGGCTGGTCCCGGGAGAGCGGGAAGCGCCTTGCACCGGCCCGCGGCGCGGTTTATCGCTGCCAGGATCCGGCGGCTTCGAGAGTCGGAGGTGGTGCGGAGCGCGTCCATCTCCGCCGATCCCCGTGGGGCCGCCGGTCCAGGCCTGTTCTGCACGCTGTCAGGCGACGGCTGCCCGCGGAGTTTCTGCATCCTCCCGAGGTTGGGGAGGGTCAGAGTGGCTCTGGCCGTTGATTTTTGGCTTTGGTCTCCCTGCTACCAGGATGCTGGTTGCATGCGGCATGCAGCGATGCCACCAGGAAGCGCTGAAGAAGAACCGTGTGACTCTGGCAAAAGAGCTAGTTTTAAAAGAGTTGATGGAGCATATGATAGAGAAGGACATCATCACCATGGAGATGATGGAAATGATACAGGTATGCGGGTTCTACTCGAGTGTTCTCAAAGTTTTCTTTCCTAGTTAAGCTCAGCCTCATTCTTGGCAGCGTTAGCAAATTCAGCTGCATGTTACCTGCAGATGTTAATGTGATTGCATTTGGAGAACAGGAAGAGCAGTCTGGGTTTTGCTTGCATTACGCAGGAGAACTGTGAGATGGTTTTGGCAATGAGGATTTTATCGGAGGTTTACTGAACGTTTGGCTTCTCTGCTGGCATGTAGTTAACAGCAGGTCGTGTTTTGTGAGTCAAGTGGCATCTGCCGGTCCTCTGTTATGATTTTTTGCCTCTCTTTTTCGATTCGTAGAAGTAGGAGCAATACCTATTTCCAGAAGAATACTGTGGAAGTAAGTAAAAGAATATATTATAAGCCAGCGTCTTGTGGCACCTTTCACTTAAAGAGTTTGTACCTACATGTGTTTTTGTAAGCTGCGTGAAGCCCCTGGCATGATCCAAGACACTCAGATGAGAAACGCTGTTTGCAGGTAGTAGGTACTATGAAAGTGATGGGAATAGCTTGGCATTGCTCTCAGAGTTGTGGTAATGCACTGAAAACTGTGCAGCGTAGAGGACAGGTCTTCAAAGAGGAAGTGAACTGGAAAGGAAGTGGGAACTTCTTAGTCCCTTGGTAAGGTTGGTGGTCCTGTCATAAGAACAACTACTGGAAGAAAGGATTATCTGCAGGGCCTAGTGCAACATCAATTGCAGAAATAAGAGCTTAAATATATACAAATAGCAATAACCTGATCAAGAGATGAGAGTGACTTGAACTACCATTGCAGGCTATGAATGTGGAAATCACAGCAAAAATAGATGTCTGACAGAGGTTAGGAGGAAAGCATTCACATCTGGACCAGCAGGACTGGGAAATGTGTTGTACTAGAAGGACGATATGAAAGAAACTTTTGCACTATTGTTCTAATCATACCAGTGCTATATAGAACAAAAAGTAAATTGCTTGAAAAAATAACTGGAGTCAAACCTACTCGGTCTTACCTTTAATTTTTCTATAGTAGGTCTGTGAATTTGCAGTAGTCTTCCACTCTCTGGATCAGATTTGCAAAAAAGTCTTGGGAGTGCTGTAGGTTACCTGTCCTTGACTGTGATGCTAATCATGAACCTTAGTGAAAACAGGAGGCAAACCCCTCTGTGTCTGTTGATGGAGGGTAGATTTTCCTGGATATTGTCGCTGACTGGTTCTGTACATCCACCTACTGCTCCAAGAATCCAGAAAATCAAGATCTGGATAAATAATTCTGTTTGAAAGTGTGTTTCATAACAGATAACTTTGAAGTTCTGTGTTAAAAACACAACAGTTTTACTGTTCCTGTTGGTGTGATTTAAACTAAACAGAGGAATAAAAAAATGGTTCTGGAAATAGGGCACTTTATTTAAATGAACTTTTGTAATCTGCTCACAGTTAAATAAATCAAGGAGCTCAGGCAGATGAAGGGGGAATGAAATTTCAAGTGTGGGGTGCTAAGTCAGTACTGAAACTTTACTACAACTAAGAAGAAGGTGGAAGTGAAGGACGTTATAGGACAAGACACTGAGGACAAAGGTGGTTGATCTGTGTGAAGAGCTCACAAGGAATGTGAAGAATGAGTAAGGAGTTTGTAGGTGTACACTGGAGAGAAATTAATAGGAGCAGATTCCTTTGATGTTTAAAATGAGGAAAAATAGTAGGAACCAACAGGAATTAATTTAAATTGGATCGTTCAAAGAGATACTAAAGAATCAGATGTGTTTCAATTATAGACACTTTCAAGAAAGAATAAAGGAAAAATGTGTTTACTATGTAGTGAAGCTGGTGTCTGTGTAATTAGCTAGGTGAAAGCCCAGAAGAAAGGGATTTCAAACACAGCAAAAATGACAGTGGAAATTAAGTGTGACAGTGGAAACAGCGTTTTTTTCAGGTGAACTCCAAAACCCACTGCATTAATGCCTTCTTGACAGCATCATCTCTCTTCTTTTAACACTGAGAGATGATGTGAAATCTTTTGCTAGCAAAGCTTTACACTCAAGACTTTTTTTTTTTTTATTTTCCTGTGATTGAATATGTAGTATTAGGCTCTTAGTAGAAATTAAAGAACCATAGAATTAATTCAGTGGCATTAATTTGGATACCAGATGTTTTAGCATGAGCTGTTTTGCTCTGTTTTAGTTCCAAAGGGAAGGCTATTACAGTGTAAATGATGTAATTTATTGGCAGATGCCCAGTTGATATTCTAGCCATTGGAACTTTTTGAGAACGCCTTACAGATACCTAAATTACATTTTTTTTATTGTTACCTTTTCTCATGTAGTGCTGCTATATATTACTCTGTTGGTCTAGATGCTACAGTCTGTGTATGTAGAATCTTTTCAGAACTGGCTTTTACTTAACATTTCCTGAGGGGTTTGTGTGAGACCATAAACTATTGGGCAGCAGTAGAAGAATGTTCTGGACTTCACATATTCATTGTAGGAAAATAGATGCTGTTCCAACAGTAGCTGGAAGTAAAGGTTTAGAGAGAGGTACTTTACTCTGTGTGTTGATGTGTGAATTGTTTGCTTGCCCTGTTGTTCTGTACTATCCCCCTGACCTAACAGGAGCAGAGGAATGGGAGTGAAATCAGCTAGGAAGAGCTATAAAAGTGAGTCTAGCACAGCTAAGAGTAGTCCTGAAACATTTGCATGAAGTAAAACAAAATTAGTTGTTCTGAAGATTCATTGAAAATGAATTGTGTTAAGGTGTTAAAACTTTGAGTGTGGGTTTTGTTTTTTTTCCCTTGGATGCAGGCCAAGTCTGGAAGCTTCAGCCAGAATACAGAATTCCTCAATTTGCTGCCCAAGAGAGGCCCCAACGCCTTCGCAGCCTTCTGTGAAGCTCTGCGAGAAACCAAACAGCAACATCTGGAGGCAGTGATCCTGAGGACGTTATCCAGCCTGAGCCATGGGATTGTAAGGGTACAAGAGTTTTTAAAAACTCCTGTGGGTGGACTGCGTTTCAGATTGCATTTGGGTCACAAGGTGGTCTTACTCAAAAGGGAAAAGCCAAAAGACAGGATAAGGTTTTGTTGGAAATGGAAACATGCTAGCCTTAGTAAAAAACAATGGGGAAGACTTTTGTAAGAAGATCATTTTCACACAGGTTTACAAGGTGGTAAGGGTTAAGCCCCTGCTCAAGCAGTATCATCTTGAGCAAGTTGCCTAGAAGCTGCCTGGATGTGGCTTTTTAATATCTCCAAGGATGGAGACTCCACAGGCTCTCTAGACAACCTCCTCCAGCACTTTGTCACTCACAGTAATAAAATGTCCTGATGTTAAGAGGACATACATGTGTTCCAGTTTGCCATGTAACTGGGCACCATTGAAAGAGCCTGGTTCTCTCCCCTTTGCACTCTCTCTGCAGGTGTTTATACTGGCAAGATTCCCTGGAGTCTTTTTCTTCTCCAGGCTGAACAGTCCCAGCTCTCTCAGCCTTTTCTCATATGTGAGGTGCTTCAGTCCCTTCACCATCTTTGTGGGCTGTTAGAATCTCTCTAGTATGTCCGTATCTGGACACAAGACTCCAGGTACAGCCTTGCCAGAGCTGAGGAGGGGAGAAGGATCATCTCCCTTGATCTGTTCTGCAGGCCAGGATTTGGCTTTCTTTGTGGCAAGGACACCTTGCTAGGTCCTATTTAACTTGGTGTCCTTTGGGTCCCCCAGGCCGTTTTTTGCCCAGCTGCTTTCCGGCTGGGTGGGCCCCAGCACACATTGGTGCATGTGGTTGCTCCTCCCCAGCTGCAGCGCTTTGCATGTCTCCTTAGTGAGCTTCTGGACATTTTTACATCCAACGTGTTCTTCATGAATGTTTCATCAAGAACCCAAAAGCTGCAAAGAAAGTATTTTCTCTGAAGTATTTTCATCTAGTGTTCAACAATGCTCTGAGTAGAAAGCTACTTCAAGAGAAGCACTTTAATTTTTTGTTATTTTTCTGTTCACCTTTTCACTCTTCACAGTTGTTAGCATTGGACTAAAGGAAGAGTTTAGCAGAGATTCTGTATTCTTGATGTGATGAGGCTGGAAGATCACAGTAAACATCTTGTACACAAAGAAGGAAGAGCAGATGTTTGTGAAGAGTGATCTTCCTTATTAAAATGTAGGATTTATTAGACTACCTTTTTCAGTCATGCTTTACTATACAATGAAATCTTGAAAAGCAAACAAAAAGATGGGAATCAGTGGACAGAGCAGTCTCTGGCAAAAATAAGTATATGATGAGCTCACTATAAAGTTTCCCAACTGGAGATTGGGGTATAAGGACAGATGATCCAAAGAAGGGAAAAAATTTTTCATGGACAAAAACTGCTGCTGCTGTCTTGTCCCGAGGTTTCATTTGCATGTGAACCGTGACAGTATTGTTTTAAATAGATGTCTGCAAAAGCAGGTGCCTTATTTCATGACACCTACAGGTCTGTACCGTAGAGAAAAAAAACAGCTGGTTTATGCTACTCTTTTTCATGGATGTCTTGTAGATTGAACACTGTTATGGATCAGACCTTCCCTTCCCTGCCAGTGAGTCGTGCCATTCGAAGAGGCCGCGCTGGATCGGTGAGTCACTCGGGACAGCGTGAACGCTTGCTTGGCTGGCTGGCTGCCTCTTGTTCTTTAATATCCCCTTAATTCTAGCAATAAGCTTGTCACAGGAATGACAGTGCACTGACTGTCATTCTGTTAGTAGGCTAGAAAATGAAAGTGAAGTAGTGTATTGGACAAGAGAATCCAATCAGGCTTAGTCAGTTTCATTTATTCTCACAGGAACCTTTGTTGCTTAAACAGCACCTGTCAGTAAATTGTAGATTTTTTCAAATACTTTCTTTAAGGTTTATAATAATAGAGTTTAATATCTAGAGCTGTGAAAAGATTCTGATTCGGGGCAGCATTCCTTACCTTTGTCTTCCTTCTTGGCAAAGAAGTTTAAGTACAAGGCCATATATATGTTCCATGGGCGCAGCACCAATTGCTGTAGCTTCTGTGGAGTGCAGCAAACCAGCTTTTCTTTAGCAAGCATTGATGGGTACAAAGCATTGCTGGAACGAATCTCCATGCTAATTTATGTCACCTCTGGTAATGTTTTAAGTCCTCCTGGTCCTTAACGACAACTTTAACTGTGCTGGTTGCTAGCAGCTCTCTCTAGTGTCAAAGAACACTAGCGAGATGCCTTCAGCATCTTTGTGGCTCTCTGCTGGACTCTTTCAAGCAGGTTTCTGAGATCCTTCTTGAACTGAGGGGCCCAGAACTGGACACAATATTCCAGATGTGGCCTCACCAGGGCAGAGTAGAGGGGGAGGAGAACCTCTCTGGACCTACTCACCACACTCCTTCTAATCCACCCCAGGATGCCCTTGGCCTTCTTGGCCACCAGGGCCCATTGCTGGCTCAAGGGCATCCTTCTGTCTACCAGGACCCCGAGGTCCCTTTCCCCAGAGCTGCTCTCCAGCAGGTTAGTCCCCAGCCTATCCAGGTCCATGGGATTGTTCTTTCCCAGAAGCCAGACTCTACACTTGACCTTGTTGGATTTCATTCAGCCTCTCCCCACATTTACCAGGTCTTGCATAAGGCATGTAAGAAAAAAAAAAAGTCGCCAATTAAAATTATATAAAAAGAAAACTATCCCATTCCAGTACTTTTTTGTTGTTTGTTTTTTTTTTTTCTGCTCTATTTCGGTTTGTGTTTCTAGTTCCTGATCAAATAAAATTCTTAGAGATCTGAATAGGACAATACAGGAATGTGCCTAAAACCATAGTGTTCAGCACTTGCAATTACTGGCTAGCTACAGAGGCTTTGTAATTAAAATTTCTGTTATTGGTGTGTTTGTTGTGCACAGAACAACTGGAATGTTCCTTGAATGATGGAGGTGATCCCTCAGTTCCTCCAGTGAAACACTGCACTCCTGAATTTTATAAGGATCATCAGCACTTGGTAAGTAGTTGACAGAAAATTCCCTTAAGATGGGAAAGATGTGAGGTGTTTGGATATGTAAAGTGAACATGTGTGTCCTTGTGGTTGTGGAACTACAAGGCCTACCAAGTCTCATTGGGTTTGTAGTTCTTATTCACAAGTGTCAAGACACTCTCAGAACTTCTGTAACTCTACAGAAATGTGTGCTTCTGGTTCTTGTTCATGAAGAACTTTGTGCAGTGCTATCTGTTCTGTTGCTCTGTGTCAGCTGTCAGTGTTACTACCTCCTAGTTCTTTGTCTCCTGTGTGGTGACACACTTGCAAATGACACTTAAGACACTACAGCTGTGTTCAAGTACTAGTTCCAGTCTCGGTGCTTTTAATTCCTAACTGTACCCAAAAGATCTCTCCTTAGGCTCAATAACCAGCTTAGGATTCTGTGTTGGATAGTATTGGGTAGAACACCTTGAATTTCTCCTTCTGCAGCAACTGAAGTTCTGTGGGGAGTCTGATTACTCTTTGCTTGTTTTGTTTGTAAAGCAGAGGCTGTGGTGAGGTGAGCTTCAAGGAAGAAATTAAATCATTGCATAGAATGGAGCATATGCTTCTCTAGGGTAACACAAGGTAGTAACACTTGGGTCACAGGTTCTGTGTACAGCAAAAGGAATTACTCTTGGGGGGTTTAACTGTCTGTTGGAGAGACCTAATTGGACAGCATCTGTGTGAGCTTGGCTTGGCTCTTACCGTGTCTGTGCCTGGATGCACCTTACCTACCTGATGTGCTCCTTTGGTATTCAATTTTATTTCCAATTTACAGTAGCTGATTGACTATTTGATTTGTTGTTGTTAGAGTGGAAGAGGCAGAGAGGAAACTTCATTTGAAGACACCCCTCTAAACTTTAGCTATTTTCCTATTAATCTTTTCTGCCAGCCGTATGACTTCCAGGATCACTGACTGACAGCCTTTGCTATTACAGTTGCCCTCACATTGTATTGTACTGCTCCCAGCAGCAACTGAGAAATGTTAGGTGACTTTTACTGGTGTTGTCCTAAGGCCTTTGATGGGGATGATGGAAGCAGGTGGGGCGAGTTAAAAATTCAGCAGGAACAATTCCCAATTTGAAATGGAAAAGCTGTGTTTGTTGAAATGAGAGGAAAACAAGCTAGTGTAACATCTTAGTGACAGTGTTGTAGGGTCATGACTTGTGGAGACTTTAAGAATTGTCTTTGGGACTCTTTGGAATACAAATATTTGGATTTTTTTGTTGTTGTTAAAAAAGCTAACTTCAGAAATTTGACCTCTAGTGGTTTTGTGCCTTGTTAGTCAATGCATCCTGAACAGGGCATTGATTTGGTGTGTAGGGATTACTGTTCTACTCTTGACGCTACTTCCTTATGTACTCTAAATGTACCCATTTCAAATGTTCTTCCCAGGCATACAAGCTGGTATCAGAGCCTCGAGGCCTGGCACTTATCATCAGCAATGTGCACTTCAGCAGTGAGAAGGAGCTGGAGTACCGTGCAGGGGGGGATGTGGACTGTACTTCCCTGCAGGTGCTTTTCAAGCATCTTGGCTATCAAGTGACAGTCTGTCGTGATCAGACTGCACAGGTAAGAGGCATGGATCCCAGCACTTCACAGTCAATATGGGTGGGAGTGTGTAAAGGTTAATGTGAACATCTCAGGAGGTTCCCTTGAACAGGGATCTGTGGATGGATACTTAGGGGTAGAAAATAAGGTTCAAGGTGATGATATCTGTTCACAGACTGACAAACATGCAGAAGCTTGGAAAGAGAAGGACTTAAAATGGAAAGTAGGATCAGAGAGGATCACAAGTGGTCCTACTCTAGTCTGAGTGTAGTGCAAGGAGTAAGAGTGTCTAGACCATACACGGCATTTGTGGTAAAACTACACATTGATAAAGTCTCCACTTCGTTCTAGGTAGACTATTCCAGTCTTCTGTTACCCTAAAAGTTAAACTTTGCAAATACATGGCCTAGTCTTTACAGCTGTAAGTGATGTTTTCATGTCCTTTCATTGGCAGCCTATTTATCACTTTTCTAGTATGTATGCAGCTGAGTTCCACTCCTTCAGTCTTTGCTTTGCTAGAGAAGTGGCTGTGCTTCACTTAGGAAAATTGGTAATGTTCCCTGACTGAATCAAGCCCCTCTTTTTCCCCAGGAATGCAGTCAGTGCCTTCTCCAGCCTCATTTGTTCTTACTCCTTTGCAGTCCCTGTGAAGCCAAGTGCTACAGGATCTCCTGGAGTGTTCTATTCCAGAGGGCAGCTTCTGCAACATCACAGACTTTGGCACCTGCCATGTTGTCAGAGTTCCTGACGTTTTCTACTCTAAACTGTTGTTGTGTTTGGATCACCAGTGTTGGGATGCCTGAAGGGCCAGAGTATCTAGCTGTTCAGTTGCTCCAATGTCCCAGCCAGACTCAGGTGTCACTGTAACACCTCTGTAAAGTACCAGCCGGTTTCTCCTGCATGCCCTGCATGTCAGGCAGTGGTTTCATTGTGTTGAGCTTAATGATGGTGGTGAACCAAGGGAAGGCCAGGGCAGCAGATACTATTGTAGGAGCCTGCTATGGACCACCTAACCAGGATAAGGAGAAGGAGAAAATACTCTGTAGGTATCTGGCAGAAGTTTTGTGATCGCTGGCCCTTTTTCTCTTGGGGGACTTCAGCTTCCCTGATAGCTGCTGGAAATAAAACACAGCAGAGAAAGTAGGCCTGGAGGTTCCTAGAGTGTGTGGAGGAGAAATTCCTGGCACAGCTGGTGAGAGAGCTGGTGGGGAAGGCTCACTGCTGGACCAACAGGGAAGGACTTGTGGGTGATGTAATGGTTGGGAGCCATATTGGGCAGTGATCACCAAATGCCAGAGTTCTCAGTGTTGAAGTAAGGAGCAGAGTCAGCAGAAGAGACACGTGGGATGCCAGTGGGCAGACTTTGGCCTGTTTCAGAGACTGGTCGACAGAACCCCTTGGGAGGCAGCCCTGAGGGGCCAAGGAGTCCAGCAAGGCTGGACACTGTTCAAGAGGGAAGTCTTAAAGCTGCAGGAGCAGGCTGTCCCCATGTGCTGAAAGCCAAGTAGGTGGGGAAGAAGGAGCCTGGCTGAACAGAGAGGTTTGGTTGCTGCTTAGGGAGAAAAGGAGAGTCTGTGGTTGTTGGAAGAAGGAGCAGGGCACTCAGGAGGACCATAAGATTGTCATGAGACTATACAGGGGGAAAATGAGAAAGGCCAAAGCCCAACTGGAAATTTATCTGGCTTCAGGTGTTAAAGAGAACAGGAAATGCTGCTGCAAAGACATCAGCAACAGAAGGAGGACTGAGGAGAGTCTCTGGACTTTGTAGGATGCAGGGGGAACAGTGGTCAAGGATGAGTGAAAGGCTGAGGGACTCGATGCCTTCTTTGCCTCAGTCTGTAGTAGCAGGACCAAATTGTTCCCTGGATACTCAGCCCCTGAACTGGAAGATTGGGATGGGGACCAGACTGAAGCCCCCGTGGTCCAAGAGGAGATGGTCAGTGACCTGCTGCACCACTTAGACAAACAAAAGTCTATGGGGTCTGATGGCAAACACCTGAGGGTACTGAGGGAGCTGCTGGAAATACTCCCCAAGCCACTTTCCATCATTTCCCAGCAGTCCTGGCTAACTGGGGAGGTCCCAGCTGACTGGAGACTAGCCAATGTGAGACCCATCTACAAGAAGGGACTCAAGGAGGACCCAGGGCACTACAGACCTGTCAGTCTGACCTTGGTGCTGGGGAAGGTCATGGAGCAGATCATCTTTACTGAAAGTGTGGCATTGGAACAGACTGCCCAGGGAGGTGGTGGAGTCACCATCCCTGGAGGTGTTCAAGACACACGTGGGGGACTTGGTTTAATGGCCATGGTGGTATCGGGTCGAAGGTTGGACTTTTCCAACTGAAATAATTCTGTGATGTTAAATCTGTGATGTTAAATCCAACCAGATGCCAACTCAGATACTTTCTGCATGGCCTCTTTGCCCTAGGTCATTCCAATCTCACAATGTTTTGTTTAAGATGCAAGGTTCCTTAAAAGAAGAGCAGCTTGCTGGGGTTTCCTTGTGGACCATGTCTTTTGTCCTGGGTTTGTTCCATAACAAGAGGACCATTTGTGGGTTTCATAGAATCATATTTCCCTGTATGCTGACCCAGTTTCTCTGTGTAAATCTGGAAAGCATTAAAGCATTTTTTTTGTTCTCTCTTCCAGGAGATGCAGAACACATTGGAGAATTTCTCTAAGCTGCCAGATCATCAGGGCGTGGATTCCTGCATTGTAGCTTTACTCTCCCATGGTGTGGAGGGGGCTGTTTATGGCAGTGATGGTAAACTGCTGCAGGTATATTGCTGGGTCCTCAGGTGGTGGTGTAGGTTATCACCTGGAAGATAACAAAAGGAGTGGGGGGGAACTAAAAATTGAAATAATGAGAGACTGAGGGTTGATTGATTGATCTGTTAAAGAGAAAATGAGAGCTTGTGGGAAGAAAGGGCCAGGATGTTGCCTGTGAGAGGTCTGTAAGATAATGGCACAGAAATAGGGCAAGTAGGGCAAATGACTTTGTTCTCTCTTGCTGCACAAGTATTAGATAGAGTGCAGGAGCTCAAGTCAGCAGGAGGTGGGGGAGAGGGGTGTGTTCATCACGTGGTGATTTTGGAGCTAAAAGAGCAAATAGCAGGACCAGTAAGGTACGAATCAAAACACAAGGAAATGAGGTGAGCCCGGGTTTGGCTCACAGAGGGCTGCACTGACTGTTGTTTCTCCTGTCTCTCAGCTGCAGGAGGCTTTCCGGCTCTTTGACAATGCAAACTGTCCAAATCTGCAGAATAAGCCCAAAATGTTCTTCATCCAGGCCTGTCGGGGAGGTGAGTACCCAAGTGCTGAGTGCCCAGGTGCTGAAGGCCCCGTGTCTGGCATGCCATTGAGGCCCAGCTCACACACACGCACGCCCACGCCTTCAACTTGCTGTCAACTCTCCTCTTTGCTTCTCTCAGGTGTAAGTGGGACCCACACTCACCTCCTGCCCTGCTGCTGCCACTGCATCTGTTGCTCTGTAAGTGTCCCTTGCTCTGTGTGAGGTGTGTGCATTGACTTGCAGCCCCCAGAGCACCACAGTGACATGAAGCCCTGTCAGATCCCACTCCCACACTGAGGCTTTCTCTTGGCGTGCCTGCAGTAGGGGGAGTGGGGCATGTGATGCATCCCATTGCAGCACAGCATGAGGTACTGCACTAGCAATCCTGTGCACCAGGAGTCCTGCTTGAGGTCCTGTCTTTCTCCTGACCCTGGATGTTTTGTCTTGTGTGTCGCCTCTTGAACTTTCAAAGTTAATGCCAAGTCTTTGTATTTATTTTTTCATTATGCTCTCAGTTTTCGATCTTCAACTGACCTTTCATGGAATCACAGAATCATTTTGGTTGGAAAAGACCTTTAGGATCATCAAGTCCAACCATTCTCTAGCAGGTCTGGTGCTAACCCATATCCGTCAGCACCACATCTCTGCCTCTTTTAAACACTTCCAGGCATGGGGATTCAGCCACCTCCCTAAGGAGCATCTTCCAGTGGTTGAAAACCCTTTTGGTCAAGAAGTTTCTTCTAACATGCAGCCTAAACCTCCTCTGATGCACCCTGAGACCATTTCCTCTCATCCTATCACTTGTTACTAGAAAGAAGAGACCAACACCCACCTTGTTCCAACCTCCTTTTAGGGAGTTGTAAGGAGTCAGAAGGTCTCCCCTCATCCTCCTTTTCTCCATGCAGAGCAATCCCAGTTCCCTCAGCCATTCTTCATAAGTCCTGTTCTGCAGACCCTTCATCAGCTTGGTTGCCCTTTTCTGGACCCACTCCAGCACCTCAATATCCTCTTTCCTTACACTCTTCCCACTTGCTGTTGTAGAATTCTTACCCCCTGTTGTCTTGATTCTCACAGACTTGTTCTTTTTTCCACCCTTTCTGTTCCATTTTTCATATGTAATTCTGCTCTCTGTTTTCCTCCTTTTTAAGCTAACCACACATCTGAATTAACTTCCTTTCACATCTAATAAGGACCAGGTTTTTCTCTCAAAGTTTTGGACCATTTCTGAAATCTCTGTGACACTGCAAATACTGCAAAGAGAAATTCTGGCTTTCAAAGCTTTGGGGGTTCCCTTTCAATAGAGTTTTTCCTATGTGTATGATCTTTTTCCTTTCTTTTCCCTCGTTCTTTGCAGTTCTTTCCCTTCTTTTTTTATTTTTAGCAGAGCTTTATAGATTGTCCTCTAGCCAAGAGGGTGTTTCATTCACAGAACCACAGAATGGTAGGGGTTGGAGATCATCCAGTACAACCCCCCTGTCAGAGCAGCATCACCTAGGGCAGGTCACACAGGCACACATCCAGGTGGGTTTGCAATGTCTCCAGAGAAGGAGACTCCACAACCTCTCTGGGCAGCCTGCTCCAGGGCTCTGCCACCCTCACAGGGAAAATGTTTCTCCTTATGTTCACATGGAAGCTCCTCTGCTCCAGCTTGCACCCATTGCCCCTTGTCCTTGTGCATCCCCGGGCAGAGCCTGGCTCCATACTCCCCACACTGCCCTTCACATCTTGATCAACATGACTGAGGTCAGCCCTCAGGCTCCTCTGCTCCAAGCTAAAGAGCCCCAGCTCCCTCAGCCTTTCCTCAGCAGGGAGCTCTTCCACTGCCTTCAGCATCTTTGCAGCTCTGTACTGGACTCTCTCAAGCAGTTTCCTGAGATCCTTCTTGACCTGAGGGGCCCAGAACTGGACACAATATTCCAGATGTGGCCTTACCAGGGCAGAGCAGAGAGGGAGGAGAACCTCTCTGGACCTACTCACCACAGCCCTTCTAATCCACCCCAGGATGCCCTTGGCCTTCTTGGCCACCAGGGCCCATTGCTGGCTCATGGGCATCCTTCTGTCCACCAGGATCCCCACGTCCCTTTCCCCAGAGCTGCTCTCTAACAGGTCAGTCCCCAGCCTATCCTGGTACATGGGGTAGTTCTTTCCCAGATGCCAGACAACACTTGGCCTTGTTGGATTTCACCCTTTACCAGTTTGTGTTTAATCCCAGTACAGAGAAAAAGCTGAAGTCTGCATGAAGGATTTTGGCATTCAAAAATACAACATTTAATTCTTCTAAGCATTTGGAATGTTGTAAACTGCATGTCTGCAGTAGTAATTGAATGTGATTGCTTTGCTTAGGTCATTGAAGCTGTAGATACTCTGAATATACAAACTCAGAACAGTGTGGAATGAGTGTAACAAGCCAGAATTTGGTAATTAGGCTTATTTGACTCTTTAATTACCATAATGAGTCTGTTCGCATCAACAGATCAGGTTTGGCTTTCCTATTAGTTTGATGAAAGACGTGAAAAAAGAAAGTGGTTAAAAATGGAAACATTTTCATTGCAACCTTAAAGAGATCATGAAACATGAAAGGAGGTTGAAGTGAGGCTGGTGTTGGTCTCTTCTCCCAAGTAACCAGTGACAGGATGAGAAGAAATGGGTTTGGGTTGTGCCTGGGGAGGTTTAGATTGGACATTAGGAAAAAATTCTTCACTGAGAGAGAGGTGAGTGGTTGGAACAGTCTGCCCAGGGAGGTGATGGAGTCACCATCCCTGGAGGTGTTCAAGAAGCTGTAGATGTGGTGCCTCAGGATATGGTTTAGTGGTCATGGTATTTGGGTTACAGTTGGACTTGATGAGCTTAAAGGTCTTTTCCAGCCTAATAATTCTGTGCTTCTATGAAGGAACTCGGAGTAACCATGACATTCTGAGCTGTGGAACCTTAATGACAGTCTGTGTCTAGCTTGTCAGACAGCCATACCCACTGCTGCTGTCATGTTGGATGTAGAGAGCAATGCTGCTGACTTAGGAACCAGCCATTTCCCGTGCGTAGCTATGAAACACTTCCTGTGCCACTGCTTGTCAAAGGCTGACAAATCTCAACGCATTTCTTGAGCATGAGCTGGCAACAAAAACCCAAAGCCACATCAGAACAGGAAGGCCTCTGAAGTGGGTGCTTATGCCTCCTAACACTAGAATCTGAGCCATGCTGTTAGAAGTAGGTGGAATAGTGGATGCTCATCTTACAGAAGGGCAAAACTATCAACAAAAGCTGTGAAATGTAATTTGTCATACAACAGAGCTGTACTTTTGAAGTTATTGCCACTCAGTAGTTAATCCAGATTACAATGGAAACTACCAACAGCATCCTGGCCTGGATCAGCAATGATGTGAGCAGCATGATAAGGGAAGTAATTTTTTTTTTTGCCCTGTACTCAGCACTGGTGAGGTGACACCTTGAGTACTGGGTTCAGTTTTGGGGCCATCACTACAAGAAGGACCTTCGGTTGTTCTTCTCTGGACCCAATCCAACGCTTAAGTCTGGAGAACAGGTCTTGTGACAAGCAGCTGAGGGAACTTGGGTTGATCAGCCTGGAGAAAAGGAGGCCGAGTGGAGACCTCAGTCCTTACACCTATCTGAAAGGAGGTTGTAGCGAGGTGGGGGTTGGTCTCTTCTTCCTAGTAAGAGGTGATAGGATGAGAGGAAATGGCCTTAAATTGTCCCAGGGGAGGTTTGAATTGGATAATAGCAGAAGCTTCTTCATTGGAAAGGTTTTCAGGCACTGGAACAGGCTTCTGAGGAAGGTGGTTGAATCCCCATGTCTGAAGGTGTTTAAAGAGGCAGAGATGTGGTGCTGAGGGACCTGGTTTAGCACCAGCCTTGGCAGAGTTAGAGAATGGTTGGACTGGATGATCTGAAAGGGCTTTTCAAACCCAAACCATTCTACAGTTCTGTGTAAACAGCCAACTGAAAGTACTCACACCTGTCATAGCACAGACCGAGTCCTGCGAAGGATATGAAACGCTCTCCAAGTCTTAAAGCAATCTCCAGGTACTGGAGGTTCTTGCTCATGTTTGAGGTGAAATTGGTTTGAATCTTACTGTTACACAGTTTGTGCTTTTGATTGAAACAAGTGATGCTATGGTCAGGATTTAGGACTAGGTGAGATTCCTGGTCTGTGTTTTCGTGATGTCTTGGAGGTAGACCTTAGCAACTAAAATTGTAGTTGTCATTGAAGTTCTGCAGTAAGGAGGGAGTTGGCATTGCAAACTAGACTGAACGGTTTGGAATATTTCTAAGGTTGGTAAATATGGAAAAACTTCTAGGGCTTGGCATCACATTGTTTAGTGCGTGGTGAGGAGCTGTCAGGAACTGCTTTCTGGTTATCCCATGATCTGCATATGAATGGAAGGTGGGAATCACAGAATTGCCAGGGTTGGAAGGGACCTCAAAGATCATCCAGTTCCAACCCCCCTGCTGTGGGCAGGGACACTTCACACTAGATCAGGTTGCTCAGAGCCCCATGCAGACTAGCAGTGGTTAGGCTGAGCAGGTTCAGCAGTTGCTGTAGGAGTCTGTGCAGAGAAACTTTCAGATGAGTTTTAAAAAACAGCTGAAAAAGCTTAAAGTTCATGCAAAAGCTTACTGCTTGACGGCAGCTGTGGCTTTGCTGGCCAGAGCCCAGAAACAGGAAATACAGGAAAAGTGCATCCAGTAATTCAGAACAATTTCTCTTCTTTTATTTATTTTCTTCTACCCTCCCTTGCCCTCCTCCTTTATTGCCCCTCTCCCCTGACCCAGATGAGACAGACCGGGGAGTGGATCAGAGGGACGGAAAGGAGTGGTCCAGTTGCCCAGGCTGCGAGCAGGCTGATGCCAACAGGGAAGAGAACCCCAAGCTGCGGCTGCCCACATGCTCTGACATGATTTGTGGATATGCTTGTCTGAAAGGTATTGGGAAGAGGCCATAGTTCAGGGCATAAGGAGGTGCTGTGTCTGTGATCTCTAGAAGCTTCACCTTGCACACCTTCTTCCCAGGCACAGCTGCCATGCGGAACACGAAGCGTGGGTCCTGGTATGTGGAGGCGCTCACGGCTGTGTTTGCAGAGGACTCTCGAGACACTCATGTGGCTGACATGTTGGTAAAGGTAACTAACCTGGGAGGTCTTTCCCCTCCCACACTTGACTGCTTTCTGAAGTGCCTTCCAGTGCCTCAGATGCCAAATAGAGCTCAGATTCCAAATAGGCTCTTGCCTCATGTGTAGCACAATCAATACTTCTTGCCCCGTTTCTGTATATTTATAAGCAGTTCTGCTGCAGTTGAACCAAAGTACAAAAGTCCTTTCTGTACCTCCTTCCATTCCACCTGTACAGCTGCATGGTGAACTTGTGAGAAGAACTAATCTGGCTTGCCAAGGATCCCTTCTTTTCTGCAGCAGTAGAGGGGTTTTGAGACTGGTTTGTTCCCTGAACATATAAAATAGAACCACAAAATGGCTTCAGTTGGCAAAGTCCCTTAGGATGACAGTTTTCTTACTTCTGCCTTCTGAATCCTCACAGTAATTCCATTTTTTGTATTCTCACACCCAGGTGAATCGGCAGATCAAGCACCGGGAAGGTTATGCCCCAGGCACAGAATTTCACCGCTGCAAGGAAATGTCAGAATATTGCAGCACACTCTGCCAGGACCTTTACCTGTTTCCTGGCTATGTGCCAGGGAAATAGCCCTGCCAGTTCTGCTGGAAGAGGGATACTGCCAAAGCTGAACTTCGTGTGGATGTCCACAGGCTGTTACATCAGATGTCAAACCAGGAATGCTTCTTTGCATCTGGCCAGGCCACCTCTCCATGGCTTTTTCTAAAACAAGCTGGCACTCTCTTTGTAACCTGACTCAGTTCAGTTTAAAATTCCAATACCCTGACTTACTCCATATGCATGGGAATTGAGGGAAAGAGGATCACCACTGGAACTAGGAAGAAGTGGGAACAGCCTTTGGAAGGACATTTTTAAGTGAAGTGAATGCAAAAAGGGGAACAGACCATACAGTTGCTGGGTTTTTAAAGTTAAACCTATCTTAAAGGAAACTTATTCTTGAAAAGCTCTTTATCTTATGCTGGTGTTGTAACATTTTTAACGCTTTCTGTTTGGGTCCTCGACACTCTGAGTGCACGACACTCAGCTTTTGTGCACAGTAGGAAAGGGGTCCCCTTCCCTTCAGAATGGAAGGTTGTTGACACTTTGAAATCTGTCTTGAGCACTTCAATTATTTTTTTGTGTGTGTTCCTTCTGTAGCCAAGTTACCAAGAGAGCTTCAGGACACCCCAGGTTGTCAACAAAACAAACAATTAGAGAATGTCTCATACAGAAAAATGAACCTACGTAGACTTCCCCCGAAAGAGTTTTGGATCTAGACGTTCTAGATTAGCTCCCTTGAGTCCCAGGAACAGATGCTTGGAATACCCCTTTGGAGGAATGCATCTGACATGGGGATTCCACCAACTTCTCAGGAGTCTATAATTGCACTGCGCAACTGCCTTGTGCAAAGGTCTCTTCTGGTGAATCAACAAAGCCACTGAAGGCAGCTCTTTGCAGTCTCAGTGTGGTGCTTGAATTATTTATCCCTGCAGTTCCTTTCCTTTCCCAAGGGGAGCATTTCACATTCTTACCCTGTTTGGACAATTTCCTCTCTTCAGCCATGATCATTTGAAGCTGTTTCCCACCCAATCTTGTTTGCAAAGTGTCATTCTAAGAAATGTTGTGGCATCATTCATCACTTCTGGAAATTGTCTACAGCTCTTCATGCTGTAATTTGTCTCTTGCTTGTGTCCAGTGGCAGTTACTCCCATGAAACATGGGAGATGGGTGTTGTTCTCATGTTCTGGTAGAGCCTAGATCCTGATAGATGTGGCCTACAGCTGTTCACTTGAGTCTCAACCTTCTCCGTTTTGCATCAGGAAGCAGGCATAGATCCTGGCTTACTCTTTTTTTGTGTAAGTGTGGCTTTACAAATATTTCTTCAGGATAGAATTGTGAATAGGAAGCACAAAGGGATGTGGAGGGATGCTGGGAAATGAGGCACATGGGGGTTTTATTGTTCTGCCCGGGAGAAGCAAGGCTGCGTTTGCTTCAGCTGCCAGGGATGCAGCCTGGACTTGAATCTTGCACTTACCTTGCGCACAATGTGATGAACAACAAGGATCCTCCTTGCCAATTGGTGCCTTACTCTGAAGTCTGAGATACCAGTTCAGGGGCTGTTGTACCTCTCTGGAGTACAGATTCCTGAGTGCTCCCTCTTGGACATGGTGCAATGTTTTACAGATGGGTTTGTTGATGGAACAGCCCACTCATGGATTTCTGTAGGATTGCATCAAACTGCATCATCACTGCCACTTCCATACCTTCCTTTTGTATACTTGAAGTGTCACAATAAAGAATCCCATTTTGATTATTCTGTGCAGTCTCTTCCATTTGGGGAGTTGTGGCTCTGTGCAGAAATGGAGCTTCTAGAGAGAGGATTCTGCATTATTGAGGTAGGAGCTCCCAGAGGCTCCTTTGAACTTGCAGGCATCTGCCTCCTACTTGCTAGCTAAAACCAGTATGGGCTGCTGGTAAATTTTGCTAACGCTTGAACTAAACCAAAAGTTAGCATTTATAAAGAGATGTGAGGCAGAAGTATCAAGCAGGAGGTTGATGATGTGTTTCAGTTCATAAAATATTAAAACTGGGAAAATTGTGGCCTTGGTGTTCTTAAAGGAAGAGCTGTTACCAAAATGAAGGGTTTCAAAGAAAAAGGAGTCTTGGAAGGAGGAAGGGCCTAGAAAGAAGGTGAAAATGCCAGCTGGAGGAAAGCATCCTGGTAGTGGGGGAAGATCCAAATGATCAGACACCTGCATGGAAACAAATGCCAGGGGATGCCCAAAGGCCTTGACATGCAGTGACCAAGACTGGCAGCAGCTCTACAGCACAGAACCAGCACATTCTTTTGTTCTACCTTCAAAGACCAACAACAAGGGAAGCTGAGCCTCAGGGAATGCTAGGAGATCTGATAGGCAGATGGAGGACAGGGAGGTGATTTGTGACAGCCAGAATGGCTTCACCAAAGGCACATCTGCCTGACCAACCTTATGTGATGGAGTGACTGTATCAGCAGAAAAGGCAGAACCAACAGATGTCATCTGTCTGGACTTCTGCAGGCCTTTGACACAGCCTCCACAACATCCTACTTGCCAGCTTGGAGAGGTATGGATTTGATGGGTAGACTGTTCAGTGGATAAGAAACGGGCTGGATGGTCACATCCAGAGGGTAGTGGTCAATGGCTCGATGTCCAGGTGGAGACAGGTGACAAGTGGTCCCTCAGGGATCCATACTGGGACCTGTACTGTTCAATGTTTTTATCAGTGCCATAGACAGTAGGATTGAGGGCCATCAGCAGGTTTGCAGATGATGCCACATTGAGTGGTGCTGTTGATATGCCAGAGGGACCTGGACAAGCTGGAGAGGTCTCCCAGGTGAACCTCATGAGGTTCAACAAAACCAAGTCCAAGGTCATGCACCTGGGCAGGAACAATCTTCATTATCAAGCCAGGCTGGGGGATGAGATACTCAGCACTGGTGAGGCTACGCCTCAAGTATTGTGTTCAGTTCTGGGTCCCTCTACAAGAGGGACATTGAGGTTCTGGAGTATGTCCAGAGAAGGACAATGAGGCTTGTGAAGGGCTTGGAGCTCATGGCCTATGAGGAGGGGCTGAGGAAGCTGAGGTTGTTCAGTCTGGAGAAGAGGAGGCTGAGGGGAGACCTCATTGCTCTCTACAGCTACCTGAAGGGAGGTTGAAAAACGAAAGGGGCAGCCTCTTCTTGGTGGCAAGTGACAGGACTAGAGGAAATGGTTTCAGGCTGTGCCAGGGGAGGTTCAGACTGGATGCTGTGAGATACTTCCTCACTGAGAGGGTTATCAGACATTGAAGTGGTCTGCCCAGCACAGTGGTGGTCACTGTCCCTGAAGGTGTTTAAGTAGCATATGGACCTGGTGCTTAGGGACATGATTTAGTGTTGACCCTTCAGTGCTGGGTTAAAGGTTGGACTATATGATCTTTGAGGTCTCTTCCAAATGGATGTTTTCTGTATGTGAAAGCTGGCCTGCAGAAAAGGATTTTGGAGTTACGGTGGATGAGAAGCTGGACATGAGCCAGCAGTGGACACCTGCAGCCCAGAAGGCAAACGGCAGCCTGGGCTGCATCAAAAGCAATGTGGGCAGGAGATGGAGAGAGGTGATTCTGCCTCTGCTCTGGTGAGACCTCACCTGCAGTGCTGTGTGCAGCTCTGTAACCCTCAAGACAGGAAGGACATGGACCTAATGGAGCAGATCCAGAGGAGGCCACAAAGATGATCAGGGGTCTGGAGCACCTCTGCTACAAGGACAGGCTGAGGGAGCTGGGGTTGTTCAGCCTGGAGAAGAGAAGGCTCCAGAGGGACCTTCGAGTAGCCTTCCAGTACCTGAAGGGGGCTTACCAGAAGGCTGTAGAGGCACTGTTTGCAAAGGCCTGTAGTGATAGGACAAGGGGAAATGGTTTG
The DNA here is from genome assembly GCF_027791375.1 of Indicator indicator. Taxonomy (NCBI): domain Eukaryota; kingdom Metazoa; phylum Chordata; class Aves; order Piciformes; family Indicatoridae; genus Indicator; species Indicator indicator. The sequence goes on from NC_072023.1 coordinate 17,534,215, forward strand.
AAATGAGAGAAGAGCAGGTTTAGATTGTTAGGAGCAAGTTCTGCACCATGAGGATGCTGGAACACTGCAACAGGTTGCCCAGGGATGTGGTTGAGGTCTCATCCCTGGAGATATTCAAGCTGAGGCTCAACAAGGCTCTGAGCAAGCTGCTCTATGGAGGATGTCCCTGCTGACTGCAGGGGGTTGAATTAGATGACCTTTGGAGGTCGCTTCCAATCCAAACCATTCTATGATTGCTGTCTCTTTTGTGAGACCTAGAAGGTGATTTCCTGTCTCCTATTGAACAAGTCCATTGCTTTTTCAGTATCACCAAACTCTGTTACAGGAAATCTGGCATCAATGTTAACATCTGTCTGTGCAGGAAGTGTTCAGACATGAGGTGTTGGTATTTTCAGAGAACCAAGTTTGGAAGTACTGGCATAGTTTAAGGAATGAGTTGAACAGCTGAGTTGGCAGGAAAGTAGTGAGTGGTTCACATTGTAGATCAAGACCAAAAGAACAATAAGGTCAGAAGTTTTCTTTTTTGGGGATGAGGAGTGTTCCAGCATTCACTGGGACAGGTTGCCCATAGAAGTTTTGGATGCCCCCTCCCTGGAAGTGTTCAAGGCCAGGCTGGGCTGGACTTTGAGCAGTCTGGTCTAGGGGAAGGTGTCCCTGTCCATAGCAAAGGGACTTTGCCAAGACACAGAATTTATCGTTTTCCCTGGCTGAAAATCTTTGCAGATAACAACAGAAAGCAAACATCCAGCAGGTGTCTGTGGAAAGCCCTGTGCCCTGTTATCTGCTCACTGCCCACAGACTTCTGGACTTGCTGCTGCCTCAGGATATAGCAAACAGCAGCTGTGACTCAGCTGAAGAGGTAGCAATTACAGGGGGGAATCTCCTCAGTGGATATAAAGACCTGAAGAGAAGGTACAAAGAGGACAGAGCCAGGCTCTTCTCAGTGGTGCCTAGTGACAGGACAAGAGGTAGTGGGCACAACTGAAACACAGCAGGGTCCATCTGAACATCAGGAAACACTGTTTTCCTAGTAAAGGTGACCAAGCAGGTTCACCAGACAAGTTGCAGATTCTCCATTCTTGGAGATACCCAAAAGCCATCTGGATGTGGTCTTAGGAAGCTGAGAACTAAGGAAACTGACTCTAGGTGGCCCTGCTTGAGCAGAGGAGTTCGACCTCCAAAGGTCTCTTCCAATATCAACCATTCTATGGTTCTGTATGAAAAAGATACTGAGTGTTGGTTCTGCCAGTGAATGAAGGTCCATGAAGGCTGTTTCTTTGTGGTGAAAGACTGTGGCCAGGGAATTGGCAATAACGGGCATGTGCTAAGGAAAACTGTTACAGGTGGGGGCACCAAGGAAGTTATATGAGGAATAGTATTCAAAGGCCTGCTAGGAAAGCTGGGCCTCTCAGATGCTGGCACTTCACAAAGCTGTCAGTGAAACAGGTTGTAGGAATCACCCTGCTCAAGTGCAGGTTCTCTTGTCTCTAATTTTGGTGGCTTTGTATTTCCATCCTTTTCTCTCTGTCATAGCCCCCATTCTTTCTATGACCCCGTCTGAATACAGTGAAGAACGATACTGCCTGAGAGAGGAGATGGGAAACCTTACCTCCTGTTCATCTACTGAGCTGTGCTGGTGCCAGGCCAGCAGAGAGACACTAAGGAAGGGAAGCAGCTACTGTGTCCAAGCACAGGCTGAGCAGGAGGGGCAGGGTGTCTCTGGTTACACTCTATCCTTCCCTCACCAGTAACCTTCTCTTTTCAGGGTACTCTGTGGGATTTCAGCTGAAGCTTTGTGTCTCTTTCACTGGATGACTTTACTGTGGGGAGCAGAGGGGAAGACATTGCCCAGGACAAGGACTGCTCCATAGGACGTTGTCTCTGGGGCCATGACTGGAGATGCCTCTCGACCCAGAGCGTTCCGCTACCAGCAGACTCTGGTAAGTGCAGTACCTGCAGCAGGGCAGACTCGTTCCTTGCACCATAGCTGGTCCCTTCTCTGCTTAGGGAGCTGAGCATTGCCTGCAGGCAGCCTTCACTGTTTGCATTAGGAAGAATCCATAAGAGTTCTGCTTGAGCATGGCTCCTCCAAGAGAAAATGACACCATCTCCTCCTCAGCATGAAAAGAGTCTCATTCTTAATTCCCTTGGGTGAGAAACTTACATCACTGACTTCACCAGACAAGGGAAGCATTGCTGGGTGCCATTAGGGATGCCTAGTCTGCAGAGCTCTATAGAAATGCAGCTTCTGCTTGTTCTTTCTCCTTTTTCCAGACACCCACAGGTGAGGCACTGAAACTTTGCCCTGCCCTTCACTTCAGCCCCCAAAGATGCGGTCAGGATTCTGCTGTGCTGGGAGTTAATGGGTACTGTGTGTTGCTCTGTGCCATCTTTTGCTCACATCCCAGAGAGCTCTTGTGGTGCTTGGTTTTATTATAAACTGACTGCCCATGGTCTGGACACTGTTTGCTGGGTAAAAAGCTGTCAGGGTGTCTGGTCCCAGAGAGTGGCAGTAAAACGGAGCTAAATCCAATTGGCAGCCAGTCACAAGCAGTGTTCCCCAGGGCTCCGTAGTTGGGCCAGTGCTGTTGAACATCTTTATCTCTTGTCAAGTACTAACAGTGCTGCAGAAGCAAATCATCACAGGGGAAAGGCTGAGTTATGAAATATTTCACCTCTGTTGGCCTGGCTTTCTGAAGTCCAGTACAAAAAAATATAGCATCCTTGGGTCAGGATCAAGTAGCACCAACACCAGAGCATTGAGACTGGGCCTAACACGACAGAACAAACTGCAGTGGCCTGTTGCACAGTGTACAAGCATGGAAGGTTTATGGAGGGAGAACAAGAGCTGGGTTCTGAGAGCAAAAATTCAGACTGAGCTGTTTTCTGAGCTGACCAAAGCGTTCAAGGTACTGAGCTGTAAGGAAATGCTGCAGACTTGAGCAGTGGTAAGAAGAGAGCACGAGACAGCAAAAGGTGCAGAAATAGTGAATGTGCTGCTTGGGGGAAATGGCTGCATTGCTTCTGAATTTCTCTGTGAACTCATGAATCTCCAGAGTTTTCAGTTTTAGATCCATAGAATGGTTTAGGTTGGAAGGGACCTTAAAGATCATCCAGTTCCAACCCCTATGCCATGGGCAGGGACACATTCCACTAGCCCAGGTTGCTCAAGGCCTCATCCAACCTGGCCTCGAACACCTCCAGGGAGGAGGCATCCACAACCTCCCTGGGCAACCTGTTCCAGTGTCTCACCACCCTCACTGGAAAGAATTTCTTCTTAATCTTCAGTCTCAATCTGCTCTCCTCAAGCTTCAATCCATTCCCTCTCCTATCACTACAAGCCCTTGTCAAAAGTCCATTCTGAGCCTTCTTGTAGGCCCTTCAGGTAACTGGAAGGCTGCTCTAAGGTCTCCTTGGAGCCTTCTCTTCTCCAGGCTGGTTCTTTAGTTTAGAACGAGACTAGTCCAAGTATTTAGTCAAAGTATTTGGACTAGTGACAGTTTTCTCAAATGCTTGTGGAAAGACTCAAGCAGTTTTAGATTTCCTGAGTTCAAAGAGCATAACCTGTCTGACCTGTAGCAAGTCGTTGCCAGAATGTATGTACATTACTAAACAGCCATTCAGGACACAAAGGCAGGCAATGTACTGCATGATCTTCATAACATGCTTCATGTTTATCCCAAATTTTTGCCATTGAGAGTTTTTTGGCTTCTGGACAGGACAAGGTTGTGTAATAAATGGTAGCTGTTTGTCCCTCAAGTGTCTGCATGGACAAGTTCAAAATGCTTAATTGAATTCAAGTCACCCACAACCCTGATAAGCTTTATGGTAAGGAGGCAACTATTCGCAGCCTAGTTCATTAAATGTGGCTCTAAATTTAGGAATTCTTCAGGAATGATCATATCTACTGAGTCCTTAGGGATTCTAGGCAGAGCTGGTTACTGAAAGCAGCTAGTTGCTGGATCTAATCCAGGCATCAGTGCTAAGCAGACACTGAATCACTAACCTTGACAAAGGGTGAATTACTTCTCAAAACAAGAAAAATGAAGACAGTTGTAAGGCCTAGGTAGCAAGTGGAACTTGAGTGTCTTAGCAATTTATGGTTTAAAATGCTGTTCCCTGCTGTCAGGTCCCATCAGTGCCAATATCCACTCCATGCAGTCAGTCATGATCGTTCTTTCTGGTTTAGTGACCAAGGAGTATCAGAGAACACTTCCAAACCAGTGCTGCATGCATCACTTTCCTTCCAAAAAGCAATCACTGCTTTCTGGGCATGCTGGTCTTTAGTAAAAGAGTAGGTCATCACTTGGCTTCAAAGACTGTATGAATTACTTCTATTTTCCTCTGATTTAGAAAATCTGGTTTAGTGTCACAATCCCAAACCAAGTCACTTATGAAGCCCTTGCACCTGGGGAGAAGGCAAGATGGTAGACTGGGTAGTTGTTGGACAGCCTTCAAGGTCATAAATCATCTACACAGGAGTGCTGAGCCAGCTGCCCATTTCTTGTCCTTCAATCCCTTCTGTCATTAAAGTCTCTCTATTTATATAACATGACCACTTTATTAAATTTTTTTCCTCCTGACTTGGCCTTTTGCCATTTCTTTCCCATGTTCTCTTTTAGCCATTTCTTCCCCAGCTGTTAACTGCCTCTTTGTCACTTCCTCTTTCACCATTTTCCTGTTACCCTCATATACCTTTTTCTCACTCATCTGCTGCTGCCTCCCCTCAGTTTGTTTCTCTGCTGTTCCTGCTCTCAGTATATATGAAGCCCAGTGTTAGATTTCACAGCTGTGTTTTTCTCTGCACCTTCCTCACATCACTGCCATTGGATTCTGTTCTAAAAATACCCCTTGTGACCCTTTCCCTGTGCTGTCCCAAGGCAGTAGGGGGATTCTCCGCAGCTCCACAGGCTCCCCACACCTCTTTCTTTTTTTTTTTGTTTGTTTTTTTTTTGTTTGTTTGTTTGTTTGTTTGTTTTGAAGATACTGATGACCTCTAACTGCTAACTCAGGTCTGTTTGCACATTTGAAGATCTGCATGGATTTCTCTACCCAGTTCCCATCAGGGGGACCCCAGAACCACCACCCTGCCTTGTCAGAAATCTGCTGCAGAAATCAGTGGCAGGGTCTTGTCCTCTCTGCATGCTACAAGTGCCAGGGAAGCTGAAAGGCATCCCCTGCAATGTACACATAGCAGGGCTACTCTTCTGTACCTGTCAGCCTGGGCGCTGGGCAAACAGACCTCCTGTTTCTGTGCTGCTGCATTGTGCCTGGACCTCTCCTTGATGGGGGATGAGCCAGTTTCAGAATCCCAGCAAGTAACAGCATATCTGTTGTGCCAAACAGCATGCCAGGAGGAAGGCTGAGGAAAAGAAACAATCAGCTTTTGCTTAAAATAAGATGGATTGTATTGTGAAGATTGTAGTAAGGTAGAATATGCATTCCTTAATTCTGGATCTGGAGCAGGCTGAAGGGTGGTTTGAGTATAGCTTTGCTGCTCCAGAGTGCCAGTCCCTAGAGACAAATGATGAGGCACTGTTTATAGCTCTCCTATTCACTCTTTGCAAACAACTCCTGTAAGAACCTCTTCCCCAAACAGCAGAGTAGTGCTCTGTCCATCACTAGAAGATGTCCAGAGCTATCCTGCCTGTTTAAAACATGGGGACAGGAAATGCTCATCTGTATCACTGTGACCATGAGCTCCAACATGAGACTTAGCAGGCTCCTGAAGAAATTCCCTCATTTCCAGTTTGTATTCCTTGCAGATCTGGTCTTCATACATCTATTACTAATTGAAGTTTGTCTGTTAATGGTTTGGATTTTTTTCTGTCAAACAACAACAAAAAAAACACCAAAAACAAAAAACAAGGAAAGTTACAGAAAGATTTAGATGGGAAGGGACCTATGGCAGTATCCAGTCCAAGCTGGTGCTCAGTCATGAACTTCCCTTGTGGCAAACCATGGCTGTTGACACTTTCCCTGTGCCTCTCTGATAAGAGCCTGACTCCATCTTGTTTATACCCTCTCTCTGGGTAGTGGCAGACAGCAAATCGATTCCCCGCTGCTTCCTCTTCTCCAGGATGAATAACCCTTGCTCCTTCAGCCTGTCCAGTCATCGGTCCAGGCAAGGCCTCCCACCATGACACCCCCACCAGCATATTGGTGCTTTTTCTCACTGACCTAGATGCTCTTCCCATGTAGAGAGATTGAACCAACAGGAACACGTGCAGCAGAGATGACATCAAAGGCATTGCCTCCCGCTTGTGCACCTTTCTTGGCTGTTGGCCATGTTATCCTTGTGCTGAACTATGGCAGCAGTTGCATAGGTGCAGGTCTTGCTAGCAGTATTTATCTCCTTTCAATTGTGAGATCTATTTATTTCCATCCTGACTCTCCCTCAGTAACATTATCGTCTCTCTCATTGAGTTTCTGTTAGTTCTGCTCTCTTCCCTCTTTAATCTCATCATATTATTGTTTTATTTCTCCATAATGAACACCCTCAACTTTCTAGACTTTTTCTTTTTACTTTTTACTGCCATATTCACACACACTACTGAGGTGGCTGGCCTTCTGGCTTCTGTCTTAAAAGGCAGCTAAGGAGCATTTGTTGCTGCTCTGGTTGGCCTAGTTTATTCCCAGTTGGATGGGATGGCATGAACAATGCCATCTCGGACCCCACCACATGAGTCCTTAAGTTTAAAGGCTGCCTCACCAAGTTAGCCAGCCTGCTGCTCCATCCCTGCCTGACAGGTTGTGGAGTCTCCTTCTCTGGAGATATTCCAAACCCACATGGATATGCCCCTGTGGATATGTGTGACCTACTCTAGGTGATGCTGCTCTGGCAGTGGAGTGGACTGGATGATCTCTGGAGGTCCCTTCCAACCCCTGACATTCTGTGATTCTGTGACCTCCTAGTTAATAACTTCTGCTTCCTTCTGTCTGCTTTCTGTCTTTGTCCTTCTAGCTCTATCTGTCTTACCATCCTCTTTCCTCCTCCCCCACTCCTGCCCCTTCCCTCTCCTTCACAAGTTTTGCTCTTGCCCACACCTGATATTCAATCCTGGCAGAGCTCCTGACTTCTGCTGAGATCAGACATGGCACTGGGGAATCATGTGGCAGAGGAAGGTTGCTATAAATATAATTAAACCCTGCCATCACTGCCTTTGGGTGGGAAGGGAAGAAAGTGAGTGAGGCACAAGGAGGAGGAGCAGAGAGAAAGTGAGTGCAGGAACAGGACAGGTCAGGGTAGTCTGAGGAGAGAAAGAAAAGAAGGAGGGAGCAGAAGGAAGTGTGGAGGCCATGCTCTCAGTCAGAACATGAGATGGTTCTAGGTGAGGCCCAGAGAGGCAGCTTCATTACAGCTGAGCATGAGCAAGAGTGGAGGCACAGAGAGCTCAAAGACCCTAGGACAGGAGCCCAGCTGGAAGCCCCTGTGGGGTGGCTCACCACAGTACGACTTGGTCTGCTTTGAGAAGTGCTCCCGCTATGGGATGCCCCTGGAGGCTGGGGGCACAGGGGACGACCTGCACTCCTTGGAGAACTCCCTCAGCTACCCACAGGTAGGGCTGGGCAAGCGGGACATTTGGGCAGCACAGGTCTCCCCGGGCTCACAGAGGCTCTTGGGGCTCCCAGAATGAAGCTGTGGAGCACACATCCCTGTCCATTCCTGGGCCACCAACTCTCCCCTCCGCTTGCTGCCTTCTGGGCCAGGCACTGACTTCCATGGTTGTATTTGCACCCAGAAGTACTTTTGAGTCAGGGGGCATTTTCACCTCTTGTGGACATGCAGAGAGTTAAAATGGGCAAGCTGGGATGGGGAAAATCAATCAGGCCATGAATGCATTTGTAACAGCAAAGAGAAACTGCAGCTACCATCAGCTGCAGAGTGATGTTGAGTAAAGCAGTAAATTAAAAAAGAGAGCAGTGGAGTATGTAGGTGGGTACCTATCTACACAGCTCTATAGAGCAAGGCATGCTCTGTAAATAAAGTTCTGACTTTCTCTGGCTAAAGAGCACTTCATGGTGGTGTTAGTTTTGGTAGCTCTTTGGGGAGCTGTAAGTGAAGGAATTTCAACTCGACCTGACTCTTGCTCTTCATACAAGCTGCAGTTCAGAGAAATATCTGGGACATAAACATCTTCTGGTTATGGCTTCTTGTTGCCTTATTCTCTGTATCTCCTCTACCTCTCCTTTTGGGATGGCCTCCTGCAAGGAGGAGGGTTTACAGCAGAGTTCTGGTGTCTGATTTCCTACCACTCTGTTCAGACTGAGCTGATGTCAGAGAGCTTTACAGCAGTGAAAAAATCTGTCCCAGTGATAAGGTAGAGAGCATGTGGATATAGAATTCCTACAGAAGAGATGTTCCTCCTTACATGAATACAAATCCCCTTATGTCAATACTTAGGTGAATTACCAGGTGATGAGGCAGAGGATGCATTAATCATCTCCTGAAGACTTTTGTGATTTACTGATAGGAAAAACCCACCTTTGCCACCAAGAAAATCTCTTCCAAGAGATAAATGTCCCAGCAAAGGTTGTATGTGGCATGTTGCAAAGATCAGACAGCCAGTTCCATAGCCACAGTCAGGAATTTCTCTTCTGAAACTGTCTAAAACATCTGAGTTTGCAAATGTCTTCTACACTAAAGATCAAAACCCAGTCCCTGTCTGATACAGAAGCAGCAGCACAAATGCAAGGCAATGGTTTGGCTGCAGCAGCCACACTAACAGGGTGAGCACGGAGTGGGCTGGGATGGAGAAGTGCAGGTGCCCACCTGGAGCTGAACTTTGCTGAGGCAGCAGGGCACAAGGTCAGGGCAGCTGGCAGGAAGGAGATGTTCAGCCCCCATCAGCCATGCCCAGTCCCTGGCTAACTATGGTTGACACACCTGCCCTTTGGGGTGCAGGTGGATCAATGCCTGAAGCTGGAGAGCTGATTTGGGTGTCCTGGTTTAAGCTAGTCCAGAACTAATCCTCTTCAGTGATTTGAGTTCCCAGGTCAGTTTCTGCTCAGTACTGGCACCTTCTGCAGTTAACAGCATATCTGCACAGACAGAGGCTGCTTCTGGCTGTGACAACTCTGATGTTTAGAGTCATAGGTGCAGACCAAGGGCACTCCTAACTCTTGTGTACTGCATTGGTGTGCAAAGTGAAAGGTTGCACCTTAGCAGGGGAGTGGACAGTTTGGGTGACCCTAAAGTGACCAATGAGGGATTCCTTTCTGTCTGCATCATCTTCAATATAAAGCTGAGGGATCACCAAGGTCAAGCCTCTTCTTCAATGGTCAGCATTGGTGAAGGACTCTGTACATTCTGCCTTTGATCTTGATCCATGCATCCCTGAATGTAGTTCCAGAATCCAGCTCCTGAATTCAGTTCCTGTCTGCTGCTGAGTCTGGTCTGGGACTTCTGCCACAGTGTCAGTGGGAATAGTGATGTTGTTGCCATCAGGGGGCTGGGTTCAGTATTGGGTTTGTATCTATTTGTATCTATTTTGTTTTATTCTTTTCATTAAAGTACCTAAGTTTTCTTTTACCACCCATCAGTCTCTCTGCCCTATGCCCTTTCTTCTCTTTGGGAAAGCGAAGGGTTCAGAGATAGCATCTGTCACTTTTTTAGTGGCTGACCCAGCCCTGACTTTGACAGTGGGTGAAGGAAACCAAGTTGGGGACAGGAGGGAGCTGTGGGGTGCAAGCTGTCTCCAATGAAGCACATCCATGCACAAAACCTTCTCAGTTCACATGCATGCACCCAGTCTGCTGGTCCTACACATCTGGACACCACTTCCACAAGCAGATGACACAGTGAGGCAGTGCAATCCACCTCCATGCTCTTTCTGCCTGCCAGTGGAGCACCTCTGTTCTCAGCTCCAGAGAGGTGCAGGTCAATGGATGCAGGTAAGCATCTTGACAGCACTGTCAAGCATGTCATCAGATGTGTCCCCATGCACAGGTACAGGCAGTAAGGTCCTTGAGCAAGCAACATTGCTGAACACAACTTACAGCCTAAAAATCAGGCAGCTGCATTTATGGATTTACTGGAAAAGATGTCCTAGAAATACTTTTACTTACACAATCATGTAGACACATGCATGTACACTGCTGTAGTGTGCAGACATCTTCTGTCCACACCAAGCTAGCTGTGCAGATGTGTATTTTGCCAGCCATCCTTTACACAGGAGGGATCTGTGTTCATGTTATAACTGCACAAACATCCATTCCCGTGATTGTAGCCACGAAGATTTCTTTCTCCAAGGTCATCTGTTGAAAGGGTTGGCAGAGAGGGAATTGGATTCTGTTGTGCCTTTGCTAACAGTTGCCTTCTGGTGTAGCTGGAAGTTGGAAGCTGTGTCAGACTCGCTTTGTGATTAAATGAGTTTGCACAAGGCCCAGAATAGTGAAATCCTGGTCTTTGGCCTTAAGCTGAATGGATAACTGATGGTCAAAAAACAGATAGTGGTTTAGAGATATGATAATAATGGTAGGATAATAATAGTAATATACAGGTGATTTGGGGCAGTTAGGAGACAGCAGATAGATGACAGGTGATGTAATATACATTGACAAAAATGTCCATCCTCATGCACTGCAGGAGCTGGCATTGTTCTCTTTCTGCAGCTGTAGCTGGTATCAGATTTAGAAGCTGTGTCACCCCTGACTGTAGAAAAGGTGCTCCAGAAGGGCACCAGCATCCTGGCCTGGATTGGGAATAGTGTGGCCAGCAGTACCTGGAAAGTGAGTGTGCACCTGTACTTGGCACTGGTGATGCCTTCTCTGATGGTCCAGAGAAGGGCAACAAAGCTGTCAAGGGTCTGGAGAACAGTTCTGGTGAGGAACAGCTGAGGGACCCGAGGTTGTTTAGTCTGGAGAAGAGGAGGCTGAGGGGAGACCTTTTTGCTCTTTACAACTCCCTGAAAGGAAGTGGGAGTGAGGTGGAGGTTGGTCTCTTCTACCTAGAGAAGGCAGGACAAGAGTAAATGGCCTCAAATTACCCCAGGGGAGGTTTAGATTGGACAGTAGAAGAAACTTCTTCATAAAAGGGTTTTCAAACACTGGAACAGGCTGCCCAGGAAGATGGAGGTGTTTAAAGGAGGAAGAGATATGGTGCTGAGGGACATGGTTTAGCCCCAGCCTTGGTAGAGTTATATAATGGTTAGACTCAATGATCTTAAAGGTCTTTTCCAACCAAATTGTTCCATGATTTCAGGAACAGCAGGATGACTCCATGGTGGGAGTGAGAGGGGTGAGCAGTAGGGCCAAGGCTGTCGCAGATTTAAACTAGTATGCAGTGGCAATGCTGGGGAAGGGATTTCAGGACTGGAGTATGTTGTGGAGAAGATACTGTGTGGTCTGGGTGGCTTGGGAAATGGCTCAGGCCTTGGACTGTGAGAGGAAGGCAGTTGCGTGCATGTGCTGAGTTTTGAGATCATGGTGCTGTAGATATTTTTGCCCTGGGATTCTGTGCAGCTTTTCCTCTACTACTCAAGCAATGACACTTCTCCATCTTTTCTTGGAAAGACAAATCCTGCTGGTTTGCATTCAAACATTAAGGAATTCTGTATCCCTGAACATTAACTCAGCCTTTATTATGCTTTCTCCCTGGATTTTTATATTTTGGGGGGGGGGGGTTGTTTTCTTTTTCACTCTCTTCAGTGGTATTTACACCCTCAGGTGTTTTTTGCACCATTGCCATGATCTCACTCAGCATTTAGCCAAGCTGTGTGTGATGGTACCTTTTCTGGCCCAACACGTTTGATGGTAGCTTGCCTGCTGCCTTCCAGTACCTGAAGGGATACTACAGGAAGGCTGCAGAGGGTTTTTTCATGAGGGTGTCTAGGACAAGGGGGAATGGTTTGAAGCTGAGGGAGAGCAGGCTTAGACTGGATCTTAGGAAGAAGTTTGTCAGTACAAGGGTGGTGGGACTCTGGAACAGGCTGCCCAGGGAGTTTGCAGATGCCTCCTCCCTGGGGGTGTTCAAGGCCAGGCTGGATGAGGCCTTGAGCAGCCAAGTCTAGTTGAGAGGTGTCCCTGCCTATGGCATGAGGTTGCAGTAGATGATCTCTGAGGTCCCTTCCAACCTAAGCCATTCTAGGATTCTGTTATACTGTCATGGTGTTCCATCTGGCCAGATGGAAGACTACTTTGAACATTGTACTTGGCAGAAGTTGGAATTCATAGTGTGGATTAAAGCTGTATGTGATGTAAATTTGTCCCTTATGACCATGTAAAGGCAATGAACCATTAGCTGGAGTGATGTGAAGATGCATTTGTCCAAACTGTGCTGGTCCTTGGCATTTCTGGTTGAAACAGACACAGTGAGAGAATCTGCTGGTTAGGCCTGGCTTCTGTAGGTGATGAGTTGCTTTGGATGTGAGTTCTTCAGCCTGGTTTTTTGCTGTCCACTGTGTGTTACGAGGGGCAGATCTTAAATTGCCTACAGTGTGTTCGTCATCGTGTGGTTAACAACGACAATGAAGTTGCCATCCTTCAATACAGTGATGAATGGAAGAATACTTTGGGATGCTTAGATGGGATTAGTTTGTTTAAGAAGCAGCAGCTAAGCCACCTTAAGAACAGGGTCATTTTGAACAACTGAAATGTGTGTTCTGGGAAAAGAACCCCAGGGTCTTGAAAGGGAGCTGTCATACATGGTTCAAGGGTCTCCTAAGGACTATATGCAAACAAATAAACAAATTGAGACCTTCAATCATATTCATTATGTGGAAACATGAACTGACAGGGCACTGAGACAAGTGTTCAGAGAAGCCTGGGAATTTCCACCCTTGAAGATGTTTAGAAGTTGTCTGGACAAGGTCTCAAGCAGCCTAATCTGGCTTTGGAGTTGCATGTTGTGAGCAGAGGCTTGGGCTGGTAACCTCCAGAGAGGCCTTCGAATGTAAATCTCTCTGTGAGTTGCTGAATCTGTGTGATCTCAGGGGAATAGGAGCCACATCTCCTATGTCACCTCAAAAGGAGGAGGCATATCTGTCAAACAGAAAAGTCTCCTAAGTGTTTCATGTGTCTTGTTAGTCTCCAGCTGAAGTGTCTGCTTCTGCTGGTCAAAGCGTTGCTCACTTCTGCCACTCTGCAAAGCAGATGTCTTGCTGGGCAGGAAGCAAATGATCACCTTGCAGACGTGAAGTGATCTGATCAAGATCACAGGCCATGCCTCAAGTGAAGCCCGAGGTGGTTCATTGAAGGAAGAAGCTTCACTGATGAGAAGAGGCTTGTAGTCTGCTTCTCCAATGCACGTCTTTGCCATCTGTGCTCTGAAAGGACGAGGCAGGATAGCTGCTCTTCAGGGCACCTGGTGAACAAACGTGGGGCACAGTCAGGATCTCATGGCTGATAAGACAGCACAACTGCCAGGTTTGCCATCTCTGAAATGTCATTGAGCATGTGTGTCTGGTTGGGAATTGCATGGAACTAATTGCATTTGCAGATTAGCGTCTGAAGGCAAAGACTAGATGAAGTGGTTATGAAATTCAGAGGAATTGGAGACATGATTGGACTTAGCACGATGGTTTGGGTAAGTAAAGGGAGGAGGTGCTCAGTACCCTCGTGAGACCTCTGAGCTGATGCTGATGCTTTTCCTCCACAGGCGCATTGGTGGCTGTGTGCCCTGTGAAGCATTCTTTGGCAGCAGAAGGAACAGATGCAGGACATTCCTGCAGCCTGTTTGGTGCTGTAATTCCTCTCACAACCTTCAGAGACATTTCACAGTGCTGCTGAAATCTATGAGACAGCGCTGAGGGTGGCTGCCTCATCTGAACTTGTTTGACCTTCTTTTGTACCTCCAGAAAGCCTGCTCAGTATCTTCAGACCACATCCAGCTTTTTCTCAGATTGTTAGAAAGCAATTAATAATCTGTGATCATGTTTTGTACCCTGAAAAAGGAGATGAAAATATTTTTGAGAGATTAGGAAGGAAGGAACGAGAAAGGAAAAAGAAAACTAAGAAAGCAAACCTCTAAGAAAAGAAAAACTCCTACCTGAGGTTTTCTCTGTCTCCCTGCTTGGGTACTTTTTGTTCTGGCCCTTGGACTGTTTGCAGATCTGCCTTTTCATCTCTAATGCTGTTTGTGAAGGAGCATTTGCCTGCTCTTTTCCTTCTGATATCTCTTGCTTTCTGCTTCTCTAGCTCTATGGCAAATACACAGAGCAGATAACTGACTTTACCGAGAAGGAAGCTGCAAAAGTACTGAATAGGAAGCAGGCCCAAGAGAGCAATGAAAGACCCCGGAAACGTGAGAGCCAAGTGGAGATCAAAGAGGAGCACTATTCCAAATGTCAAGGTAGGGTCAATCCATCTTCTACTACCTCAGATATTGGGTAAGCCAGCCAGAAGGGTGGAATTTAAGCAAGGAATAAAGACAAGAAAATTGTGACTGGGAAGAAGCAAGGAAGGAGGAAGGAAAAGGAATCACAGTGGGTGAAAAAGACTTTTTCATGCAAGCTTTCATCAGATTGAAAAAATCTGTTTGGAAAAAGGCCAGTCCCAAGTTAATAATTTTTTCCACAACAGATCTCTATTACTCGAGGAAAATTACTTTTCTGCTTCAGAGTTTTTGTTGCTAGCGCACAAGATGTTAAATTCTGCCCTTCCCAAACCTATTTGGGGTTTTTTTTAAAAACTGATTTGCAGAACTGTGTAGGAGGGGGGATAGGTACCAGTCCTTCAACATGAAGCCAATGATGCTTCCAAGTAAATTCTTATTGTAGTCAGTTCTCAGCACAGGAGAAAAGAGAGAGACACAGGCTTCTCTCTGTTCCCTCAGTCTTTCTGGCGTGCTCTTCTTTCCACAGACTGTGCCTGGCGCATCCAGAAGTATGTTACCAAGAAGCTGGGAGAGGATTGGATCTTCTTGGTTCTGTTGGGTCTGGTCATGGCGTTGGTGAGCTGGGGAATGGATTATGCCAGTGCGAAGAGCCTACAGGGTGGGTCTGATGCAGGTGTTGCAGAAGAGCACTGTACATGATGTGAATATTTTAGAAAGGCCAGTGACCCGTGCTCCTCCTCCTTTAGCATCCGTGTCCCATCTTCACCCTTCACTGCCTGGCAATTCTGAAGTACTTGAAACATGTCAGAGAAAAGCTTAACTAAGGAGAGATTCTTTAAAGGGATGGCAGGGAAAAACATGGAAGTAAGCAGGCAGAAACAAAGGATGTGTGCACGATGAATCAAAGACAAACCATGTTTGTGACTCCTTTTCTGTCCTGCACCTATGCATATGTAGGGGCATTGGGAAGTGGGACTGTATTCCTTCCTATTATATTGGTTCCCATCCTCCCCATGTGAGCGCATGGGATATGGAGAGGAAAAGGGGCTCTTAGATGCTTTCTGATACTGTTTCTGCTTTTTACCTTTGTATTGTTCTTTCCAGTTTTCATTCAGCCAATGCCCTGCCATACCTGGCCACAGGGTGCTCTCTCCTTTGGCTCTTTTCACAAAAATCTCCTATTCAATTTCTTCTATCCCTCCCCTGCATTTGTCCTCCGGTGTGTCTCCCCTTTTCTAGCTGTAAGAATTCCAAGATCTTCCTGCCCCATCTTGGTGCACACACATAACATTTCCCACATCCTGTTAACTGCACTGTTCCTTTACCTGGCATCTGGCTAATCCTACCAGAGAACCTCTGTCCTTTAAAGTTTCTGAAGCTCAGCCCTTTGGGTTTTTTTCCTTTCTCTCCACCAAGTCTCAATCTCCAGCTGTGTGGGGAGTCAGCTCAGGCAAAGAAGATGACTTTGCACAGGAACCGAAGCTCAGATTGGATTCTTGGCAGCTCATGTTGTTGCACCTGGTTGAGCAATGGTACCACTGCTGTTTTGACAGCTGGCACAGCTCTCTTCGTGCTGCTGTTTTTCTGAAGGAATGATTTTTCATGTGACTGAGTTGGAGGAGAGGGCACTAGCTATTGGGGGACCATTTTATTATCATTCAGCACCTGGCTTGGGCCCTCAGTCTGACAAAGGAATAGACCCTGTAGGGTGATTGATCCTTACAACTACTTGCAACACACCTCCTCTGCTACCTTTGGGCACAGGTATTACTGGTGTCTGAGAACAGAGTTAGCCACCACTATCTATCCTGCAGAACTCCTGCTTTATTTGGAACCTGTACTCAAAATTAACAAGGCTTGTCTTGGAAAACTAGAATCTCAGGGAGATTTGGGATGGGCAGGTTTAGCCAGGGCGTGACACTTTGGTGTGTTTGGGGCAGCTATTGGTTACTGACAACTTCTTTCTTTGTCTGTCCACAGCCTACAAGTGGATGTACAGAAAGGTGCAGCCAAGTGTTCCCCTGCAGTACCTGGTGTGGGTCTCCTTCCCACTTGCTCTTATTCTGTTTGCGGCCCTCTTCTGCCACCTCATCTCTCCGCAGGCTGTTGGTGAGGGCAGAGGGCATGCCAAGATCTGCTCTTGTTTTGTCTCATCTTCCTTACTCCATTTGCCTACAGCTTTTGCTCATCCCCTACTCTGCTCTCGTTTTCAGGATCTGGGATCCCAGAGCTCAAGACCATTATGAGGGGAGTCGTCCTCAAGGAGTATCTCACTCCCAAGGCTTTTGTGGCCAAAGTTGTAGCCCTCACAGCTGGGCTTGGAAGTGGCATGCCTGTGGGGAAAGAGGTGAATATTGCTGTTCTCATGTGCAGTCGTGGCTGGGGTCTGGGGAGAGGGAGGAGCTGCCTCTGGAAGAAGAGTCTATAAATGTTTTTGTTTTTTTTTTCCACCATTCCTATTCTCAAAGCTTTTCTCTTTCTAGCAACACTTATCTTCAGGTGGTCATTTTAATTCCTTTGAAAGGCCTGATAGAGAAAATTTCAAAGAAGTAAAGTCAGATAGTCTTTGAGAGGGGAAAAAAAGAAGATCGGAGGAGTGGCTGAGGTGGCCAAAGAGAAATTATGAGATCTGGTATGACTCAATGGATGTGAGTAACCAGAGGGTAGGTCCCTCTGATTTCTTCCTTTTCTTCTCTTGCAGGGCCCTTTTGTGCATATTGCCAGCATCTGTGCTGCAGTGCTCAGCAAGTTCATGTCAATCTTCTGTGGTGTCTATGAGGTAAGGCTCATGTACACCTGCATGTACAGGTGTACAGGCTTCCACAGGCTGAACTCCTAAGACTTGCAGGATGATACTGGTGGGCCACAAAGCATAGAGGACACATATGGATCGAGTTCGCTGTTCTGCCACAGCGCAGTAAAACACAAGCCAAAGAGAATGGTGGAAGGCCAGATACCCATTCAAATAACTGTGCAGGCCCACCAGTGTTACCTACCTGCTACACAGAGGCTGGGTGGGAATATGTGTGACATGTTTTCAGTCTGATATCTTTGAGCTGTGATCATCATCTGTTTAGAAAAGTAGCTGTAGACAAAGATTAATTTGTATTTAAGCCAAATTTACACAGCACTGCTAATTATAGACACACTATGTCTGGGCCTTGGCTGTTGCAGAACAGCCTGTGCAGGCTGATCACTGTACAAAAATCTGTTAGCTGCACATAAAGCTCAGTGCAGGAACTGCTTCAGGTGCAGGCTGCTGGCAGAACTGATTGTAATACAACTGTGGAAGGTGCTGTTCTACTTAAGTAGATCCTGTCTGTGCAGAAGGACCTGGTGTCACTGCTGAAGATCAACTGGCAGGACCAGAGGCAACACTGAAGTGTGTGGAGCCTGCTGTTTGTAATAGCAGTGGCTGGATCTGCTACTGACTTGCTTTGTTTCAGTGCTCTAGATGCTAACCCCTGGCTTTGCTCCCTCTAACCTCAGCATGCCCTGCTGGCTGCACTCTCTGTTCCAGAAGGTGCATAAGCAGCTCGACTTCAGGTGGCGGCTTGTGCAGCTGGGGCTGGATGTTGCTTCAGGGCTCTTCTTGGAGGCAAGTGTCTTCCTCTATGTGACATTTCATGTACAACTCTTGCTGTGAGATTCCTTGCTCTCAGAAGAGTTCTACACAGATACCTTTAGCAGCATGAGTTTGTTCTTTTTGCATGTAACTGGTAGCAGGGAACACAAGGTTGTTGCTGTGTGTTAATAAGGAGCTCTCAAAATGGATTTGAAAAGCTGGTGTAGCCCTTGACAAGCAGAGGTGCTCAACCTACCTTTTCCAGGTGCACTCTGGTACTCTTGGTCTGGTCAGGTCTGTCTGGCTATAGCACCAGCGCTCTGACACAGTGCTGGGTGCC
Organism: Indicator indicator; assembly: GCF_027791375.1. Taxonomy (NCBI): domain Eukaryota; kingdom Metazoa; phylum Chordata; class Aves; order Piciformes; family Indicatoridae; genus Indicator; species Indicator indicator. The sequence continues at coordinate 17,552,395 of NC_072023.1, forward strand.
AGGAGATGCCCTGTGGAACAAGAAATTCTCAGTAGCTGCAAGAGGTCTCTGTCTCACACTGTTCTTCGACACTGTTCCGTCAGACTCTTCACCTCTGAACAGCTCTAATTTCTGCTTGCTATGCTCCAGACCATGTGCATGTTCCCCCAGTCTCCAGCTGCTAATCACCATGCTGGTGGGACATGACACACCCCTCCCACTGCTCCAGACACTTACACTGAACCCCATCCCTTTTCTACACATGATTATGTGCTAAGGACAGAGGGGCACTAAGAGGGCCCAGAAGTTACCTAGGACAAAGCTATGGGTAAGGACACATTGTTCTGGGTCAGGGAGTGGTCCATGGCCCTTTGTTGTTGTGTAGTGCAAAGACAGGCTTGAGACAACTTCTAGTTGAGGCTCTAGCACCTGCTTAGGTAAACAAGAATTCGTAGTGATCCATGGCCTTAGAATTCAGCCTGGCTACTCAGATTCCCACCATGATGCAGACCACTCTTTCCCAAAACACTCATTTGACATATAACAGGCTACTTTGGGACCAAATGAGGATTTAGACAAAACAAAACTTATCTGCTCACCTTTTGCCGTTCTTCAGGCATTTCAGGGACAAGTTATTGGAGAAGGAGTGGAAGAGCAGGTTCTCCCTTTCAAGATCTTTGTGCCTTCCAAAACTGAATCTACATTTTATGTCTTCCATTTCCCTTTATTACCATGACTGTCACCAGGACAGCACAGTGCTTTACCAGGTGATCTGTTACTTAGTCGCCTACCTAAGGAGACATCTTCAGAATCCTTCCACTCTTGGTTCTGGATGTGCATGTGCTTTATGCACACAGACTCACAGGGTGGCTTTTCTGAGACACTCTCTGGCACATGCATCCTGAGAACCTCTGTGTGAGTAAAGGAGGAGTAAAGCATACTTATGGACTCTCCACAAGGCACCTCTTCTGCAGTGACAGAGATGTGCACATTTCACTGAAAGATGAGATGCTGCCTTCTCCATGTGTCTTGAAGATGTGGTTCCAGGTGTGTCTTTTCTCATGCACCAGGTCTTGTCTTTTGAATAATTTGAAGCCATCCAGAAAGGAGAAGTAAGATGAACGTAGCTATAACTGTGAGACTGGTGTCAAAGCTGGGTGCCAGCATGTGGCCATATCTGCCAATCCTGTTAGTCATTCTCTGCTTTCTTGCCTTTGTGTTCTGTCTGTCTCTCTTTCTCTGTCTCACCAGTAGCAGCCATACTATTACACCGATGTCCTGACTGTGGGTTGTGCTGTGGGGGTCGGCTGCTGCTTTGGGACACCACTTGGAGGCAAGTGGCTGTTCTGTTTCCTTTGTCTCAGGTACCTAAATCCTCTCCTGCCTAGTCCTCCTCTCCCCCTTTCCTTTTTTTGGGCTGTCACCTGCTCTGAATAGAGAAACTTCCTTTTAGCACTACCCAGCATCTCTGACAGTCTTTTGTCTGCACCGGCAGCCTTGGGGAGGCAAGGGAAGAAGGCTCTCTAGAACGGTGGTCTTCAGATTGCAGTGTGCACACTCCAGGGAGTGCACAGGCTGTGGGATGTCAGAAGGAAATACTGGATTTCTAATTTGTTTTTTTATCTATAAATGAACTTCAGTAATCTTCAGGATCTGTAGTGGCAGTGGTGTCCTCACCTGGGCCATGTGTCAGATGGCCCCTGTGTCACATACAGGGCACCAGGAGTCCTCTGGATGGAGTTGTTCCCAACACGGAGGCTTGGCAGTGATGCACTCACTCATTTGCTTGCTTTCAGCATACTGCAGTGTGCCAGATCCAGTGGATTTGGGGATTATATTAGTTAGTATTAACTAACCCTCACAAAAGGGACAAGTGTCTTTAAAAGATTCCTGTGAAGAGGCTTTTGGCTGAAGATAACACTAACAGATGAATGACAAGAAAATGTCAGAGCTGACATTTCTTCTCCTAGTACAGGCTCCTAGGCAGCCACAGTATGAGGTACAGAAGACCAAACTGGCCATAAACCAATCAGAATTATCAAAGGCTGTGTTAACTATGGATTTACCTCTGCTGTTATTAATGATGAGTGTACACCGTGCTCTGAGATGTTAGCTACTGGCACTCTGAAACCATCACAATTAGCAAGACATTTAAAAGCTGCCATGAAGACAAACCTCCACCAGTTTTTCAGTAACATTTCAAACCATGTGATATTCAATCCAGTGCTTTACAGATTGAAAGGGACCTCAGAGATCATCTATTCCAACCTCCTCACCATGGGCAAGGCATCTCTCAACTAGACTTGGCTGCTCAAGGCCTCATCCAGCCTAGATATAGAAACCTCCAGGGAAGAAGCATCCACAACCTCCCTGGGCAGCCTATTCCAGAGTCTCACCACCCTCATACTGAAGAAATTCTTCCTAAGATTCAGTTTAACCCTGCTGTCTTTCAGCTTCAAACCATCCCCCCTTGTCCTGTCTCTAGACACCCTCATGAAAAGTCCCTCTGCTGCCTTCCTGTAGGATCTCTTCAGATATTGGAAGGCAGCAGGCAAGCTATCACACCAGAGAAATGGGTGCCAGACATGCACAAAATGCTACAGGATGTCATCAATGTGGCTAATTTAATGAAAACAAGACCTTGAGCTGGTAGAATCTTTATGCTATTTTGTAATTAGCTGGGGAGCCACTATGAAAATCCTTTGTATCATGTCCTGCTTATCTCAGGACAAAGGGGTTTAGAAGAGTTGTCTAAGACCAGCTGCACATTTTTCTTTCACAAACCCAAGTGCTCTGAAGTTGCTGATCTTCTCTGTGATGATGAGCATCTGTCAGTAGCATGCTACCAAGCAATGATTTTTGAAAAATAAAACCTAGTTGATGCAATCTCTTCAAGGTGAAAGTAGTGTTCTAACAGGGCTGAGAGAATAGGTGCTTTGTAAAAGGAACCTGTGGAGGTTTTGTGAAGTTGCTGACAAATACCAGGCAAGTGTGTCACCTCCAAAACTCTCATGCCTGTGCACTTAAACCTGGAAACAGAGGTTTCTAGCCTGTTTTAAAACCTTCCCATTTCAGTGGGGTTTGAACCCATTTGTTAAAGATATAAAGATGCAGCTGCTTCTGATTAGTGTGCAAGAGCAATTGATTGACAGCAGGGAAGAAGGAAACTTGCTATCCACATCTCAGCACAAATCTTTGCACAAGTAGTGGACATTTGAGCTGCCGTTGTTTAGTCTGGAGAGAAGGCTGAGGGGAGATTTTGCTACCCTCTACAGCTACCTGAAAGGAGGTTGGAGTGAGGCTGGTGTTGGTCTCTTCGCCCAAGTAGCCAGCAATAGAATGAGAGGAGATGGGTTTGAGTTGTGCCAGGGGAGGTTCAGGTTGGACATTAGGAAAAACTTCTTCACTGAAAGGGTGGAGAGGGGTTGGAACAGGCTGCCCAGGGAGGTGATGGAGTCACCATCCCTGGAGGTGTTCAAGAAGCTGTAGATGTGGTGCCTCAGGATATGGTTTAGTGGTCATGGTAGTTGGGTTATGGTTGGACTTGATGAGCTTGGAGGTCTTTTCCAGCCTAATGATTCTGTGATTCTACATGAGTGAAAAATCACTGTCTTGGTTTGGGCAGCACAGCCAGTGATGCATTTCTTGGGCTTGAATTTATCTAGCTTTGTGAGGAATCTTTTCCAGCTGTGACAGCCATTGAGACCAAAACCAACTGAACACAGAAGGAGACCTTTGAATCACTGCATCACAGTGCTAGCCCAAGATTCTCAAAATTTAAAAAGGTTATAATTATTTTTAGTGAGCAACCAAAAAAAAAATCTGTTCCATTAATAAAACAAATCCATTTTTTTGTTCGTTATTTCATCTTAATCTCATCCTTTTTTTTTTATTGCTGGGGTTTGGGTATGTTTCATATTGTATATAATCCATAAGTGCAGTAACCTATATACCTGGTTTTGAAATAAATACACAGACACTGGGGAGTGTGCTCAAAATTCTTGTCTTGGTAGAGGTGCACAGTCCGAGAAGTGTGGAGACCACTGCTCTAGAAAACTATTTAGAAGCCTTTCTCATACTTCTAACATTGCACTTCTGATTGTAACTTTGCTTCCTTTCCAACCCTTTCTAGGGGTCCTTTTCAGCATTGAGGTCACATCCACTTACTTTGCTGTCCGCAATTACTGGAGAGGTTTCTTTGCAGCTACCTTCAGTGCGTTCATTTTCCGAGTCCTTGCTGTTTGGAACAAAGATGCAGGTAAGCTAAGAACCATTCCCGCTCTCTTTGTACGTAAGTTGCTCTATTAATTTATGATTTTCCATCATCATGTCCACTTCTGGTGCCCCCAGCATAAGAGGTACATGGAGTTTATAGAGTGGGTCCAGAGGAGGCCAAAAAGGTGATCAGAGGGATGGAGAACCTGGGGTTTAGCTGATCTTTTGCACCTCTGATTTCTATGACTTTCATTCCTATGGTGTCAGTGGAAAAAAATTTTGCAGACATAACTTCAGAGGTGATGAGTTTTGTTTCTAGAAGGCAATCACAACTGTGCATGGCACAGCTTCTCCAGACAGGTAAGCACTGGCTGCCTTGGCAAAGAGAGTTTTCAGAGTCAGTGTAGTGGGAAGAGAATGGATGGTAGAAGAAAAGAACCCCCTTTAATCTGGGATTGTAACTAAGGGTACATACACAGCCTCTGAAAACAGTCCTGTACCATCTAAGAATGCTTGGGGTTCAAGCGCTCCAAAACAGTCACTGCTAAACCAGAGCCAATCCGTGGTACTGTATAGAAGGTTATGAAACCACAAGGAGAATGTATAAACTAGTTCCCCTGTTCCTACCCCTAGGTTTTATGGCATTTAACTTTTTACCTGAGTGTCTTCTTTACTCCTCTACCTCTTTCTTCTCTCACAGATACCATCACAGCCCTCTTCAGAACAAACTTTCGCATGGATTTCCCCTTTGATCTGCAGGAGCTGCCAGCCTTTGCTGTGATAGGGTAAGTGGCCAGGAACCTGACTCTTTGCTCTGCAAGAGTTACCATGTGAGCTCTGTTAGGAATTCTTTTGCAAACCAGTTACATACAATTTCTTTTAGACATCTTGATTGGCACAAATAAGGCCTCTACTTGTTGGGATCCCATCTTCAGAAGTGGCACACCCGCCAGGGAAGGAAATGGGGGTATTATGAAGCACTTATTTTCTTTCATAGAATCACAGAATCATTTTGGTTAGATAAGCCCTTTAAGATCATCGAGGCCAACCATTCTCTAACTCTACCAAAGCTGGGGCTAAACCATGTTCCTCAGCACCACATCTCTGCCTCTTTTAAACACTTCCAGGCACCTCCCTGGGAAGCCTGTTCCAGTGTTTGACAACCCTTTCAGTCAAGACATTTCTTCTAATAGCCAACCTAAAACTCCTCTGCTGCAACTTGAGGACATTTCCATTGAGGAACACAGGCCTTAGTGATTAGGGTGATAGAAATGACACACTTTGCTTTAGTGACAATCATAGAATCCTAGAATAGCTCCAGCCTTCCTGTAGGATGCCTTCAGGTATTGGAAGGCAGCTCTAAGGTACCCTCAGAGTCTCCTCTTCTCCAAGCTGAACAACCCCAGCTCCCTCAGACCATCCTTATAGCACAGGAGCTCCAGCCATTGGATCACCTTGGTGGCTCTCCTCTGGACTTGCTCCAACTTGTGTCCTTATGCTGAGGACACCAGAACTGGATGCAGTATTTGAGGTGGGGTCTCAGCAGAGCAGAGTAAAGGGGCAGAATCCCCTCCCTTGCCAAGAGTTGCTATTATAGGATATGTATTTCAATCAGAGGTGCATTATTGTGCTGAATCAGAGTTAAACTCACTTCATTTTTACTGTTTCTTGATCCACCCTGAACTCTAACTTCTGACAATACCAGTCTTTGCTTAGTTGCTCTTTGTCAGCCCCCACTGAGATCTGTCAGTCCCTTTTAATAGATTATTTTATAGATTTTTATAGATAGGATTTCTTCCTCTGAGTAAGAAAAAATGTAGCTAGTAAAAGGCTTCAGTGTGTATGACAAATTGCTGCAAAATAACCTCTCCCTTTATCAGGGAGTCGATGTCTGCAGGTGAGTTGCTGTAGGAGTAATTCTCCAGGAGACATTTGAAAGACTTCATAAACAGCTGAAAATTAAAACCACTTGAACTAAATGTCTTGGCTGATGGTTTGTGTATGTTGTTCAGCATGATTTTATTTCCTTATCTCCACTTTAGGATTTGCTCTGGATTCCTTGGAGCGTTTTTTGTTTATTTCAATCGCCAGGTGGTTCTCTGCATCCGACGTCACACAGCACTGAGCCAGTTCCTCACCAAACAGTGAGTGCCTTTGAAGATACTTTCTTGAGGGACCAGATTTGTATACCCTACTGGTACTAGATAGTAACAAATGCTTCCTAGAAGCCAGTAGAAGGATTTCAAGTGTTAGGACAGTAAAAATATATCCATAAATATCAAAAGAGTTTGTTCTGCACTGGATTGTCTTCAGTCTGGATCTGCCTCAATACTTTCAAGTAGCTTCTTGATTTCAAAGGGAGGCTCTGTAATATGTAGTAATAGGAAAAGAGAAACTGGATAGGAAAGAAAATATTTTAAATTGGAAAAATCTGTGGTCATGTTTCTTAAGACCATTCTGCTTCTGTTTATTTTTTTAGAATGGATAAAAAAATAATTCAGCATCAGTTAGGTTTTATCAAATAGAACTGAAGTTGCCCCCAGCATAAGAGGGACATGGAGCTCCTGGAGTAGGTCCAGAGGAGGCCATGAAGAGGGCTGAGGAACCTCCCCTATGGGGACAGGCTGAGAAAGCTGGGGCTGTTCAGCCTGGAGAAGGATCGAGGGGAGACCTTAGAGCAGTCTTCCAGTACCTGAAGGGGGCTACAGGAGAACTGGGAAGAGACTTTTGACAAGGGCTTGTAGTGACAGGATAAGAGGGAATGGATTGAAGCTTGAGGAGGGCAGATGTAGATCAGGAAGAAATTCTTTGGTGAGGGTGGTGAGACACTGAAACAGTTTGCTTGGAGAGGTTGTGGATGCCCCTCCCTGGAGGTGTTCAAGGCCAGGTTGGATGAGGCCTTGTGCAACCTGGGCTAGTGGAAGGTGTCCCTCCCCATGGCAGGGGATTTGGAACTGCATGATCTTTAAGGTCCCTTCCAACGTAAACCATTCTATGAATCTATGAATTCTATGAATTTATGTAATACAATTATGTCTTTAAAATCTAATTTTTTTTTAAAGATCAGACAAAATGCAGGCCAAATCCTAATGAATGTGCTGCAATTACTGCAGACCTGCAAACCAAAAAGCTGAAATCAATTAGTGAGAACTGCAGCTTGGAAGAGAAATGCAAAATATAAAAAACCTTAGCAATTAATTTTTTACAGGGCACTTGGAGATACTTAACCACCACTACCACCACCACCTTATAAAGTTGTAACTTCCAAAATTATAACCTGAAGAATAAAAGGTGGCAAACTGTTAAATCTTCAGTCTCTTTACAGAAGTTTGAAGCTCTGAGTTTTTTAAGTTGGGAGGTGTGGAGATCCTATATTCCTTAGCAAGCTGCAAATCTGAGCAGAAGAAAACTACTAGCTAAAAAGAAGTTTAGACTGACTTAATTTACTATGTGGAAGAAGAAAAGGTCATTCTGCATTGTGCAGCATTACCCACAAGTACCAGCACAGCCGTGAAACAAAGTTAGTAGAGAGAAGTGGAATAAAGCCTGAAAAGTGTGAATTTGCTTTAAATTTGTGACTAATTTCTCAGGATTTTGTAGGTCCTTAGGCTGAAAAAATTAAAGGTTGCATTTAGTCTTCCTAAATACCACAGCATCTCAGACAGAAATTCCTGTAGAGAACACAGTAAGTTGTCTGTGGAGGCCTGGCAGGATTAGTCCAGTACATGGAGGCAGCTTAGACTCATGTTGTCTTAAGTGCCCGTGAAGTGCCACAGTGAATCCAGAAACACAGCAGCAGGAAAATGCAGATGGCTTCAGCCTGCTGCCCAGCTGTCCCCCACTGGCCTAGCACAGCTAGGCCCACTGCCCAACAAAGACAGCTTCCCCAAAACCATGATGATGGAAAAGCAGTTTTCCTCCTAAGAATGAAGGCAGTAGAGAGATGCATGCAGAAAGATATGAACCCCCTATATTTCAGTCCACTGGGATAGGATCCATTGCATGGGGGATGAGGAGGCAAGACCAGCATAAGCAGGACAACTGGAGATCTCTCACAGCAATAGCATTGATCATCCTGAAATGACAGTTTTGTAAGAGGAGAATGTGAGGTTATGCTTTAATGGACTTTTTTCTCTTTTCAGCCGCCTCATTTACCCTGGGGTTATTACCTTCCTTATAGCAAGTACGACTTTTCCTCCTGGATTTGGGCAGTTCATGGCAGGAGAGGTGAGACCTGGATGTGTATTTGCAGTTCTGTGGAACAGCTGTGCCTTCTCCTGTGCCCCACTAACCTATGTGATGAAAAGTGGAAGAAAGGTATGGGAGGATTTTGGATTGAGGGCAGGCTGTATTCTGTGACTCATGAGACCATTCCCTTCATATGAAACTTGGAAAGGGTCTGCTCTCCTAAGCAAGTAATAAGGAAGGTGTGTTACCCTGTGCATAAAAGTAGTTTTCCTTTCAGTAGTTCTGGTAAAGTTCCATCTCTCTCCCTAAAGAGTGAAAAATGTAAATTAAGTTTCACAGTCATGAAGTACTGAAGTAAAAATCTCTGCTTTCCTGGAGCAGAGGCCAACACGTCACTGATACAGATACAGACATATACACAGATCTCCCACCCCGTGTTCCAGTTTGTCCATTGTGTACCTCCCCCTCTCCTTCCATCCCCACTTTACATGAATTCTGATGGGGAAGGTGGCCTTGCTGCCAGCTGAACGATGATGTGAATGACGCTAATCATTCATATGGAATTTACCCCTTCTTAGCTCATGGCTCAGGCCTGGTTTTTTTGCCATTTAGTTGATGCCACGGGAAGCCATCAGCACTCTCTTTGATAACTATACCTGGGCAAGGTACACAGGGGACACTCAGATCCTGGGGAAATCTGCTGCCTGGATCCATCCTAAAGTCAGTGTCTTCATCACCATCCTGCTCTTCTTCCTTGTGAAGGTAGGAAACCATCTCACCCAGAGTGAATGCTCTTGATCCTTTCTAAAATAGTTTGTGAACTGCCCATGAGGAGCTGCTGGGTGTTGAATGAAACCCTGCAACTGCAGTGGGTTCATACATAGTTCTGTGTGATGTATGTCCACCTTGTGAGATCACCAAATTTATTAGGGAATAGTTTCCTAGCCTTAATACAGTGACCTCCTTCACTGCTCCCTAAGTCATCTTCCTCATGCACTCTGCTGAATGACCTTTGGTACCCACTGTGTAGTAGGTGGTAAGGAAGACTACATCAGGAAAGATTTCTCAAGCTCCAGAATAAGTAAATGAATCAGTTATAAGCTCTCAGATAATTTATATTTGCCCTAAATAAAGCCTGCTACATGATGTTCCTGGCTACAGATAGGAGGCAATAAAAATATGCAAGCACAATCTACAGCTGTTTGAGGCTCAAGGATTTGTTAGTAGTACCATAGCTTGATGGAGAAATGCAGCTGGAAACAGTTTTACTCACTACTCTGAAAGCAACAGCAGAATAAATGTTCTGGTCTGTGGAAGCTTTAGCTTGGAGAACTAGCCCTTCTGGGAGCAGGGAGTTGGGGGAGAGACCTCTGGGTTCACTTTGCACTGAAATCTTTCCAAGTCTGTGAAATTTTGACAGCCTTGTTGTTTCGGCTGTTCAGAGCAGTAAGAAATCTCAAATCCTAAGGTCCAAGGCAAAGGAGTTCTCATTTTCATCCATCCCCTTGGTTATTCATCTTTCCTGCCACTACTGCAGTCACCCTCTGTGCCAGTGTTTGTGTGTTGCTAGAGCTCTTCCAACTCTCTTTCACACCCCACAGTCACTTTACTCTTCACTTTCTGACTGAACTGCCAGATCCCTCCAAACATCTCCTCATGGATTGACAGGCTGGGCTGTAGAGTTGGGACTGGATGAAATTCTGTTGCTGCTCTGTAACAACCATACCCTCTGCCTCTGTTCTAGTTCTGCATGTCTGTCATTGCTACCACGATGCCAATCCCTTGTGGAGGCTTCATGCCTGTTTTTGTTATTGGTGAGTTCCAATTCAGTGTTGCAGCCTATGGGTCTGACAGGTGGACAGGCTAAGAGAGACATTGTGCATGTCCAGGAGGTTTCTTCTGGGTGAGGAGTCATCTCTTGCTGTCTCTGACAAGCTGGGTTAATGGTCCATGTACCAGCCTCTGAGTCTGCTTTTGTCTTTTGCTTACCCCCTAAATCCAAGTGCTGAGGAGAAAATCCCTTTCCTTTTACAGAAGGAAAGCCACACTGTGGGAAGGCACCAGAACCATGGCCTTCTAGTATCTCTACATCATCTACAGCAAGACCTTCACCCTACAACAAGGAGTATTTGCTCCTTTTCCCTCTGAAGGCCAGCTAGAGGAGATCTTGTCAGAGCTAGTACCTGCAGTGTAACCCACCACATACTCAGTGCTTCTGACTGAAATGTAGCAACATGGGAGTTTAGTGGGGTTTAAGTGGCTTTAATTGCAACACCAACAAATTAAAGATTATGATGCTAACATTAAGACAGGCTGTGTTAGACTGAAGTATGCAAGCTCATGAAGTTCAGCATTAAGTACCCACAGCTCTTAAATGAAATGCCAAGGACCTCTGGGTTCTGGCAGGCAGCAGCTGAGCAAGAGACAGTAGCCGGACCTTGCCATGGTGAAGGCTAACCACAACAAGGTTAGCCCAGCCAGTAAGTTCTGGAATGTTGTGCCATCTCATGTCCATCAATACAAGAGATTTTGACAAAGTGCAATGAGGCCAGTGGAGGCCACTGAGACTGTTGGGGAGCTGGAGCACAAAATAGATAAGGAGAGCCTGAAGAAGTTGGGCTTGCTCAGCCTGCAGACGAGAAGGCCTGGAGGGGATCTAACTGTGACCTTCACCACCCAATGAGCAGGGGATAGAAAGGCTACAAAGACTCCTCTTAGAGTCACATAGTAAATGGGAAGTAAAGGCACAAGCTGCAACCTGGGAAATTCTGATGGGTCACAAGAAAAAAAAATTCTTTCCTTGGTTAAGGTGCCCAGAAGGGCTGGAGAAGCTCCAGCCTTATGCACTTCTGAAACGAGTCTGGGCAAGGTTCTGAGTTACTTGATCTCATTTTGAAATTAGCCCTCTTGCAGGCAAGGGTCAGAAGAAGGCCTTCAAAAGTCCCTCCCCACCTGAGATTTTAGTGCTTGGCCACCCACAGCATGAGTGTGAAGGGCCTCAGCCGGGCTGACACTGCAGTCCTCTCGATCACAAACACTGCTGTGCCTCCGCGCCTCAGCCAGGGCTCAGCTCTCCTCACCTCCCTTAGCGCCTCCTCCTCCTCTCAGGGTCTAGCTCCTCTGTTTTGTGACTGAGGATTCCTCTCTAGTCCCTGGTGTCCTTTCAGTGTTGATGTTGTTCCTGTCAGGGAGTGCTGAGGGCACAGACCCTAACTGTGGGTGCGGTTTTGCAGGTGCTGCGTTTGGGCGCCTCGTTGGGGAAATCATGGCCTCGCTTTTTCCCAATGGGATCCTCTTTGATGGAATCCTTTATCAGATCTTACCTGGAGGCTATGCCGTCATTGGTGAGTCTCAATGCCTTTCTGCACCTGCTCCCATCCCCACGACTTTCCTGGTTGACATGACATGCTGTTTCTATATGGAAGTCTTCTTCTCTTCCTGTTCCTTGTACACCCGACCTGGGAAAGGTGCAGCAGCTTTGACAGGAGCAGTGAGCCACACTGTCTCCACTGCTGTGATCTGCTTCGAGCTGACAGGGCAGATCTCTCACATCCTCCCCATGATGGTGGCTGTCATTCTTGCCAACATGGTGGCCCAGAGTCTGCAGCCCAGCCTCTATGATAGCATTATCCAGGTGAAGAAGTTGCCTTACCTGCCAGACCTGGGCTGGAATCACATAAGGTACAGTCGTGTGGAGGTGGGGAGGGGCAAAGAAATAAAGTAGATGAGGATAAGAGCATGGTAGAGTAAAGGGCATGAAAAGGGGACAGTAATGCAAAGAAAATAAAAATGCAGAATAGGCCTGCAGTAAGAAAAAAAAAACAAGTAGGGGAGCAGAATTAGGGCTCAAACACATAAATGGAGAAAAGTCCTCTTCTTTTCTTCACTGAAAGCACTGGGTTGAATAATCTGCACCATTACTTTATTTCTGTTAATAGTGGTGATTGCTTCAGTTTAAAAATTTAAAAATCAGATGTTTCTCATTTCCGTTTTCTTTATGCAGCAACTGTTTGAAATATCCTTTTATTTGGATGTTTTGCTTAGACCAAAATTCAGGTATTTATATACATGCCGCCTTCTCTTTGGTATAGAAAATATAGCTAGGTATGTCTGTCTAAGCCTTCTGTCCATCTGTCTGTGTGTATTTTTATGGTGAGAGGTAATGGAGTGCAATCCAACTGTACCGGAAACCTGGTGAACCCAGTGGAGAGTCCTCTTGGTTACTCTCACAGAAGCACCTCTACTGACAATACTTTTTAAAGAGGTGGTCATTTATATATTTCTTGAAGGAATTTATCTGCTAGACATTGTTAATATGCTCACTCTTCCCTTTCTTGTCCATAAATTCACAGCAAATACAATATCTTTGTTGAGGATATTATGGTCCAGGATGTGAAATTTGTCTCCTCCAACTGTAATTACCGAGACTTGCAAACTCTACTTCAAAGCACCACTGCTAAGACACTACCTTTAGTGGACTCACCAGGTAAGCAATATAGAGAAACTAGTCTTTCCTGAAGAGTGGCTCAGCTTAAAGAGCCACAGAAACTGGCTTTCAGATTACATGCTGTGACCCACTACATGAAAATCATAGAATCAAGAAGGCTGGAAGAGACCTCAAAGATCATCGAGTCCAACCTGTCACCCTAAACCTCATGACTACCTAAACCATGGCACCAAGTGCCATGTCCAATCCCCTCTTGAACACCTCCAGGGATGGTGACTCCACCACCTCCCTGGGCAGCCCATTCCAATGGCCAGCCACTCTCTCTGTGAAGAACTTTCTCCTCACCTCCAGCCTAAACCTCCCCTGGCACAGCTTGAGACTGTGTCCTCTTGTTCTGGTGCTGGTTGCCTGGGAGAAGAGAACAACCCCCTCCTGGCTACAACCTCCCTTCAGGTAGTTATAGACAGCAATGAGGTCACCCCTGAGCCTCCTCTTCTCCAGGCTAAACAGTCCCAGCTCCCTCAGCCTCTGCTCTGGATCCTGTCTGGCAGCTGCTCAGACAGGTAAGCTGAGGAGTGTGCAGTGAAGCAGGTACAGCAGGTAAGGGAGATGTGTGGGAAGTTTGTGGACTGAACTGGGACAACAGGGAGGGATCTTACATAAGTAAAGAGCCTACTTCTGATGTGGTGCTAAGGAGGGCTGGAGAACTTCTCACAGCCCCACAGTGTGTTAGCAGCTATTGGCAGAGCTGGTCAGTGACTCGTGTTTAGCTCCAGATATGACAAGTCCAAGCACTTTGAAGAGGTTGAGTGGAAGAAGGGAGTGTGTGGCAGGGGACATTGAAAACCTACAAGTGGCTTAATGGTTTCTCTGCTTTGTATTGTTTAGACACCATGATCCTGCTGGGGTCTGTGGAGCGCTCTGAGCTGCAGGCTCTCCTCCAGAGACATCTGAGCCCAGAACGCCGACGGCTCCTCACCAGAGAAATGCAGCACAAGGCTGAGGCAGCTGACGATGGGCACAGCAAGGGAGTGTGGGCAGCTCTGCCAAAGCTGAACCATGAATCTTTTGCTTATGTTGATGAGGATGAGGATACAGATGAGAAGGGAGAGGTGAGGCAGAGGAGTGGAGAGACTGCAACACAGAGCCTGCAGTAAGGCATTTGGAGAGACTGAGAAAGAGATGACGGGGTGGACTTGATTTTCTCTCCTTTCCATAACAGCTACCTCAGTCCTTGAGTCCCACCCCTAGTTACCCAGAGGAGCACAATGGCCTGGCAAGTCCTCTTAAACAAATGTCTGAAACTTTGGAGCCACAGCAACGTCCAGGTATGGTACCTTCTGGCATGCCTCAGCTACATCCTAAGCCAGCTTGTGGCAGCTTTCACACCTCTGTGTGTACACACCTGTGCAAGGTGCTCACTTCCCAGAAACTGAGGGAAGGAGCTGTCTCTGCTCTTCCTCTACTGAAGGTATTTTGCTAATGCTTTTCAATACCCATGGCAAAAAAAAGGATCTGGAAATATCTTCTGTTTATGAGCCTTCAGAGGGCATGGTAACATTTAGGCCCACTTAGACAGCTCTCTGTCTTTACTCTCCACTTCATCCTTTGCAGTAACATCTCAGGCGTTTTCTGAAGAGTCTGCATGGAAGAGTCTCAGCTTTTGCCTCCTTCAGGTTTAATTTCCCTGGGAAAAGCAGACTGAGAGCTAAACATCTCTGCTTGTTTTTAAGGTTTAGGCTGTGGCTCAGCCCTCTCCAAAACCAACCAGCTTCTTTTGGACAAGCAGCTCCTTGATTCAGCTACAGTAATACGGTGGACAAACAGCGATAGGTGGTGATCTTTGTGTGCACCCCAGACTAGATCATGTTTGCTTCTAAGCCTGTACTCAGAGCTCATTTCTGTATCATAGATCATCTGTATTTGCTGCAGGGTGGTGCATTTCTTTTTCCTTTATGTGTCTTGAAATATGCTGAGAGAGCAAGTACAGAAGTGTAGCCCAGGTTTGAGAATGAATACAAAGGAAAGAACTCTGGCTCATGCTTTCAGATACTCAAAAGCTAGCATGGGATACAGCACATTTGGTTCCTTAACACCACTCATGTATGAATAAACCTCTAAGGCACAGGAAAATCCACTTTTTGCTTCCAAGCCAGTAGAGTGGTGGGACAGCCCTCCAGCTTCCTCACCATAGCAGAAGCTGCATCACAGCGAAATAAGGATGTCACATGAGTGATCCAGAAGGATCTGACCATCTTCCTCCATGTCCATGCTGTTGTTCTCTTCACAACAGCACCAAACCCCATCTCCTCCTCTGTGCTAATTCTTGACTGTGCTGCCTGGGAGAGTAATTCTGAAGTCTTTTTCATTCACACCATTACACTGCTGGAACAGGCCGTGGACTGCTCACACTCAGACTGCTGATGAGCTTTGTCTTTGAAGTAACTTCCAAATTCTCACCTCCTCTTTCCATCCTTTTCCTCCAAACCACATTCTCTGTAGGCTTCAGAAACCTCTTGTCCCAGCAGTTTGTCTCCTGTATCAGACTTTGCTGTCCTAGTGGTCTTTCTCCTGGCTTTGTTTTTCCTCAGGAATAATGACACACAAACATTATCTGCAAGGGCTACTCTGTAATGCTTTGTTTCCTTTCCTGGGGGAAAAGGTACTGCATGGGAACATGATTCTGGCATGTTTCTGTGTCTTACAAATTGAATGTTAGATCAGGACTGGCTCAGTCCTGTCAGATACCTCCTACCATGTCCCTCATGTTATTTCCCAGCCTCCTTTGTATTTTTGTTTCTCATGCGTTCTGTCTCTTACCTGTCTGTTTGTTCTCATCCTTCAGGCAATTTCAGGCGTTTGAGACAACTGATCCAGCAGCTCTTCTGCCGTTACAGCCTTCCACATGACACAGAGAATGCTGTCCAGGTTAGGGATTCTGAAAGCCTGGCAAAACCCTTCAGAGGGAAGGGAATGCAGTGGAAATAGTACCTGCTACTCAGAGCCATTCATTTGGCCAGAGTGTGGGCACATTTATGGTCCTGAACTCTGACAGCATCAGTGAGGAAAGCTCTCCAAGGAAAGAGTGTGATTGCTGTAGAGGAGCATGCTGCTCATGGAGAGCCATTTGAGCTCAGGTGTCAGGGTCACCATCAGGACTCACTGTGGGCATCTTTTTTTCTCAGTGAATGACTTTGTGCTGTTTTGGCTACTCTGGGATAAAGAGCAGCTCTGCTCCATTTGACAGTTTTGGCCAGAGAAAAATGAAAAAGTGGTTTTGCCTTATGCCATATGAGATGCTCTTGGGTATCTGACATAGCTGCACAGGGTTGGTGGGTATAACACAGAGCCTGTGGGACACCCATCCACTCTAGGGCAGGTGGTTGGGCCCCATGTAGGGTATCTGAAAGCATCTAAAGCAGTACCAGGTAACCATGTTCAGGCACCTGAATTGCTCCACCAGCATCCCACAGTCAGTCATTACAAGTGAGGACAGAGTACACCTTACACTGTCATACACTTGCCTGGAGTAAAAGGGGGACTGTGAGGAGGCTGTGCAAAAAACTTTCTCCTGTGAAACTGTGGGTTTCTTGTCTGTTCTGAACAGTGTTTTCTCCTGCAGGAGCCCATGGAAGACATGGACACAATGAGGCCAGAAGAGGTAAGACTGGGTGCTGAAGAGGAGTGGGGTTAATGGAGTTAGTTTTTTGCCCACACTTCCGACAGTCTCAGGGTTTGCTACAGAGAGCCATAGCTAAAGCCATTTTATTCTTAGAGCCGCACAGTGGGTAGGTGTCACCCAGTACGAGATGGTTCTGCCAGGTGTGCTGAGTGAGGCTCTGACTAATCTGATCTAGCTTTGAAGGCAGGCCTGCTATGAGCACAGCTTTGGACTAGAGACCTCCGTAGGTCCTCTCCTACCTAAATACCTAAAGTGTGGGTCCTTCATTTTTCACACAAAGGAGCCATTGTCTTGAAATGACAAGGGGAAGGTGCACTCAGGAAAGCTGAAATGTTCAGTCCCTCTTTAAGCAGAAAGGAGCAAAATCTCACTTCTCAGAAAACCTCTGGGGTACTGGAATCACTCTTTTTCCATAAGGACTTGCCATCTGGCAAGGAAGGGATGGGAAACCTGAAGGGTGTGATATAATGGGTAAGAAGAATGATCAGCATAGGAAGGAAGAAGCATTACCAGGAGAATGATACTAGTTTGGGTAGACAAGGCAGCACTGCTGATTGCCCCCAAGAGTGATTCATCTTCTTTCCTGTGTCAGATAGATGCCTGGGAGCAGCAGGAGCTGAGCAAGAATGTGAGCTTCGACAGCTGTCACATAGACCCTTGCCCTTTTCAGCTGGTGGAAGGAACTTCCCTGCACAAGGTGGGTGCAGATGTCTCTCTGAAGCATGCACTGCATTTCTCCTCCCCATCTGTGACTGTAAGTCTAGTCTATGACTTGTTCCTTCTCCTTGTCTTTGCCTATAACTACCAACACCAGCTGCTTCCACATCCAGATACAGAACCCTACAGGTTCCTATAGCCTTCTGCACATACCTAGAATCTCCTGCACAATGAAGAGCTACGTGATAAGTCTGAGTGTATTTACTAAAACAGCCTACCTCAGATGTCCCAGTCACTGCCTGAGCAGAAGCATAGCATGCCATGCTGCTGGGGGCATTGCACCAAGACTTACAGTCTCCCTTGTCAGCCTGCAGAAGTGCAATGAGTACTCATGGATTTCCCAGAGGGTCCTGTCAGGGTGTAGCCTGCTGCTTGAAATCATAGACTCATAGAGTGGTTTGGGTTGGAAGGAACCCCCAAGGGTCATCTAGTCCAACCTCCCCTGCAGTGAGCAGGGAGATCCTCCACCCTGTATAAGAGGCTCTTCATTGAACTGAAGCACAAGAAAAGAGGAAGCTGGATCCTACAACTTGTAGAGTTAACACTGGGGATAAAAACAATCAGTTCCTACCAGGAGTAAAGGAGGACTGGGCTTCTACTCAGTGGAAAGCAAAAGCAGCCTACTGCTGCAAAAGTGCACTTTTGCAATGCTCATTTAATGTGAACAGTCAGCCTTGCACAGAATAATTACTGTTATCAAAAGGGTAAAATCTCAGCCTTGAGCAAAATAAGAACAGGTTACTATGTGCTTAAGAGGAGTTTGGTGTTTTTTTCAAAGGGCTGGCTGAAGTAATCTGAAAACCACCAGCATTATCTTTGAGAATATAGGTGTTACAAGAAGTCATACCTAAAAACTGCAGATGGGGAAAGCTTCATCCATGTCATGGAAAAAGAGCAAATGAGAAGCTCACAAATAACAAACAAGTCATCTTAACTTGGATGCACAAAGAGTGCAGGGATGAATAATCGAACTGTCTGAGGTAATGCACAGCTAGAGCTAAACGTGGGACTGCTGCTGACAGTGGCAAGGATATCTCACCTTACTGTGACCAAGTTGTATTTAACCAGCCTGATTTTCTTCTGTGTTAGGGCAAAACGTCTTGTTCCTGAGAAATGAGATTTCCTCTGCTTTACACTTGAACATGACATTCAGTATCTCCTGTGATGCTGAAAAAAAAAAAGAACTAGGCAAACTCCAGCTGTGAAAGAATGACATCATGTAAGGCCACAGGTGAAGTTCATCCAGAGATCAGCTTAAACCAACTTGGAGCTTGGAAATACACCACAGATGAGCACTGAGAATGCTGAAAGTTTTTGAAAGCCTGGCCTATGAAAAACAGTATCATAAAGGGGTTAGAAGAAAAGAGGACTGATAGCAGTGTGCTATCTGTCCTTTGGAGAAGGCTGTGTAAGAGAAAGGGGATAACTCATTCTCAGTATTCCCACTGCTCTGGATAAGCAGCAACAAGCTTAAGTTTTGACAGGACATATTCTGAAACAGAATAAGAAGAAATATTCTAGTGTTAAGGCAAGCACTTGAATAAATAACCCAAGCAGGGTTTGACTTTCCATATGACTATACTAATTGCCAGCACTAAATGAAATAGGATCTGCGTAAGTGCCTAAATAGAGAGGGTGCTGCACATGAATCTCTGCCAGCTGCAGGGTGGGAGTGACCTTGAGGATGTGCTCTCCATCATCACCACACTCCTAACGATGGCTGCATAGCAGGAGGAAGGACACGAGGGTGGTATTTGCTAGTTACACAAAGGGAAGGGATGAAGCAGTTTCTCACTGGGATAACTGCAGACTTGTGCACCTTTTGATTGCCGTTTCTGCATCCCAGGTCTCAGCTCTAACACCAAGTATCAATTTACCAGTTTCCAAAGTCCCTGAAATGCCCTTTTATGGTTTTACTCATAGACACATACATTGTTCTCCTTGCTGGGCCTCAGCTGTGCCTATGTAACCAGTATGGGGAAGCTGAGGGGAGTGTTGGCTTTGGAAGAGGTAAGTACAGCTCCTTTCATCTCCTCCTAATCAACTGCAAATGTGCCAGGGATCGCTGCAATAACTTAGAGGTGCTGGAGGATCCAGCTGTAAAATACAGAACTGCAGCTGCTACCTTTTCAACCCAGTGCTGAATTCTAAGGCAGCCCTTTGGAAACCATGTAGCCAAAGGGATGGCTGCATTTCAGAGGAGGCAGGAGGTATTGCTTGCAAGGATGTCAGATTGTTCATCCTCTTCATGAACTTACCTGAATGGCTCTTACTGCCTTGCAAAGTGGTGTGGACTTTGTTACTTACTGTGGAATGACAAATCACACCACCAAGCATACAAGATCTCTGCAGGCCCCAGGGGTGGGGCTCTATTTGTGCTCCCTTTACCCTGCAAAGGGTATGGACGGGGCAGGGCAGGGCCAGCCTCCCTCTCATCCAGTTGTTCTCAGCTTGTTCTCTCCTCACAGCTCCAGAAGGCCATAGAAGGCTCCACAAGTTCCGGGGTCCGCCTGCGCCCGCCCCTGGCCAGTTTCCGCGACACCAAGCGGCCCTCGGTCAGCACCGCGCAGGGCCGGAGGGACGCGCGGGCGTGGAGCCAGCAAGACAACGACGCTGTGGCAGCACAGCAGGCAGCAGACGTGGGCACAGAGAGCCCCCTGCCTGCCTGCTCGGACACCCCCCAGCCCTCACACTTGCGTGAAGAGGGGGAAGTCCTGTCTTCCACTTATACTACTGATACCGAGTTGGAAGAGATGGAGCTGACTGGGCCAGCTGCTGAAAACATCTCAGACATCCTCAAGGATATAAGCTTACGCTCCACTGACCTGGATGAGGATGAAGATGATGAGGATGTCCGCTTATAGCTGGAATGGAGGGAGCAGTCCATCAGCTGAGCCAGCCGTCTTGTGTTTGCTCCTTACAGAGAAGCTTTTGGATGTTCTTTGCAATCCCCACAGAGGACTCACTCAGGGAGAAGAGGTTTTGGACTCAGCCTTTCTCCTTCTGGTTGTCCTCCACTCAAAAACTCTCTGGCTGTTGGACTGCATGGGGGTGTGCAGGAGTCAAATGTTGACTGCGAGGGGGGAAAGGACAGGCTCATAGGTGCTTAGGCTCTGGCATGTCTGCATAACATGGCAGAAGAGATCGTAGCAGGATGTGACCACTGCTGGACAGTCAGAATGCTCTGGGTCAGCCTGCCACATGGAAGGTGGAGGAGGAGCATCTCTTCTCCCTCTCCATTGGTGTCATCCTTCCAGGCACACCTGGTCTGCATGTACCAGCGTAAACACAGCCAGGCCTCCAGCATAGAAGCATATTGCTGCTTCTTACTGCAATCCTGTCCCTGCTGCAGCTCCTTTTCTCTAGCTCTTATCTTGCATCCTCCCCGAACATTCCCATGTAGAATCCCTTCCTCAGTTTTCACTCTGGGATTTTCCTGGATGGGGTGCAGTTAGGAGCGTCTCTTCTGTCCTTTAGCTGAGCCATGCCCTTGAAACAGATGGAAGGAAAATACCTGGTCTGTCTCACATCTTGAATTCTGTCAGGGCTCTAAGAAAAGCACTAGAAGATAGGAAAGCCTCTTGGTTTTCCCAGAATCTGCAGAATTTTTATAAATAGAATGAGAAAAATCTTAAGAGGCATGCTCAGTGTTGGAGGAAGAGGAGTAAACCAGCACATATGCACCTGCACTTCACATACCTGTGTCTGTCTCTGAATCATTGTTCACAATTTTTACAAAATGCTAAAGTCTTAAAATACAAGAACTCAAAAAGGAAAAGAATTGTGGAGTGCTGGCAGGGTGCCAAGAAACACGGCAGAGGGAAGCCACGTTTGCTACACTTTGAAAAGAGGATTCTCTCTGAAAATTGCTCTTTTCTGGCAGTTCTACCCTGCCTGCTGCCCACATATTTCTGCATACCTCAGATCTGAGAATTCCAGCTCTCTCTTTTGCCAACTTGTCTCCATTGTGACTAGCAGCAGAGACCTCAAGCCTTGTCTGCAGCATCGCTCTCTATTCTAGGTCTAAACCTGGAGGAGATCTTGATCTGTATCTTGCAAAAAGGTATCGTGTCAGTTGATGTCATGCATGCCAAACCTTAGCATCCAAACCTAAGATGCTGCTGTGTTTAACTCACTGTCCTCATGAGGTTTTCTCAGTAAATAGGCAAACCCAAATCTGTGTATTCTGCAGCTTTTCTCTAACTTTCTTTCTGTCATACTTTTGGTGTCATGGCACTTCAATGCAGTTCCAAACAGCATATTGGATGTGTTTCCATTCATCAGCAAAAGAGAATAAATCCAGGCTCTGGAAATGTGTTCTTGGGGGTATTCTCCCAGCTGCTGGGCCACGTCCCCTTTCCTGCTGGTGGTGAAATATTATCGAACCTAGAGGGCCCAGTTTTACCTCACCAGGTACTTATTTTCATAAACTGTATCAGGAGCAAGTAGAAATTATCACTGCCTCTAACCCAGTCTTCCTAGGAAAATTCCTTCCTGGCTTTAATTCCACTCTTATGATGGTCATGGGTGGGAGAGCCTGTGACAAGCTTATAGAAGAGAAAACTCTCCCCAGCTGGTCTCTCTGAGACAGATTTATTTTTGCTGTCTGGCATTCAGAGCCCATCGGCTCTGTATTGGCTTTGAGACATGATCCCCCTCTGTAAGCTACATGAAGGCAGCCTTCCCCTGCCTAAGTGATCTTCAGTCCTGAGGATCATCCTGTCCTTGTGAGAAGACAGTGGTGAACTGAGGGCAAATCTCTCATGCACACCAGCTGCTTGCCTCCCCCAGAGGGTTGTGCCAGGCGTTAGGACACAGCCTCTCTGCTACCTTTGTGTCACCTTCCCCTGCCTGCAAAGAAGAGGCAGAACAGCTGCCTACAGCTTCTTCTCAGGGAACTGTACCAGGCCTTTAAATAAGCAGAGAAAAAAAGGATATTCCTTTTAAAAACCATTAGTGTGCAGTGAGTGGCAACACTGAACCCAGATCTGCCCTGACAGACCACACACCCTGGGAAGCAGCACAAGGTTCTCCAAGGCAGCCCCAGCCTTGTTACCAGCAAGCACAGACCTAGAGTCAGCCAAACACTTGCACTGAAACAGAAGAGACAAGGAGAAGCTTTGAGGCTGGAGTCAATGCTCTTTCCTCCTCCTCCTCTCTGGAGTACAGATACCTGCTCTGCTCCAGTCCCATAATTCTCCTACAGTGTGTTACAGAAGAACTGGGACCTGACTGGCTGGAAAAGCAGATGGAGTCTAAATCAGAGCCAGAGAACGTGTGAGTCACGACAGACAGATTGCGAGCTGGGGGAGAGTAGGTGGAACAAAAATTAGGCACATTATGAAGCACGTGGAGAGCTCACAGTGAGACACAAGCTAACCTGGAAAGTCTCTTGAGGTTTGTCACCTGAGAGCACTAGAGCACACACATTTGTGCTCACACATGCACACCCACCTCTTTCCATCCTTGTTGCCCTTGCGTATCCTGGAGTCACCATGAGGAAGCTGGACTGCTCTGCAGGGAAGCCAAAAGGTGGCTGTTACTGCTGCTCTTTAGAAGCATTGCAGGTGCTCCACCCTTGGAGCAGAAGCAGCACTCACCTGCACCATTTTCTCACTTGGGTAATAGTAAGCAAACATGAATATGTACAGGGGCAAAAGACACTGCAGAGATGGGTTGTGGTGGCTCAAGATGCTTCCGCTGCCCCTTTACCACTACTAGCTTCACTGAGCTGATGTCAACTATCCCGGAATCACAGAATGTTAGGGATTGGAAGGGACCTCCAAAGATCATCCAGTCCAACCCCCCCTGAGCAGCATCAGCTAGGGCAGGTCACACAGGGACATATCCAGGCAGATGTGGAATGTCTCCAGAGGAGACTCCACAACCACTCAGGGCAGCCTGCTCCAGGGCTCTGTCACCCTCACCATATAGAAGTACCTCATGTTGAGGTGGAACCTCATGTGCTCCAGCTTGTACCTGTTGTTCCTTTTCCTATCACTGGCACCACCAAAAAGAGCCTGGCCCCTTCAGCTTGACACAACCCCCCAGGTTAGTTATAGATATTGAGATAAGGTCCCCTCTCAGCCTTCTCTTCTCCAGACTAAACAGCCCCAGCTCTCTCAGTCTTTCTTCACAGCAGAGATGTTCCAGTCCCCCAATTATCCTTGTACCCTCTGCTGAACTCTCCAGCAGATGCCTGTCTCTCTTGAACTGGGGAGCCCAAAACTGGACACATACAGCAAACTTACACTGAATCTGTCAAGGGAACTCCTCTAAGCTTACACCACCTCAGGCAAGCTCAGTAAGCCCCTTCAAAGTATGAACTCAAAACCTTTGTCCAGCAAACAAAGTCATGCTGATCTGCCACTATAAAACCTGTATCTCTCATCCTAGCCAAGCAGCACAGACTTGGCCACCTATAGCCAAACCCCACTTCTTTCCCCCCCCCAACCCAAAATAATCAGCACCGAGGCCTTCCCATTCAGCTAGAAAGTCAAATCTCAGACCTACCCTCACGAATCCAAGCACAAGCACTGAAACCTGAGAAGCTCTAAGGCTATTTGAAGCACAGGAGCTTGCTTTTCTCCCAAACAGCTGGTGCAAGTGCTCAGAATCACTGTTTTGGATAGAGACTCATGCTACACCAAGTTTGCCACTACCTCTCAAAGCACTGAAATACTGCTGAGCTTCAACTCCAAGCATCTGCTGAACTACTTTTGGTGCTCACTACGTAACAGTCTGAGAGGAACCAGGGTGAAAAATCTCCCCAAGAGCAGAAAGCTTTGGGAAAACACCAACATCACCACCACTTAAATAAACAACCAACCAACCAAATAAATAAATTCTCTGACATTGTCTCTTCAAGATCACTCTAATCCTAATCCCCGTTGATGGCCAGTTCATTGACATAAAGCTAATGAAAGTAATTTGACTAGTCATTGGAATCTAGCAAATGGCTGAACTCTTCCTTTCAGGTGGCATCTGAATGTGAATGCAGGTTTGAAACTCATCAGTATAAGGAATTGTAAAAATAAGGAAGACTTAAAGCTGACAAGAGACAAGACAGGGCTCTGGCTAGTTACAACAAGGCTAAGAGACTTGGTCGTGATTCAAATGAAGGAGAAGACACACGGTAATGGGCTCTGGGATGAGACAGATTTGCCTGAACAATTTTTATTTTTCATGGCTAAGGCCTTAAAATTCTCATATGGTAACCAAAGGTCTCCCGGGTTCTAGATCATAAGCAGATGAGACAATATTGGGAGTGCAGAGATGCTGCTTTCCCTCCGGGTCAACCAATTCCCCAAGCTGCTACAAGGACAGCAGGCTGAGAAGCCCTCACGTAAAAGTGAGCTGTGACACCCCCCCCCCCCCCCCCCAAGAGCCTTGCTGTCCAGTATCAGTGCTTTTCACAACCCTAATATCAGACTCCTTTTTGTGTCCTGTTGTGAAACTCCTATCCACACCTGCCACCAGATGTGTCTGTGTGGCACCAACATCAGAACATCACCTGGAAAGTGCCATTTCAGCATAACAGGAAAGCTCACTCCATGTTAACTGGAGGATCTCACTCATGTGATGCTGTCTATCACCAAATCTGCCACAGGCACGCAGGGGATTTTAGCCCTCAATAGCCAAAGAAGATGTTCTTACCTTCTTAATGAGAATTAGTGTATCATATATGTCCTGCTCTGGGGTGCTTCTCCAAGCCGTCCCCTTCAGACTGTCTCTTTCAGACCCACCCCTTCATCCTAGGACGCTCCTTCCTCAGACGCAGCTCCCCTGGAAGCAGCCCCACAGAAAGAAAACGCTTTGAGCAGCCAAGCTGGCAAGAGCACATCTGTTTAATAACAACTCCATACAGGACTGTACATGCTGTTTGGAGCTGCCTCCCCTCCTTCATGTGGCTGCTGCCACAGGCAGGCACGGAGGCGCCACGTGCTGCAGGGTCGTGTGCCGCGTGCCCGTGTGTGTGCTGGCACAGGCACACGCTGGTATCTCACAGTCACAGTATCAAAACATGCGAACACAGCCAACAAAAATCTTCAAGCAAACATGTTTTGGAGCTGGAAGACCAAAGGCAAATCAGACTCCTTTTAGTTATCACGGGCTAGTGTGGGACATGGTTAGGATGAAAGCTCTCAATAGTGGGTCTCTTTCCCTTTTAGTTTTACTTCCACTCAGCTACTCTCCTACCAAACATCAAACACCTCTGTAAACAGCAGCCTGCAAGAGCACAGCATGCAGCCTCTCTCCTGCAGAAAATGTGTGCAGGCCTGGGGAAAGCTCCTTGAAACTGCCTTGGGGAAACCTTCACTGCCCCACAGGCTGATGCTAAAGCAATTTTGGATACTGAGAATTCCACATTTGAAGACCCAAGCCTTTAATTACTTTTAAACATGATACAGGAACCTGTTCTGCATGCCACCCCTTAGAGTCCCATCCACCACCCCTGTACCTCCCGAGTCCTCAGTCTGTACCCTCCCGTTTCTTAAAAAAAGAAAAGAAAAAAAAAAAAAGCTGAACCAAGAGAAATCTTATTCCTTGTAAAATTATTTTTGAGCCTTAATTTTATAGTGCAGGGATTTCCAGAGACCTCCAGTCATGCACAACATCCACAAATTAGAATAGAAACAAAAATGAAGCCAAAGAATATACACCTGCAAACGAGCTTTTGGCTTGGTACATTGCTCACACATGCAGTATCTGAAAAGAAGGATTCACCTGGACTTGCCTCATGGGAACTTAACTCATGGGTTCTTAACTCATTACTAGATTTCATGCCCAATAAAAACAGCTCCAGAATGAGCCCAGTGAATCTGGACTAGATGCCTTTATATTATCAGAAGTAAAACTTGGTGCACAATCTTGTCTCCATAAGGGAGAAAAGACTTTTGAGATGTTGTCTTGCTAACATGGACATTTGATCCTTTACAGGAAAGCAAAAACAAGATGAGGCTTAAGAGGGCATCTAAAATGTCCCCAGCCAAAGGAGATGAGGAAGATCCTCAGCAGCATTCCTTTCACAGAACACTGCAACTCCTCTCTTCCTAGAAAACTCAGCATTAGGTAAGTCCTGCCCATGGCAGAGAGGTTGGAACTAGATGATCTTTACAATTCCTTCCAACTCAAACCATTCTCTGATTCTATGACGTCTGTACAGTTTTAGTAAACACACCCTTTCTCAGTCACAGCCTGACTCAATTTTGTCCTCTCCCAACATAAGTATTGTGCACTGGAAAAACACATCACATCCTTCTGCTCTTTTGTGCAGACCAATACTAACAATCACAGAGCTTCTCATGAAGCCTGTGGAGAAGATAACACTTTGTTCCCTGGGCTGAGTAAAGCTGTCGGTGCAAGGATGCACATCCTGGTGGTCCACCTGCAGGTCTCCCATGTCTATTTGTTAATAATCATTTGTCCTCATCCTAGCCCCTGTTAGTGCATGAAGCTGGCTGTGCTGCTGAGAGAGCTCCCAAGAGCTTTGCCCAGGTTCCATGGCATGTTTTGAGACACACACCCTGATCTGGCACATCTGTCCAGCTGTTTCCTTCTAGCTCCTGTGCAGCTTCACTACTACTTAGCCTGGGAAAAACCTATGATAAAAAAGAGGGACCTGACACTGACTTTACAGCTTGCATTCATACCTGAGACTTGAAGGCCTGCAGTCTGTCCTACCTGCACATCTCATTCCAACAGGCACCGCTGTACTCCCATCGTCCCTGTGCAGTTTTCCTTTCCCTGAGCCACAGCACGGTTGCCTTTCCCTGTCAGATGGCTACAGGGGAGGAGAAACAAAGATGAAACTGTTAACTTACCATCACCGGTTGCTGGCTGGAATGGGGGTTTTATTCTTTTCCTTTTTCTTTTGCAAATAAGTCCAACAGTTAGGTTAGAGTCAATGCCAGACTGTTTAGAGTTGTCTGAACAAATAACAAGGGAAATCCCATCTTGGAGAAATTAGAAGGAAGAGCTTAGATCATGCTAACATTGCTCTGCTCTCTACAGCACTTAGAGGTAGTTTTATTTCAGTCTGTTTCTGCTTCTAGACAATCCCCAATACCAGAGTTAAGGGAAACTGAGCTAAATTTAGGTGTTTGGGGGTTCCAAGAAGAACAGAATTCACATCAACTTCATTTGGACAATGACTTGGTGCAAATGACAATGACAATTTTTACTTGGTGCATTTATGATGTGACTCCTTTGAAGAATTCAACACACTGTGAACTGGTTTCCAAAGATCAGAAATAAGCCAGTAAGTGCCCAGATTCAGGGAAGTCTCTCTGCAGTCACTGTCCCACAGAAAGGAATGTGGCTCAATCTAAGGAGTTCCAGAAGCTGCCCCAGTTCTTGCTTGTGTAGCAGCTCTCTACCTGAGCCCATTCTGCCTGGAGTCTGCCACGTAGCTTTCTCCCTGTGTCAGGTAAGCATCAGCTCTTCTTGGTCTTTTGCCCCAAGTCCTTCTCTCAATGTCTTTCCCTCTCTGGTCACACTTCTCCTTGCTATTGTACAGAGCACACAAAGCTGTCCACAAACCTTACTGTTGCACACTGCCTTGCCTCACCACCACACCTCAGACCTCTATCAGAAGGGAGCAGTTCCCTTCTCTCCAGTTCTCTGGGCCTACAACTAGTATTTCTTACTTGTGGTTGTACACAGGGCACCATGCACTGCCTCAGCCCAGGTGTGAAGTGCCATTCTGGATCTCACACCAGACTGAAACTGGATTAAACACAGCTAAACCTCATCTCCAACAGCTTCATTTCTGTGCAATCCTTTCCCTCTTGCAATTACAGGAGAAGGCTTACTAGTATCTTTAGTCTGCCATGGAGTCTAATCATTGAGTGTATGAGATTTGTGCATGCTAATTTACTAATTCCACATATTTTTCAAGTTCCTCATTACTCATGTCCTGCCCAATTGCAAGGGTTTATCTCAAGGAGCCTGTGGGTGGGGAGGGAACAGTGAGGGAAATAGCAGGGCATTAAATAAGAAAAAAAACCCACATCAAGTAACAGCATACTAGAAATTCTAAGGTAAACAGCAGGGAAGGAAGAGGGGAATATGCACTCCCTGGTACCCCAGCTGGTTTTATTCTTCTCAGACAGATAGTCACAATCAGCTTAAGCTAAGTTATATTTGCAACCAAATAAATATTCAACCTGAGTATCTGCACGTTTCACCAGCCTGCAGTGATGCTTGCCTCAGCAAGTGGATCAGTACAAGAAGTGATCCCACTGAAACCTTATTTTGGTAGGGGACTGAGTTTCCAAAGGGGCCAGTTCCTGAGCAGCCAGAAGAGTGCTGGCACTGGTGCTTCCTAGGCAGTACAAGAATACAGCTGGTGGTGACAGAAGGGGGGCAGCTCCTTAGTTCCTGTTAGCACTTGGCCTCATCCTGATGAAGCCATTTCAAAGTGCACTTTCCCAGTGTCCCTAAGTTGATGTAAAGCCCAGCTGCTGACAACAGTGCTCACAACTCTTCACTCTTCATTTCTATACTAAGGCAAAACCAAACTGGCTGGCTGTGGGGTTAGCTCTGCATCAGCACCTGCACAAGCACTGTGGGAGGTGAGCACAGTCTAGACAGAGAGCTGTCTCCTTCACAGCAGCTCCATTTGTTCAGCCTAGAGATACAGCTCAGAGGAACAGGCTGTTCTCTGTTGCAAGGCTACCATGAAAGGTGACGTAAAGTTTTTAAGGGGGAAAAGCAAGAGGATGACGTCAGCAGCTTCCCAGAAGATGTAGAGCCACAGAAACTTAAAGCAGCATCCTGGGCTGCATCAAAAGCAGCATGGCCAGCAGGTCAAGAGAGGTGATTCTGCCTCTCTGCTCTGCTGAGAACTCACCTGCAGTGCTGTGTCCAGCTCTGGGGCCCCCAACACAAGAAGGACATGGACCTGCTGGAGAGGGTTCAGAGGAGGCCATGAAGGTGATTAGAAGGCCGGAGAACTGCTGCTATGATGACAGGCTGAGGGAGCTGGGGTTGTTCAGCCTGGAGAAGAGAGGATTCCAGGGAGATCCTAGAGCTGCATTTCAATATCTGCAGGTGACCTACAAGAAGGCTGGGGAGGGACTGTTTAGAAGGTGACAGGACAAGAGGCAGTGGTTTGAAACTGGAGCAGGGTAGATTTAGGTTGGACATTAGGAGGAAGTTCTTCACAATGAGAGTGGTGAAATACAGGAACAAGATGCCCAGGGATGTGGTTGAGGCCTTGTCCCTGGAGACATTCAAGATCAGACTGGACGTGGCCCTGGGCAGCCTGATCTAGTTGGAGGTGGCCCTGCTGAGTGCAGGGGGGTTGGACAAGGTGACCTTTCAGGGTCCCTTCCAACTCAATCCAATCTGCATCTGTGACTTCTCCATCTCAGAGCCTGAGGTTGATGGAGTTGAAGAGAACTTTAAGGCTTGTAAAGAAATCTGAAGACTGAAACTTAGGAACCAGCGTGACTGCTCAGAAACCAGCAGTCATGGGAAGAGGAACAAGAGAGACTTCTTGCAATGGAATTGGAGTTCTTTTCCAATTAGGGTCACTTGTGTTTAAGCCTTCCTTCATGTTCAGCACCATTAATTTTGCCAAGTTGCTATTGAAGACAAAGGCTTGGGGGAAAGGTGGGAATCTTCTACCTCCACTGCTTCAAGAAAATCCAAAACATTTGTGCAGTGCAGCTCTGCTTTACAGAGACATTGTGTAAATGAAGTGTAGGGCTCAGTTTCTTAGTAACTGTAGCTGAGGAATACTGATATTTTCTTCTTATTTTCAGCCTCACAAATTCAATTTGGGCTCTGACTATTTGGCTGGACTCTCTCCAACTAGTCTCTCCTCACCAGGATAAAAAGGAGCTGGAGTCCAAATTTTGATCACAAAGCACCTGTGCCTTCCATATGCTTGAAGAGGTGTAGCTGTATCATGATGGCCTTTCTGGGAAATACACAGTGGACTCCAGGTCCCTCTCTCTGATACTGGATGCACACAAGCAGCAAACCTGTTCCAGAAGAAAAGGTCAGGTTCCACAAAACATTTTCCATTTCTAAAGAGATTCAGACTGCCTTTCCAGTTCAGCTCAAGAATGCTCACTCAGGTAGCAGCTATGGCTGGGCAGATTTGCTCTTTCCAGTCAAACTCCTGGCCAATGTAGACACGTTTCTCACATGTTTGTTATTTTTTTTTCCAGAAAAAGGCTGGAATTTTAGTATGCACAGAAAGTGAATGAAAAAAAATTAATTTAGTAAGCTTGAAAGTTTTGTAGAGAGCAGTGTTCAAACTGGCCCTGAATTCACAGACAAGAGCTTCTAGAGGTTTCTAGAGATCAAGCTGTGGAATTATACAGCAGGGTGTAATTCTCTATCCCATTGCAGAGAGGTTACAAACCCTGCAGATAGGTTTGCTCTTCCTATTGAATTCTATAGAACTAAGGGGTTTCCCATGTAGATAATACCCTGTCACTACCTTGTACATCCTTTAGACATCCATCAGACAGCTTAGTAAATATACCATGTGCACATTAAAACAGAAAGGAGCCCTGGGCAAGCTGACCCACCTGTCCCAGTCCTGTAAACAACTCTGAAAGTTGCCATCAACATCCAGACTGGTCCTGGAGAGGCACACAGGAACAAAATGATTTGGAGAAAAAAAAAGCAACAGGCCAAGCAGATCTTCTCCCACAAAGGAACAGACTTGACCATTTTTGTTTCCCTGAAGGCTTTCTTAAAAAGCAGTAAGGAAAGGTAAACACTTACTCATCTGTCATCTGCTGAGGTGCTCTTAGCACTTGCCCTGTTCTGGCTCCTGTGATTTCCTAGGTCCTGCTCCATGGCTAGACCCAAACCAGTTCAGAGCATGAAGCTAGTACTGGCCCTGCAAGAACTCTAGAAGATCATCTTTATCAAACCCTCCTGCTCAGGTGGGGTTAGCACCTGAATGTGTAAACATCTTTAAAGAGATATTGAAACGTCCTAACTCAGGAAAAGAGCTCCCTCCTTGGAGAGATGTAAGCAAGGCCAACAAATGGGTAAAAAATGGTGGGCACACATATTTTCATCTCTCACCTACACCAAATTATCAGTCTTACTTAAACACCCAATAGATCTTTCCTTTAGAGGTTCAGTGGAGAAGGAAGACAGATCCACCTGAAATGGACGTGGCTGGAAAGACCTGGACATCCATAGAGGAGACTCTCTTCATGCAGCTGCTTTTGTAAGGGGGAGAAAGCCAACTGGGTAAAGTTATACCTGAGAGTCCCATTCATGTGTTTCATAATTCCTGGAGAGCATCTGCCTTGCTTGCCAGGAGCTGCCTGAACCCTGACACTTGGTGATACCACTACAGTCACATTTTACTCTCCTCAGACATTCTTCCCTGCGAACACAATAGAACTAAACCTGAATCAGAAAAGGAGCATGTAGGACTCTCCTGTCATCCAAAACTACACTGAGCCTGAAGAGGAGGCAAGGAAGAGAAAAATACATCATGAATGAAACAGAGTAGATCTGAGACAGGGTAAGAAAGAGTTGCCCCCAAGACAGTATAGAGTGCCCAGGCAAATTCCACTCTTTAGGTCATCAGATGCAGTATCTGATCTAAACCCATGCTTTGCTGAAGCTCCCTTGCAAGAAATACCACAGTTCAAACTCAGCACTTGGGTTCTTTCTGCTGGTTCTGTTCAGTCCTCCAGCAAAATCAATAGCCTTGTACAATTTTCTCTTTTGTTCTTGTCCCTATTTATTTTCTGGTGAGAGCCTGGGAAAAAACCTTCTCCCCCCTGCCAAAAGGAGCTGTATAGAAACATGGTGTGGAATTGGAAGAGACTGAATTCTCACTAGTCAATGAACCATATTTTGTTAACACAAAAAAAGAACCTGTAAAAATTGGAAAGCTCCTGAAATCAGCTTTCTCCACTCCTAAAAAAAAGATGGGAGGGAAGAACAAACAGACCAAGTACTGTGCATTATTTACATTGATTGGGTGTAGGGAAACAAAAGAAGAAAACATAGGCAGGCAGAAGAAATAAATAGGAGAACAATTCCTTTCATTCCTTTTCCTCTGGCTGCATTTGGCACTGCAGGAGAAGTAGCAGAAATGGGAAGGGTGCAGTATGTGACTCTTGGATGGAGTACAGGCCTTTCCCACTACTAACCGCTTTGTTAGGAACCCAGCAATAGAAAAAGGTTTAAAAAAAAGCAAAAACTGAAAACTCCAATGTAAACTGCATCTCTGATCTCATAACTGTAAACACTGTTGCTGGAAATGCTGCCTGCTCTCAGGGCCTCCTCATACTGCAGGCAAGGGGCAAGATAGAAGGACACAGCAGCAGCACCAAGCCCCTTGCAAGAGTCAGCTTGTTATGACTGTCCCCGTAGCTGAAAATGTTCTTTCCACTGGCATCTGGTGCCCAGTGCCAGAAGGACATACTGCTCTTGCCAGCTCCTGGGAAGGTAGAAATGTCAAAGAGAAAAACAAACAAATGAAAGATTAGAAAGAAACCAAATCATGACTGTCTGAGAGCAGGGTTAGATTCTTATCTGCGTCCATTTTTTCATGCCCTATGAGAGCGTTGCCCACAGAGCCACACCAGCTGTGCCACAGCACAGCCTGTGCCAGCAGGTGCCATTTGTATCCATAGACACTACAGGTTCATAGCAAGGTGCTGCTGAGGATGTGCTTACACAGCAAACCTCTCATCTCAGTGCAGTCTGTATCAAATACAGCCTTACCCTCTGTACCAACCACAATCACAACACTAGTGCAATCTATACTTGCAAAGCCATCTCTTCATTTTAAACCAGTTTATATTCAGATATCCTATCAAAAGGGGTCATGTCCACAGAGCCACGTCCATTCTTGCCAGCATGGATTCTGGTCACAGAGTCGCTCCCTGTACCAGGCCTGTCTTATCAGCTATGTCCCCAGTACCAGCAGATTCTGTATCCACAGCCAAGGCTTTGTATTAAAAAGATTTAGAAATTATTTACCAATCCAGATCTCTCAAAGCACCTCACATGTATTGCCCAGAGCAACAAAAATCAAGAATATCTGTCTGTGGTAGAGAGGAAGAAGAGGTCTTCACGTGTCAATTACTTTGAGATTTTCCTCTTGTTTAAAAAAAAACTAATTACAGGTCTGGAATGGAAGGTGTGTCTGCTCACAGGTATGGGGAGCTGGAGAGAAGAATTCCTGTAATTTTATTCCTGGCCACCCCTCTCTTGGTTCAACACTGATGAGAACTTCACAGAAAGTATCAGTTGTTTGTTTCTCCCTCTTCCTCATCAAACGACTGCACCCCAGAGGAGGTGACATCTGAGACTTTGCGGCTCAGAGCAGCGTGCTCCATCTCCTCTCGAGGAGACAGTGATTCCAGGTCCCGGCACAGTGCATCGTCCTCCTCTGGAGAGGGCTTCTTGTTTAGGAGAGGAGCCTTCTCCAGCCGTGGGTTCCCTTCATCCTCAATGTGGTCCTCCATGTACGTGCTGGACTCAGCCCCACGGCCACCCTGAGCAGTCTGGAGGGGCCACACGTGAACCAGCCCTGTGCTCTGGATGAAGTTCTGCTCCTGTCGCTGTTGCTGCAGCTGCTGTTGCTGGAGAAGGCTGCTCTGAATCAAAATGCTTTCCTGAAGGTTTGTCTGGGACTCATCAAAATTCTGGCCTAAGTATGAGCCAGTTGCTGGGGAAGCAATGAGGGACTGGTCACTGGTCTCCCAGGCATCAGACGAACCTAAGCAATACATGCCCTGCGAGACGTAGGAGTGAGGCCAGCTATCGTACTGCGTCTGGGCCATATGCTCTGCAAGGACAGGAGGGAAACAACACACAGTCAGACAGTCTCCAGGCCAGGCTGGCTCCTTCACACAGCCTGCGTGCCTCTGCATGGCACTGTGCTGCACAGGGCACATACAGCCTCTGCAGGAGAGGAGGGTGAACACAAAAGATGCTTCTGAGCAACAGGTGATGAACTTGATTGTACCTACAACTGACTGCAAGAGCTGGCAGCTTTTCACAGTTGTGCCCAAAAAAGGCAAAGGAACTGGGATTTGGAGCCTCCCTGCTAAGATTAGATTCTTGGATAGCTCCACAAGTAGGTGATTCCTCTGCTAGATCCCAATCCCAAAAATTAAGGCTACAGAATAAAACAGGATAAAGGGAAAGAGAGCAACAAGATAACAAGAGCAGGAAGGGAATGTTTCAAGATTAGTAGGAGGCATTGCAGCTCACCTTGGCTTTCCATTAGCTCCTGATAGTTCTCAGAGTAGTTGCCTACTGGGTTCTCCTGATTTGAGTTTACACTCACATCTTCACCATCCATGGAAGACCAGGCCATGAGAGTTGCCTCAGAAATAGCAAACTGTTCCATCACTCCTATGCCAAAGGAGAAGGAAGGGGAAGCAGGGCTCTGTGAAAGTCTCCACTTGTCACCACCCTCTCTAACCTCATCTCTTGGTCACATGGTCCCACTCTTATCCTATCTCAGAAACACCCATCCCCCACAATTGGCCCTCACCCTCACCATCATGCATTCCACTAGCAATACTCCATCTACAGCCTCTTTCTCCTTTGCCCGTCTGAACCACCCACGGGCTCTCCTGCTGTCTGTTCCAGGTTCCTGCAGTTCAGTCTCTCAGGAGTTCTGCTCTGGGCCCCCCCAAGCAGCCCAGCCCACAGGGTACCTGCCAGGAAGCGTGCCTCCTTCTCGCCGTCGCTCAGGTCGGAGTAGGCGTCAGCGTCCTTGCGCGCGGCCTCGTGGGTGTGCTGCTGCTGCTGGCTGCTGCCTTTGCCCCAGCCTTGCCACTCGATCATGTGTGCCACGCGGCCCTGCCCCATGGCTGTCGGCTTTGTGACGTGGTCCTTCATGCTGCGAGATATCCCTAAGGGGCCAGACATCAGAAAACAAGGAGGGGCTATGACACAGCTCCAGGGTACTATGCCCTGCTGTCCACCTCTCTTGGAAGAGGAGTTTCTCCCCCATTTTCCTGACAGGGTTCAGGCTTGGGTTTGAGTGTCTCCCACCTTTCACTCTATCACTTTCCAGGAGAGTTTCTCCATCTTTCCTTGGACTCAGGGAAGGGGGGAAAAAAGGGAAACCCCAAATATGAAAGATCATTCCTTTCCTTGCCTAGAATCCATTTAGGACAGTATTGGGCATGAAAGATGAAGCCTGGAAGTGAACAAACTAAGAAATAGAAAATGAGGTTAAACTCAAGACTGTTTGAGGGGAAGCAACTGAGCTGGAGTGCATGGTCAGAAACCAACAGGAATAAGACAAATCTGTTCTTTGAAAGGCAACAACTAAGAGATTTCTTTGTCTAGAACCGTGGTGGAGACACCTCTAAGGCCTCAAAAATGAGTCAGAAAGGAGCAATTAGGACAGCAACAGAGAGGTACAGGACGAAGCACAAAAGCCTGTGGAGAGAAGCTGCCAAGGATAAACTCAAATTTTGAGGACCTCACCAGAGAAAGATGATTTAGCCAAAGCCCCAATCCCATAAGCATTGGAGTTGCGTTTCAGCTTGGGAAGGATGGAGGTCGTATCTTCCATGGAGAGCTGAAAAGAGAGAGAATATGAAGCAATGATATACAGGAAGGAGAAAAGGAAGTTAACTGGAGTGAGAAATCAGTATAAGGATTCCAGAAGGTAGGAGGAAGATGAGGAGCAGAAGCAAGCCACAAGAAAAAGAACAAAAGAAGAGAGAAGGAAAAATTAGAGGCTATTTACCCAGGACTGGATATTGTGTAATATTAGACTTGAATGAGGCCAGGTCAGTGGGAGAGGCAGAAGCAGGCTGTGGTAAGCCTCCCTTTGGCTGCTGCCAGTCCCCCATGGACATGCTGCACTGTTCCCAAATCTTTGTTAGAAACACAAGACATAACTGATGGACAACTCAGGGAGCTGACAATGTGCCAAGCAAGACACAGCAATGATTCATATCTGCATCCTAGTACAGATATTCATTTTTATGTGGTACTTCTGGGGGTTATTTCTTCCGGTTTTAACAAAATGAACATGACACTATCAGTGGTCTGTCCTTGTTTCAAGCATCTGCAACCACCTGTAAAATAATGAGGTCTACAGTTATGCTTATTTCCCTTTACTCTCTCTCTATGTTCATCCTTGAATAACAAGGACAAGAAACTATGGCGACAGGCAGCAGTCACAAACAGAATCAGAAAACACAGTCCCTCAAGATGAACTCATCAGGCTTCTTCAGAGATGCCAGGTGCTGCATGTGAGGCTTCCTTTTCCTCAAGAGCTCAACAAGCATTGCTTCTGCTCTCCATTTCAACCTCTCTGAAAATCAAGTCCAGCACATTTCAAACAAAAAGATACTCAAAAGTAGTGACCATGACACTGGAAATGGTAAATCCTGATACGAAGCAAGCATTTGCTCATAGGCACAAACCCCATGAAAGGTGAGTGGAGTAACAACTGGGCAGTCAAATAGCTTGAGACAAAGGAAAGCATTGCGAAGATGTTGAGCCAGCTGCCAGAATATGAGAGACAAGTTTCTCTGGAAACTGAGTGTAAGCTAAGGCACCCTGTAACTTCAGAGCCTGCTATGTCTGTGCGTAACGTGTGAGTGGCAGAAATCAGAAAGTGGAGGAAGAACAATACAAAGTGAGAACACAGCCTGTGTTCCATGATACGTTTCTTGATGCACTTCCTCTGGTGGAAGACTGTCCCTACTGTCTATACCCCCACTGGTTGTTCCTGCCTGGGTGCTGCTGTTCGGTGTCCACTCATTTGTTTGGAGACAGCCTGGGGGCCACTTCATGGAGATGGTCCACAAAAGAAAGCAAACTCCAGAAGGTCTCTACTAATACAAAATTGGAGACTTGTGATGTGAAGGCAGGAATGAATAGGATGGGAAGGGAATTCATGAGCCAGTTTTGATACCAAAGAATGTCTCAAACTGGAGTAGGGTAGATTTAGGTTGGACATTAGGAGGAGGTTCTCCACAACGAGAGTGGTAAAATACTGGAACATGTTGCCCAGGGATGTGGTTGAGGCCCCATCCCTGGAGACATTCAAGATCAGACTGGATGTGGCCCTGGGCAGCCTGATCTAGTTGGAGTGCTGAATGCAGGGGGGTTGGACAAGATGACCTTTGAGGGTCTCTTCCAACCCAATGCAATCTGGGAATCTGTGAACTACACTGAGAAAGAGCTGCATTAGGAAAGAGCTCCATGGATTAACAATGGGTTTGAAAATGGGAAACTGCAAGTAAAGAAACTATCTTTTACATGGCTTTGTGTACCTTGCTTTCAGCTAGACAGAGGTGAAGGGAGGAAAAAAAATGACAAATTTCTTCTAGACACCTGTTGCATTTAGCATTGTTTCCCTGCACAACCTGTTTCTTTACCCAAGTCTGGGCAAACTATCCCAAAAGCCAAGTGCCACAATGAAAGAGAGGGTAGGGCTCATCT
Organism: Indicator indicator; assembly: GCF_027791375.1. Taxonomy (NCBI): domain Eukaryota; kingdom Metazoa; phylum Chordata; class Aves; order Piciformes; family Indicatoridae; genus Indicator; species Indicator indicator. The sequence continues at coordinate 17,590,047 of NC_072023.1, forward strand.
AAAAATCTAAGTCCTGTTGATATCCAGTGCTCCAAGTGCTTTCAAACCACAGAGAACCAGAAGATGACAGGTCATTGAAAATGCTTACCCTACAAAAAAATGGAACTTTCTAATCCTGCATTTCCAAGTGTACAAAACTATCAAGCTAAGTTCTGTGAGTGTATTTTTGAAGCTTTCCAAGCAGAAAACCCAGTAAGTTTGGTAGCCCTAAGACGCAACATTCCCTTTTCAGGATGCTGGCTTTGCATTAGCAAAAAAAAGAAAAGAAAAAAAACCCACAACATCTTTTCTCATGGCAGAGGTAGTAAGAGCAACAAGGAACATTTTCTTGTTTCTTCTGCTGGGTGTTAACTGAAGTTAGCTGGTGCTGACCATCTCCCAGGGGACATGAAGAATTCTTATACTTCTCTATGCAACTGAAAATGAAGGACACATTTCTCCCAAACTCCTGGAGAAGATCAAATGATGTTCTAATCAAAGGCTATGGATTTATTAAACATGCTATAAGACACCTTTTTTATCTAGCTGGGCCCAGAAATCTCAAAAATAGAAGACATGAAAGGTTATGCATTTGTCCAAAGAGGACAAAGGCAATTTCATAGCCACCTGCAGATCTAAATACCTGCCAGATATCAGAAGGCCCAGAGGCAAACAAAAATTCATCATCATCCTCGGAATTGTAGACAGTTCCCAGAACTTCAGTGGCACTAAAGACTTCCAACCATGTTTCCATTCTGGTCCCCACTGTATCCACTGGCAGCCACCCCCTTCTCTTTCTACAACTGAACTGTGAAGAGCAGTGTGGCACATACTCACATTGATACCATCCCAGGAGAAGTCTGTCCGTGTTTGCTAAAGAAAGCAAAGAGGGACACCACATTAGCACTGCACACAAGCTGCAAACAGCCATGCATCTCTCTAGTGGTTTGCCATAATCAACAGCCACTACTCTATCTGCTATATTTCCCCCAAAAATGTATTTTCCAAGCTGCTTTCACTCTCTGATGTTGATTATGGTGTCTGTAGGTATCACAATGCTGAAGGCACAGTAGCAAGTGGGACAACAGAGCAAGAGAGAGAAAAAGCAAACCCCTTTTCCTAAGACTGCCCTTCCAACAGCTCTTCCCTAGATGCTGCACTGCTGGCACCCCTGCGTGGGAGCTGCATTGTTCTGAGGCTAACACAAGGAGGAGCTGCACCACCTACAGACCTTGAGTGCAGGACAGCCAGTTACAGGATCCTTTTCTGCTGGATTTAGTTGCTCTTACAGTCTCTCAGTTTGTCCTTTCTGACCCATTTTTCCCTTGCACACCAAACCTGTTTCCCACATCGGCCATTACAGTACCAACTTACAGAATCATACAACTGGTTAGGTTGGAAAGGACCTCTAAGATCACAGAATCACGGAATGGTTTGGGTTGGAAGGAACTTCCAAGGGTCATCTAGTCAAACCCCCCTGCAGTCAGCAGGGACATCCTCCACTAGGATCAGGTTGCTCAGAGCCTTGTCAGCCTGACCTTGAATATCTCTAGGGATGGGGCCTCCACTACTGCTCTGGGAAACCTGTTGCAGTGTTCCACCAACCTCATAAAGCAGAAATTGTTCCTAACACCCTTTCACTGAAGAAGTATTTCCTAATCCAGGCTGAACCTCCCCTGGTGCATCTTGGAACCATTTCCTCTGGTCCTGACACTTGTCCTCAAGGAGAAGAGGCTGCCCCCTCCCTTCAGGTAGCTGTAGAGAGCAATGAGGTCTCCCCTCAGCCTCCTCTTCTCCAGACTGAACACCCCCAGCTCCCTCAGATGCTCCTCACAGCCCAGGAGCTCCAGGCCCTTCACCAGCCTCGTTGCCCTTCTCTGGACATGCTCCAGCACCTCAATGTCCTTCCTGTAGTGAGGGGCCCAGAACTGAACACAACACTGGAGGTGTGACCTCACCAGTGCTGAGCACAGGGAGATGATCACCTCCCTGTCCCTGCTGGCCACACTGTTTCTAACACAAGCCAGGATGCCCTTGGCTTTCTTGGCCACCTGGGCACTCTGCTGACTCATGTGCAGTTGACTGCCAACCAATACCCCCAGGTCCCTCTCCAAGTTGCAGCTTTCCAAACACAGATCTCCAAGTCTGTAGCTCAGCACGAGGTTGTTATGACCCAGGTGCAGGACCTTGACCTTGTTGAACTTCATACAATGAGCTTTGACCCTTTGGTCTCACCTGTCCAGATCCCACTGTAAAGCTTCCCTACCCTCAACGAGACCACCACAGCCACCCAGCTTGGTGTCATCTGCAGACCTACTGATGGTGCACTCAATCCCCTCATCCAGATCATTGATAAAGACATTAAAAGAGGACAGGCCTGAGTACTGAACCCTGGGAAATACCACTAGGGACTTACCTCCATTCACCACCATTCTTTGGGCCCAGCCATCAGATAGTTTTTTATGTAGTGCAGAGTGTTCTGGATGATCTTTGGAGGTCCCTTCCAACCCCAACCATTCTATGATTCTATCATTAATCATGCCTGCATACCTGTAACCTTACAGAGTTGAAAAGTCAGGTATCCCAGAGAGCAAATGAACTAGCCCTTGAGATAGCACATGGTAAATCAACTGGTAGTGAGTCACTGGTGAGTGTATCCCTAAAAACCAAAATGGAGACAAATGTCTTTCTTCAGAAGCTTCTGTGCTGCAGAAGCTGGGACAGACACAGCGATGGACATTACAGTGAATCTGTAATTCAAATAATGTAGACCTCCAGGCTTGTCAGAACTGTTCCTGTGTTTTACATCTTCTGTTCCACTCCAGTCACGAGTGGTTAGAAGCACTCAACATTTGCAATCGCAAAGTGGGTCTGGGACAGGTACTCACCTCAGTAGAAGGTCGATGGAAGCTGCTGCCATGCAGTGAACTGGTGCTGTCCATGTTGATTTGGTCCACATCTTTCAGTCCCTTCCAGTCTACGGCAATCACCTCATTTCCTGTGGGAACACATCTAGTCGGGCTTCTGAATGCCACTACAATTTGTTCTAGCAGCCTTAAGCCAACTCAGTCCAGCATACAGGAGAATCACTAAGTTTAAGGCCACAATAGCCATAAATCTGACCTTCCAATTTTAGTCAGACCACCTGTACAGCATCAACTATTCTATTTTGCAGTTACCTCCATATGAAGACCATTAATTTCTGGGGGTTTTAAGCATAATGCATGCTTGGCTAAAGCACAGATCCCCAGAAGAAAGGCTTCTAGCCGTGATGTGTGACTGAGAGAGAAGCCATCCTTTTGATACTCTGTTCCAATATTAAACCACCATCACTTCAAAAGGCATTTCTCCTTTATGATTTGTATTGGTCTGAGATCAGCTTAGAGCTGCTGGTGCCTGAGCTTTGCCATTCTCAACAGGATTAAAGACCTCTTTTATACATGCCATTGCACTTCTAGGAAAGTTATCCATATGCTTGCTTTTCTTCTTGACAAACTACACAGAGGGAACACTTCAGGTTTCTTACTGTAGAGCGTTTTTCCATTCTCCTTAATAAATTTGTGTCTCTTTTTAAAAAATTCCTTACATTTTTCAGTTATTTGCAATGTGGACATAAAAGCATACACAGTAACATATGTAAAGCTACAAGCAGTTACCTGCTGCTCCTCCTCACATTAACTCATTGTGCCATGACCTCACAGTAGATTTTCATATTCAGCTGTTTGCTCATTCAGATCCCTGTGCACTTTGCAAGGCTTTCTGTGACTGTCACCCAACCAAAAGCAGAATCTGTGACATTGGATTTTACACGTATTTTAATATGACTTAAAAGAGATAGTAATCTTAAATATTAGTAACATAAAATAGACATTGTAACATTGAATGAATAAAGGTTTAAAAATATATTATTAAGTAAGATTAAATTGCAATAAAAGTGAAATTAATGCAAGGTAGCACACTTTAAATTGTCAGGTAAGTAACCAGGAGTGTTCTGTGTGACCATTCTGTCCAGTTAGCAAATTACCATGCCTTCAGCCTTTGTGCCATCCTCAAACTCTGTTTAAAGTTATTTGCTCCCACGTCATGGAGGAGAAGTTGTTCCGTGTCTAAACCTGAGCTGTTTGGAACCTGGCAAGAAATACAGCTCCCAGAATAATTATCTATTCCTGGATCAATTCAGCAATGTCTAGTCTGTTGGGAATACATGCCATTGAATGTGAATGGGTCTATTTTCATTAGCTTTTGGGGGTTTATTTACTCTTTGTAACAAATGTCTCCTCCACAGACATATGCAAATCCCCTTGCTCTAGCAGCTCTGGCACTTTTATACTGCTGCATTACTGCGCTTCCTAGGTGGAAATCTTCTAAAAAGCAAGAGACCCTACAAAGGCCTGCAGGAGGCAGGCAGGAACTTGCTAGGTGGGAAGGCTGAGGCATGCATCAGTTGGAATTCAAAATGCAAAATAAATAAATAAAGTGGTCCATTAAAAATGCTAAACACAGCAAGATGAAAAGCAGCAGAAATGTTATTTGAGTTGGTGTCCACCACTCCTTCTCTCCTTTCTGCTGCGCAAGGAGACCTCTTTCTGAAAGAACCAAAGCAAGTTTTTCCCTTCACATTTCAGTACGAATCTGTCATCAGTATGATTATTTTCCAGACTAAATGGTTCTGTGATTCTATAAAGGCACCTGAAGGTGTGCACCAAAGCTTCCCAGAGGGCTGGGAAACATCTCAACACCCAGGCCTTGGCAGGCTCCCAGGGCCAGGCTCCCAGGGCTTGTCATGGCAGACCTGGATGGAACAGGTCCCTCACTCTGCCTGGCTGGGGAGTACAGCTGCAACTAGGCCACCAAGCCCCCTGAGCAAGCACTCACCACTGCATAAAGCCTGGGCACATCACTGCTACCTTCTACCCAGCCTCTGGTTACCTTTTGGCCTCCCCATCTGAGATGAGTTTCTTTTCTTTCTGCTCTGCTTTGTAGAGCTGTGGGTGGCTGCACTGCCACAGATCCGACCGACAGTCCTGAGCAAACTCTTGGGCTAGAAATACCTCTGGCAAAGGGAAGTGCCAGGTAGAGCTATGACAGCCCAGTCGTCAGTCTGTGCAACAGCTACAAGGTTTTGTTGTACCTCAGAACCAAATGTTTTGCTCTTATCTTCATAAGACTGAGAGGGGATCTGATCAAGGTATGTAAATATCTGAGGGGTGGGTGTCAAGCAGAGGGGGCAATCTCTTTTCAGTGGTGTGCAATAGTAAGACAAGAAACAACGGGTACAAGCCTAAACATAGAAGATTTCACCTCAGCATGAGGAGAAACTTCTTTACAGTGAGGGTGACAGAGCACTGGAACAGGCTGCCCAGGGGGGTTGTGGAGTCTCCTGCTCTGGAGACTTTCCAAACCCACCTGGATGCATTCCTGTGCGGACTACCCTGAGTGATCCTGCTCTGGCAAGGGGGGGTGGACCTGATGATCTCTGGAGGTCCCTTGCAACCGCTAATGTACTGTGAGACTGTGAAATTTGTGTTCAGTCTCCCTTGAATGGCAAAGGGGTAAAGGGGAAAAGAAAGGGGCTGTGCCAGAAAGTGACAATCTACAGAGGGCAAGTATAGAGGAGCGGAGGGATTGACTGATCAGGGTGAGCTGAAGGACCAAGAGGCCAGTGGGAGGATGAAACTGGAGTTGAGCAGAGCGAAAGCCTGTCCCTGCAGTGGGAAACCAGTTGCCTCTTCCTGTAGAGGCAGACTATGCTCCTGCCCTCCATCTGCAACACCCCACACTAGAAGGGTTGCATTCCTGCCACCAATCTGATCAAGCCAGTGATGCTGGAGAGGCAGGAGAGATGCTGCCCCTCTAGAGCAGAAGGCAGCTGTACGGAAGCTTTCAGTGCAGTAGCAGAGTCATGTCTGGTTTATCTTCATTTAGCCTAGGTACTTTCAGCTGTTTCCGAGCGTAGTGCTGTGGCCCCCCTGTAAGTCTAGACAGACATCCTGACACACACAGCAAAACACACTGCAGCGCTGCTCTGTGCATGACGTGCAAAGACCTCTCCAGCCACAGACCAATTTCAGGGAGCCTGGTGCTCAGCATGTGATTCAACAGCCCCCGAGTTTGGCAAATAACAAATTCAGCCTTTGCTCTCAGTTCTGCTATCCCACTGATGGCTTTCATGAAATGTTAGGCTGTGGATAAGATTAATTAATATTATTCTGGCAGATGGTGGCATCCAGTGGCTGAAGGACATTGCCGTAAAAAAAGACTATTTGTCTCTAAGTCCACACCTGTTCCATATTTGCAGCACTAAAAGCCTATCAAATGTATTTATGACTGTTTTTCTCCAGTTGAAATATCTCATCTACCTACATAACAAAAGAGAATGAGCAATATGTGATCTTGCATGCACTACAGTCATAAAGACTGAATAATCACTGAAAATTCCTAAACAGTTTCCAGGTACTAAGAAAGAAATAACTGGAAGAAACCTCTTTAGTATCTGTTACATTTTTTAAATGCAGTAGTATCTGCTGAAGACTCATAACATCACACACTGTGGCTGTAAAGAAAATCTTTGTGTTTTAATTGGTGTTGGGCCTGGGGCAGTGTTATTTCCTCTTATTCAAAGTTGGATAAAGGTTAGTGGTTTTTTTTTCTGTTATGCTAGAAATAGCAAGAGCAACATGAATCCACAGACATGAAAGATCAAATTCTGCTCTGACAGATGGAAAGAAACATAGAAAAGCAGAAAGAAGTATGGGCAATAAAGTGAGAAAAGGGAAACTGAAAGCAGTACATCATATTTTAGCATTGCTTCTATGCAACCTCTTCTCAACCTCTTTCTCCTTTCAATTAGTATGGGGCTTTTCATCTGTAATGGTACATTTCTTCTCCAATAGAATTTCTTTTCTTTTATTCATCTTTCATCTCAGCTTCTGCTAATCATCATGGCTATTCCATTTTGTAGTTCTATCAGCAATACCCTCTTACAAAACAGTATTTGCTCCTCTCCATACAGAGCTGATAAGCATTTTAAAACGTGAGTGGGTCATAAAGCTAATTGTAAAGTGAGGTTTTCACAAACACATTCTACTGAATTTCTCATTGAAGTGTTTTGAAATGAGCTGATGGAAGTTGAAAGATAGCTGGGTTCCAGATTTCATTGTTTCTGTGCAGTGCATATAGAAGGGAGATAGAGGGCTTTCATTTGCACTGAACTTTTAAAATATTTCTTGATTTTAAAATAAAATATTAATGATGTTTATTAACATCATGAAGCCCATCCTTGATCTAGAAGATTCAGCAGATAACTGAAGAACACAGAGGAAAGAGCAGATAAAACCAAAGCAGCTGAACTACATAAATACACTAAGCCATGCTGTTTGCAGATCATGGCTGCTTTGCATTTTTAACACAAATCTGATAGATGAACTCTGACAAACAATCATCAGGAGAAAAAAAAAAAAAAAAGATGTTTCCATCACAACAGAAGTGAGGTTCCAACTCAAGTCTGCTAAGCCTTTGGGGGAAAAATATCTGCTACAGTACTAAGATAAAAATCAAGATTTTAAAGTCAGGCCTTTCTAAATAATAAAAGATTTAAAACATTTGAAGAGGAAAAAAGATGGGGAAAGAGAACTTTTTGAGCATCATACCTTTGGACTCTAGAAGTTAGAAAATGCATGTACCAAGCAATATGAAATAATGACCATTTTGATGAATGCACTGGAAAGATCCCAGAAGCTGTCTGGATGACTTTTTCCCCTATTTCAGTAGCTCACTTTACCACATACTCCAATTAATGGTGGAGACGCAGGATTTCTGACTTGGACATACATTCATTTTCTATGCATTCATCCTGTTTTGAATTACTTAGTGCTTAATCTAAACAAGTCCCTTAGGTTTCCTTTGGATATCTTCTCAATTCCTGTTACCACTGTGTATTCCTTGATACTGTATTTGGTACCTGTGTCTGTATTTTGTTCACACTTGTATCGGGCACCTGCATCTGTGCAGAAGCCTTTAATAATCCATTTTGTTGTACCTTCTCTAATTTGTCTTCTCGATTTTGTTCCACACTAGGGTAGATAAATTCAGTTTTCATAGAATCATAGAATAGTTTGGGTTAGAAGGGACCTCCAACGGTCATCCAGTCCAACCCCCCTTCAGTCAGCAGGGACATCCTCCACTAGAGCAGGTTGCTCAGAGCCTTGTCGAGTCTGACCTTGAATATTTCCAGGGACCTCAACCATCTCCCTGGGCAACCTGTTGCAGTGTTCCAGCAGCCTCATGGTGCAGAACTTGTTCCTAACATCCAATCTAAATCTGCTCTTCTCTCATTTCAAACCATTGCCCCTTGTCCTATCCCTTCAGGCCTTTGCAAACAGTCCCTCTGCAGCCTTCTTGTGCCCCTTCAGCCCCTGGAAGTCTGCTCTAAGGTCTCCCTGAAGCCTTCTCTTCTCCAGGCTGAACAACCCCAGCTCACTCAGCCTGTCTTCATAGCAGAGCTGTTAGTCTTCAATTCTGTTTTTAACTTCCTGACATGATGCTAGTGAAGATGTACAAGAACATGTATTTATTTTAATTGTTTTCTGATGTGTCATGCCAATTAACATAAGAAACACATTAATTAAACAGTGAATTTCCAGCACTGCTATTTATCCACTACAGCACTTTCTTCTGTTTCTCAAGTTTTACTTTGAGCAGAGAGTAGAAGCATTATCATTCAGTATTGGTAGCCAATGTTAATGTTGGTAAAGACCAATATTTAGAGTAAATGGTTCAATTATTCTTTTCCATTCCCTTCTTTTCCCTGAACAACTCAGAAAACAACAAATGTAATTGCAGTAATTATGATCAGTCTTTAAACTGTTCTTTCCCTAATCTCAATTTTCATGATGTTCGTGGGAGTGGAGCATCTTTGTCAAACACAACATTATCACATCCTGTGAAATGTGGTTGAAATAAAAGTAGTTGAAGATACTGGGAAGGAGTGATGGATGGGGAGTGTCATCATCAAAACCTTCTCCTTCCCTGCATGCTTTGTAGACAGCTATTCAAAGCTAGCCAAAAGGTCAACATCAAGGAATGGAATAAGCCTCTGTCATGTGAACTGTCTCAGAGGTGAATCTCAGATGGAAGCATTCAAATTCTCCAGGTAAAGCTGAGAAATCAGTCAGCTTGAGTCATTCACATAGCTGTGTGAGCATTCCAGCTTACACTGCATGAAGGAACAGAAACTAGCTGCTGTTGGCACCTACCAACAAGGTACCACCTACCAACAAGGTACCACCTACCTTTTGTGGAAGATGAACAGAAAAAGTCTGTTTTCACAAATGAGATAAGGCTCAGAAAAGTTTGGTGCTCATCAAGACACAGAAATGTCTTAGACACCACCAAACAGACGTCTTTGAAATTTTTGATCAAAAAATGAAAACACCTGCATCTCTGAGAGGTAAGATTAGGAATGGACAGTTCTCAAGATCTTTGCTTTGGAGTTGGGCAATCTAAATGGTTTTCCAGACCGTTCTGCCTCTTTCTGCAAGTAGGTCCCTCCAACACCAACATTTTCCTTCTTGACAGGAAACATTTTCAAACCAAGACTAAAGGCTACTGCATACCATGTCCTTGCAACTAAAAGCAAATGAACAGAGAGCCTAATGTCAGATGTGGGCAGTTCTGAGAAGTCATCATTTAAGCTAAGGAAGTACTGTAAAAAGAAACACATCTAATGAACACAACTGTGAAAAAGCCTCTCAAAGCCTTGTCTCATTTTCAGAACAAGTATCAGCTGGCATGAACAGTGGCAAGGGGTTTAGCCTCCTTCTTCACTGCTTCTCTGAAGTGCAGTGAATGTGTCCCCAGGGCCCTTGTCCAGCACAGTAAGTACGAAAACATCAAAATGAACCAATGCAGCAGCCCTCTCTTGCTGGCCTGTCGTCCACACTCCAGCAGTGAGATGCGAGAGGCAATTGCACAGGCTGCTCTCCATGGGGGTTTAAATTGTAACCTCTGTGCCCAGCATGCCACGTGGGCACTGGCCTAGAATCATAGAATTGTTGGGGTTGGAAAAGCCCTTTAAGATCATAGAGTCCAGCCATTCTCTAACTACCAAATCTGATGGCAAACCATGCCCCTCAGCACCTCATCTTTGCCTCTTTTAAATACCTCCAGGGATGGAGTTTCAGTCACCTCCCTTGGGAGCCTGTTCCAGTTCATCTTAGAGCATAAGAACATTATGTCCCATAGTCCCATACCATGTTCCTTCTCTACCAGTGGAGAAGAACTATGCCGAATACTCCTCAGGAGTCAACCAGCAGATTACAAACCACCTTTATCACTCCAGGAATGTTCTTGGTCCCTCTCTGTGGGGTGGGCAGCACCATTGCCACGGTGATGTCAACATGCCAAGGTGAGGCTCCGTGGCTGCACCTTCAGGCCCACCACCACTCACCAGCTAGCAGGACAAATTGGAGGAAGAAGCGGAACAAGAGCCTGCTCAAAACAGCAGCACAATACTGCATCAACACCCTGTGACCCTGCAACTCTGACCAACCTCCAAGAGAAAGTAGTGAACATTCTAGATGGTCTTTCATGGTTCAGACAGTTCAGCCTGGATTGTGCTGGCATGTGCCTTCCCCCACCATCTCCGAGGTGTCTGTCACTCTACACCAGCGACACAAGAGATCTTGCAATGCTTTCTTGGAACTACTGGTGTTTGGCAAGGCTCTCATTTGGACCTGGAAGCTCTCTGGAGTGATCAAGTTCCACATGAACATGAGCAAGGGGGAATCTCCTTGTTGAGGCCCAGCTGAACAAAATTCACCTCCAAGTGCAGGCAGAAACCTTATCATTGCATGGAAGGATTGTCCCTGCAGTACCACTAAAACTGAGGACCCCTGGGTCCATAGGGTCAGTGAGCCTGGGTCAATCCTACCCATCTTGACTGGTGTACAGTGTAGAACACCCAGATTGTACCACCACTTCCTACCTCAGGCAAGTCTCACAGGAGACTAGTTCCCACCAACACCTAGCTCAGTGGAGCCCTGTGACTGCTGGTTCAACTCATGCAGCACTTCAGCAAGCTCTGAATAACCAGATGACTTCCCTCGAGAATGCCTCTACACATTCATGCATCAACTGCTCAACTTCCTCCCCCTGACAGCCAGTTCCAATACATGGTCAGGACCACTCCTTCTCAGGAAAGAGTGAGGAACCCTGGTGTTCAGTTTCTACTCTGAGCTAATTCCACAGACCACCAGGAACATCAGCTGTAAGAACTCTCCATCAAGCAGAAGGCACAAGTTTACCTACAGGACCACCTGACTCATGTCTCATGCAATGAGAGGGAGATGCCAGTTTTCTGACTCCTCCAGAACTTGTGCCCAAGATTCCAGCTGCACTTGTCCCATCTTTAGAGTTGTACAGTTCCCATCCCAAGACCTACTAAATTCTGGACCCTCTTTCATCAACTTCCCCACTTCTCACCAAGCTTGCTATCTCCGGCTCCCCTGGGAGGAGAAGTCTAGATCCCAGCAACCAGCAGTGCTGGTGCTGTTTCTATTCCCTTGTTCTGGGCAGGGCATCAGTAGGCAGTATCTAAAAACCAGTCCCTAGATAACATGGAAATGCAGGGGTGCTCTGCTCACTGTTCCTCTGGTTCCCTGTTTCCCCAGGTTTAGCCTATTAGTCTTTATTCTGTTCTCTTATATTTTTTCCCTGCCTCCAGCCCCTCACTCCATCTCAATAACTGTCTGGGTTTTTTTTTTTTCCTCTCTAGTTTCTTTTCTTCACTCTCTTCTTCTTTTGGGAAGTGGTGGGAAAGCAGGCACGTAGTATTTGTTTGGGAGGGATATCAACTTGTCCCCAAAGTGGGAGCAGATGTGTAAGGAAGAGTCTAAGAACACAGGATCACAGGATGTTAGGGGTTGGAAGGAACCTCTGAAGATCATCAAGACCAACCCCCCTGCCAGAGCAGGACCATAGAATCTAGCACAGGTGATCTCTTCCCAGAACAACTGCCCTATCCTGACACAATTTATACCTGAGACAGAGAAGTTGCCTCTGTATTTCATCATCTTCAAAGGAGCTTTTTGGTTTTCCTTTTAAAACCAAATATAACCTTTAGCACCCCTAGCATCCCATGGCCAGGAGCTGCACAATTTACCTGTGGCTTCTGTTTGACTGAAACTTGCCACTTGCTAGTTTCACTTGATGGCTGGATTCTGTTTCTAAGTAGATAGCAAAATATTCTCCCCTCTTTGTTTTCTCCATGTTGCTCACATCACAGAGAAGATTCATTTTTCTGTAGATTTCCGTCCTAACATTCCATAACCACCTCTTTTCCATACATGAGAAATCCCTATTTAAGTGGCTCCTCACATCCACACCTCTGATTGTCTTCACTGGCCTTTTCTGAATCTTTTCCAATTTGATTATGTCCTTTCTGAAATGGGGATGGACAATCAAGGGCTGTTCATTATGTTCAAAATCAGGTGTAGGATGGATTTATGCACAGTACAGTGCTCTTCCTCATTTCACTCTCTACTCTGTTCCTAATTACTAATATTTGAATGGCAGTTTTACTGGTACTGAGAATTAAGCTGCTCATTATAACCCCAAGATCTCATTCTTGCATGCAATAGTAAACTCAGACCCTACATCACTGCAAACAGAATGCTAGAACTGCTTTGCCTGCATGCATCATTTTACACTTAACTACCCAAAACTCCACCCATAATTTTGTTAACAGTCATTCAATACTATTGAATCCTTTTGCAAATCTCAACACTCAATTTTTTGTTTGCTCCCCTAAATGAAAGTTCTTCATGGAGAGAGTTATTAGCCATTGGAATGTGCTGCCCAGGGAGGTGGTGGAGTCACCATCCCTGGAGGTGTTCAAGAGGGGATTGGACGTGGCACTTGGTGACATGGTTTAGATAGTCATGAGGTCTTGGGTGACAGGTTGGACTTTGATGATCCTTGGGGTCTTTTCCAACCTTATTGATTCTGTGATTACTGTCATTATCATATTTTGTTACCTCTTCATCTACCTCCCTTTTTCCTGTTATGGGGACAAATCTGCAAGACTGTCTCTGAAAAATGGCTATTCCATGCTGCTACTTCCTTGCTTCCTGCCTTTACCTAGCTACTTCATCATTCCAAGAACTTCCCTTTGATTCAACAGCCTGGGGTGAGTGACTTTACATAGACTATAGCCATGGGATCTCTTTTGCCAAGCACATATATATGCTGGGCAAAGAGAGCAGTTTGGAGGAGAAGGATTTGGGGGTGTCAGCTGATTAAAACCCCAACATGAGCCAGCACTGGTCACTGGCGGCCCAGAAGGCAGCTGTGTGCTGGGCTACATCCAAAGCAGGGAGAGCAGCAGCACAGGGAGGGGATTCTATGCCTCTGCTCTGCTCTGCTGAGACCCCACCTGCAGCACTGCCTCCAGTTCTGGTGCCCTCAGCATAAGAGGGACATGGAGCTGCTGGAGTGGGTCCAGAGGAGGCCACAAAGATGATCTGAGGGCTGGAGAACCTCCTCTATGGGGAAAGGCTGAGATAGTTGGAGCTGTTTAGCCTGGAGAAGAGAAGGCTCCATGACCTCATTCATGTTTATAAAGATGTGAAGGGCAGGGTCAGGAGAACAGAGCCAGGCTCTGCTCAGGGATGTCCAATGACAGGACAAGGGGCAGTGGGTGCAAGCTGGAGCAGAGGAGGTCCCATGGGAACATAAAGAGAAACTTTTTCACTGTGAGGATACCAGAGCCCTGAAGCAGGCTGCCCAGAGTGGTTGTGGAGTCTCCTTCTCTGGAAACATTCCAAACCTGCCTGGATGTGTTCCTGTGTGACCTACCCTAGGTGATGCTGCTCTGGCAGGGGGGTTGGACTGGATGATCTTTGGAGATCCCTTCCAACCCCTGACATTCCCTCATTCTGTAATCCAACCACATCTTCCCAGGACATAGAAACCATGTTTCCTTTAAAAGTCTTGTGTACTCCAGGACTTCAAAACTTGCAGCTTAAACTCATAGAAAAACCATCTGATCTAACATGTCCTCCTTGACAAGCTAAAGATATTCCCTCAGTTAATTATACTTTTTGTTGCTGTGCTTGTACTAGAGCATTTCTGGGGTTTTTTAATCTTGATTTTTATGTGTTCAAGTGGGAGAGGACTCAGTACAACTCTTAGTAAACTATTCCAGTAGTTCAGTATTTTTACCATTTCACTTTTGGAATAATTTCCAAACTGAACATATCTGCCATCCTTCCATCTTATCTTAACTCTTTTGTGCTAGGCTGCAGAGTCAGACAGTTTGGAGTTTTGTTTGAGTGAAACACTTGGGGATTGCCACTGAGTCACTTCAGTAAATTTTTATTCATGGTTCCACATGTTCTGGCCATTCTTCAATTTTGCAATACCTCTTAAAGTGATAATAATAGAATTAGACAAAGCAGACAAGTATTTTTTTTCCAAGTGCAGAAGAAGTCCAACATCTGCCTGTTCAATATTCAGCCCTCAACAGATCAAGGAACCACATTAGTACAGAAGCACTTGGCTGCAGGAAGTTTCATAGAAGTCATGGGACAAAGTTAGCCTGACAGGATCTGTTTTGCATAAAGCCACTCTGACTGGCATGTTGTCCTCCTAATATTTTATTTGGAAGGTTATCAGAATGACAAAATTAAGTACCTAAGTCATCTTGCTGAACTTTCAAAGTTGTGCAACCCCCGCCCTGCTTTTCACTTCCAGATCTTCCTCACTGTTTCAAGACTTATTGAAAAACAAAGCTTCAACTTGTTATGCAACTGCTTACAAACTCTTGATTGCAAGTTACCTTGAACTGGCTGTTGTGAAGAATCAGTCTAAAAATCATGATTACTTGCTGTTGGAGAGCATATGCTTATTAAATGAGCTGAAAACTATTTTCTTCTACTTCCCCCCAAGAAAACAGGCCTGGTTATCGACTAGTTCATTTTTTTCTGCATCAATACACAGCAGTCTACAGAAGTTAGACTTATAGCTCTATAATGCCAAGGAAATTCATTAGTTCAGTTTGCTCATCAGCTCTTTTGTAATTTCTCTCATAATTCTGTCATATTACTGCCCATAAGAATTCCTGAAGCCAGAATGTCGTCCTTCAGTTTCATTCCTCAAAATCACATTTTGCTGTCCACAGGAATTAAAAAAACCAATGTTAGTCTTAGGTCAATCAGCAACATGCCAAAGGCTGTTTTCTTATACTAATGACCACTCCTGGCACACTTCTCTTGCTAGGCTTCTGCAATCATGCCAGTTGTTAGCCCTCTCCTCCACAACAGCTTTGAAGCCACTCAGCTATTTCAGTGACCCTGACAAGATCATCAGTTACACAAGTTTCAGAACAAATGGCTGCTAGGTCAAGGCCATAGTCCCTGCTCAAATCCTTACTGATACAAATAAGATCTTATCCCAGAGCTCTTCAGTTGAAGTTTAAAAGTGACCAGACTGAGAACTGCTTGAAAGAAGAAAAGCCAGACTGGGAAGGAATAAGAGGTGAGAGCAATCACGAAGCAGTCTGATTTGGAAGGAAAGGTGTCCCTTTGTCCCTCTCTTCTGCTTGTCTCTTCCCCAGGGGAGAGCAGAACAAGACATAGATGCCCTTCTTCACCTCTTCTCACTATTTTACCCATACTGCCTATAAAGTGGAGGTTTCTACAGAGAGTTCTGTGCTCCTTCCCCTTCTACCTGTGTGCATCCCAGCAGATGAATCTAATTCCATGACTCAGTTTCCCTCTGCATTACCATCTTCTCTCCCAGGCTTCTCCCTCATCACTTCTTTTCACTAACTCACTCACATGTTGAAGGTGAAGGAGGGAGGAGCTGGACCTCAAGTCCCTTGATGAGATGGCTGCATGCAGACTGGAAGTCTCACTCTTTCACACTCCAAGTGCACACACTGTATTTTCCATACTAGATCTCACTCCACACGCCTTGAGATCTGGGGAGGATGAGTAAGGAGAAAACTGAAGGGGATGTTCCCTGGTTGCTCCAGCTGCTTACCACCTCTCCTGCCAGCTTGCTATCCTGCTCCCACTCCACTGCATCTAAAGCGGCTGGATTAGAAGTGGGTAGTTGTTGACTCTCATTAGCATATCATTAGCATATCCAGTGAGAAAGGAGTACATACCAAAAGTATGTACTCCTTGCTCTGACATACACTGACTATTCCTTGCAGAGGGGCGTCTGGCAAGCCAGGCAGCGTTAGCAGGTCAGATTTGACCCAGAGACTGGTAAATGACTGCCTTTCCCATTGGACATGGCCAGTGGCTGACACTCTGTGCATGAGCTTCAACCAGCTACCACGTGTGCAGTTTCTTGCAAAATTACCAGACCAAAAAAAAACATGGGGAGGACTTCAGCTAACAGGGAGTTTGTGGCACAGGGTACTCTCAGGAGTTGGTAATGGGGAGAAGGTACAAGGTACTAATGACATGCAGAAAGCCTGGCGTTCTCTGGCAGATGAGAACTAAAGCAACGGGTCTAATCTGACTCAGAAAGGAAACTACTGCAGACTTTAGATCCCAAGCAGAGGATCACAGGATAATTCAAGTTGGAAGGCACCTCTTGAGGTCCAAACTCCTGCTCAAAGCAGTCAGCTATGAGGTTAGACCAGGCTACTCAGTGATGTTTCTTCCAGTGTGGTCTTGAAAACTTCAAAGAACAGACACTGTACAACCTCTCCAGGAAAACCCTTCCAACTCCTTCATATTCCTCATGATCAAAAAGTTTTTCCTGATGTCCAGTGTAAGCATCTCTAATTACTCTTCCCCTACACTCCAAAAGTACTGTTAGTTTTTAATTTCTTGGAATATTTTCCCACCATTTTATGTAACTTCACATGTTTCCTGCAGGCTTCTGTGCAAAGACATGAGAGAAATCAAAGACATCATGGGAGAAAACTGAGAGCAATCATGAGCTTAACAGGCTTCAGCTTTCTACTGATTTTAATCCATTCAAGGAATTAAGAAAGATCTTGTCACACTAGCCAGAGCAGCCAATATTAGGAGATGTCCAAGTTGTAGTAGAAAGTACACTGGCAATGCATTCAGAGATCTACACAGCCCTGAAACCTTGTATTTGGCTACTTCAGTTACTCGTGGCAACCAAGCTGATTTTTGCATTTAGTTGGCACTCAACTATCTCACACAAAATCTTGTGACCTCATCTGTCCAGCAACCTCAGTAAAAGCCTCCTTTATGTTCACTGAAACTGAGTCCCAGCTATGATGACAGTCACCAGACACATCTCTGAACCTATGAGGGGTAATTATTACCATTAGATAGACCTGACTGGTAGCTATCATCAGAGTCAGGAGCCAGGGTCAATGCTTATTGTGTAACAGAAAGGATATGCATGGCACTGAGGTGTGCGTGGGTTAATCTGTGGAAAAGGTGATTTGGTGATTTGGTACCAGTTTAGCCTTTTCAGATCGCTTTTCAGCTGTTTTCATACCCTAGGAAATCCAAATCTGACCTCTGCCGTTGTGATTTCTGGTGTCCTCCATAAGACACAGATGTTATATGACTCCATTTCAATTTTATGCATATGGAGCTGCTCTGTTATGATCCTCTCGATTACTTTTCCCCAGGGAGAAATAACCAAAACCTCATATTTAGGAAAGAAAATTTAAAGTTGCACATCGCTAAACATGTGCAAACTATGACATCTAACTAAATCATAGTAAAACGTCCCCGCGGGAGATGGAGAAATCATGTGGCTTGCTGAAAACTGGAATGGAAAAAGGCCTGGAGCAAGCTCAGGGCACAATCCTGCACCGGCCCTTGTGCAGTGACTAAACTAAATGTGACTGATTACAAGCTTTCTATCACTAATTAAAGCCTCTCAAATTCTGAGTTCAAAACGCGCTACACACAAATTCCAAGGTAAAACCAACACCAGCATACCACCTCTCTTGTATCTCTAGGCTCTACCTGGTCTTGCAAAGGCAATACAGAGCCTACTGAACTGCTCTGGCAAGAATCTAACCAAATACACTACATGTCAAGAACACAAAGCTCTGCTCATGCTAGGATGTTAGCTTCCAGCCACAACCTGAAGCTCACTTGAAAGCACTGACTTCCCAAAACGGGTCTGAAGAATCCTTCCAGTAACTCCAGGAGGGCTGGAGTGAAAAATCTAGTCTGCCAAACAGGAATTGGTTTTGAACAAACCTCCTTAGGTGGCAGAGTCCAAGAAAACCTCAAGGATCCCACCTTCACCCAGTCCAACCTCTAGAACTCCAAACATACGACATCTCTATTGCAGCAAAACGAGAGTAAAGTTTCACACCAAGCAGGCATCAGGCACTATTGCTAAAGTTCTGACTCCCATAGGGATTAGAACCACAGTTGTACAACCCCCCTTAGCACACACACCCAGGAAATCTCCTCAGTTAACTGTATAAAGAGGTCCCTACTGTCCACTGTGCTCTCAGCATCTGGAATGAGCCTATACTGCATGAACCAAAAGTCACTGTAGCATAGGAAGTTCAATACCTGTACTATTAAGGTCCATATTTAAGCGTGCAAAGTGAATTTTCAATTAGCATTATCCCATCCTCATTGTAACGCAGAGATGCTCTTTTACATGTTCACATATGCCCACATATTTG
Organism: Indicator indicator; assembly: GCF_027791375.1. Lineage (NCBI taxonomy): Eukaryota > Metazoa > Chordata > Aves > Piciformes > Indicatoridae > Indicator > Indicator indicator. The sequence goes on from NC_072023.1 coordinate 17,608,678, forward strand.
TATGACATTTATAGAAATATATCTATGAGAAAGATACTTGCAACAGCTCAGCTATGGAAGGCTTTTTTTGTAGCAGATTCCAGGCCACGGATCATAAAGATGCTGCCATGCATAGGAAGAAAGACCTGTGTGGTTGAGTATGACAATCTAACAATGTTTTGCAGCAGAGTGGATGTCACTAGAGGCACGTTTGTTCTTCATCTGGACAGTGCTATGGGGAGAGGGAGCAAGAATTAACACCGCTAGTTCAGACACATTGATAAAAGGGGGATAGGTAATCTTCCAGCTAACAGGAAAATAACGTCCTTGGCAGTATGCATGTGTGGAGGATATGGGAAAGGCAGGAGAGGGAGGCGATACGTGTTTTGATTTGTTATATAGACAGGAGAGCTTGAAGAATCTTGCAGGAAATATTGCGATGATCTCTGCCATGTGGACATTACAAAAGACACAAGAGATTTCTTTAGGGCATGAGGATGTTTGAGACCAGTAAGAGACAAAGGCTAGATATGGGTGCTAAATCCCACAGCAGAAACTGGAGTCTGTAGTTTAAAGCTACAGGAATAGTTGCTTTCCTGGGAGTGCTCGCAAAGGGCTTTCACATTGAGCCAAGAAGTGTCACAACACCAGGCTTTGACACAGTGCCTCAGATGTATTCTGGGCAGGTAGTTTGAGCCCCTCGCCCTCTGAGGTTTCCACCTCCCACAGACATCATAGTGCCTGTGCATACTGTGGATAGGCTTGAGAGACGTGTACCACCAAATGAGCTGTGCTTTGCTCTTGGAGATTGTTTTGGTGGCTTGAATGACACCTTCCTGAACTGATGTCTGAGCATGTGGTTCGTACAGGAAGAAATTTACCTGTAGGGAGGAAAGCCTGCCACAAGATGCCATTTTTACCTGTAGAGACCTGCACTTAGGGGCAAGGGATCTCTTGACGTCCGAATGCACGTAGGAGGGGAGAGCTAGGTCACACAGCCTAAAGGCTGGCTTCCTCTGCTGTAAAATGTGTGTGGACGAAGGGAAAGATAAGAGTCCTCCCACTCGCAATGGTTCTGCAAGAAGGAAGGGATTCAGTCTGGTCTGCTGCTCTCCATTGAAGTCTACGTAGGGGGAAGGGGGGCAGAAGAAGACGTGCGGATCATGCAATATTATCTATCCTCGGATAACAATAATCGGCTGCCGAATAAAAAAGAAAACGATGCGGCCGGCCGCCCGCTCCCGCCTCGGGAGGCACGCCCCGCACCCAAACCCTTCTCCGGAGGCAACGCACTGACCCACATGTTATGTGACCTTCCGCCACGGGTGACACGGAAAGACGTTTCCCCCCCGCCCCAGGCATGCCCCGCAGCCCCGCTCTCCTTCTCTCCGTCCCCGCTGACCAGCACCTAGGCCAGCGGCTGGGGCTCGGCGGCTGCCTGCCGCCCTGCCCGCCCCGCCGCGCCACAGGGGACCGGGGCAGGGGTGGGTTAGGCACAGTGTCGCGCAGCTAATGGCGCTGGATCGGTCCCGCGAGGGGGGCTGCAAGGGGCGACCCGCCCCCTACCCCTGCCGTGCCGTTACACGGGCGGGGGCCGCGGCTGCCTGAGCATCCCCTTCGCGCCGTCCCCTGCCAATGCCTTACCCACAGTGCGGGATCCGATGCAGCCCATCACTCCGACAGAGCTCCGGGGAGAGGCGGCACAGCCTCAACAGCGAGGAGGCGGAGGAAGAACGGGAGCGGGGGATGTGGGAAAGGAGCCGGTCCCTTCAGCGGGAAACGCCGGGGTGGCCCAGCCGGCACCGGCGGCGGGGGGTCATGGTCAGGTACTAACGCCGAGCGGCCCCCGCTGGTGCGACGCAGGTAGGAGGGGAGCCCGCGGGCCGGGCTGTCATCTGCTCCCGCCGCACCTTCGCGCTTTGTTCTACTCCCCCTGCGGCTCCTCGCTCGCCACCGCCGCGTTCCTGCCGCCGCCGTGCCCCGCTCCGCCCGCTCCCCCCTTCAGCGGCTCCCGACGGGAGGGCGGGCTGAGATTGGGTAAACAGCTCCGGCCCGGCAGCACCGCGCCGATTGGCTACCGGCTTCCGCGGCCAGGCGAGGCAGGGCCGGGCCGAGCTGAGCTGAGCCGCGCCGTCCGCCCTCGAGGAGCGGCGGGACGGGGCCGGCGGACCGCCAGGAGCGAGAGCCGGGACAGCGGTGAACTGGTGCGGGTGCAGGCGGCGCCGCGGAAGGCGGACGGCGGTGGGTGGAGCAGGCAGAGCGGGGCGGGGGCGGCACAGGTGAGCGGCACTGCAGGCCGGGGTGAGGGACGAGCAGGTGGGAACGGGGGGAGGTGGGAACGGGGGGAGGTGGGAACGGGGGGAGGTGGGAGGGGAACATCCCCGGAAGAAGACGTGAGGGGCGCGGTGGCGCCGCGGATGGAGGCGGTCGGGGCGGTTTCCTGGTAATTACACTTGCCGGTTCGATTACCGGCAGCCCCCTCAGCGGCTGCGCGGCCGCCTCTCCTGGGGTGGACCCGGGACGTTCCCTTGCTGCCATCGAGCCGGGGTGAGGTGGTTACAGTCGGCGGAGTGGCCCCGCTGAGGGGCTCGGGGGAGTGCACAATGACTCCCGCTCTGATTCGCCCCTTCCGGAGCTCCGAGGAGCTGAGGCTTGCTGGAGGGCTCCGGAGGCGCAGATGTGCCACGCTGCCCTCTCTTCCCTTCGGCGCCCTGCAAACAGTGGAAGGAGCCAGCTCAGCCCTGAGGAAGATGGTTGAGGCCTTTCCCGCGTCCTTCCCGCTAATATGGCAGCGAGGAGCAGGTGGAGAAGATGCTGTTAGGTTTGCCATCTTCACAGCCCGAATGTTTCCTCATTTCCTAGCAGCAGCAACAGGCAGCGTCCTTCCATCCCACATTCCTAGCACTATGGACTCTCCTCACTCTGCTCATTCCACCTTGGCATGATTTCTCCCTGTCCTTTTGTGCTTCCCTCACCCCAGAACTCTCACTGATCTCACCAGCTTCCTTTCACCAAACTCTAGTAAGAGCAATTTGAATTTTGCTGATCCCAAATGAACCATGGTGCCCTCATCCTTGGGCCTGGAAAACTGAGGTTTTGTCATGCATTGCTGAGAAGTCACTCAAGACATTTGGACAGCTCCGAGTAACAGCAATGGTGGGCAATAGGTAAGCTCATTCATTTTCCCATTCACAACTTACAGTCCACCTATGGGAGGTAAAAGAAAAAATGTTTAAAAGAAGAAAAACCCATGTACTTCACCTAGAACATCTTGCCTGACCCTCTGAAACAGTAACCAGAACTCTACTCAAAAATTCAGTTTACAAACTGAATTTTATGAAAGAAGGACACTGGCAGAAAAAAAACATTGCAATATCTGAATATATGCAGATATATCTTTTTCTTTCTTCATGATACTGCAGATTACTAAGTATGGTAAACATGACTGCTGAGGGATCACAGTCCTGTCCTGTCTGGGTGCCTGAGCCCAGCCTGCTCTGGTCTTCTAATGCTTATCGCTGTACAGCACATTAGATCTCCACTGAGGAGGAAGCTTTTCCACAGCTAGAATTCTTCCCTTGTTTTGCTCCTCCTTACAACTCCTCTATATGATAGAACCTCCCTGGGCTGCCTGTTGCAGTGTCTCACCACCCTCGTACTGAAGAACTTTTCCTAAGATCCAATCTAACCCTACTCTCCCTCAGCTTCAAACCATTCCCCCTTGTCCTGTCTCTAGATACCCTTATGAAAAATCCCTCTACAGCCTTCCTGTAGGATCCGTCCAGGTATATAGTTCCAAACCTATCAGTTTTCATTTTGAATGACTCACTAGAGATATTTTTTCCCCAGTGTATCTGCACTCTTGAAAACTAAGTTGGTAAAATGGTGGAAAACCATAGATCTTGTGTAACTTTGTATTAACCAGAGGTGTTTCAGCATCTGTGATCAGCAGATCCATGTTGACTTCCAGGGCTAAATGCAAGGGAAAACAAAAGGCAATTGGAATGGGAGGACCCAAGGCCTGTCTCAGATAAGTTTTTTTTTTTTAAGTTAGTGGCTGCCCAGCCAGCCGTTGTCATCCGCAGTCTCCTGTGACCAGGACAGCTGTCCTCAGGAGTCTCAGCACAAACCCCCCAAGGAGCATTTGCATCTCATCCTAGCCTGAGAATATGTATAACTCATACATCTGTGAGCAATTTCTTTTCCTCTGTCCAGAGAGATTCATGGTTTCAGTTTAATGCCCCTCTCCCCCTTTACTCACCCACCCAATCTAAATCTGTTCCTCTGGGAACCTCCTTTCTGCGCTCTGAGTGTTTCTGCTGTGGTTTCCTTTTCAGTGAAGACTTCAGGTAATCACACTGACTCTTCTTACTCTGTTCCCCCCTGCATGCTGCTTTAGCTTGTTTGTCATGATGGCTCAAGCTCTTAAGTCATTCCCCAGGCTGTAGAAAGCACACAGGTGGCTTTACTTTCATTAAGCTACAATATCAGCTACATTAGTCTGCTCTGACTTGGCCTCAGGGAGCAAGTCCTAGCACTTACCCTGCCTGAAAAGCAGCTTTCCAGTTCTGGATGGGTTTGTCTTCTACTGCTTTAGTGAGGTACTAGTTTAGGTAGGGATCTGGCAAGCACCCACATTGCTGCAAGGAACATGTTAGGCATGCACAACAGGGAGAGAGAAGTGGGAAAGAGGAATGTCCTTTCCACTCAGGTGTCCATTCACTGACTCTGCAGAGCTACTGGCCTGTCCGGTGGCTGTCTCACATGTCCTGATGCCACAAGCTTGCTTTGCTTTTCTTTGGCGGCAACAGCACTTTGCTATTGGAAGAACTACCTGTGGGCAACTATGGCCGTGCTTTGTCTGCCATGTCTAACACAGGCACTTCAATCAAACTTTTGCTTCTTATTTATACATTTATTTTTTTATGGACCTTGAATACATAAATCTCCATATGTAAAGTAAATTTCATTCACATTCAAAGTTGGGAAGACTCTCAGTTTTGACACAGTTGCTTGGCTCTTCCATACAGTAGGTTCCATGCAATAGGGAGCTCATCATCAGGGAAGAGTTTCTAGTTTTACTTCCTCATTTTGGTTAAAATAAGTTTCATACAGTAGCACAAGAAAACAGGAGTTATTTTCCATTCTGAAGAAACACATGGTTTGATACAAGAATAGGAGTAGGAGGGAAGTGACAGGACTGAATCGTTGAACAAGGGACTAAATCAGAGCATAAATCTAACTGTCCCCCACAGTTTCTGTCGTTGCTCTTCCTGAGCAACAGCATGCTAGCTGCTGCTGCAGGGTATAGAAGGGAACTGACAGAACAGAAATTGGTTTGTTTGCTTTGAAATATACTTTCTGATAGGCTTGGAATGTTTTAAGTATCGCAAGGACGATCTCATGTAGGAATTGTGTACAAGACATGCTCAGTAAGTGCTGATCTCAATGCTCTTTGGGAACATCTCTGAATGTTTGCTATCACAGTGGGTGCTGTACCCCTGTAGTCTCTCATAGGTGCCATTTAAAACAGGGGAAATGGAAAAAATGCCCAGTATGAATCTTGCTGCCTTAATGTTCCTTTTTCAAGTAAACATTGCCAAGCCCCTGATAACTTCAAATGTCTTCTTTCTGTCTGTCGTTCATCAACATCAGTTCCTGTCCCCAGAGGTCTTGTTGGCAGCCATGTCTCACCTCCCATGAAAAGGCTCTAACAAAATGGTCATTCACCTCTTCTGGATCCTTTTTGAAATCCTTACAATCCTGTGGCCTGACCAGCTGTTACCACAGAAAGACATGGAAGGACTTCCTCCATGCTTCTTGCAAGATATGTCGTCAGCTGTGGACACTATGCAGAGGTCTGTGTAGTTTATGGGCAGGAGATGTTTACAAAAATAGTCTCTGTATCAGGTCTATAGGGGCAGAGATCAGCCTCTGGGGACTGGTGCTTCAGTATGCTGGTCCTCTGGCCTCCTGCCAATGGCAGTATGGATTCCCCAGTAAATGCTGCTTCTGGCAGAGATCTTTGTAACTGTTCCACAGATGTAATGGAGTAGATGCCACAAGATTCAATTCTACATCAACCTGTATTAGCTACTGATAGGATTTTCATATGGGCTGAAAAGAAAATGAGGTAGCAAAAATTACTCTTGCAGTTCTTCTCTCTTATGCAGAGCTCCTTTGGTGCAGGAGACAGACTTTTTATGAGGTTCAAAGAAGGAAAAAAGCAGTGCCAGTGGTGTTCAGATCCTGAAAGTGGTTTACCTTAATCTGACAGAAATGGAAGGCTGGGTTCTTTCAAGCTGGGGAAACATTTGAGGCTGTGTGAATCAGTTGAAGGTTTTGAAAGGCTGATGGGTGGAGGTATAGGTGTAGGATGTTTGCATTACATGCTGTGAAAGAAGCTCATGCTTACCTACACTTACATGCAAGCCAATGTGATCTTGTTTTGCCTGCACCCAGAGGTCATAAAAAACTTTATGATAGCATATTAGTTCCATGCTGAGGCAGAACTACTCACCCTGCCCCTTCTGTGGTGTATTTATCTAAATTCCTCCTGGACGTTTTGTCCCATATTGCAGAAGAGGGGTAACAGTGAGCACCAAAACTTTTTTTTTTCCCTCTTCCCCTGCATGGTGAGTTCCCAGATTGGCCTCTGCTGCTGAAGCAGACATGTACTTTGGAGATCCTGGCATTATCATCTACTGGAAACTGAAAACTGATGGAGTATCCCAAATTAAGGACACTCACTCAGAGGAATGAAGTACTTTGATGTTAGTCAGATGTCTTACAAACACCCATTTCAATGCAGGTTGAAGTTTAAAAAAAAAAAATCTCTCTCTGAAACAAATTGTAAGAATTTCTGCAGGTGGTGAGGTTTGGTAGCTCAGCACATAAAGAGCAGGCCAGCAGTGGGCTAGTAGTGATGACAGACAGCAGCCTTGCTTTGCTGCAAGAGCCCTGGTGTGTGCCCTCCTTTGTTTGGGAGTGTTCTATTCAAATACAACCACTTTTACAACACATGGTGTCTGGGTACACACATGAATGTTCAGTGCTCAGTGTTCACCATTCTTTTCTCCCTTATCCTGGGGATTTGAAGCTTCAGGGCTTTTCAGAACAGCATTGCTGGTTTGCAGATTTCTCTAACATTCTCTCAGCATCTTCACCCATGTTTGATTTTTTTTTTTTTCCCCAGTCATGCAGAAGTGTCGTGTTCTGTGCTATATATATTAAGGAAGATCTCATCTTTCATACACTTTTCTAGACTTTACAGAAGACTTAGAAAAGGAACTTGCCATCTGGAATTGTGGTGGTGTGGTTCTTTTAGCGTTTCACCAAGGCCTTTGCAGCACACTGACCTACAACATTTGATCATGAGCGTGGAGAACCATTGCTCTCTGGAACTGCAGCTCAGGATCAAAGAATTAGCAAGTCTAGCCTGCTTCATCTGTCACAGACTTCACCCACTCAGCAACACCATTCTGGTGAGCATCTCATAAGTCTATTCTGCATTCTCGCAAGCCCTAACCTTGTGCCTGAATCAGCCAAGTGCCTGCTCACATGGAATAGCGCTGGAGGTATGCTGGGCCATGCTTTGAAGTTCTAGTTTCTCCTGCCATGGCCTGGGGCTTTTCCAGTGGAATATTAAATGGGAAGATGAGTGAGATCACTGATAAGGGACTCTTTCCCACTCCCTCCCTGCCAGGAAGGACTCTGGGAATGTAAGAAGAAGGGAACTTTGCTAATCTGTGGCAGCCACACTGAGTGCGCAGGTTCCTCACCATCAGGTGGGTAGTGCCATGAGGGCAGGTTTGAGGAGGTGGCTTTGGCTGGTCAAAGATGGTATGGGGTGTGCACTGCAAAAACACATCAGCAGTGACATATAAAGTGTGAGGTGTATATGAGGGTGCAGACATCTCTGATGTGCTCTGAGTCTTACTGTGCCTTTTTTTAAACACTTCTTTAGTTCTCTACCAAATGTCTCATTTCCAAACAGTGAAACACACAGCAGCGACTTCTCCTAAATGCCACTTGAATCTCTACTGGTGGTGTTGCTCAAACAGCATTTTTAAACATAATCTGCAAGCAGTTCCTGTGCTGTTAAATTCCCAGTGTTATGTAAAAAGGCACAATATTTTTAGCCTTATAGAATCAGTTGTCACCTCCTCACTCTCTGCCTTTGATACATTGGAAATGGGGGACTAGACTCTCACAGAAGCTGTAGATAACTATTTTAAAAAGAAAGGTTATTTTCTGCACTGTGATTTTGGAGTTAAACACATCTTAATAAAAACAGACAAAAATACCCAAACCTTTAAATTCCAGTCTGGACAAAGAAAGTACTTCTGATTTTAAAACCTGGTGTGTCTGTCCTCTGCTGAATTCCTGTGTATGGAATAATGAGTGTATCCAGAAGCACTGTCCTGCAGTGACAGAATGGCTACCATGCTAAAAACATCTCCAGAAAGTGCCCTCTGCCATGTAACATGGAGCACACAGCTTCTGCCAGCAGGCTCTTGCTAATCAACATTAACTCAAACTGGGTTTGGAATCAAGTCAGGTCTGCTGCTGTTCTGGAGAAGTGAACCCAGAGAGTCACAGATTTGTGGAATGGTTTATGTTGGAAGAGACATTGAAGATCATCCAGTACCAACCCTCTGCCATGGGCAGGGACACCTCCCGCTAGCCCAGGTTGCTCAAGGCCTCATCCAGCCTGGCCTTGAGCACCCCCAGGGAGGGGACATCTACAAGCTCCCTGGGCAGCCTGCTCCAGTGTCTCACCACCCTCACTGGAAAGAATTTCTTCCTAATCTCCAGTCTCAATCTGCCCTCCTCAAGCTTCAATTAATTTCCTCTCATCCTATCACTACAAATCCTTGTAAAAAGTCCCTTCCTGGCTTTCTTATAGGCATTTCAGGTACTTCAGGTACATCTACCTGCTGTGCTGCAGGAAATCAAAGTTTTTTGTCTGTATCATCCTCTTACTCATGCTGGCAGTAAATTAAAAAAAAAAATCACACAGAATCAACCAAGTTGGAAAAGACCTCAGAGATCATCAAGTCCAACCTATTACCTAATATCTAACACCACCTGACAACTAAACCACGACTCCAAGTGCCATATCCAATCTTTTTTTGAACACCTCCAGGGATGGTGACTCCACCACCTCCCTGGGCAGCACATTCCACTGGCCAGTTCCTCTTTCTGTGAAGAACTTTCTCCTCACCTCAAGCCTAACAAGTCTAACTCAAAAACCTGCTGACAGACACGTGCTAAACCTGGGAACTGCAGAAAACATCCTATAGCTCCACATCTCTTGCTTTGGAAAGCAAAGGCTTGAGGAGCTGCACCTTCTTAAAGCTCTGTTCACACTGTGGTTTATTGTACAGTTGGTGTCAAGGTGTAGGGCATATGGTTGGGGAAAAAGCAAGGGAATCTCAGAATGTGGGAATGAGTGGTTTCCAAGCAGAAGGGGCTCTGACCACTCCCTATGCTCAGCTGCATACATGGACATGCCCTAGTCACCCACCCTGCTTCAGCTGCATCCCACTGCCTTCTCCACACCTTGGCTGACTGCTCAGTTTCCCAGAGCTGCTGAACAGCTCATTCTTCACCTGGGGGAAGAGAGACCTGCCAGGACAGCCTGCTTGCTTCCCTGTGCCTCAGGCACAGAGCCCAGCAGCACTGAACAGGAGGTGGAGGAGAGTAGAGTGAGGGGGAGGAAGCCTGACAGTGAGCAAGCCCCAGGAGCCATGGAGTTGTAGGCTTGCTGGCTCATCAAGAAGCGGATGGAGGCAGCAGAGCTCAGCAGGAAATCTCAGTGGCAGGAGACAAGGCAACAGCAGAGGTAACTCCTCTGGCAGCTGCATCTCCTGCCCTGGAGCCCCTGCTGTGTCTTTGTCTAGGAAAGACCTGACAGTCCTGCTGGAAATGGAGCTTCTTCCCTCAATCCAGACCCCTGATGCCCTGGCTGCCTGCCCACTCTGATGGCATGGCAAAGGTGACACCACAGAGATGCTTTGCTCCCTCTCGTTTGTGTACGGCTGGTTGGCCTCATCGAAAGTGTTTGCTGGCACGGCAGTTGGGGATTTTTGTGTACCATTTCTGTCCTGTTGTAGTGTTTTAGTTGGGGTAATCTCACTGCACACGTGTGACCTTCTGCAGTGCGTGCATGTGTGTGTGCCAGGCCATTCTCTCACAACAGGAAGGTCTCTGGAGCTGCTAAACAGCTCCCTTTGTTGAGAGGGACACTTCCAAAGGGTGCCTTGTACAGCAGTGTCAGTTTTGAAGGGAAGCAGCAGAGAGACACCAGTTATCTGTCCTGGGTGGTTCAGTGATTTCTCCAGAAGAATTCATGACCTTTGCAAATAGCATTCCTGACTGTGTGCCAGTCTCACAGATGCAGGAGGATGACTGGGCTCATAAGCACTGGAGGCTCTGCTGTCTCTAGTGCAGCTCTCTGTTTGGCACCCAGCTGTCGACATGCATCCTGCAATGGGACTGAGGCACTCCAAGGTGAAACTGCCATTTGGTCAGAGGCCAGACAGTCCTGCACATGTCACAGCCTCCACAAAGAGCAGCAGCTGTGGCACTTGTCAACCTATGGCAGGTGTAACACCCTGCATGAGGGAGGGAGGGAGGGAGGGAGAAACTGTTCTGGGTTCGGCTGGGACAGGGTTAATTCTCACAATAAGCTGGGAGAGGCCACAGCCAGGATAGCTGAACAAAAACAACCATTGGGATATTCATGTAACCATAGAATCGTTTTGTTGAAAGAGACCTTTAAGATCACAGCTGGTGAGGGAACCAGCTAAGGAAAGCACCCTGCTGGACCTGCTCTTGGCCAACAGAGAAGGACTTGTGAGTGATGTGATGGCTGGAGGCTGTCTTGGGCATAGAGATCATGAAATGAGAATTCTTGATTGTTGGAGAAGTAAATAGAGGGGTCAGCAGAATGGCCACCTGGGAATTCTGGTGGGCAGACTTTAGCCTGTTTCATACATTGGTCAACAGAGTCCCTTGGGAGGTAGCCCTGAGGGGCCAAGGAGTCCAGCAAGGCTGGACACTGTTCAAGAGGGAAGTCTTAAAGCTGCAGGAGCAGGCTGTCCCCATGTGCTGAAAGCCAAGTAGGTGGGGAAGAAGGAGCCTGGCTGAACAGAGAGGTTTGGTTGCTGCTTAGGGAGAAAAGGAGAGTCTGTGGTTGTTGGAAGAAGGAGCAGGGCACTCAGGAGGACCATAAGATTGTCATGAGACTATACAGGGGGAAAATGAGAAAGGCCAAAGCCCAACTGGAAATTTATCTGGCTTCAGGTGTTAAAGAGAACAGGAAATGCTGCTGCAAAGACATCAGCAACAGAAGGAGGACTGAGGAGAGTCTCTGGACTTTGTAGGATGCAGGGGGAACAGTGGTCAAGGATGAGTGAAAGGCTGAGGGACTCGATGCCTTCTTTGCCTCAGTCTGTAGTAGCAGGACCAAATTGTTCCCTGGATACTCAGCCCCTGAACTGGAAGATTGGGATGGGGACCAGACTGAAGCCCCCGTGGTCCAAGAGGAGATGGTCAGTGACCTGCTGCACCACTTAGACAAACAAAAGTCTATGGGGTCTGATGGCAAACACCTGAGGGTACTGAGGGAGCTGCTGGAAATACTCCCCAAGCCACTTTCCATCATTTCCCAGCAGTCCTGGCTAACTGGGGAGGTCCCAGCTGACTGGAGACTAGCCAATGTGAGACCCATCTACAAGAAGGGACTCAAGGAGGACCCAGGGCACTACAGACCTGTCAGTCTGACCTTGGTGCTGGGAAGCAGATCATCTTGAGTGCCATTAGGCAGTATGTGCAGGACCAGTCAGTGCAGGTTCCTGAAGCCAGGTCCTGCTTGACAAACAGGACCTCCTTCTACAGCATGGTCACTCACATAGTGGATGAGGATGTGAATGTTGTCTACTTGGCCTTTAGTAGCACATTTGACACTGTGTCCTACAGCAACCTTCCTGAGGAACTGGTTGGTCATGGCTTGGATCAGTGGATGCTTTGCTGGATAAAAAAATGGCTGGATGGCCTGGCCCAAAGAGTGGTGGGGAATGGAGTTAAATCCAGTTGGTGGCTTTCCAGCTGCCCAGCAGAGAAGGACCTGGAGCTGCTGACTGAGAGCTAGCTGAAAATGAATTCTTCCCTGGAGGTGTTTAAAAGAGACAGAGATGTGATGTTGAGGGACGTGGTTTAGCACCAGACTAGACAGAGAATGGTTGGACTTGATGATCTTAAAGGTCTTTTGCAACCAAAATGAATCTATGATTCTGTGATCATCATGTCCAACCATTAAGCCAACACTACTAGGTCACCACTAAACCAGATGTAGTCCCTCAGCACTACATCTACATATCTTAAATACCTTTAGGGATGGGGACTCCCCCACTTCTTTGGGAAACCTATTCCAAGGCTTGACAAACCTTTCAGGGAAGAAATTTTTCCTAATATTCAACCCACCCCACCCTGGCACAACTTAAGGCTGTTTCCTCTTTTCCTGTTGCTTTTTGGCTTGAGAGAAAGGATTGACATCTCCTCACTACAACCTTCTTTCAGGTAGCTGTAAAGTGATTCAGTGCCATGCTCAGCGTACACGAGGGGAAACACACACAGGTCAAGGGGTGTGCTCCAGGCAGTGAGCAGTTGCTCTGTATACATGATTTCATCAGATGTTGTTGCTGTTGTTTCTTCTAGGGCTGTGTTCTATTAAATCTCTTCAGCTCAACCCCTGGGGTTTTACCTTTTTCTCCCAATTCTCCTTTCCATCCCACCAGGGCAGGGGGTGGGAGGCAGTGAGGGAGAAGCCACATGGTGCTCATTACCAGCTGGTGCTAAACCATGACTGGAGCATGGCAGGACAGGGCTGTGCTGTGGGAGTACAACAGATTCTAGGAGAGGCCTTCCCAGGGTGCATCAAGTCCATCAGTCCATAAGGAGGCAGAGAGCTTGCTGCAGGTGGCCCCATCCTGCACAGTGTGGACCTGAACCCCTTGGCCTAGAGACCAAAGTGGATCCATGATATATTCTTAGCTATTCCAGCAGACACAGATACAGCATTAATATAGCACTGACCAGGGAAAGCTTATGAGCAGCAGCTTGGCATGAATCAGTAAGATGTGGCTGGACTAAACGAAGGTTAGATGACTAAAGAAGCGTCAGAGATGCAACACAAATATGAGTCAGAACTTTATATTGGTTAGGAAAACAGAGGCTCCTCCATGGCATCACTAATTATTAACCAGCTCCCACTGAGATAAAATGGCACTAATTAATCTGCTGCAGTGGATGGAGACGTTTTGTGTTATTGAGACAACTAAAGCATCCTGCCCAGCATCCAGAGTGCTTTCCTCTACCTTAAGCCTATTGGGAACACAAAGATTTCCATCTGCAGCTCCCTGAACCCTCTTAAATCCAGGTAAGATTTTTCTGTCCTACAAGTTTAATTCCCTGATATTGTTCTTGCAAACATTCCTCCTTTTACATTCAAGGACTTAAATTTCTTCTCTTACATCTATGTTTATTTTCATTTTATAGACATCTAACCACTGCTAGCATAATCCTCATCTCAGTGCATGAACTTCCCACGCCACTTCTGGATGGCATTATTCTGTATTTCCTCATTGCATGACATGGCTGAATTAACAGTGAGGATACCTTATACCTGTCTCCATGAATCTCTCTGAGATGGGTTCCTTGAAGTCTAAGAAGCTTTGATTCAGTGGCCAGCAATGGGGCTTGCTTCCTGTACTCACCTCAAAAAAGGAGAAAAGAGCAGATTTAGATTGGATGTTAGGAACAAGTTCTGCACCATGAGGATGGTAGAACACTGCAACAGGCTGCCTAGGGAGAGAGTTGAGGCCCTATCCCTGAAGATATTCAAGGTGAGGCTGGACAAGGCTCTGAGCAAGCTGATCTAGTGGAGGATGTCCCTACTGACTGCAGGGGGGTTGGACTGGATGACCTTTGGGGGTCCCTTCCAACCCAAACCATTCTGTGATTCTATGGTACATTCACACCACAATATCCCCCAACAAACCAGATGGCTATTTCCATGGCATGGGGACAGCCAAAGTGATTTATGCAGAGGACTGTGGCTAATTCCAGAAATCACAGGAACTGGCACAACAAGCTGAACAGATCTGCTGTACCCAGACAGCTCAATGCCTGTTCAGGTCTAATATTTTGCTTCAGCTAATGAGACTGACTACAACTATGGGCATCCACCTTGAGTACTCTGTTCAGTTTTGGACTCCTCACTACAACAGAGACATTGAGGTGATGGAGCAGGTCCAGAGGTCAATGAAGCTGGTGAAGGGTGTGGAGGACAGGTTTCATAAGGAGCAGGTGATGGAACTGAAGTTGTTTAGTCTGGAGAAAAGGAGGCTATGGGGAGACCATCTGGCTCTGAACAATTCCCTGAAAGGAGGTTGGAGTGAGGTGGGTTTTGGTCTCTTCTCCCCAGTAACAAGTGACAGGATGAGAGGAAATGGCCTCAGGTTGTACCAGGGGACGTTTAGATTGGATATTAGAAGAAACTTCTTGGTTGTCAAACACTAGGACAGGCTGCCCCATCCCTGGAGGTGTTTAAAAGAGGCAGAGATGTGGTGCTGAGGGACATGGTTTAGCATCAACCTTGCCAGGGTTATAGAGTGGTTGGAGTCAATCTTAAAGGTCTTTTCCAGCCACAATAATTTTATGATTCTGTGATCTCAAGGCACTAATTTCAGTTTACAGCAGTAAAGTGTCTACTCTTCCAATAAAGAATTGTATGAAGGAAGGTTGAGACCTTTATTTTCTTTCCTTTCCAGGGGAATCTGAAATAACACAGGGCAGCTGGTTCATCTTCATTTTTGATTACAAAAATACAAACTTTAAATTCACCCTATGGCAAGCATGAAAGCAGATTAAAGCTTCCCCCTGCATGTCGTGATGTTTTCCGGTTGAGGAGTTCTGCCTTTTACACATCCAAACTGCTAAACACTTCTCGGGTTCATATTTGTTTCCTCATGCTTAGGAGTTCATACAAAAGGCCTAACAGGGCCTGATCTGTCTTCACAAGCTTTTGACATCACCATGTTGATGTGACATCAAACACACAATGCATCTGGACTTATGGAGGTGTGACCAGAAGGCATGAGAGCACAGATTTATTGATTTAGTTCGTTAGTTGTTTCATATCCTCTCAGCACTTTTTAAATCTCAGTATGAGGTATTCTTTGTTCTCTCTTGAGTCAGGGCTAGTCCAGAGAACAGTGGCAGAGTACTCTAGGGTCAGGCTGATTGTGCAAGGTGTGCTATAATGCTGCAGAATTTGGTTAGTGGTTCCACAATCAAATCCATGCAGCTATGTAAGGAGTGATGATCAGTGCTACACATTGCTACAGGTGAGGTTTTCACATGGTATGTGAAAATGAAAAACCTCACAGAAGGCCCAATTGATCCAACTAGTCCAATCTAATATATTACTACAATATACTACTATATTGTACAAACCTAGCCTGTAAAGTTAAAGATTTGTTTACTGTGGATTCTCAAGCCTTGATTAACCTCTTTGCATAGCTCTGTAAGGTGAACATTTTGCAGCAGTACATGCTGGGAGTCGAGCAGAGGTGATTTGTGGCTTACTCACCCACCTGTGAGTAAATTCTCAGCTCTGAGAGGAATCTACCTTAATAGGTTACAATCTTAAGAGCAGACAAGCCCCAGATCTGACCATGACCAAATACAGTAATTCCCCAGGGAATTCGCAACAGTAGAGGTATTAACCCCGACATTAAGGCCAAATCCCAAAGTACAATGATTGGTCAAAGCGCAGGGATTTTGTCTTTATTGGTATCGCTCCTCCCTGAGAGACTTAGAAGCGAAAAGAAGGAAAGCTGAGGTTGAAAGTAACATGCTCAGTGGTGCTGGGTCAGGCTCTCGCGGATCTAGAGCGCAGCTCAACCTCTAGCCAGCACTGGGATGAAAACGACCCCGATGTGCAACGCAGGCAATCCACCAAAGCAATTCAAACGGCTGGTGTCTGATGTAAAAGAGTTTAGCGTTTGCCTCGCAGTCAGCGCAAGCAGTACAGGCCCTGCCCTGCGCGGCGGAGCCCTCCGCTGCCTGGTTTCCGGCAGAAGGGAGGAGCGCGGCTCAGATGCTCTCGCAGCTGGTTCGCGTGAGAAGAGCCCGGCGGCGACTCTGACTCACCAGAGCTGCCGCCTTTATTCCTCGAGTCTAGCTCAGCGACTGGAAATGAAGTGGCGGGCTGAGGGCTGCTCTGGAGCTCGAGAAGGTGGGAGGAGCAGAGCTCTGTGAGGGCGGAAAGCAGCGGGCCCCGGCCCGGGGAGGGGATGAGGAAGCGGGGGCTCGGCGAGGGACGCCGCGGTGCGGCTGCGGGAGAGCGCTGGGGGGAGGAACGCTGACAAAGCTTTGCCCTCCGTGCTCGCTGCCACGCGGAGCAGTAAGCCCCCTTCCCCGTAAAGAGTGCACAGAGGTGGACAGCCCAGGGCTCCCGATTCTGCTTGCCCAGCCAGAGCCGTCCCCCAGCCATGCGCGCCTTCCCCCCTTATCTCCCGGCTACATTCCCCAGCGAGTGAGCTCAGCTGTTCGCGCAGCCTCTCTCCTTTTATGGTCAAACAACTTTGCCTGGGCGAGGCTTTTTTCGCGAGTTGGTAGGAAGCGGCTGGGCTCAGCAGCTCCCCCACCTTTCATTTACCACTGCCTCTCCCGGCAGGCAGGCGGCCGGACCGGGTGGGGAGCAGAGGAGCGCAGCTCCGCGATCTCCGAGCCCTGAAGGCGGCGTTTTCCCCTCATCGCTTTCCCGGGCGCCGTCCCCAGAGGTGAGTCTTTTCTCGTGGTGTAGCAAAAAAAGGTTGCTGCCTGCAGCCCCGGGGCTGGGTGCGCCCGCGTCGGGGGGTGCAGGTCCTATGCTGCTCCCGCTCATCTCCTGCCAATGTCTCTGTCTCTTCAGCTTGATTCACGGTCGTGGTTCGTGGAGGCTTTTGTCGTTCCGCAGGGCAGAGGTTCCGCCTGTGTGTGGGGTCTAGGAGTTTTCTCGCCTCCTGGTGAAATGGAGGCAGTTACACCCTCCCGCACAGTTCCAGCGGTGGGGAAGAGGAAGGGGCTGCTTTTTTTTTTTTTTTTTTTTTTGTGTTCCGAACAAGCTCCCTTTTGTGTGCCTAAGGATGAGCGAGACACCTTGGAGCCTTTTTCCAGATGTGTTTGAGAAGGAGAAATCTGGGACTCTTTGTGCATGAAATTTGTTTAATTTATGAGTTCCTGACTCTCTAGGAGTGCCCTGAGAATGTGAAGACACAAATGTTTGTGCAGTTGTAGACCTTCCCACCGTTTTAAATACGTTTACATAGCGTGTTGGAGGTGGGTTTTTTGTTTGGTTGGGTTGGGGTTTTTTGTTGTTGTTGGGTTGGGGGTTTGGGATTTTTTTACCTCCCCTGCACAAAGAGGAGGCAAGTTCAGCATCTGTGGGAGAAGGTTGTAGCTCTGAAGTCCCCCCTCCCCCAGCCTGGTTGCTTTAAGCCTCAGCCTTGCAGCCTGCGTAGCTGATAGGACTTTGCTCTCTTTGAAACCTTGTAACATTGGGCCAGGCTGGGAAAACTTTCTGGAATTAGCCTATATGAGAGGATGAAAATAAGCATATTTTCTAAGCCTGTCCAGTTTGTTTGCTTCATACTCTATTTCTGTCCTGTGTTTCTCTTTCTGACCCATGTCAGCTGGGAGGGAGTTGGTGAACAGGGGAAGTATAGATATGGCATGTCACAGAGCAGTGCTGGGCCGGCTTTTGTAGGGGCTGCCTGTGTGGCTGGAGCCAAACTACTAACAACCAACAAAGGCAAACAGTAACTCTTGGCTCTACTTCCTCAGGGTCCTTCCCCTTTTGTTACCCCAGGGAAGGAGCTGAACTTTTGAGTGTGATGTCTTGGAATCAAAGAAATGGAAGCTGTTTGGGTCCGTAAGAGGAGGCAGGCCCACCATGGGTGGGTCCGGCAGGTGACCCTACTGCTGAGGGAGGTGTCACTTTGTTCTGTCCTCCAGCTTCTCCTTGCTCTCTGTTAGAGAAAAATGATCTATGAGGCAACTAAGTACCCTGACTATGCCCTTTGGGGACATCTTTCTTCATAGTTCTGCTTGAGTCATCCTAAGCGCTGTTATAGCCGGCAGGATTTTTTCTCCCCTCAGGGAAAACATGAGGATGAGGAGGATTTGAGGTTAGGTCTGCTGGTGTGATGCTCTCTCTCCCATAACTTCTACAGACTGCGTGACAGGACTCATGTGAGCGGTGAGTTTAGGCTTAGATGGCATTGGCAGGGCTGGGGGGCTGGGTGACTCTGCAAGGCCAGCCTTTCTCAGCCTGTTTGGTCTGTGTCAGGGTAGACCAGTACACAGAAGTGAGGATGAGCAGGGGCAGCTGCTGGATGGAGACAGCTCTGAGCAGAAGGGGCTTTCAGTATGACATAGCACACAGGGAAATAGGCTACTTTGGGTTAAGGGAGGTAGCAGCAGCTGGAAGCAAAGCCAGCACTTCTGTGTGAAGCAGCCAGTGTCCCAAGGTTGCTGCCAAGTTGGTGAACCCTGGTGTGTATCATGAGCAGAAGTGTTGTGATCACTGTGGTGTTCTGCTTGTAATGCTGTCAGTTCTGGTGGAACTGCTGGTTGCACAAAGCAAGGGCTTCTAAAGAAAAGTTGGAGGTCTTTTTAATGGCTTCTGTGACTTGGTGAGAAGCTGCAGGCCGGAGGGTGTTGGTCAGGCCCTTCTAATTTTTTTCAAGTCTGTTGGCCCTTACAGGTGTGAGGGATTGAGGACAGACCTTGCCACTTAACTTTTCTGCTTTGGCCTTTTCCCACACTGGATCCTGTGGTCATGCTGGAGATGCTCAGCACAGCTTTTTTGGCTGCTGTTTGATGTTGCAGCCTCTTCCTCCTTTTGAAAGACCCAGAAGAGTTTATTAAAGGACATGCAACTCATCAGCCCTGCAAAAGGGAATAGAAACAAGGCTGTGGGGTTAACATTTGTCTGTTGTCCCATGCTTGTGGCCTAAAGAAGCTGGTACAGGTTGCTGTATCTTGCCATACTGCACTCAATCACCACTCAGGTCACCTACAGTATCCTAGCCTGTATCAGGAGTAGTGTGACCAGCAGGACCAGGGAAGAGATTGTGGCCATGGGTGAGACTACACCTTGAGTACTAGGTTTGGTTTTGGGGCCCTCACTACAAGAAAGACATTGAAGGGCTGAAGCATGTCCAGAGAAGGCCATAAAGCTGGTGAAAGGTTTGGAGAACAGGTCTGGTGAGGAGCAGCTGAGGGAACTGGGGTTGTTTAGTCTGGAGAAAAGGAAGCTGAGGAGAGACCTCATTGCTCTCTACCTGAAAAGAGGTTGGAATGAGGTGTGGATTAGTCTTTTTTTTCTCTAGTAACAAGTGATAGGATGAGAGAAAATGGCCTCAAGTTGCCCCAGGATAGGTTAGGAAACTTTTAGACTGAAAGGGTTCTCAAACACTGGAACAGGCTGCCCAGGGAGTTGGTTGAATCCCTGTGCCTGGAGGTGTTTAAAAGATTCAGATGTGGTGCTGAGGGACGTGGTTTAGCACCAGCCTTGGTCGAGGTAGAGAATGGTTGGACTCAAAGGTCTTCTCCCACGGAAACGATTCTGTGATTGTGTGAATCATGGGGCACGTAGAACGGGCCATGCAGCTCTCAGCAGCAGCTAGTGGGAGGATGTTTGTGGCACCAGGGCTGTCTGCTCCGGCAGCTGTTCCTGTCCATGCGAGACAGGTCGGCAGTGTGGAGGGGTGCAGATTTGAACATGCCAGCTTGCAGCGCTGGCACAGAGCCCCTGTGCCGGCGGAAGAGCTTTTGTGCCGGGGTGTTAGGAGGACGGCAGGCACTCCAGGCGTTACAACAAAGCGTCTGGCTTCGTGGGGGTTGCTGGCTTGGATGGCAGGGCTGAGGCAGTCGCTGAGTGCTGCTCGGTGGTGAGACCCGCAGTTCCTGAAGCAGCCTGCTTGGTGGGGCCGTGCTCTGGAGTCTGCTGGTGGTGAGGAGTACGTGGAGGGGGGTTCGTATGCCCACACGCTGCAAGTGGGGTGCTTGGGCCGCCTCCCACCCTGCCTCCTACCTGGCGCAGGACTGCGGTTGCAGTGCCCGGAGGAGGGGAGCTGAGCCCCGGCGGTAGAGGTGCTGGATGCGGCCTTGCCAGCCAAAGGGCCGGGCCGGGGGCGCGGCGGGCGGCAGCCGAGCAGCGGCCGCTTGCCGGCGGGGGCGGAGCAGGTGGGGCGCAGCCTTGAGAGGTGCTGGGAGCCGCTGCCAGCCCCGCTCGGGACAGGGAGACGAGGTCCGGGGAGCAGAGAGCTGTAATGCCGGTTGTGCCTCTGCCGCAGACGCCTGTGCTCGCTCCTTCAGCGTGCGGTGTCCTAGAGGGAAAGGATGGAAGATGCAGGAGGTGTGCCGGGGTTAGGGGCGACGGGGGCATATCACAGGCTTGGGCCAAGAGGAACCGGCTGGCCTTATCTCGAAGTGGAGGAGAGGAAATGCCAAGTCCAGTTCTGGGAAGTGTGTGTGGGCAGCTCCTGTGGGGTGTGTGGGGCTCGGGGTGTGCCATGGCTAATGCTTGCTCTGGTGCCTCTGAGCTGTCTTCTCCAGCAGGCATGCGTGCAGAGTTCTCATGCAGCAGAGCTCAGTTTCTCTGTGGCAAGAACCCCTTTGTGGTTGATGCCATACCAAGCTGAAATGGTGAGCATGTTGGCAACTTCCAGCTGTCTGCAGTTTCTGTTCCCCTGTTTTTTCCAGTGCCAATCCTGGAAGTGCTTTGTGCTCTGCTCAGGCACCTTAGCCTTTGGCCAAGCTCAATCTTCTGTGTCCCTCTCTTTACTATGTTCTTCTCTATTAACTTCCACTCTGGCCCCAGGCTGACTTCATATAAGTTTCCTTCATCTTTTCTCCTGCCAGGTGCTCAGAAGATGGCTTCCCCAGGTGCCCCAGGGACCCGCATGACAGCCACAGTCAGTATCAACATTTCTACCCCTTCCTTCTACAACCCACAGAAGAAGTTTGCACCTGTAGTGGCCCCTAAACCCAAGGTGAACCCCTTCAAAGCTGGAGGTACATCAGAGTCATCACTGCCACCACCTCCTGGAGCTGGTGCCCAGCACGCCCTGATAGGGAAAGTGGGGGAGATTCCATCAGTGTCCACGTCCCAGCTGGTAGAAGGTAAGTGAGAGCTGGCGTGGCAGATAGGAATATGCCTTTCTAAATACCTGGGATGTGAGGTCTATGAGTGGGCTGAATGTGACAACAGGGTCACAACTGCTGTGACACAGACTCTTGCTGTAGAGGCTGGCAGATTCCAGAATGAGATCAAAAGACTGGAGAGAGGGATCTGTGTTAGGGAGGGAGGCAGGAGGGCAGCCCTGCCTTGCACCAATGTGTTCACAGCAGTGCTCCCTGAGCGCCCAGTTGTGTAACTGCAGCCAGCTTCTGGCTGGGCTGTCTGAGAGCAAGTCTGTTGTGGGGAGGTGGACACTGATAGGGATGAGTCATGCACTTGTTAATCCCTCTCAGCTCAAGTCAGTTGTCTTTGACCGTAGAGATCCTTCCCTACCATTGCACTTTGCAGTTCCCACCTCTGCTGCTGGAGCTGGGGAGGAAGAAGTAATTGTGTGAAAAAAGGGTGGGAGCAATCATAAACAGGAAGTGAGGCTTGGTACAGCTTGTGGAGCTTTACACTTTGCTGGAGGTTTGGGTTGGGAGTGTTTTCCTGTGCAGAGTGACCTCCTGCTTTAGAGTGGGGTGTTTTGGTTGATTTGCTCATGGTGGTGGTGTGTGCTTTTTATTGTTGTTGGATGCTTTGTTTCTGTGAGGGGTTTTTATTTTGGCTTTTGGGGGGTTTGTTTTGGTGTGGATTGGTTGGTTTTGGTGTTTGGGTTTTTTCCTCTCATTAATTCTCCTTTTCTGGGGTGGTGTTTTGTTTCAGGTTTTGGCAGTTTTTTGTGGTGGTGGTGAGGTGATTTTTGTGTCTTCTAAGAAGCAGAGGTCCCTAGTCATGTGGCTCCAGCGCTGGAATTGCTTAGTCTGGGGCCACTGGAAATTTCCCTAGGGACCTCTTGTTAATGCTTGATGCTGCATGTTGCCTCCAGATTCTGTCAGGGAGCATCCTAGCCAGGGCACACATGCTCAGATAATGCTGACTGCTGCTTTCAGCTTTTTTATTTTTGCTGCCTAGCACAGACTATGCACCACGGATGTTTTCTAGGGCAGCATGCTGTTAGCACGCAGCTGACCTGATGGTAGGGCTGGTCCTGTGCTCAGAAGGAGACAGGTTATTGAGCCTTTTTTTTCCATTTTTTGCATCATGAGGGCCTCAGCATGTTGGTGAGTCTGTCTTCTGGAATTGTGCCTGCTCACTCGGGTGACCTCTTTCTCCTAGATTGTTGCTTGGAACCCTGTGTCTATAATCCAAGGTCCCACTTTGGTTTTGATTTTTCTTCTGTGCTTGTGTAGATTAGGGATGTGTCTGTTGGAAGGTCTCAAACTGACACACGTACGTCAGTTAAGTACAAAAGTAGGCAGATGATATTAAAAATTGGTTTTCCATGTGCACTGTGAATGGAGGATTGGTTACTGTGTGTTCCACTCCTCCCTTCATTATAAAGCCATAGATGGAGGAGCTAACTTGACAGATTAGCAGAAGAACCATTTGCCTTAAGCTGCTGTGTCACCATCAGGCGAGAGCTGCTGGCAAGGCATTTGATGTACACAAACACCACCAAAACTCAGTCATCAGAGGAATGCATTGTTTGATCCTTTGATGCTTCTGTCCTGGGATGCATCCAAAGGAGTGTGACCAGCAGGATGAGGGAGATGATTCTGCCCCTCTGCTCTGCTGAGACCTCACCTGCAGCACTGTGTACGGTTTTGGTGCCCCCAGCATAAGATGGACATGAAGCTGCTGGAGAGGGTCCAGAGGAGGCCACAAAGATGATCAGAGGGCTGGAGAACCTCCCCTATGGGGACAGGCTAGGAGAGCTGGGACTGTTCAGCCTGGAGAAAAGAAGGCTCCAGGGAGACTGGAGCAGCCTTCTAGTACCTGAAGGGGGAGGCTACAGGAGAGCTGGGAAGGGACCAGAGAGTGAGAGGAGTGGGAAAAGATGTTTCCCAATTATGTATCTGAGGAAAGTTTGTGATGGAAAATAGCTTTGGACAAGATGAAAGCCAGCCTGTGGAGTTCAGTTGTCCTTGATGGATGCTGGGGATCCCCTGAGTACTGAGAATGTACTCACTGTAATACCTTCAAAACCCATCCTGGGGTTAAGAGTAAGAAATGTTCCAAACTTGCTTTTATTCTTCTCCACAGAGCTGCCTCTGCCACCGCCTCCTCCACCTGGAGAGGAGGAAAGTTTCTCTTCAAATTGTGCTTTTCCCCCACCCCCACCGCCCTTTGAGGAGCCTTTTCCACCAGCCCCAGATGAAGCTTTTCCTCCTCCTCCTCCACCAATGTTTGATGAAGGGCCTGTGAGCACGGTACCTCCCCCGCAGGTGAGTGAGGTCGGGGGAAGTATAGTTTGTTATGATTCTCTGGGAGTTGGGACAGCTTTTCTGCAACTCGCTGAGCTGGGCAGTAGGAAGCCCCGAGATCTGGGAGAGCAGGGAATGCCACCGCGCCATGGACCAGTGCAGATCAGGCTCTGCGGGGAGGCGGGCTTGAGGTGGTGGGCACTGAGTGCAGGCCAACAGCGCGCCCTTGTGGCAACAGGCACCAACTGCACGCTGACAGCTGCTCGGAGGACAACGGTGGTGGTGATGATTCCTCCTCTTGTCACTGCTAGCAAGGCTGCACCTTGGAGGACATTTTCCAGTTGGGATCCCCAGTATAATAACCCCAGAGGAATATAAAAATAGATGCAAATCAGTAAAGGGTCACTGGGAGTCAGAGCACATAATGTGAGAGCTAGGACAGCTCATCCCATGGGAGAGAAAGCCAAGGCAGGGCTCTGGCTTCAGTTTGCAATACCCAAAGGAGGGCAGGTGAGAGAACAAGAGACAGCAGACACAAGTTGCAGCAAGGGAAATTCCTGTTGGGCAGAAAAAAACCTGTTCCGCTCCAAGGGTGGCTCAACACTGGTGCAGGTACCCAGAGAAGGTGGGGAGTGTGCATCCTTGGGGATTTTCAGAAATCACCTGGACAAGGCCCTGAGCAAAATAACCTAGCTTGGGAGGTAGCCTTGCTGCAAGCAGGCTGTTGTACTAGAGGCCTTCTGGCTTCTTTTCCCACCTACATCTGTCTCTGAGTTTCTTTGGGTTGTGCATTTCCCCGTTGTTTGTAGACCTTGGGGACTGGCCTGTCCATCCTTACTAGTTTGCTGTCCACTCAAAGCAGGGAGCAGTTCCATGCCACAGTCCAAAGTGTCAAAATCCCCTCTTGGAAGGAGATACATGCAGTTCTCTGGCTGTTCCTGTAACATGCTCTGCTGCTTTCTTTCTCAGGGATGGTGGGATAGGTACATGACAAGATGAGCAGCATTGATCTTTGGATTGAGTCACTGTAATGTTAGAGGACATGGAGAAGAATGATCCCTTCACATCCTGGGTAGCTCTCCAGAATGTCAGATGGAAAGAGAGATGAGGGGTTGGCTGAACAGGGGCAGTGAGCATAAAGTGTAGGTGAAGAACCAGAAGGCCCAGATCTTGCAGCTTGTCAGGACTGCTAACTATGTAGCAGCTAACTATGTAGCAGTGTGGGAACTCCTAGCATTGTGTGTCTGGGGTAGCTGCTGACTGACTGCTGCAGACAGCATGTTTGCACTTACACCTTGCTGATAACTGCCCATTTTTGCTGCTTCCCTTCACAGATATCTCCAGCATCCACAAGTCATCTGGAGAAACCATCAGCACCAAAACCCTGTGTGGAAATACCATCTGCACCCAAAGATACTCCTCATTCCTTTCCTTCAAAGTTCACTCCAAAGACAAGTGGAGTGGATTTGAACCCTGCCCCAACCCCATGGACAGCCCCACAGCAACGCAAGGAACCCCTAGCACCAGTCCCTTCACCCCCCTCTCTCCCTCCTGCTCAGCCTACCCCTAAATTCACCCCACCCCATGTTGTTGGCTCCCCAAAGTCTGGGACCAAATCAGGTGGTGGTGTTCCCATGGCTCAGTCAAACTCTACAAGGTACCCTACCTCCCTGCACACTCAGTTCACAGCCCCTTCACCTTCAGGTCCCTCTGTTCGGCCACAGCCTCCCAATTCCACCTATGACCAGCAGAAGGAAAGACCCCAAGTGCAGGAGAAGCCATGTCCCACAGAACAACCTACTGCTGCAAAAAGCATGGTAAGGGACAGGGCTATGGCACTGCTGTCTTTGGACAGGCACAGCATCACTGGGAGTGAAGCTGGAGGATGAGGAGGGAGGGTCTGTCCCAGAGTATGGGAAGCTGTTAGCTATTGGGAAGAGAGATGTGAATAGAGACAGTGGTGGAGAGAGCAGGACTTCATGTAAAGGTAGGAAGAAGGAAACACAGCAGAGGGCAGATTGTTCCCTTAAGAGAGACTGAGACAAGTAGGTTCCTTAGGGACAGGGTGGGAAGGTGTCTGTTCGTTTTTGTGCTTTGGGATTGAATGTTTCCTATTCCTTCAGCATAAACCCACAGGCTCTAGTGCAGATCCACCCAGGGGAAATTCCTGTCTGACCATGAAGGAGGTAGAAGAGCTGGAGATGCTGACCCAGAAACTAATGAAGGACATGGAGCATCCACCCCCAGCAGAGGCTGCTACTTCTGGTGCGTTCCCTGGGTGAAAAGCAGTAGTAGGGCCAAGGCTGTTGGGCTTTCATCTCTCCTAATCCCTTTCTTCTTCCACTAACAGAGCTCTGCGGCTTCTGCCAGAAGCCCCTGTCACGAACCCAGCCAGCTGTGAGGGCCCTGGACTGCCTCTTCCACGTGGAATGTTTCACCTGCTTCAAATGTGAGAAGCAGCTGCAGGGTCAGCAGTTCTACAATGTGGACGAGAAGCCCTTCTGCGAGGACTGCTATGCTGTGAGTCCCTGGGGTGGAAGCTGCTGGAGGGAGCTGAACATGCTGTGCTTGCTCTCTCTTGCTTTCCCACCCTCCTTCCATCTTGCCTGTCTGTGGTGTAGCCTCCCAGGCATGGGGATTGGATTAATGGGTCTTCCTTGTTTCCCTTGGGCTCAGGGGACCTTGGAAAAGTGCAGTGTCTGCAAACAGACCATCACAGACCGGATGCTGAAGGCCACTGGTAACTCATACCATCCCCAGTGCTTCACCTGCGTGATGTGCCATGCCCCTCTCGAGGGCTCCTCTTTCATTGTGGACCAGGCCAACCAGCCTCACTGTGTGAATGACTACCACAGGTATGGAGAGAGCAGGCTCTGTGGGGTCTGAAAGAACCACAGAATGGCAGGGGTTGGAAGGGACCTCCTGAGATCATCCAGTCCACCCCCTCTGCAGGAGCAGGATCACCTAGGGCAGGTCACACAGGAATGCATCCAGGAAGGTTTTTAAAGTCTCCAGAGAAGGAGACTCCACAACCTCTCTGGGCAGTTTGTCCTAGGGCTCTGTCACTCTCACCTCTCAATTTCTCCTCATGTTGAGGTCGAGCCTCCTGTGTCTACTAGGACTTCAAGGATCTGCATTCCAGCAGGATGACCCTTAGTCTGGACGGGTGCCTGGTGTTCTTCCTGCTCAGATGCAGGACTCTGCACTTGTCCTTATTGAACTTAAGGAGGTTCCCCTTTTCCCAGCTCTCAGCCTGTCCAGATCTCCTTGGATGGCAGCAGAGCCTAATGGGGTGTCAGCCACCCCACCCAGTTTGGTATCACTGGCAGCTCTCCCATTCTCCATGATCTTTCAGAAATGATTCAAAAGAGGAGGCCCACATGGTCTGCTGGATGGGAAGTTAAAAATGAGTTGGCAAAGTACCCTGTAGCAATTCAGGTCTTTTCCCACCTAAACTTCTGTGCTTTATTGTTCCTCTGCTGCTACTCTGTGTCAAAGCTTGCAGTGGGTCATGGTCTGTTCCCCGTCTGTGTTGCAGGAAGTACGCTCCACGTTGCTCAGTCTGCAGTCAGCCCATCATGCCAGAGCCTGGAAAGGATGAGACTGTCCGTGTGGTAGCACTGGAGAAGAACTTCCACATGAAATGTTACAAGTGTGAGGTAAAGCATCCTCCAAGCCCCACCCTTCCTCTCTCTCCCATGCCCATCACCACCAACTAGGCATCTTTGTTGTCCATTCTGACCAAGCTCTAAGGCTTTGAATGACTCTGGAGCAGTTTTGACACAGATTCACCAAATAATTAGACATTCATGAACCACAGATCCATGAACCCTGCAGAGTTGCAGTCTCTAACATCCCTGAGACAGCAGCAGTGTGAAGCAGGGGGACATGCTGAGAACAGATGTGGGACCGCAGTGTGTCCTCAGGGCCAAGATAAGAGTGTGGCCAGCAGGTTGAGGGAGTTCTTCCACCCCTTCTGTCCTGGCCTCAACTGGAATACTGCATCCAGTTCTGGGCTGCCCAGTTCAAGAAAGACAGGCAGCTACTGGGGAGAATCCAGTGGAGAGCCACAGAGATGCTGAGGGGACCAGAACATCTACCTTACGAGGGAAAACTAGGAGAGCTGGGGCTGTTTAGCCTGGAGGATACTTAGGTGGGGGAATCTCACTAATGGTTATCAATATCTAGCGAGCAGGTGTCAGGAGGGTGGAGCCAGGCTTCTTCTCAGTGGTGTCCAGTGACAGGACAAGGGGCAGTGGGCACAAACTGGAACCCATGAGGTTCCACTTAAACACAATGAAGGAAGTCTTCTCTTTGAGGGTGGCAGAGTGCTACAGCAGGCTGCCTGGAGGTTGTGGAGTCTCCATCTCTGGAGGCATTGCAAACTCACCTGTCATGTTCCTGTGTGATTAACTTTGGGGACTCCTGCACTAGCAGGAGGGGTTGGACTGTGTGATATTCAGAGGTGCCTTCCAAGCCCTGCCATCCCATGATCCTGTGGCTTGTTCTTCCCTCCAAATGGCGTCTCCTATTTATCACAATCAGAGGCAGTGGTGGGCTGTTAGCAGTCATCCTGATCTGGTGGAGCATTTTCTACCTCCCTGAATGCATTTACCCTGCTGCTGGCTGCCCTTGAACTCCCTCCCTCTCTTCTGTCCCTCCCCAGGACTGTGGGAAGCCCTTGTCCATCGAAGCAGACGAGAACGGGTGCTTCCCACTGGATGGGCACGTGCTGTGCATCCGATGTCACACTGCCCGTGCCAAGACGGCCCGCTGAGCAGCCTGGAGCTGGGCGTACCTCTTCAGACCCCTGCACTCAGTACTCTTCCCTTCCCTGCCTTTGTCCTGTCCCTCTGCTTGAGAAAGGCAGATTGCTACCAATGGAGACTATGCCAGCACGGTTCTCTACTCCTGTAGGAGTCACTGCTGCTAGACTTCACTCTGCATACCCACCAAGAAAGGACCTCTCCTCTCACCTCTCTGTGGCCGTAAGGTATTCCAGGTTGGAGGCTATGATCAAGGTTGAGAGCACAATCTCAGTTCTTCAAGACTCTGGAAAGAGAAAAACCAGGCCTCCACCAGTGCCTGGTGGAAGTAGTAAGAACGGCCTGGGGGCAGGTGTTGCAAAGGGCTGAGCATTCTTCTGTTCCCTGGAGCCAAGAATGATGAATTTAGAAGGTAGAGAAACCTCCATCTTGGCATTGCTTAGGGCTTTGATTTTTTGTTTGTTTTGTGCCACCTTCTTATCAGGATGTCTTCTCCTACCCCCTCCCTCACTCTGGAGTTACAGTCTGGAGGCAACACATATTGGGAATCTGTTACTGTAAAGAGCTAACCCAGTGCAGCTGTTCTGTCTCTGACTGGATTTTACTGGCTGTTTTGTCACTTTTTGTCCTTAGCCAGATCAGACTGGCACTGGTCAGAATCCTTCTTGGTTTTCTAAACACTTTTTCCCTCCCCAAAAGAACTCATTTCCCAGTGTTGTCTCTGGGCAGCCAGGCCAGCCAGTAGCAAAGCAATCAGAAGAACGCATGTTTGCAGATCCAGACCATGCTGAGGGTGGGCAGCACAGGGCAAGGAGGCATCTCAGTGCATGGATGAGGCTTCAGCAACCTGAGGACCATCCCATTCCTGCAGGGATTCCCTCAGTGCTGTCAGTAAAGCTGCAGTGCATCTGCAGTGTACTTGAGCTCTGGGGCTGCACAGAGCCCTCTGTGCTGGACTAGAGCCCCTCCAGCTGAACAAGCCTGTTCAGTCACCATGCTGTCCCCCCTCTGCTGGCATTCAATAAAACCTGGGTTTTTTCCATGAATGGATCTGCTGTGTTTCTTCAGCTGCTCATGACAACACTGGACCAAGCAACGGACAATGTGTAGTTGCCATTCCACCCAGCCTCTGGAGATGAGGGATCTGAGAACAGCCTCTCTCCACCTCTTGCATCTTCTTTTGCAAACTGCTTAGTTTCCTGCTGTTCTGTGTGTGGAAAGCAGCACTGCAGACCAGCAAGGGTGTGGCCCACATGCTGTGTCACTGCAAGGTGAGTTAGTGTCATCCACTTGAGCAGACTAGATTCAAATGTCACTTGGCTTGCCTTACCTGGTCACAAATGGTGTTCCTAGGGCTCAGGATTGGCCCAGTTCTCTAATATCTTTATCAGTGATCTGGTTGAGGGGACTGGGGCACCCTCAGTAAATTTACAGATGACATTAAGCTGGGAGTGTTGATTTGCTTTAGAGTAGGCTCTGCAGAGGCCTTTGAACGGGCTTGATTGATGGGCTGAGGCCTGCTGTATGAGATTCAAAGCTAAGTGCTGGATCCTGCACTTGAGTCACAATAACCCCATGAATGTTCCAGGCTTGGGGCAGAGTGGCTGAAAGCCTTCAAGCAATCCATCAGAGAAAGACCTGGGGGTGTTGCTCAAAAGCCAGCTGAAGATGAGCCAGTGCGTACTCAGCTGGCTAAAACTCAAGGTATGGACTCCCCAGTGCTGAGTACAGAGGAACAATCACTGCCTTGCTCCTGCTGGTCACGCCATTGCTGATCCAGGCCAGGATGCTGGTGGCCTTCTTGGCCACCTGGGCACACCCTGGCTCGTCTTCAGCCAGCTGTTGACCAGCACCCTCATGTCTTTCTCTTCTGGGCAGTTTCCAGCCACTGTGCTCCAAGCCTGGCGTCTTCATGGGTTTGCTGTGACCCAGGTTCAGAACCTGGCCCTTAGCCTTGTTGAACATCATCCTATTGGCTTTGAGCCCTCAATACAGCCTGTTCAGGTCCCTCTGTAGAGCCTTCCTACCTCAGCAGATCAAGACTCCTCCCAGCTTAGTGTCTGCAAGCTTCCTGATGCCCTCCCTCCCATCCCATCTGAAGTAAGCCAGAGCACTCCAGCAGAGCCTGCTCTGCTACAGGTTTATTTACAAAATATTATTTACAGTCTATCAATGTCTTGAGCTCTGATAAATAAAAACATCTCCTCCCCAGGGAAGGAATAAGGCAGACCACATACACCTCTTCCTGTCACAAAGACCCTGTCCTAGTCTCCTTTAAAGAGGGCTAGAGAGAAATGAGCACCTAGAGGGCTGTTCTGTCCATGGCACAAGTAAAGGTGTTGAGCAGGCTGCAACGATCTCCATCTCCCCACTACGGTGTGTGGGTCAAATCAGCAACATGTCAAGGTTATGGGATCACAAAGTGACAGCAGAGTCTGTTGCTACTGTCAGCTTCTCCCATCAGTGACACCAGGAGCTGGTATTAAGGCAAGAACAGCTGAACTAGAAGCTGCATCTCTTAAGCAGCAGCCTTGTGAAAGATCAAATGGTTTGTTGCTGTTGTGATACGAAGAAGACACAAGGCTGCTACGTGAGAAGGGACATGCCAGGGACTTTTTGGGGCCAATTTCAACATGTCTGTGTGCTGCACAGTTGGATGTCCCAGTCTGGCTGAACCCTCCTCTACAATCTTTAAACATTCCCCAGTGCCCCCTACCCGCTCTGCATGTATCCTTATAGGTGTGAGAGATCCTGAAGGTCTGAAGTTCCAGTGTGTGCCCTGCAGGGATCACTTGGTGCTGCAGAGAACAGGCTCCAGGAGACAGGGCTGAGAGCAGTTTCTAGGAGCAATGCTCTGAAAGGTATCGATGGCTGCTGCAGAGCTAGAGCAAGAGGAAACAGGAACAGGAGTAGGTGCTGCTGCCCTGTGAGCCTCAGTGCTGGCTGGTCTGCTTAGCTTGTCCCAGTCACTCATTTGGAAGTGATTGCCATAGGAATGATTCCAAGTGATAGCTGGTAAGAGAATAGGCATTTAGCAACAACTGGTCACTCCTTGAAGCCTTGGATGCTGCACAGGATTCTCTTCTGGTGGCCTGGAAGTGACACTCCCATCTGTTTCAAGTCCCTTAAGGAAATGGGAAAAGAAAGGAAAATTTAATTGCTGTTCTTGTTCCTTAGGGCCTGGGATGTGGGTCAGGGCAGAGGCAATTACCAAGCATCAATTCAGAAAGCTTCCTCTCCCTCAGCACCTCCTACACCACCTTTCCTCTAGGAGGAAGAAACTCCTACATGTTCTTGCTCTTCCCTAGCTACCTTTGCCCCCCCAGGCACCTGGATTCTCCCCTCTCGTGACTGGGCCTGTGCTTCCATTACACCAGGACTATGTCCATGGCAACTTGTGATGGTCTCAACCTTTCAGGAGGTCTGTCCCTGAACCATATCTGCTCATTTGTTTATATAACTGCCCTGGTCAGAGCAGGACCCAGTGGTGTTGGTAAAGCACCTGACCTGAGTTCTTCTAAGGAGCCAAGGACTGGGCTTTACCACAGGACAGAGCCTGGCTGGTGGAGGAGCTAATGTCACCAGCTGATGTGGAGCTCAAGGCAAGAAAATGATCTTACAAAGTCCTACAAGGGCGGTCAGATTCTCAGATCAGAGAACTGTCTGCCAGATCCTGTTTCCCTTTGCTGTAGGTTTGATGTGTGGTCAGAGCAGCTCAGGCCCTCAAGAGCCTCAAGCATGGACAGGGAATTAGTTTCAGTTTGGGCAGGTCCCCGCTGTTCTGGGCTCAGGCAAGAAGCCAGAAGGAAGGAGAGAAACCTTCCAGGTGAAGATGAGAGTCTATTCAGATGGCATGGGGACAGCCCCAGCTGCTGGTAGCAGTGCCCGGGCTGGCTTACTCAGCAGTGAGCTCCAGGATGGACTCCATGGTGTCCAGGCCGGCGGTGCGGAAGTTGGCGATGTAGCGCTTCATGCGGATGGACTCCAGCCACTCGGGGATGGAGCGATAGGGGATCCCGTCCGAGCCGCTGCAGCTGGGCAGCCGCAGCGTCACCCTGCAGGCAGACACGGAGAAACCCTACATCTTGGAAGCCTTTCAGCTGGGAAAGCACTTTAAGATCACTGAGTCCAACCATTCTCTAACTCTGTCAAGGCTGGTGCTAAACCATGTCCCTCAGCACCACATCTCTGCCTCTTTTAAAAAACACCTCCAGGCATGGGGATTCAACCACCTCCCTGGGAAGCGTGTTCCAGTCTTTGAGAACCCTTTCAGTCAAGAACTTCCTCCTGACAGCCAACCCAAACCTCCCTTGGGGCAACTTGAGGTCATTTCCTCCCCTCCTATCACTTGTTATTAGGGAGAAGAGACCAACTCCCACCTCAACCCAACCTCCTTTCAGGGACTTGTAAAGTGAGAAGATCTGCCCTCAGCCTCTTTTGCTCTAGATAAAACAACTACACATCCCTCAGCCACTCCATACCAGACCTGTTCTCCAGACCCTTCACCAGCTTCTTTGCCCTTCTCTGGACCCACTCCAGCCCCTTGGTGTCCTTCTCATAGTGAGGGTCCCAAAACTGAACCCAGAACTCAAGGTGCAGCCTCGCCAGTGCCCAGTACAGGGGGACAGTCACTGCCCTGGCTCTGCTGGTCGCACCATGGCTGACCCAGGCCAGGATGCTGGTGACCTGGTGACCTTCTTGGCCACACTGCTGGCTCAAAATGGCCTGTACTATGTGACAGTACCTAGAGGGTAAGCAGCCTCTGCCGGGCCTAGACCAACTTTGCCCTCATTGTGCGAAGAGCAAATGACTGCCCAGGGCAATGGCTGTGCCCTCTGGTCACCATGAAAGTGATGCCTACTCTCTGCACACAGAGCAGTCAAGCTGCCTCCCCACACCTCAAGGTACCTCCCCATCTGCTGGAGACAGGGCGGTGACCACCTGTCAGCTGAGCTGTCCTGCTCCAGTGGCAGCCTGCTCACCTGGGATCAAAGTCTGCCAGTGGCCGCAGGAGCTGCGGGCTGGAGAGGAAGTGCTGGAGCTGCGCTCGGATCTCCTGGAAATGAGGCCTCCTGGCACGGTCGTGTGCCCAGCAGCTCTTCATGAGCTCGTAGAGGATAGAAGGGCAGTCCACGGGTGGGGGCAGCCGGTACCCTTCCTCCAGGCTTTTCATCACCTGCACAGAGAACAGGCACAAGTGTGGCCAAGACAAGAGACTGTAACAGAGGAGCCAGAGATCTCAGTGGAGCTAGGAGTAGGCCCTTCGCTATTTTGCATAGCATGCAAAGCAGCTGATACCTGTATGAAGCAGGACTTGGGCAGCAAAGGATCAGGACTAAGGGATGTCAAAAAGTGAAGTGATATACATATGCACTTTCAGTCTTTACTAGCTTAGCTCCTGCTTGCTATTCAGGGCATGTGTTCATGAGAAGTGAGGACCAAACTGTCCTGGCATGAGCCCAGTGAGCATAGAGGGACCAGCCTCTTAGGAATCATTTCCACAGCATGTGCTAACCCCACAAACTTGCTGAACTGAGAGTGAGACCAGACACAACATACCAGAGCCAGAGGAAGGACAGAAAGGAACCAACAGAGAACATCTCCAGGCCAACTAGTCTTTAATTTGGCTCATTGCTCTTGACACCTCAACATGGTTCAGAGGCCCAAACACTTACTGCCCTCAGCTTGGTTGCACTGATTTTTAGCAGGAAGTGAGATGTAGAAGTTCCGTGTTCAAAAGAATCTCAAGACTGAGGGAAATCTCCAAACACTGGGCCCACATATCTTGTTTATTTTTGCAGCTAACCACTTGATCTCAGTATCCGTTACCTCTTGGTTGGTCATCTCCCCATAAGGCTTGTCACCGAATGACAGCACTTCCCACATGACAATTCCAAAGCTCCAGACATCACTGGCTGATGTGAAAATTCGGTGAGCGATGGCCTCTGGGGCTGTCCATCGGATGGGAATCTTGCCCCCCTGTAAAAGAGCAGATACAATGTACCCAGGGTGTGTCACTGAGCTGTGCTTCCATGCTGCTTTTGTGCAAGGAGCTCACAAAATGGTTTGAAGACTGAGCCCATTTCACTTGTATTCACATGATCACTCCTGAGGACATTTCTCAGGACAGAAGTGTTCTTGGAGCATGAATGCACTGAAGCCTCAGTTCAGCTGAATGCTACACAAAAGGGTTCTTGGGAGAGTAAGAGCCACAGCTAGATACCAGACATTAGAACCACTGGAACCTTCACTGAAAGGGACCTGTAATGTCTCTAGGCCAGCCCACAGGTGCACAGCAGGGCTATCTTCAGAGCTAGGTTTAGTTAATTCAGACCTCTTATCTTGCTTCTCATTTCAAAACCCAAATCCCTCTGATCTCTTAGCAAGCACAGCTGAACCTGACCTCCAGCCAGAGAAGCACCACCCCTGGATCACCCACCCTGCAACCTGCAGCTGGGCTAAGGGTTTTCCTCAGGCATTTTCCACCCAGCTCTTCCCTCGGCCTGCTCTTTCCTACTGTGCAGAAATTCTGCCATTCCCAGCTGGCAGAATCACAATCCCTCTTGGACTACAGCTCACTCACACGACTGATAGAGTGGGTTGGCATTACCTTGGTTTCATAGGTGCCCTCTGCATTGTTCTCCAGCACTCGGGAGAGACCAAAGTCAGAGACCTTGCACTGCAGGCTGCGTGTCACCAGGATGTTGCGAGCAGCCAGGTCACGGTGCACGTAGTTGTGTTCTGAAAGGTAGCTCATGCCAGAGGCTATTCCCTGCAGCATGCTCACAAGCTGCACAGGGCTAAATTTTTCCTCATTCTCCTGCATGTCAAAAAAAAGGGAGAGAAAACCCTGGTCAAGTGACATCAGTCTACTTGGTTTCTAGTTAGTGGCCTTATCAACCTGCAAAAGTGGCACTGGTGACCAAGTCCAAAGACAGTGCTGCAGTCCAAAGGACCCACCAGCTTCTCTCTAAGGGACTGGTGGTGGTCTCCACAGTTGTCAGGAGGCATCCACACCCAAAGACAACACTCTGAACACTGAACAAATTTGATGGTATTGAGTTCAGACTGTTGAGACTGGAAATGTGAGTGAGCAAAAAGTAAGTGGATGTCTGAATCTTATTCCTAGTCTTTCTTTAGGGTCCTATTTCCAGCAGCACACAGGCCTGTTATTGACTGGAGTCTCTTACCCGCAGGAAGGTGTCCAGTGCTCCATTCTCCATGTACTCGGTGATGATCATCATTGGCCTCCCTTAAGGAATACAAGAAGGTGTCAGCCTTTTTGCAAATCTCCTGCTCTTGCCTTCCAATGCTCTCCACATTGCCCCAACACAGAGAACCATATCCAACCCCAGCCAGCATTCCCACTCCACTGGCACAGCTGGCTGACCCTTTTACTTTGACGTCCCTCAATGACTTTGCGTTCCCCCTTCTGTCACACGTAGAGCCTTACAGCATCCCTTACACTGTGCCAATTTCTCATCCACTCACCAACCAAAGACGACCTCCCCTAACAGTAGTTATGACTCTGTTGGAAATCCATACCTCTCCTCCTCCCTCACCCTCTGCCCTAAGCTCACCACAGAGTGCCTATCTTCTCCCGGCACAGCCCCTCTGACAGCATCCTCCCTCCCTAAGGCCCGAGAAGGTGCCCATTCCTGCAGTCATTGCAGGACTCTCTTTACACTCACTTTTGGTGACAACTCCTTCCAGGCGCACGATGTTGGGGTGATTGAACTGCCCCATAATGGTTGCCTCACGCAGGAAGTTCCACCACTGCGAGTCTGAGTACGTCGACTTCAGGGTCTTGATGGCAACCACAGTGCGCTCTTTCCCTGGGAGCCACAGTGACCCACGGTAGACCTCCCCAAACTCCCCTGAGGACAAGCAGAGGCAAAAGGTCACAGCTGAACTCAGGAACAGGCAGCAAAATAACAGAGTGGAGGACCTGAAAGATGGGAGAGTGACAAGGAACTCACCCTCTCCAATCACATTCTCCATAGTGACACAAGAGATGTCCAGTTCTTTAGTGAACTCCAGTACCCCTCTGCTGGGGTCATCATATGGTTGCAGATCTACATAGGGCTTCAACCAGACCTTCTCTATGGTCAAGGGAAACACAAGAACAAATTCATCTGTCAACTCTTTTGGACAAGCTTTTTGGGGCAAAGCTACAGAAGCAGAGGGAAATCCATGGAATTCTGACAATGGCACTAAACAAACCTATCAACCATAAACTGAAGATTACAGCTGTCAAAGAGGCAAATTACATCAGCAAATCCATGCCAGTGTCTGATCTGAAACTGCTATGGCTCTTCATTTCTCCCAACCCATTCCAGGCTTCTCCCTGGTCACAGTACTCCTCTGAAGCTCACCTCGATCAAAGCCTGAGGTGTTGTAATCCGGCCGTGCCTGCCTCCGATGAGCCTGCCTGGAACGTAAGAAGAGGTCATGAAAAGCTTGCACAGAGAAAAGCAGCACTGCCATGGTGTCTGCCCTGCTGGGCAGGGACAGAAGTAAGGGCAGTGCAGAGCAAGGTGAGCCCAGACAGTGCACCAGGTTGGTAGAGCACAGTAAGCAAGAGGGGATGCTTCGTTTCCCTTTCGAGATGCAGCTTTATTTCCATGCAGGCACTTTAATCCATCCTGCTGCTTGCTGCATTAGAGAGCATTGATTTTACCTTCTCTGTACACTTTCATCATAAAAACCTGATCATCTTACAGCCAAATGATAGCAGCCCTGTAGGCATGTAGAGAGGACGTAGAATTTTATATCTGGGCAGAGGACCAGTGGTAGAAACTGGTCTGAACTGACTGGCTATACCTATTGCACCTTCACTGAGCAGCAGATACAGAAATTACTCTACCATACCACATCCACCTGCCATGGTATGGTAACAGTGGCAGTGCTGGGCTACAACAAACTGAGAATCACAGAGTCACAGAATGTTAGGGGTTGGAAGGGATCTCTGAAGATCATCCAGTCCAACCCTCCTGCCAGAGCAGCATCACCTAGGGCAGGTCACACAGGAACACATCCAGGTGGGTTTGCAGTGTCTCCACTGTTCCCAGTTTGGTGTCATCAGGAAACTTGCTGACAGTTCCCTCTGTGCCCTCACTCAGTTCACTTGATGAACATATTGAATAGTACTGGTCCTAGTACCAACCCCTGAGGGACTCCACTAGATAGAGGCTTCCAACTAGGCTCTGTCCCACTGACCACAGCTCCCTGACTTATTTCCTTCGACCTGTTCACATCCACCACACCACCTGATCATCCAGACCGCACTGCCTCACTTTAGCTGCCAGGATGCAACCCCTCCCATCCTGCTAATCGAAATTACTTCCTGACACTCACTCTAGCTCAGCACAGCACCCTGGGCTTACTCTTGCTTCTCTAAATGACCTTTACCTACTCAATATCCTGGGAGGCCTCTCTCCTTTTCTCAAGCCCCTGCAGCTCAGCCAGCCTTCCTCTGTCACTTCTTCAGTACCAACATGTCAACACTCACCTGCGCCGAAAGATGAAGATCCCCAGAAGCAGCCCAAGAAACAGCAGGACTCCAAATATAATGGAGACTATGACACCCCCAGACAGAGCTCCTGAGTCTGCAGAAACAAAGACAGAGGCCACATCATTTAGAAGACCAAGAACTATTTGTCTGGAATAGTATCACCTCCTTATCAGCTTCTACACAGTTAACTATTTAGCTAGATGAAGGCATGCCTTTGCTTTCCTCTCTGTCCTTACTTCATTACAACAAAACTGATCAAAGCCAGTCCTATCACTGCAGGCCTTTGCAAACAGTCCCTCTGAAGCCTTCTTGTAGCCCTCTTCAGCTACTGGAAGGCCATCTGGAGCCTTCTCTTCTGCAGGCTGAACAACCCCAGCTCCCTCAGCCTGTCCTCATAGCAGATGTGCTCCAGACCCCTGAGCATCTGTGTGGCCTGCTCTGTACCATCTCCACTATGTCCAGTCAATAGGAGGGTCTGTGAACATGTGGGATGAAAAGAGAGCAAACTCCACTAAAGAGAACTTTTAATAAAGAGAAGTCTCTGAGTGACCCAGGGACAGAGAAGGCTAGATGTGAGGCCTGTATGAGATGTTCTTTGACACAGGAGAAAGGTCTTCTTGTGGCCTCAACAGCTTGCCCTTCTACACTGCTGCTTTGGCAGAGAACCTTTTTCAGCAGTGCATACCACTTTCTGGGCTCAGAGGCTGGACTACATACAGTGGAAACAATAAAGCTGGAAAAGACTATTGGTGAGATCCTTGGAGTTCTCCTTTTCACCAGTCACCTTCACACAAAAGGAGGCCCATGGGAATCATTTTGCTAACATTCAAACTCAGAAGACTGC
This sequence comes from Indicator indicator, assembly GCF_027791375.1. Taxonomy (NCBI): domain Eukaryota; kingdom Metazoa; phylum Chordata; class Aves; order Piciformes; family Indicatoridae; genus Indicator; species Indicator indicator. Next base: position 17,647,325 of record NC_072023.1, read on the forward strand.
CAGAATCAAACGTATTCAGGAGAACCAGATGAATGGTAGGCTAAGTGCCAGTACAACACACAAACCTGAGACTGATCAGCCCTGAACACTACAGCACATTTTATATGGCAGCAAGGGAACAGGATAAATACCTCCTTGTTTTGCATCTTCACAAAGCACCAGGTTTGGTCTGGGCCACAAGGAACTCAAGAGTGTGGTGTTTGTGCCTTACAGCTAGCAAAGCACAGCAAGAGATCCATGTACCATGTGAATTTGCAGTCTGATGGAGAAGGGAGCTTCTCCCAGATGAAGTTCAAGGGCTGCGCTTTACCTGGTGGAAGGGTACGGAATTCCTGCTCTGGGGAGTAGGGCCCAGGCCCAAGGGGTGTGATGGATCTCACACGAAGCAGGTAGGCTGTGTCTGGCTGGAGGTCTCTCAGGGTGACGTTTGGCTCAAGAAGGTGTTTCACTGTGTAACGAGCCTCCTCCCCCTGCAGAAATCAAACAGGGCCACCCAGTGAACAAAGAAAACACATTCACCCCTTTGGGTGAAAGAAGGCAGAACAAATAAAGCAGGCCTCACCTTCTCAAAGAACATGACTTCATACTCCACGGAGGACCGGCTGCGCTGCCATGGAACAAGCCATGAAACAGAAAGACTGCTGTCATCTCGTTGTGTCAGGACAAACTGGGACACTGTCACTGGAGCTGCAGGGAAACCAACACAGAACATCAGGAAGAAATACAAGCATCACGCAGACCAGACCCTCTCTTCGCCACAGGCTCTCTCTTTCCTTCTCTGGTTGTATCATGCAGTGGGAACTCCCCTACTCTGCCCTGGTGAGACCACACCTGGAATACTGTGTCCAGTTATGGACTGAAGAGTGAAGCCCGGTTCTCCTTGTCCTTTATCACCACCAGGAAGCAATAAGGTGAGCCAAAAGTAGCTCTGCTTTCCTAGCTCTGAGTTGTGCGACCAACATGGAGCATCCAGGAAGAAAAGTTGTCTTTTGTCACTAAATCAGAACTTGGGGAAGGCATCAAGGCCTGTTGAGCACTGAGCTGTCACTTTTCTATAACCACATTTCACAGCACTCTGGAAAAGGTTCATGGGATGGACAAAGTAGCTGGCTGGAAGCTAAGCTACAGAAACATGGCAAGAACTTGCTTGGCTGTACCATCCTCATGACTCGATGCTTTCAGAGGTTTGCTGTTGCTGTAGTTTGGGCTCAGTTACAGCAGGGTTTCTGTTGTGAGCCATGGGCAATATTTCATGTCACAGTCCCTGCTCTCTCTGTTACACATACTGGATGATGCTAGTGTACAACAGGGAGGGCTTTATCCTCCTCATTTCTAGTCCTTGGTGGACTCATAGCTCTTGGTGAGTAATTACTGCTGCTGTTAATTGCAAGGAATACAGTTGATGGACTTTACATGCCAGAGGCAGAGGTACCTCAGAGTCTTTATCATACCATACTAACACAAATGGCAGACAGAAGGAGAAAGCTTAAACATTCAGAGATTCCACTTCCTTTCCCTGAAAAGCAGGAAGAACTTCTCCCTGCTTCTGCTAACCTGCATGTCCAACTGCAACCCAGACAGCTGGAGAAGTTCTCTGTGGAGCAGGCCCCATTCCTGAGACACCATTCTGAGCTTCCACAGTGAATGTGTAGTTGGTGTAAGCTTCAAGGCCATCCACATCCACAGCAGGCTTTGTGAGGCCAGAGGCACTGGGGGAGAACACCACGGCAGCCTCGCAGGGCTCACAGGACAGGAAGTGGCAGCGCTGGCAGCCGACTGTGTAGGTCAGGTCCTTGCGCCCACCATGATCGCTGGGGGGCTGCCACCACAGACTCAGCTGTGTGCCAACGAGGGAGAAGCTGACATTGCGAGGAGCTGAGGGGGGGCCTACAAGAAGCATGAGAGAGAACATTAGACCCAGCTGTCAGTACTCAAAGCACTGGGGCAGTTTTCTACCTGCATTTTCCACCTGCATTTTGATGCAGCCCTCTGTCTTCCCACCTTCTCCCTGATTTCTCATCCCCATTTCCCAACATTTTGTTTCCTTTAATCCCCTTTTATCCATAGAATCAAAGAATTATTTGGGTTGGAAGGGACCTTTAAAGATCATCTAGTCCAACCCCACTGCCATGAGCAGGGACCTATTCAACCAGATCAGGTTGCTAAGAGTCCCACCCAATCTGACCTTGAATATTTCCAGGGACGGGGCATCACAATTTCTCTAAGCAACCTGCTCTGGTATCTCACCACCCCCATTGTGAAAAAAAATCCTTCTGTATGTCCCATCTAAACACACCCTCTTTCAGTTTAAAACTGTTGTCTCCTGTCCTGTCACTGCAGGCCTTGGTAAAATGGATATCTCTATCTCTACTCCCTCTGCTAGACTCACTTTAACAAGTCCCTGTCTCCTTTGTTCTGGGGACCCCCAAAGCTGGATGCAGTACTCCAGGAGGGGTCATATCAAAGCAGAATGGAGGCAGAGATTCCCCTCCCTTGACCTGCTGGCCATGCTTCTTTTGATGCAGCCCAGACTATGACTGGCTTTGGCTTTCTGGGCAGCAAGCACACATGGCCAACTCCTGTCCAATTTTCCCTCCACCTATATCCTTCAGTTGCTCCCTGCAGAGCTGGCCTCACTGAGTTCATGCCCAGTGTGCACAGCCACTGTTCTTTCCCCTTCGTGACTCACGGGTACAAGCAACGTTCTGGCTCTCGGCAGGCGCCCGATAGAAGCCTGCATTGCAGGCACAGGATGTAGCCCCTGACTCGCTGGACAGGCTGTTGGGAGGACACTTCAGGCAGTGGTCGGTCTCCAGGGAGTGACGGTAGAACCCCCGCTGGCAGGCTGTGAAGAGACAAGTCAACACACAGTCAACGAGTAACCACTTCGGGGCAGCTTCCTGACCATTCTTTTATCTGCTTGCTTTTCTTCCATTATCTTAGCTGACAGAAATGTTTAGGTCAGAAGGGACCTCTGGAGGTGACCAAGTCAATCATCTTCTCAGAGCAGACAGTGAAGAGATGCAAACTCAAGGTAGGATCAATGTTATGATAGGACTCTCGACTGAAGAAGAGGTACCCAATTCCCCATGGATGCTGTATGAGAACAGAAGCTGGTCAACCTCAAAGCCTTCTTCCAGCATAAACCCAGACTGGTTCCCACCTTGCCCTTCAAGCTTTCCACACCATGAATGAGAACTGTGAAAACTAGCTCCAAGTCCTCATACTCCTCAGAGTCCTCTGCTTGCTGATTTCATATGGGGTAGCCAGTGGGCTTTTTAGCAGAAGCATCTTTTGTCCTGTCAAGGGTTTATAGCTGAGCATCACCTTGCAGGGCCCTGGGGAACATCTACGTCATGTTCAGGTCACCTAACAGCACTGAGTGCAACGGGCTACAGAGCCAACACAGACTTCGAGGCAACAGCTGCCACACGTTTGCTGTTTCCATTTCTACAAAGGAAGCAGCCACATCTGGCACTTTGGGTTTACTGCGCTGCTATTAGCTCGATCTACAGAAGCACTGCTCTGCCTACCCCCTATCCCAAGGCCAATGCTTCACCTCTGTAAGAATGGAGCAAGGAGAAATTAAGTGACAGAAGTTGAAGTAACCTGTGAATTTAATACTTACCAACCTGTGCTTAATGAACCTACCAAATGTTTTTCAACTACAGGAACAAACAACCTATTGCTAATCATGTGGTTGAGGAATAAAGACACAGATTTTCTGCCACGGCTACCACCTTGCATTTAATTTGAGCCTTGAGAGAATTAACTCTTTCATATTGCACTATAAAAGCAACAGTGTTTTGTATAACCCCCCCGTAAGATCTCAACAGAGAAAGCCATCTGCTCAGCAGCCTGACACAAATGGCTTAGTGTGGTGGAGCATAGCATAGGAAATGATCCCTATCCAGAAGACAAAAACCATTCCAGACACAGTTGAACACCTGAGGGACCTAGAAAAACCATCCACTAACAAAGGCCAAACAAGATTCCTCATCATCAGTCTCAGGTAGAGTCGCAATCCTCACTGTATGCTGAGATCTCTCTCTAAATTGTCATCAGAGAAGCGGCTTCATCTCATTCCTGTTGCTCCCTCTTCCTGCCCTGAGATGGCAGGCAAGCTGCCCCATTAACATTGCATCATGACAACTGGCCTACCAGTTGCATAGCAATACTATGGCACAACCACTTAGGGATACTGCGACAGTATACAGGTCAAAAGGATTTGCAGAAGTGAAGCCTAAAGAGCACAGAAAGAAGAAAAAACCACAAGAAACAGGAGCAGCCAGCACATTCCAGTTTCAGGAAATAACAGAACCACTCAGGAGTCTGCTGTCATGAGCTACAGCCATGAGATTGTGAGCAGTGACACCAAGACTCCTAAAAGAATTCAAAGGCTCAAGCACTGTCACCAGCCCAAAGAGATCCAATTTCTATTCCTGATCAAATCATCTCTCTGAGAAACGGGCAAGAAGAAAAGTTACTTTGATTTACAGGTGATAGGAACAAAGCTACTCACAACTGAGAACGCTTATATGTGCTGCAGTGAAGACGAAAGCTTTCTTGCCTCCTGCTGTTTTGTTCCAGCACAAGAATTTGAAATTTGAGACACTGGGTCAGTTTGGTTCAGGAGAGCTTTGACAGCACCATGAAAAAACCAATGAATCAGAGCACAGACTTGTGTAACACAGAGGTTCTCATGTTCCCTGGATAATACTACCTGCCATAAATATGTGTCAATATATGCAGCCTCTTCTTACCAGGCTGAGACAGTTTGGGAAAATTGGGCTTTGGGATCTTTGCAAGAGTAGTTAGCCGTAAGAGAACTGTAACCTCTGCTCCTCCAGGCCTATGCTCTGGTGCTGCTCCAGTCCACAGCCTACGTATGCTTCACCCACTGGTGCTGTCGAAACCCTTCAAGCAGAAGAGCTACACTGCAGGAAGACTGCAGGAGTACAAGGAGGGAGCTCCACCGGGGAGCATTTGGGCAAAGGGAAAAACCCAGAAGGTTGATGAACAGGCACCAGCTGCCTGGACCAGGTCACAGCACCCGAGGTCATTTCTACCTCTGTGCACTAAAGCAGAAAATGAGGTGCAGGCCAGAGCACAGACAGCCTGCACGCCCCAGACGCCAGCACGGCCGCAGCCTCGGGCCTGGATAGGAGGTGAGCAGTGGGCATGAGGCCATCCCGTATCGGGCCTGCGGCCCACGCAAGCCCATGCCAGCCCCGACCGGGGCTCAGGGAGCGGCGGGCACAGCCCTGCCCCGCAGCCAGGGCGAACCCCGGAGGCCGGAGAGGACGCGGTCCGGCGCCTCTAGGCACGACCCCCTGCCCCGTCCCGTCCTGCGGCCCCGGGTCGCGACCGCCTGACCGAACCAGGCGCTGCGGCATCGGCGCCCGCCGCCTCTGCCTCACCATCGCAGCAGGCTGGGCCTACGAACCTGCCGTACCGGCAGCGGCCCGCAGGGGGCGCCACAGTACCGGTGGCTGCGGGCCTCTAGCGAGGCGGGCAAACCACAGCGCCCGCCGGGGCCCGACCCACCCCGTAGGCGGTGCGAAACCCCCTCCGGGGGATCCAGGGATGGGGGAACCAGACACCGCCGGGCCGCCGCCCACAGCTGTGGTGTGCCAAGGGGAGGAGGGTACCCCGGCGGGCGGCGGGCCGGGGAGCCCGGCTCCCAGCGCTGCCTACCTCCGAGCGCTGCTTACCTCCCTGCCTGGAGGCTTTGGGCTCCCTGGGCAGAAGCAGAGAGGCTACCCTCGGCCCACCCACGAGCGCAACCACCGGGGCCGGGGCCGGCCAGAAGTTCCAGCTCCCGCCAAGGCCCCACGGCCCCCGACACCTGGCTTCCCAGAGCCATAGGCACCCGCTCCAGGCAACAGGACTGGAAAAACAAGCCTGCGAAAGGGCCTGCTCCACACTGCAGAGAGGATGGCTCGGACACTCCATTCCATGTTCTTTATCCTCATTCCTCACTAGGAGGGCGGGCAGAGTCCTGGAGCAGGCTGCCCAGAGAGGTTGGGGAGTCTCCATCTCTGGAAGCACCCCAAACCCGCCTGGATGTGTTCCTGTGTGATTCACTTCAGGTGATGCTGCTCCAGCAGGTGGACTAGATGAGCTTCAGGGGTCACTCCCAGTCCCTCACATTCTGTGCCACCAAGCACTGAGCAGTCTTGCAGACCTGGGCTTTCAGGGAGCAGAGGGGCCCAGCCAGCCTTCATGTTTGTGGTCAGTTACATATGTGAGGAAATTAATCACAGACCTCTGGCTTTACCAACAGCAGTCTGCAACACAATGAGAGGCTGAGATAGAATACGCTGGGCAGGCACAGCTTTTCTGAGATTATGGGATAGCTGATCTATTATATACCTGGCAAAGCTTTACATGGATAGGAGTTTACTGAAATGTTGAGTGAACTAGTTAAGAATCTCAGCTTTTGGCTTTCTGTTGCCTTCTGTTCTGTAACAGAGGACAGGGTCTCCTCCCTCTTAGTGAAGTAAAGGTTATGCTTTCCTGGTTTTTAGTTCCCACTTAAGGCAAAACTTGGAACTGTTGAAAAATGTTTACAAATGTTAATTAGCTTGGGCAGCTTGTGCCATCTCAGCAATTTAACCATATCCTTATTGCCTGGAACTAACAGAGAGTCTTTGCATCCATATTAGCAAAGCTTCCACATAGATTTTCCAACAACTAACAAGTGTCCTTCAAAATCAGCAAGAACCAGTGGATATAGTCCAGGACCTGACAAGCAACATGATGATCTAACTTATGACCATATAAACAAAAAGAATTCAAAGGCTAAAACAAAGTTCAAGAAAGGTTCCTCTCCTGAAGACCATCAGAAATTGCTAGAGACCACAGCACCTTGCTGGAAGACCCCTGCCCAAAATGAACCCCTCACCCTCTGAGCATGCCCAGTGAATTCAAGAGAAGCTGGACCTTTAGTGTGAAGCGAGTAAGAGACTGCCCAATGGATGGCTGGTAGGTGTTGCCATGAGCTGTAGCTACTACATCTCACTGTACAAATAATTGCCAGGAGTTTCACCTGGTGTGTGCTGGGTTTGTGGGAATGCCCCCAGCACACAAACTTGCACAGCTCTGTAATAAAGCAATGGCTGCTCCTTAGTGCCAACCCCAGTGGGGAGGAGCTGGGGTCCCAATTATGATGATGGTTTTGGTGACCCACATCAGATTCTACATCTGATGCTCAGCAGATTCACAGGATTGTGAGGACCATGGAACGTTTGTTGGGGAGATCCTCCAGTCCCCTGGTCTGGTGAGTTCTGAGCAAGACCCCCGGGTCTGTGTTAAGCATTACTAAAGGATGAACCTAGTCATAAGTCAGGAAATGCTTTCCCACGGGATCAGGGCTTAAAGGATAGAAAAAGCATCCGGACAGGGAATCAAGGCTTAATTGCACACTATTATGGGGACTCCTGGAGTGCCAGCCCAGATGCAAAGGCTTGATGACATGTTACTGAGTGCCAGCCAGGGTAGAGGTTATGGTTGTGTTCAGAATTGTACAGGTTACTGTCATATTCAGAACTGTAATTAGTGTGGTTCCTTTCATTAGGCAGTGTAGTGTGTAATTTGGTTGGTTGGTTTTACTGTGGGGTCTAGTCAATTGTCTAAGGGGTCTGAGGGAAGCATCTTAAAGAAGTAGCCTCTGGGATGTCTTTTAAGCAATGATAATGGAACACGTGTTAATGTGTTAATAGTGTGAACTGACTTGGGTGTGTAGTAATGAGAAATGAGCTTGAGCAGCACCTGGCAGGGTCAGGGTCACAGATCCTTTCAGGGGTGTTAATCTATGCCAGTGAGAGTGATGCCAGCTGAGATTAAGGCAGATGTTAAGTGCATAGCTCTTGCTGGAAGTGTGTCACGTCTTGAGAGGAGGGGCTGGGGCACAGTCCCTCAACCATCCTCATCTCTGCTATGTTCACAGACTTTTGTGAAGTTTTTTGGGGTTCTGGTTCGTTGGTTTGGGGGTTTTGTTTGTTTGTTGTTTGGTTTCATTTCTAATATTCTAACCCTGGCTCTCTGTTTTTCTATGAGACATCTGGCATGACATGGAGGATTGAGTAACAGTTGTGGATGTTGAGCATGTGCTCTGTTTGACTCAGTATCATACTTAGGGGTATAGACTTTGACATTTGTTTTGCAGTTTATTAGGCAAAGATACCCACTTGGGCACTATAGCCTGAGGGAAGCTGCATGTGTGTTGGTTTAGCCTGGCTTTAGTAGTTCTACCTGAAACAGGGCTGCCTTTGACTGCTGTAAGCTCCCCACCCTGATACAGACAGAATCAGAATGCTCTAACAAGGAAGAAACTGACAAGGAAGAACTCAGAGACAAAGAGCTGTGATTCTGGCCCCTCTTAGCCAGAAGGGACCTGCAGGAAACCAGTCTGTATGCATCTAGAGTGCTATTAAACTGGAATGGAGATCCACAATCCTAACTGGGGAGACACACAGGCTCTGCTGGAATTTGTTTACTCCTGAGCAAAAATAGACAGTCTGGGATAAGGCAGCAGAGAAAGTGGTTCAGAAGCATGTACCCAACTTTTTATCTCCTCAAGGAGGATATCAAATGGAATCCTGATTAAGATGATGAATTAGAAAGTCTAATGGAACATCAAGACTTAATTCTGTATGGAATTTAAGATGGACTAGAAAACCCTAAACATTTGCCTAAATTGTATGAAATAAGGCAAGGAGATTGTGTGAGGCAGCCTTAAACTGGATAGATTTGACTGCAGAGGATGCTGGCAATATGAACCTGTTCAATATGTTGTTTATTGGTTAGTCAGCATCAGACAGTAAAAACAAACTGCAGAAGGAACAGACCAGATGATGACAATTGCACACTAATAGAACAAGGTGAAGGACAAAGAGAAGTGAAGACAAGTAAAATTGCAAAAAGAGCCAGAGGAGGTGTTTGAGGAAGACTGGGAGGCAGACGTAGAGGTAATGAAGGCAATGCTGGTTGTGACCTACCTTTAGGAATCAATGTGCTTAATACAGGAAGAAGGGACATTGAAAAAGAGAATGCCCATGCCTTTTGGGGGGACAAGGAAAAGAAACAGAGGAAGCAGCTGGAATAGTGGCAGAAATTGAATTAGACTGAAGGGGACCAGAAGAATCTACTCTGGTCCTCTGGTTCCAGTTTATCTGGGAAATGAAATAATAAAATTTTTGATTGATAAAGTTACTCATTTAATAATAAATAGCTTTAAAGGACCTATAAGGAAAAATAAAATAAATGTTGCTGGTGCCACAGGGGTGGAGACTCCATGCAATTTTTTTTACAGCCTATGGCACTTTCAGTTGGAGACATTAAACTAAGAGACGAGTTTCTCTAGATGTTAGAATGTCTGTTACCTCTGATGGAAGTGACTTATTAAACAAATTAGGAGCACAAATAACTTTTGAACTGGAACAAAGTTCAAGTCTGTATTTCAACTAATAATGGAGAGCACAAGTATAGATGCCACAGGAATCACATCTCAGGAAGGGAACACTGAAAAGGAAGACCAGACACAGATCCCACCCAAAATAATCAGTGTGGGAATTCCTTTAGTGTGGGCAACTGTGAAGCCTGGAAGAGCCAAATCAGCAGAACTGGTAAGAGTGGAACTGAAACCAAGGGCGAAACCAGTAACACACAAACAATACTCTTCAGAATTGGAAGCTTGGGTGGGATTGGAGCCCACAACCACCAATTCCTTCAAATACAGATCATTATGGGAGTACCAGTTCAAATAGAGCGCTCCAATTTTGCCCATTCTGAGGAATATGGGCTGGTACAAGTTCTAAGGGCTATCCATAAGATTGTGATGGATCTACACCTGGTAGTACCTCATCCTTATATAACATTAGCAACAAGAGGTGACTCTAATACCTATTTTACAGTATGGGACTTAAGGAATCTTTCTTTTATAATTCATTGGAGGAACAAATAAATTGGTTTGGAACAAGAAAGCTCAACAACTGGAGGAGTTAAGCTGGACACAACTCCCTCAAAGACTTAAAAATAAGTCCTAAAACCTTTGATAAGATGTTGGCAGAAGAACTGGAGCAATGGCAAGCTTGGCAATAAAGGGAGAATGAAAGGTTGGCTACACTGTGGTCACTCTAGAGGGTGAAATTAAAGTGAGACCATTACCAGCAAACACATTAACTCACAAAGCTAACTGATTGCCCTGACCCAAGCCTTGGACATCATTATGACTTGGAACAAACAAAAGAGTCTTTGCATCCATATCAGCAAAACTTCCACATAGATCATCCCTAAATAACAAAGTGTCCTTCAAAACCAGCAAGAACCAGTGGATATAGTCCAGGACCTGACAAGCAACATGATGATCTAACTTATGACCATATAAGCAAAAAGAATTCAAAGGCTGAAACAAAGTTCAAGAAAGGTTCCTCTCCTGAAGACCATCAGAAATTGCTAGAGACCACAGCACCTAGCTGGAAGGACCCTGCCCAAAATGAACCCCTCACCCTCTGAGCATGCCCAGTGAATTCAAGAGAAGCTGGACCTTTAGTGTGAAGCGAGTAAGAGACTGCCCAATGGATGGCTGGTAGGTGTTGCCATGAGGTGCAGTTACTACATCTCACTGTACAAATATCTGCCAGGAATTTCACCTGGTGTGTGCTGGGTTTGTGGGAATGCCCCCAGCACACAAACTTGCACAGCTCTGTAATAAAGCAATGGCTGCTCCTTAGTGCCAACCCCAGCGGGGAGGAGCTGGGGTCCTGATTACAGCGACAAAAGCAGAAGACACTGCCAGAAGGTCTTCCTCCATTCTGTCCCTTTTTACATGTCTGAAGAAGCCCTCCCATCTTCTGAGGACAAAGTAGAAGCTGTGACCTCAGTCTTTATTCTGACTTGGATTGTTTCCAGTCCTTTGCACAATGCCTGTTTTTAACATGGAGGGAGAGGACACCAAGGTACCCCCCAGCAGGCAACCTACATATACCTTCTCCTCTGGTCCTCCAATAAGACACTGCTTTGGACCCTCCTTCCCCTGCTAGGTTCTCCCCTCTTCCCTTCCTCTCCTGGGAGACCTCCCCAGTGCTTACTGATCATAGAGAAGACAGTTTTGGCTGCAGCTCTACTTGGGCAGAGTGGGATGAAAGCACAGATGTAGAATGAATCTGTGCTGTGATAGCACTCAGGGCTTGTCCAGACATGACAGCTTCCCTGCCCCTTCCCAGGGCAGTGCTCTCAGGAGGGTGGGGAGAGCAAGTGGAAAAACTGGCTGGGCTGTGCAAGAAGAGGTGATTGCTGGAGGATCTTGTGCTTCAACCTTCTCCAGCTCCTCAAGCAAAATGAGCAGCAAGCAAGGAGGATTCACAGAGGCACCGTATCACTGCAGCAAAGAAAAGGTAGAACAAAGCAGAAAAACAGGGCAGCTGCTGACCCTGAGAGCAGTGCATGGATTCCTTTTTCTGTTTGCTTTAGCCTTGTCCCGTATGGCTTTGCCAACGAGAGAGGTGTGCTATCACCTCCCTCTTTGCAGTAACACACAGCCCCCAAATCACCACACACATCCTCCCCGCTGACAAACACACCGAGGTGCCCTAAGCAGCTGAATCTTGTTCCCTCTGTGGCAAAGGGAGAGCCCTCCATTGCTCACTCAGCAGCCATGGCTGTCTCTGGCTCCAGAACCCCAAGGACTCCTATGCTTGCCAACTGCTCTTCCTCAGAAATGAGCCAGATGCCCGTGGTATTATGCAATGTGCTCTACATCATTTTCCAAGAGAGAAAAGCCACCACAGTCCGAGCAGAAGGGGACACAGAAGAAACTTGCCCGGCTCTGTCTGTCAGCCTTCTAGTCACGGGACAAATACGCTGCTTGTGCGTCTGACACGTCTGCCCCGAGAGAACAAGGCTGCCCTTTAAGGGTTAGGAACCAGTTGTTGAGTAAGTCAGTGTCAATCACAGTTACAGCTCACAGAAACCAGCTCCAGAGCTGAAGGCTCCTGGATGAAGCCCAAGAGGGAGTGGAGAGGTCTGTGCAAGTCTTACACCTGATATGAGGAGAAAAATCACGACTGAAAAAGAGAAGCTAAGGAAGGAAGGGTGTAAGATACACCTGGCAGGCACAGAGAGCGGGCAAGAGAAGAGGCAGAGCACACCAGCTCCCCCAGTCCCACTTTATGCTTACAGATGCTCTGATCTCTAGCTGCCTGGAAGCTCTGCCATGGCCGGCTGCCAGCGTCTGTCTGCACACTCACCTACGCAGCTCCCGTTGACTTCCTCAAAGCCCACGGCACACAGGCAGCGGCCCATCGGGACCAGCCACTCCCCGTCCATGCTGCAGTGCATCCGGGGTGCAGAGCCTGCTTCTTCAGCTGCATCCTCCACACAGACCCCAGGGACTTCTGTCAGCCCCTCCGAGCCCGCCAGCGTCTCCGGAAAGCGGGCCAGGCCACGCACGGCCTCCGGGCAGGTCTTGTAGTAGACACGGACGGACACCATGGCGATGCAGGCCCCGGAGTTCTGGAAGGCCAGGTAGAAGCCCCGGTGGGACAGCTTCCCAATGGGGCACACCTCCGTGTTCAGCTGCATGGCGCCCGACTCGATGTCTCTGCTTGTGAAACTGCGATCTGCTGCCACAGTGTTGAGCTGAGGGAAAAAGGCCACAGCTGTAACACCTAAGCAGGCAGTGGCAGCTGAGACGCCCATGGGTCTCAAACTTCTTTTACACTGAGGCCTTTCAGAGGCTGGATGGTCAGCTGCTTACAATGCCAGAGCACTTCATGTTTGCTTTGCACTTGAAGGAGGTATTAGCAATGGGGCCCACATCCATTCCTGCCTACATGCCTTCCATTATCTCCTTTCAACTCTTTTATAGTCGTTCACTAGTCTTATACAGTACGGACTCACAGAATTGTGGGTTTTGGAAGGGGCTTCCAGACATCATCTAGTCCAACCCCCCTGCTAAAGCCCTATATACTGGATCTCTGATCTTGGAGGTCTTTAGGAATGACACGTCCCCAAAGAAGAAAAATCTCTTTTGTGGTATGTTGCTTTGCAAATTGTATGCAGTAGAATTGCAGCACTACTTAGAGTTGTGGTTTTTAAACTGACCAGTGAATGACAGCCACCTGTTTCTAAGCTGTCCTTGATGCAGATCAGATCTTGTACTGCAAGGCGCTTCTCATGCAGTGCTAAACATAGTTCAGCACTCTAGATAGTTGGGTGAAAAGTTCTCCCATGCTCTTACATTCCCACTGCCTCAGCAAACAGAGGATGAAAGTGAGCAAGAGATGCTTCCAATGCTTGGGCAGAGGGGAAAGGCCTCTGTGGCATCATAGAATCATAGAATCAAGAAGGCTGGAAGAGACCTCAAAGATCATCGAGTCCAACCTGTCACCCTAAACCTCATGACTATCTAAACCATGGCACCAAGTGCCATGTCCAATCCCCTCTTGAACACCTCCAGGGATGGTGACTCCACCACCTCCCTGGGCAGCCCATTCCAATGGCCAACCACTCTCTCTGTGAAGAACTTTCTCCTCACCTCCAGCCTAAACCTCCCCTGGCACAGCTTGAGACTGTGTCCTCTTGTTCTGGTGCTGGTTGCCTGGGAGAAGAGACCAAACCCCTCCTGGCTACAACCTCCCTTCAGGTAGTTGTAGACAGCAATGAGGTCACCCCTGAGCCTCCTCTTCTCCAGGCTAAACAGTCCCAGCTCCCTCAGCCTCTCCTCATAGGGCTTGTGCTCAAGGCCTCTCCCCAGCCTCGTTGCCCTTCTCTGGACATGCTCCAGCAATTCAACATCTTTCCTAAACTGAGGGGCCCAGAACTGGACACAGAACTCAAGGTGTGGCCTAACCAGTGCTGTGTACAGGAGTACAATGACCTCCCTGCTCCTGCTGGCCACACTATGCCTGATGCAGGCCAGGATGCCATTGGCTCTCTTGGCCACCTGGGCACACTGCTGGCTCATGTTCAGGCGGCTGTCAACCTGTACCCCCAGGTCCCTTTCCACCTGGCTGCTCTCCAGCCACTCTGACCCCAGCCTGATATGAAGAGCTGGATTCCAGGCACCTTTCTTCTCAGACAGCCTGATGGCAGGGTGGCCTTTCTTTTCAGAGGGAAAGCCTCATAACTGATTCTCTCCACTCCAGCCCCCTTCTCATCGTATGATCCCACCCACTCTCTGTTGCTGGAAGGCAGATGAAAGGATCTGCACAGCAGCTGCAGATGAGTGGGATCATAAGGCAGGTTTACGAGTTGTGGAGGTATTGTACAAAGTCACATGGTAAGCTGCAAGGGAGGAAGAGGAGCACTGGGGAGAGAAGAGCAGCAGTTACTAGGGTCCTGCTCTGCCTGTGGCAGCCTTTATGGTTTGGTTTTTTTCATCACATGCCGTTTAAACTGCAGAGGAAAGGGCAGTCAAATAACTTAAGTCTGTGGGTTCTTTTAGGACAGAAGTAGGTTACAGAATTTCCTCTAAAGAACACCTGAGGCTTTCTGTTCTGCAAGTCAAATGTTTCCATGACAAGAGGGAATTGTGCTGGGGGAAACAACAGTTAAAATCCAATGGTGTTAAATGCTTTCACACAAGGGACAGCTTCATTACAGCAAGCCATCACCTTCAGTTCTGCAAAACAAGACCCTATATGGCATAACATCAGGGGCATAGAGACTGGATTCTGTTCTTCACTTGCTCTAATCTTGATTTATTAGCTAAGTCAAGTTAAATTCCTCTTGGCCTCTGCTCTGCTACTTGTAAAACCTGGTGTAGACATCCAGCACTGTTACACCACTTCAGAATCCTTACCTACGTGGTGTCCAGTTAAGTGCTTGCACAGAATGAAGTCTGAACTCCTGTGCCTCCTGCAGCAAAGCCTGCTCCAACCATCACAGAGGGCACTGGGGGCAAAGTTTATTCTAAGGGCAAAGCTTCCTATCCATGCCCCACCCCAGATGCCAGTTCTGCTGGCCTCCTCCAGCCAGCAAGACACACCTAGTTAAGCTGAAAGATCTAACTTGGTCCTCACCCCCAGTGCTACAGACCTTGATGAACAGCGGGCGGCGGAACTGGATGCCCACATCTTGTTCAGACTCCATGTAGTAGAGGTTGAAGGTCTCTTTGCAGGTCACCACTTCCCCTTTGAAGCTCTTGCAGTCCCTCACAGTAAACTTTAGCTCCACGTAAATGCGGGAGGCTGCTTCTCCCCGATAAATCCAGTTGGTGCGAAGCCAGTGGTCAGTGTCATCCTCAGACAGCACGCTGCAGTCCTGGTACATGTACACTGGGGTACCATTTATCATCTGCTGCACTTCACTCCACTGCTCCCAGAGAAGAAAACACATGGTTAGACAGATGAAAGAAACAATTTTCCCTTCAAACGTGGCAAAAACTTACCTAAAAGATCCATACCCATATAAGATTCAGCACTTAAAGCTTTGCTAGCTAGAAGGTCAAGCAAACATTGCACTGCTCTGCAGCCTTCTATCTGCCTGAACTCTTCACATAAGGAGCAAAGAGGACACTGTAATTAGGATCTGACCTATGCTGAATTGAAGGGAGCCACTACGCATGGGCATGCCCTGCATCCTGCCTTGGTTCAAATTTCCTTCTTTCATACACTGCCTTAGCTTGAGAGAAAGCCCCACACTCCCACGGACTGGCCACTCTCTCTGCCACCTTTCCATTCAAAGTGTACATCAGGACAGAGCAGATCAAGACCATTATTTGACCCTGAAAACAATGCACAGCTCTTTAGAGAAGGAAAAAGACAGCCTGACACAATGGGAAGGTCCATTGCAAAAGGACTGTGCTAAAGCAAATTAATTTGGAGTTCATGCTTCTTTAAGTGTGGTATTTTGCAAACCTTAATTTAACTATCTAAACTCAGCTGATTTTCCTGACATCATACCAGGTTTTGCTTCTTCCCCAGGCAAATGATGGCCTAGCTCATTCTGTGACCTCACTGATGCTATTTGTATGAACCCAGCAGGATTTGGTATGTGTTTTAACATTTACTTCTGCTGAATTTTATGTAGTCATAGTTTTGTTTCCTCGCCACAAGTCAGACACAAAATGCAAAGAATATTCATTTTTGAGTAAGTCACATGTGGGAACTGAAAACTTGAGAAAGCAAGGTTTTGTCCACAGGGAAAATGACTTAGATCCCTTTCCCCCTGTGCCTTTCTCATTATGCTTGAAATATTTAATCAAATTAAATCAAAACAAGTGCCCACATAGGTACTGGCACAAGTTTAAGCACCCTGGTTTTAAATCACGCCCCAAGTTAAGATGCAATTCAAACAGGGCCTCAGTCTGTATTACCCTGGGCTTGTCAAGTCTCACAGGCTGAGTGGGAGAGTCACATATTCCTTCAGCACCACTACCTCCTGTGCTCACAGCACAAGCAGGCAGCCTCGCCTAGGTTCTCATCCCACAGCCCAGGTCACTCTGTTAGCTGAACACAAGAGATGAATCCTCAGAGTGCCAAAGGAGGCTCTGCTCTTATGCCATGACTTAGAGCGCATCTCCTGTGCACCCCCACTCTGAAAACTATCCGAGTGCTTTCTCCAAGCCAGCAAGCACTACACATAGCACAAGTTCCTGTCTGGCTGATTTCAGACACTTACCTAAAGCCCATTACTAGCAGACTTCTCTCAGGAAGTTCTGCAGATGGTATCTATGTGCCCCTTCTTGTTTCCTTTCTCTCCATGTAATTAGCCCCCAGTGTTACCCCACCTTCTTAATCTGATCCAGCTGGCATATACCAGCACCACACAGGATTTACACTCATTTCACATACTGGAGGTCAAAGCACTTAGGATAGGAAAAGAGATCTGATCAAGCAGAAGAGGCAACCACTTAATCACCTCTGGCACTAGTGCACTGAAAATCTGGAAAGTGCTGCAGAACTGAATTCACAACACTGAAATAGAAAAGAGAAAAAAGAAAAGAGAAAAAAGAAAAGAGAAAAAAGAAAAGAGAAAAAAGAAAAGAGAAAAAAGAAAAGAGAAAAAAGAAAAGAGAAAAAAGAAAAGAGAAAAAAGAAAAGAGAAAAAAGAAAAGAGAAAAAAGAAAAGAGAAAAACGAAAAGAGAAAAAAGAAAAGAGAAAAAAGAAAAGAGAAAAAAGAAAAGAGAAAAAAGAAAAGAGAAAAAAGAAAAGAGAAAAAAGAAAAGAGAAAAAAGAAAAGAGAAAAAAGAAAAGAGAAAAAAGAAAAGAGAAAAAAGAAAAGAGAAAAAAGAAAAGAGAAAAAAGAAAAGAGAAAAAGAAAAGAGAAAAAGAAAAGAGAAAAAGAAAAGAGAAAAAAGAAAAGAGAAAAAGAAAAGAAAAAAGAAAAGAGTAATAGAAAAGAGAAAAAGAAAAAAGAAAAGGAAAAAAGAAAAGAAAAAAAGAAAAGAAAAAAAGAAAAGAAAAAAAAGAAAAAAGAAAAGAAAAAAGAAAAAAGAAAAGAAAAAAAGAAAAGAAAAGAAAAGAAAAGAAAAGAAAAGGGAAGTCAGAAAGGAGAATAAAAGCAAAGTAGCTTTCATGAAGAACTGCCAATGGTAGGACTAGGTTTTAGAAGCATTCTTCCATGGGTGTCTGCATCCCTGAGGTGGTGGGAAAGGCATAACTGCACTTTAAGGCCATGAGCTAAGTAAGTTTCCATCAACAGTTTCTCCTAAAGCAGTACCACAGACAAGTGTCACTAGAAAACAGGTTTTGTGTATCTTTCCCAAAAGACATGAGCTGTTATGATGCATGTCCTGACTATACCATTTTCAAAACTTAAGTGAATTAAAGGAAGGAAAATTTCCTTTTTAATGGTGACTCTAACAGGAAAACTTCCTTTAAACTCTACTGCTGGAAAAAAAAAATCCAGCTGCTAGCTCCTACATTTCTCGGCTCATCTCAGCCCAGCTTCTTCCAGACTGAGCTCTTCAGGGCAAGGATGCTTGGCACTGACTACTGCACAGTTTAACATGCAAAGAACTAACAAGGGAGTTGGTTTTTCTAGACTCTCCTGCTGATGGGTAAAGGATATAAAATGAGGATATTATTTATGCTAACAATGTGGAATTCCTGTTAAATATGCTTGTGACTTCATTACTGAATGAAGCTTTTAAATTCAAAGGAGTGGAGGAAAACTGTTACATACAACACTTAATGAAAGACTGAGGAGTCCAGAAGTTGCTAGGCAACTGTCTCCCATCCTCAGAGACTCTGCTGAAAAATCAAAGTGTATGTCTCTAATATTTAATGGCATGTTCTTAATAAACAGATGTGGTAAAGTCCGCCCTGATCAATATTAATTACTTGGCTCTCCAGCTTGTCTGCCACTGACATTGAATCGACCTCCTTTGATAATGTAACTTTCTACCTATGCAATTGCTATATCCTTGCTCTACTCATCAGTTTGGCCAGAGGATGAGGAAGATTCATCTAGAAGGAATGCAGGACGGTGCGAGTCAGAGCTGCTCATGTCAGCAGTGACTGCACCGTGAGTTTGTGATGTTACAGAAAATTTGCTTGTGAGATTCAGAGCTGCAGAAAGACTGAGCTTGAAAAGGACCCTTGGAATCATGGAATGATTTGGGTTAGAAGGGACCTCCAAAGGTCATCTAGTCCAACCCCCCTGCAGTCAGCAGGGACATCCTCCACTAGATCATGACTTAGGTGCAGGATCTTGCACTTTGCCTTATTGAACCTCATGAGGTTCTCCTCAGCCCAGTTCTCCAGCCTGTCCAGGTCCCTCTGCATGGCACCCATCCTTCAGTCTTATCAGCCGCACCACTCAGCTTGGTATCATCTGCAACCTTGCTGAGAGTGCCTCAATCTGTATCATTGATGAAGATCTTGACAGCACTGGCCCCAGTACAGATCCTTGAGGGACACCACTTGTCACCTGTCTCCATCTGGACATCAAGCCATTGACCACTACCCTGTGGATGCACTCATCCAGCCAATTCCTTATCCACTTCACAGTCCACCCATGCAATCCGTATCTCTCCAGCTTAGAGAGAAGGATGTTGTGGGGGACTATAACAAATGCTTTACAAAAGTCCAGCTAGATGACATCTGTTGGTCTTCCCTTGTCCATCTTGGTAGCAAGCCACCAGGTTGGTCAAGAAGGACTTGCCCTTGGTGAAGCCATGCCATGCTGCCTGCCTCCAATCATCTAGTCCAATCACCTACTCCAGGTAAGCTAAGGAGTTCTTGAACTCTTCAAAATTCTTTTAAAACTCCTTTAAATTTAAATTGGTTTTTTAAGTTTAAACTACCTTTAAATCAGTCTTAAAACATTAAAAACCTTTTAGAATTCTTTAAAAGTTGCTAAGAAAGCAAAAGAGGAGAGGGCCATAAATTAGCAGCTTGACTTTCTAAAATGTCTAAGGATGTAGGCAGTGAATTTGAGAACAAAAGGGTGTTCTCTACTCCTCAGGAACCCACAAACTAACACAGGCACTTAGTGCACGGGTTTCTTCTTGGAAGCCCTGGTGTGGTGGTGGAATACAGAGCAACATAATTCCAGCACAGCAATTAGTGCTAAATGAATGACAACTTCAAAGCAAGAGTTCCATCTCGGTAACCTCAGAACACTGCAAGGTTGGGAAGCAGTAAGGGAGCTTTCCTTCCATTGCTAGGTTGGATTCAGTATAAAGAAAGCAGTGGAGACAAGCTGCCTTTCCGGAGGCACTTCCAAATGACCTGAATGACAAGCTGTAGGGGCCTCAGCAGATATTGTAGCAAACAGTATTGGTTTGGTCTGCCACCCAAGTGAAAACCCAAAGATAAGATGAAGTACAAGCCTTCCAACATCTGCCTTGAGCAGCTCTGGACTTAGCTGCTTGAAGCACTTTGAAGCTCTGAAGCTTAAGGAAGCTTACTCTGCTTTGTGTACAAACAAGCCTTCTCTAGGTTAGGTCTCTATCAAGAAGCCTACCTAGGACAACCTGTGACACCTCCAGCTATCTGTGGGCTACTTTTCCTAGGATATGCCATAAGGAATAGGATGGAAACAAACTGAGACAGTTTGTATGTCTTCTTGGGAGCTACTGGCTCAGGATCTGCAGGCATCAACAGAATCACAGAAGAGAAAGGGCCTTTATGGTCATCCAACCATTATCTAGCTCTACCAAGTCTGGTGCTAAACAATGATAGCCTTTTTCTGGAGGACAAAAAACAACTCAATGACATTTTCATGATGCTGAATACAAATTTCATCTTTGCTAATACTGAAGCAGTTTGACAGTGACCGAGGCAGCAGAGTGCAACAGCATTGCAAATGCTTAGGCTCAGACTGAAGTCGAAAGAGCTTGGTGCTCACAACAGTAACATTGTCTTCATCTCCAGGACACCTGGAGTCTCCTTGCCAGGGATGTGCCTCTCACACAGCAGCCTGCCTGCTCTGACCTCTGTTTCATTTGCTTTAACATTAGCTTAGCACAGTGGCTTCCAGTGTGTGGCCTTCAGACCCTTGGTGAAAGGTAAACATAAGGAACAATTCTTTACTTTGAGGGTGGCAGAGCGCTGGACCAGGCTGGCCAGAGAGGTTGTGGAGTCTCCTTCTGTGGATGCATTCCAAACCTATCTGGAGGTGTTCCTGTGTGATTTATTCCATATGATCCTGTTATAGCAGGGGGCTGGACACAATCTTAAGAGGTCCCTTCCAACCTCCATCCTTCTGTGATACTTCTAGGAGATCTAAAGAAGGAATAACAAGGGAAGGAGCTTGGCAGTAGGCTTAAAGTTACTGAACTGAGATGCATGTCTCCACTGCAAAAAGGCAGGAGTCCATACACTGCCACAGATTCAGAGTTGAAGGCAGTTGTAGATTACAGATTCAGCTGATATTCATAAATTGGTTTAGGTTGGAAGGGACCTTAAAGAACATCTAGTTCCAACCCCCTGCCATGGGCAAGGACACCTTCCACTAGGAAAAGATGCTCAAGGCCTCATCCAACCTGGCCTTGAACACCTCCATGGTTGGGGGAACATTCACGACCCCCATGGCAACCCATTCAAGTGTCTCACTGTAAAGAATCTCTTCCTAATCTCCAGTCTCAATTTGCCTTCCTCAAGCTTCAACCCATTCCCTCTTGTCCTGTCACTACAGACCCTTGTAAGAAGTCCCTTCCCAGCTTTCTTGCAGGCCCCCTCTAGGGACTGGAAGGCTGCTCTAGGATCTCTCCCTAACAGTTTCTGTTTTCTCCCCCTGGCAGCACTTTTTTCTGTGGAGTGTCTTTGGTACAGCAGCATTTGCATGCTACTGTGATCCAAAACCCCTTCCTGCAACAGATTCAGAGTTGAAGGCAGTTGTGTATCACAGGCCCAGCTGGGTATTCTTAGCACAGCACCTCAGAGAACAGCCTGTGATAGCAGACACATCGTGCTGGCACCTGCCATGGTGTGACGAGCAGCTTCTCTTCAGCTACAACACAGCTGACAAAAACCTGTCAGTCAGCAACCCAGAGCAGCCAGTCAAAACCAGTAGCCCCACAGTGGTGCTCTGGCAGTACTCCAGGATGAAGCTCTGGTGACCCTTCACTGGAAGTTTCTCAATACTCTTGCAAGTTCTTTTGCTGGCACTGAAGACAATTTAATGGCAATGATGAAAGAAGTGTGGTGACATGTAGACATCTAACTTCGTGTAAGTAGAGCTGAGAACAGCAAGGAGATTGCTTTTATTTATTTTATCATTCAGCAGTGGTCAGGGAACTTCAGTTTAATCATCCTGGAGTCTTCAAGACAACTGCACATGGAAGGATGTTTACTTGTCTGCAGTACCTTTCAGGGTGGGATGATGGATTTTTCCCCACAATGATCCATTGATTATTTTCAGGGAGGAGCAACTGCATTATGTAATTACCTGTCCTGTAGGGCACTAACACAAAGGTCTCCATCCCACTCATCTCCTTCCAACTGAACGTGTAGCCAAGTTTTTCTGGGGAGATAAGGTACTAATGTGAGCCAAGAGCTGCAGCACACTGATTGCAGAACCTGTTTATCAAACCCAGCTTCTGCTGTCTGCTTATCCTCTGGACTGTCTAACCACATAAAGGTCTTGCATGAAAACAGCTATGGTCACAACAGATGCTGCTAGGTGATGGATAATGATACTCTAGCCCAACATTTCACCTACCTACTTCACCACACTTGTTTCACATATCATTTTATGCATATATTCATATATAACCACTCAAGGGTCTGTACTGGGAGCAGTGCTGTTCACTCTCTTCATCAATGATATAGACAGAGGGATTGAGGCACCCTCAGCAGGTCTGCAGATGATACCAAGCTGAGTGGTGTACTGATAAGTTTGAAAGATGAGATGCCAAGCAGAGGGACCTGGACAGGCTGGAGCGGTGGGCTGAGGATAATAAGAGGTTCAGTATGGCAAAGTGCAAGGTCCTGCACCTAGGCTGGAGCAACCCTTGATATTAATCCAGGCTGGGGGATGATGAGATTGAGAGCAGCCCTGCAGAAAAGGACTTGGGGGTGCTGGTGGATGAGACACTGGACATGAGCCAGCAATGGGCACTTGCAGCCCAGAAGACCAATGGCAGCCTGGGCTGCATCAAAAGCAGCATGGCCAGAGATGGAGAGAGGTGATTCTGCCTCTGCTCTGCAGAGACTTCACCTGCAGTGCTGTGTGCAGCTCTGGGGCCCCCAAAACAAGAAGGACATGGACCTGATGGACCAGGTTCCAGAGGAGGTCACCAAGATGATCAGAGGGCTGGAGCACCTCTGCTATGGGCATAGGCTGAGGGAGCTGAGGTTGTTCAGCCTGGAGAAGGCTCCAAGGAGACTTTAGGGCTCCCTAAGAGGTCCCATCTGTCCCAAACCATTCTATGATTCCAATGATTCCCTGATTTTTTAAATCAGTTGAAGTAGCAAGGCTGTTGATGCAGCATGGGAAGCCTTAAAGAAATGTCAAAACAAGTGAATTGTGGACTCCTGACACCTTCAATGTGAACATCATTAGTTCTTTGAGATATGCAAAGAGATGGGAATCTACCACCAGTATTGTCATACACCTCCCCATGCCCAGATGCTACTGATGTCTGAAAACTTCAAAGATTAAAAAATTATCAAGAAATTTGTTAGATGATGGGGTGTGTGTGTGTGTGTGTGTGTGTGTGGAAATCTGACCATGAAACAATCACACATGGCAAGCCACTTCATCCATTGTCATTGGCTAAAAGTGAGGAGAAAAAGGCATAATTTTGCCTCCACAGAACTAGCCAACCTTCCCTGAGCTATGACTCAGACTGTGTCCATATAAAGCATGAAAATTCCACATAGCAAATTCCTCCTCAGTGTGATAAGCACTCTGACACCAGTCCAGCTCACACATGGGAGAACTCTGGCATGTGAGGGAAGGTACAAGCAGCAGTGTTGCATGACATCACAGAATCGTAGAATGGTTTGGAAGGGACCTCCAAAGGTCATCTAGTGCAACCCCCCCCTGCAGGCAGCAGGGACATCCTCCACTAGATCAGCTTGCTCAGAGCCTTGTCCAGCCTGACCTTGGATATCTCCAGGAATGGGGCCTCAATTACTGCCCAGGACAACTTGTTGCAATGTTCCAGCACCCTCATGGTGCAGAACTTGTTCCTCACATCCAGTCTAAATCTGCTTTCATGTCAAACCATTGCCCCTCATCCTATTACTGCAGGCCTTTGCAAACAGTCCGTCTGTGGCATTCTTGTAGCCCCCTTCAGCTATGGGAAGGCTGCTCTTAGGTCTCCCTGGAGCCCTCTCTTCTCCAGGCTGAACAACCCCAGCTCCCTCAGCCTGGCCTCGTATAGCCTTCAACTCTGAATGCAATACAGCTCAGATGTTTCCAGCCTGTCAATGACCATGCCAGTCAGATTGTGCAGTATTAATCTTAGCTCTTTTGTGACAAAGCTGCTCTGGATGATTCTCAGCTCTCCTGTAAATACATTTCCTTCTTCATTGTGGAAAAAGAAGTTTCAGAATCAGACTTACCGTTGTTCCCAGTTTGCTTGTGGCAGTTTGTCAGCCTTCCATTTAACAGTGACTGGGAAATGATATAATTAGATAAATCCCTGCATCATCAGATGTCAAGGAATCTATTCTTCACCTAGTGTTCATCCACAGATGATGTGCATTTGTCAATTACCAGTATCCTGATCTGCTAGTTCAGATTGTTCTCAGGCCATATTTTCTAGCATCTTCTACAATTCCCAGTTCCAGCTACTATATTTCAAAGACAGATATTTTACAAAGCAGCTGTAGCACCAACAGGAGGGTTGGCCAACTCCTAGCACTGCTGTGAACCTGCTGTGCAAAAAGCAGACACTGTCCCATGGGGTTTGTCTGATTTCTGTTAGCTTATTTTGGACTTCAGTAGGTTTTTCCATCTCTCTTAAAGAAGCAGACTGCATCCTGAGCATGCCTACAGCCTAGATCTGCATTAGAATTACCAGAGAGACAGCTGATGGGGACAACAAAGGGAACAGTGGGCAAAATATGATCTACTTGTATGTCTTACTAGGGCACCTCTTTTGAGTAGGGTATACTAATACTACTAATAATTAACAACCAAAGTAGCCAGGCTAATGAAACAAAAGCTAGTTATGTCCATACAGGAGAACCTCACTGTCTGGCTCTAGTTCACCCAGCAACAACAGCAGCAGGAGGAGGAGGATGAGGTGAATTCACAGATGGTTTAGGTTGGAAGGGACCTTAAACATCATCCAGTTCCAACACCCTGCCATGGACAGGGACACCTCCCACTAGCCCAGGATGCTCAAGGCCTCATCCAGCCTGGCCTTGAACACCTCCAGGGAGGGGGGGCATCCACACAACCTCCCTGGGCAGCCTCCTCCAGTGTCTCATCACCCTCACTGTAAAGAATTCCTTCCTAATCTCCAATCTAACTCTACCCTCCTCAATATTCAATCTATTCCCTCTCTTCTTATCACTACAAGCCCTTGTAAAAAGTCCCTTTCTGGTATTCTTGTAGGCCCCCTTCAGGTAATAGAAGTCTGCTCTAAGTAAAGTCTCCCTGGAGCCTTCTTTTCTCCACGCTAAAAAGCCCCAGCTCTCCCAGCCTGTCCCCATAGGGGAGGTTCTTCAGTCCTCTGATCATCTTTGTGGCCTCCTCTGAACCCTCTCCAGCAGCTCCATGTCCCTTTTATGCTGGGGGCATCAGAACTGGAAGCAGTGCTGCAGGTGGGGTCTCACCAGAGCAGAAAGGCAGAATCCCCTCCCTGTCCTGCTGGCCACACTTGTTTTGATACAGCACAGGTTGGCCTTCTGAGCTGCAAGCCACAGCATATTACAGAAGAAAGTTATGAAAATGAATTAGAAACAGGTTGAACCCAGGTCTACTTTATAAGCAGCAAGGGTAAAGACTTAACCTCCCCAGGAAAGCTTGGGGCTTGCTAGAAAAATAAGAGCATGGATGAGGAGCTGGAGCTATGCATTAACACGTGTCCTAACCGCTGCAGTGCAGTCCTTCAATTCCCTTCTCTTTGTGCCTGCTTTCCACCACTCCCACAGTCCAGCTGTGACAAAAGGAAACCATCTTGGATACCACGGGTGGTGATGATGCAAGTACTACTCAGCTGTACTTCACACAAAATAGCTGTACTTGGATAAAAATAGCTGAGGGCTCAGCTGTCTTTTTGGGTCAGATTTTATAATGGTTTCAGAAGTAAAAGACTTTGAAGCACTTTCATCAACTCCATTTCACAGTCATGAAACAAAGGGAAATGATTCTCTCATCAGCTGTGTGGGCCAAATACAGCATTATGGCTTGGTAGAAAGTCCTAGAACCTTTCAGCCCAGCCAGCAGGCCAGATTGCTGCCTCATGAGTTAACTAACAGTTATTTCTTCTGCAAAGTTAAAACACATGTAACTGTATCGTTCAGGTTAGTACTCAAGAGGGAAAAACAGAACAACCTTAAACAGACAAAGATTCTAAATTCTTGAGAGCCCTGGAGACAGAAATAACTCTGCCATGGCTATCTGCCCAGGAATTCAGACATCAGATGTATTTGCAACATATTAGAACAAAAAAAAAAAAGGGTGATTTTTTTTTTCTATCAACTTTTGTTACTTCAGGTGCACAAAAGATTTCAAGGACATGTTTAATCACTGAGCTACTGGAAGCCAATAGGTATCAGAACCACTACTGGAAGTTAATCAGGAGTCAATCCTTACTCTACTGGCTAATGTGTGAGGCTGCGAGAGGTGGGAAAGGGCTTCAAGGTAGAGACACTTACAAAGCATACAATGTTCAGGAGAGGGAGCTGCAGAAGTCTGATCTTGGGAGATAGGGTGAAATTACAACCGGGATTATGTTTTTCCATCACTGAGTACTCCCAGTTGCTCTCCATCCTTAAATGTGTGTACTCACCCCTACTTCGGGAGGGTCTGGAAGCCAGCCCAGTTCACCTTGTGCAGTGCTTGTGTCCAGTAGATCCACTGAAAACCAGAGCAGAGAAAAAAAAATAACCAGAGCAGAGAAAAAAAAAATAAAACAAAAAAAAGAGTGATCCAACTCATGGCTCATTGAATGGCTTCATCCTTGTTTTGTCACAGCAGACAAAGTCTACACTGCCTCTCTCTGTATCTTTTGTGAACTTTTACCTTCAAAAAGCATGGCTAGAGGAAGCATGGGAAGACAGAAGACAGTGCAGCTAGTTGGGAGTTAAAAGGGTTTCCTCGTGTATGAGACCTTCTCCCCTTCCATCCTCCTCTCAAGTCATACCCACACACATCTGAAAAATGCAGCCCTGGCAAAATTTTCAGCTTCCTAAAGCTGCCCCAAAACCGGAGCAGGAGGCTGAAGCCTATTGAAATGGGATCCCAGCATTAGCAACTGAACAGCAAGGCAGCAGACAAAATGGATGCAGAAGAAGGCATTTGAACAAATTACCAATACAAAAGATCAATCAGCCTCACCTAGAGGTGCTATTCAGTGCTAGAAACAGTGGGAAAGCACAGAGGCAGTGTGAAGGGATAGAAATGACCTTCCACTGTCCCAGTACCCAAAAGCCAAGACATGCATCATTTTTTCCAACTGCTGAAGCCTCTACTTCTGATCCAGGCTACCCACCATCTGATGGTGGCCTAGAAATCATTTCACCTTCTCCTCACCAGGACTCCAGGCATTGCCACCTCCTGCAGAACCACCATGCATGGCTGTGGGAAGCCTTGGCTCCTGCAGTCCCATGACAAAGGAAAAATTCAACAGTATTCATCTTTAGCACTCAAAGACATTTTAAAACATGGGCAGAGTTTGCCTTCAAGTCTTGATCTGAAGAGGACAGACAGGGAGAGAGTTTGGGAGTCAGTCTCAATGCTGAATGTCCACCTTTGTAGCTGTGTCAGCCAGGTCGGACTGCTGCTTTGAGTGTACTTATTGCAGCCTCAGCTTGAGAACACAGGAAAGAGGGAAAATTCCTTGGGATTCCCTTTAGAAGAGGTGTTCAGAAAGGTCATTTCTAAACATCTCAGGAAAGAATTTGGAGCTGAACGGAAGGAGAGGGGAATGTATCAGTGACATTTAAAGAATCAGATTCCCTCCCCCTCATCTGACCGCTTTGGAAATACTGCTGCCAGCTGCAGGTAATAGATTATAAAGTGCAGATCAGCAAGAGTCCTGTGGAATGAGGAAGCAGGCTGTGGGCCCAGAATCAGAGATAAGAGGGATTGCACTGCTGTTCTCACCTCTGAAACACCTTTTCAGGCTTGGGAGCAGGTAAAAGCAGGAATCCAGGTTTTGCAAGTTTGCAGTGTTCACAGCATGGTCATATGGCAAAACCTCCCTAGCCACAGACTCCCTGTCCAGACAAGGCTCCTCACTCACTTCCCTTCTGCTCTCAATCTCTCAAATTATTTGAGATACTGTTTGTGTGTTGTTGGCTCTAAAAGCTCCCAGGGTGAGGTAGCCTGTCCTTCCAGAACCATCACCCAGATAATATCTATCCCACGCAGTTCAGGCCTAAAGCAGCGAGAAGGACTGCACGGCAAGTTCTAGCAGAGCAAGGGAGAAGGAACTCGGAAGCGGCCAGGCCGGGAACCTGGCAGACCCCGTGTGCCATGCCACTGCATTGCCAGCAGCAGCTCCTTCAGCTGCACAGTGCCCACTGGAGGGGGGCGAAGTCCACTCTCAGAAAGTAACTCTTCAAGTGAAATCCACAACAGGGATTCTCCAAGGAAAGGAAGAATGGAGTCAGCAGGACTATAAGAGTGCAGGGAACATGAGTACTCAGGGGGCTCAGCTCTTTGATCTACAGCCTCACTGCTAGGAATGCCACATGACTGTCCAGCCACAAGGGAGGTCTCCCCAAAAAAGAAGAAAGACTTCAGATAAGAGAAGACGCCAAGGAAATGAGCTGTTCACAGATAGACACATTAAGGAAGAGTGGATGACAGACACAGCCCAAATGCGATGGTTGAGATAGGGGAGAAGCTGGCAAAGAAGTCCCTGAGTGTTGCTGCCAGCTACTGGTCACACACTTCAGGAAACCAGGGCCTGCATGCCTTACATTACTGCTCACTTAGGTTGGCCTTCTCCACAGCGTCTGCTACTGCCTTTAGGTAGCTAGGTCCTCAATACCAACAGGCACGTCAAGAATGCTCCAAAAGGGCACTCAGCACCTGCAAAGTCTGAGATGAACTGCTGCTTTTGACTAAGTGCTCTTGACTGAGAGCCTGGAGCATCAAATGGGATAGCTGTCCTTGGGATAGAAAAAGTCTGCAAAACAGAGACTTGGAAGTCTCTGGTAAGAATTAACTGCAGGAGAAGACAGGGAATGGAACAGAGATTTACTCTTCCTCACCTCTCTTAAAAGTTCTCATTTCCCAGCTGTTTCATAACCATTGTGCAACTCTCAAAATGGAAGAAAGCAAGATCACTACCACAAATCAAATGGACTGAGTTGAACAGAGAAGGGAAGCATTCTGAAGAGAAGAGGTGGAAGAGGAAACTGTAAACCCTAGCTCTCCCCTCCCGCAGTGGGTAGGTGGAAGGGCCTGCCTCACCTTCCAACACTCCAAAAAAATGACTGTCCTCTTGCTCATAAGGGTTAACTCCCAAGAGGGCTTCCCGAGAAAGCTGTGGAGGTGTTGGGGGGGGGAACTTTCTCAGTTTGTGTTTCAACTTGTCTGCAACGCTTGTGTTTAAGGCAAAGGCAGAATTCTCTTGGATCACGGAATATTCTGAGGCATTTGTGCTTCGACTAGGACCAGGTGGAGAGGAGCGCAAGAACATACCTGGGCTCACTTCACTGAGCCACCAAGGTTTGGATGGGGTTTGTTCTTGGCCTTCATCCCCCAACACTCGCCTGCCCTCCTGAGACACTCCAGTACCTCTCCAGCTGCCACTGGATGGGCTGTGATGTCCTTGGTGTCCCACACATGCGGGCCAGACCCTGTTCCCTGCCCCTTAGAGAGGTCAGCCTACCCACCCAAGCCCCCAAGCAGAGGGACCAACTGGTCCCACACTTACCTTCTTTCCCAGGCACCTCGGGAGGAAAGAGAGCCCAAAAGAGAAGGAGCCCGACTGAGAGCTTGATCCTGCTCCTCCTGGTCTTCAGATCCATGCTGGCTGGAGACGGGGACTGTCTCCCAAGCCCTGCCTGCCTTCCCGGCTCAGGCCTCTGAGCCTTGGCTCCTGCTTGCAGTGCATGAACCTCTCCTGCAGCCTCCTCGCTGGAGCGAACGCATTGCAGAACCTCCCTGCCTGGCCCACAGTTATGATGAAAGATCAAGGCAAGTGGGTGGAGAAGCCTTACTGCCTTTACCTGTTTTAAAGGGGCTGGTCACAGACTTCCCATCTGGCAGGCAAATAAACCCACCTTAAAGGCAGCCACCTTTTTCCCGGGAGCCTCCCTCCACCTTTGCTCCAGTCCCGGCAGAGGCTCCCGATTGCCACCTCCTGGCCAGCCCTCGCCACGGGCTCCGCTCCCGCCTCGCCACGGCCGGCCGCGGGTAGCTGCCAGGGGCTAACCCGGACGGGGCTCCGGGCCAGGGCGGGCCCGGGCTTCTGCTCCCGGCCCCGTGCTCCCGGCCCCTTCACAACCCCCGGGGCGCCATAGGTGAGTTTAGGGCTGAAAAAAGCCCAGACGCTGCGTTAGGGACTGCTCGTTCCACTTCTCCCCGTGCTAAGGCAGGCAAAACACGGAGGCGGGCTGGCAGGAGGAATGCAGGAAAATAACAGCTGTGCGCCGTGGCCGTGTCCTCCCCAGGCTGAGACAGCATGGTACAGAATGATAGCCGGGACACTTTATCGAGCAGGATTCTGCTCCTCAGCATTGATGGAAAGTGCCTGCTTTTCACTGAAAAAGTAATGGTAGAGGAACTGCAACAGAGGCATTTTCTGTGTAGGAAAACCTCATGGGACTTTTAGGTCCCTTCCTGAGCGACATCAATACAGAAGAACTTGCTTTTGTCACCTCTTCTGGCATTCATCAAGGATGTCACTGCCACCCATACACAGCTATTGTACCCCTGCCCATAAAATACAGATGCCATTATTACTCCACTTGCTGTACGGCTGCATTCTTCTTGCTCTCTTCCTCCTCCTCCCTAAGGAAGGCTAAAGAAAGGACTTTGTTAGGTTGCCTAGAGAAGCTGGGGGATCTCCACCCTTGGATGCGTTCCAGATTCACCAGGACACAGCCATCAGCAACATACCTACTTTCTGGGGTCATGCCTGCTGTGAGCAGGAGTTGGGAGTACAGACCTCCTGAGGGCCCTTGCATCTTTCAGTGAGTTCTGTGGTTGTCTAACCATACATCTTGGAAAACCAAAAGCTGTCCCAAGAAGTTTGAACACAGGCAAGAGAGATCTGAGAGCAAATAGTTAAAATACTAAGCTTTAAATTTTACATAGCATATGAAGTAAAATATCTAGTACAGATAATTCAAATGTTAATGTCATTCAGAGTAGTTCTATCTTAAATTTATTCCACTTCACTCTTGTCTAAAGTGCTCTTTCTCAGGCTGTGGTACTAAGTCTCAAATTTTTATGCCCACCATTCCACAGCAGCACTAGTGTAAGGTTTCCTTGGCTACATCCTGTGTCTTGAATTTGCAGTAGTAGAATTTATCCCTTTCATTTTTTTCCCTTGTTCTGTGGCTCTTGGTTCACTCCTTTTAGCCACTATCTCTACAACCATAGGAAAAATCTATGGCAGCTCTGTAGAGCAGAGGGGATTCTCTGTTTTGATGTTTCATTCTCTGAAGAGAATTCATGCTCTTGCTCTCTTACTCTCATCTCCATGACCACATTTTAATATTCCAATGTTTTCTTGGAGAGTTTTCTAGCTCTACTCCATCAGCAATTATCTTAGAATATTTCTAACAGCTGACTTCAGACAGTCTTTCTGCAGAAAATATGTTCCTACCATCTAGTGTGTTAAGCTGTTAAAATTGGTTTAGTTACCTGGCCTTTCTGTGAAAACCTTTCTATGAAAACTATAACATCTGACCCAGAGACATTTTACTTCTCATAGAGATGCTCATCACTTCTACAGCTAGGTTGGAGAAAAACAGGATTCTAGTATTTTTAGCTCAAAATATAGCAATAGTAGTCTCTATAACAAATACATTCCCCTCTGTAGTATGTCATTCACTCATATTTCCTAGCTGCTCTTTCCCACTCTTGGTTTAATTAAGCTGAAGTGTGAAAATACCTCACCAAAGAAGTCATTAGGACTAATCACATGCAGTAACCAGCCATATTGCCAGGAAGTTTGACAGTGTGATGGTAAATTCCTTCTTTCTACACTGGCAGATGAATGTCTGAGTTAATCTTTTTATTTCTGGGGGATTTAATTGAATTTTTAAAACTTTATGTCTGTTTCAAATCTGCAGTGTTCTTATGGTCCTCCTCTTGAAAAATTACAGTTGCCTCCACCACCTAAACACAGTAGGACTGCACTTACTCATTGCTGTTGGGGCTTCATCATGGTGTTGCTATCCTGTGCAGCAGAAAAGTAGTTGCCACTGGTCACTGTTAACAACCTGAGCTCATCCTGAATGCTTTTAGTGTTGACACAAAGAGAAGATAGTCGAATCAGACACCTGACTGTCTTGCAGGTGGAAAGATGGTGTTGATTGTGGTAGCTCACTGTCAGCTCACTGTCAACTCTGTTCTCAGTTCAGCTTCCTGCTTGATTTTTGAAACCTGAACTCTTAATTAAATCAAAACATGAAACCTAAAATGAATGCTGAGAGCAATTTGTAGGCCAAAACCACCAGAAAAGATAATACAGATTTTAGGAGACCTGATTTGCAGTTGTGACTAGTCCAGAGGCCATAGCTGCTGAGCCATCTGGGCCTTCCCTCAGTTTTACCTACAGATCTGTAGAACCAGGTGGTCAGAGATCTTCACACAGCAGTTTGTAAAACCAGGGCTGCCTCAGACCTTTGCACTCGGGCAGATGAAGTCAAGGGGGCATGGCAAGATCTTCAAAGCCAAGAGCCTTAGGTTAGGGATACAATGCTAGAATTAGTAATGGCACCTTCAGTCAGCTTCTTGATGTGGAGATGATTGCAAGGTGAAGTGAAACTGGCATGGAGCTTCACCTCATTCCTCAACTCCACATTGATTTCATGATTATTCTTGAACACCTCCAGGGAGGGGGCATTCATGACCTCCTGGGCAGGCTGTTCCAGTGTCTCACCACCAACACTGGAAAGAATTTCTTCCTAATCTCCAGTCTAAATCTTCCCTCCTCAAGCTTCAATTCATCCCCTCTCATCCTGTCACCACAAGCCCTTGTAAAAAGTCCCTTCCTGGTTTTCTTGTAGGCACCCTTCAGGTACTGAAAGGCTGCTCTAAGGTCTCCCTGGAACATTCTCTTCTCCAGGCTGAACAGCCCCAGCTCCTTCAGCCTGTCCCCACAGGGGAGGTTCTCCAGCCCTCTGATCATCTTCATGGCCTCCTCTGGACCCACTCCCGTAGTTCCGTGTCTTTGTGCTGGGGATGCTGGACTGCAGCCTTCTGCTAAATTTGGAGAAGACCATAGCTTGATTTCCATTTATTTCTAGGCATGGGTTTTTTTCTGGCCTTCCAATAACCCCTTTAGAATGTTGGTGCTGGTAAAATTACCTGTATAAATGCTTTTTTTTGCTTTGCGTTGCTTCTTTTTTTTTTTTTTTTTACTTCCCAGTTTCCAGTTTCTATGTTCATCTGGATAGAAAAATAATGGAACCATTACAGGAGCTTTAAATAATTTTCTGTTGATCTGATTGTGCTCAGAAGAGCAGAATGTAGATATGAGTGTGCATGAAATCACAAAAGTGAAACCAGAAACTGACCAAAGGTCTTCTTCCTCACAAGCCATTAAAACATTTGCCTTTGGGTAAAGTCTTGTGCTGGGGATTTCCTGGGGGGGTTGCTTGTTGTTTTTTTAGGAGAGATGTCTCTTTGTCATCAATGTATGTTGAATTTTGCCTGGATATTTGCTGTGGTGGGTATGGGGCTGTTTTCCAACAAGCATTCATTTGTTCTGCTAAAACATCCCAAGCACACACAGCAGAGCTCTGACAGTACCTAGTGCAGCTGAGCTATTTTCTTCCTCCTCAACATTTTCCTGAGGACCCCTCTCATTTCCTTGCTCCTCAGGCTATAAATTAGGGGATACAGTAATGGAGTAATGTTGGTGTATACCAGAGACACCATCTTGTCTCGAGTGGGTGAGTAGCTGGACTTGGGGCGAATGTACATGAAGGTGGCACAGCCATAGTGCAGCAAGGTGATGGACAGGTGTGAAGTGCAGGTGGAAAAGGCCTTTCCCCTTCCCATGGAGGAAGGGACATGCAACAAAACAGCAGCAATGCAACCGTAGGAGGTTAGGATTAGGAGGAAGGGGAGCAGCAGGAGGAGCACACAGGCGGCCAGCAAGGGCAGCTGAGGGCTGTAGCTCTGTGTGCAGGCCAGGTGCAGCAGAGCAGAGACGTCGCAGAAGAAATGGTTGATGTGCAGCGGCTGGCAGAAGGGTAGGCGGAAAACGGCCACTGTCAGCCCCAGGGCCACCGCACAGCCCCCCAGACAGGATGCCACAGCCAGCCTGAGGCACAGCCCCTCGCTCATCACAGCCCTGTAGTGGAGTGGCTGGCAGATGGCCATGTAGCGGTCATAAGACATGGCTACCAGGAGGAGACACTCAGCCCCACCAAGTGCCACAAACAGGAGCATCTGTGCAGCACAGCCTAGGAAAGAAATGGTGCTGCCACCCACCACTGCCAGGCTGAGCAGTGCCTTAGGGACAACGACTAAGGTATAGCAGAGCTCAATGACAGAGAGCTGACAGAGGAAGAAGAGCATGGGAGGACGTGAAGGCTCCATAACCACCGCCGTGAAGATCATCACGTTCCCTGCCACTGTGGCCAGGTGGACAACAAAAAAGATAAGGAAAAGGAGGACCCGCAGACAGAGCAGATCAGAGAAGCCGAGGAGGAGGAATTCCATGGTTACATCAGTGCTCTTATTGTCCCTCTCTATGCAGCCTTCACATGGCATCTACAGGGAGAAAAACAGGAGACAGCTGATTTTAACCTGACACCTGGCAATCATTTCCACAGGCAATAACGTTGCAGTGCCATGGAACCGGTGTAGCAGAGCTCCTGGTGTGGGAAGGAAGGTGATTTCATTTAAAACCAAAACTGATTCCACTCAAGTCACATTCAACACACTCTCAAACCAATATTCTCATAACCACCAAGCTTCTTGTGCCTAGGATTCTTTGCCATGATATTGATGACAAGGAAAATCAGCTATTGGGTCTCCATCACTTCTTCTTACCTGGTCTTAGGTTGGCAACCAAGTGCAGGTTGTGAACTTGCATGAGGTACCCTTTAGGAGATGACACTGATTAGTCTCTCTGTCCTGTCCTGCTTTTGAGAGCAGTCACTGGACCTTGCCTCCCGATCTGAGTGTCCCAAGAAGCTGCAGATGGATGTGCTGGGTTCTCGATGGCTGTCAACACCTATATACAAGGATAACCAAACAGTGACCTGGACCTTCTGTTCTACAAACTGACTCCAATGAACGAGAATTTGAGGTGCTGACTGGCTGGGTTCTCCCTTCCACACAATGGAGCCCCCTCAAAGTTCATATAGAAACTGTGTTTCAGATGAAAGGGCTCACTGATTAGACCCGAGGATTCCCAAATTGGAGCTGACATTTTGGCTACTTGTGTCTTCATTCCTGGCTCAGCCCTATGGCATCAGAGTTAAAGTAAACAAACTTCCAAACTAAACCCCACATGTGGCCATGGCAAGGTGATCTGCAGAACAATTTTTACGATAAACCACAAAGCTAATGTCCTACAGAGAATGAGATCTTACTTGTCACAGGAAGAATGCAAAGTGCCTAGGAATGTGGAGTGAGGCAAAGCTGTTCAGTCTGAGATTCTAAGATTCTGTTCCTTGCCTGGTCTGGGATCCCTCTGGCTGTGATGTCCCTGGAGCCAAGATTTTCTTTCAGCATTTCATAACCATCTTCTCTTCTCTCCTGCAGGATCCAGTTCCTTATATACAATCTGACACAAAGGTCTTTCCTCTCCCCTGCTGCCTCTGCCCTCCCTGCAGCAGTGACAGGCAGTTCCATTCCTCCCAAGAAAAGGCAGTTTGCAGATTTTATGTAAATCAAGCACGAGGATGTAACTGCACCTGCAGAGGAAGGCAGAGTCTAACACCGTCCTGGAGGGCTCTTTCTCCTTCCACTGAAGCAGCAGGAAGGAGTTCATTATTTCATGTACCTGTAATGACAAGGATTTAATTCTCAAAAAGCATTGGCTATTCTTCTGAAATAAAAATAAATCTGTGGGTCTTTAAGGAAGCTTAAACCAAATTTACACTTAAAGGCAAAGCAAAACAGGCACAAAAACTTTCAGCCTCTCTGTAGATCTGTGCATGGAGTTGCCAGCATCATTTCTGACGGGCTCAGGTGCTCAGCAGTGGGTAGCAGTGATATTACTCATACTCCACTGATTTTTATTACCATTGTTAAATTAATTCCTAGCCTGAAATCACTGAAGGCTTGTGTAAGTAGAAAAGGGAGGCAAAGCCAGATTTTTGACCCCTCAAATGGAACTGCTTACTGTTAACCCAGCTGTATTGGAAAGTGTAAATATGGTGCCTGAAGATTTTCCCCAGGATATAGCTTAGAGGAAGTCCATCTTTTGAAATATTCTTCTGTAATATTTTAGCTATATGGTATCATCTTTTGGAAACAAAACTACCCCATGCATCAATCCAGTCTGGGAACTGTGTTGAGAGGAGTTCCACCTGTTGCCTGAACAAAGCCATGAACATCTTGATCAGGCTCTGGAGCTAGCTGTGCTGGGAACAATGTGTTGGACTAGAGACCTCCATAGGTCCCCTGGCATTTCAATCTTTCTTTGAGTCTATGATTCTGTTCAGACCTGGCCGGATGTCCAGTATGGACAGGAGCAGACCTGTGTGTACCTGAGGAGCTTCCCTATCATAAAGGGAAATAGTTGTGGAGTTTTGGCTCCTCCAAGGCCACTAACTTGGATTCTGTAGTGTCACAAATTTAAAATTAGGCAGAACTTAAATGCCTAAGTGCTATGTAAGTGGTTTTAGTCTTTTTAAAGTCTATCATCTAACTTCTTGGTTTTAAGACAGTGTGGCCAGCAGATTGAGAGAGGTAACTCTGCTCCTCTGCTCTGCTCTGATGAGACTTTACCTGGAGCACTGTGTCCAGCTCTGGAGCCCTCAACGTAGGAAGGACATGGACCTAATGGAGCAGGTCCATGAAAATGATGGGCTGGAGCACCTCTGCTACAAGGACAGGCTTAGGGAGCTGGGGTTGTTCAGCCTGGAGAAGAGAAGGCTCCAGGCAGACCTAATAGCAGCCTTCCAGTACCTGAAAGGGGGTACAAGAAGGCTGCAGAGGGACTGTTTGCAAAGCCCTGCAGTGACAGGATGAGGGACAATGGTTTGAAATGAGAGAAGAGCAGATTTAGATTGGATGTTAGGAGCAAGTTCTGTACCATGAGGGTGCTGGAACACTGCAACAGGGAGGTGGTTGAGGCCCCATCCCTGGAGAAATTCAAGATCAGGCTGGACAAAGCTCTGAGCAAGCTGATCTAGTGGAGGATGTCTCTGCAGACTGCAGGGGGGTTGGACTGGATGACCTTTGGAGGTCCCTTCCATCCCAAACCATTCTATGATTCTATGATAGCAGAGTCTCTCAATTTGCTTCCTTAACTTTCAACATTTAAAACCATTTTATTATTTCAGCTTTTTCCCCTATGCTGTTTTTGTTTAAGGTATGGCAAACAACTTGGGGTGCAGAATTTCCTTAAAGCATTTACACAACTGAGTTCTGAATCCAGAATTCTCAATCCTATTGTATAATAATGAATAAAACAACAACCCTGAAGCCTCTGTGGCACGTTGGCTCTGCAGCTGTAACAGGAGTAAAATCAGGGAGGTGGTGATTTTATGGTTCCACTTAGCAAACTGGACAGATTATAAGTGGGAGTAAGTCTTTAGAGTGAGTTTATTTCAGTCAGATGCTTTGAAGAGTAAGATTGCTCCCTCTAGCAATCCCTGTGAGATTCTCAGAACATTAGCTGCCTAACTTTTGTATAGTTTGTGTTATAACATAAAACTCAGGTAGTTAGGTGCCATTTCTTCCCTTAATTTATATTTCTCCTCTTTAACCCAAACCACAGGTGGAAATCTGCTGCCTCAATAACAATGCAGAAGTATTTGCGAGGAACTATTTTGACAAATTTGATTCCCCTACATTAGACAGTTTCAAGGCCCAGCTTGACAGGGTGCTGGGCCATCTCATTTAAGCTGTATTCTTACCCTGAAAGGCTGGGCTAGATGATCCTTGAGGTCCCTTCCAACCTGGTATTCTCTGAGTCTATGAATCTTTGATGGTCCCTTTCTGCTGCTGGACTGGAGGTGCAGCTAGGTGAGTCAGCACAATCCCAGTAACCAATGTCAGACTGTCAGCAGTAATAGGCACTCTTTTTAATTTTTTTTTTCTGTTTCATAGTGCCCAGGCTCCCACTGAGTCAGGGAAGGTACTTTGCTGTTTCAGTCTGTGGGCGTGTGGCTAAGCTGTCATTTATTAACGTGCCACTTACCCCTCCTTGCAATGTTTCAACACACGCCTACACATTGCCTCCAAAACATGGCTCACCAAACATGCCAGTGTTAGCTGGGGTGAGGTGTGCATCCCAGTGCCAGAACACACAGCAAGACACTCAAGGAGTGGGAGAGGAAGAGAATATCCACTTTAAAACAACTCCATACTTCCTCTAACCTACACCTTGCAGGTTCCCAGCATTTTCAGTGCAGCAGCTTGCAGACAAATCCATATCAGATTAATGAAAGCTCAGTGTTTGCACATCTGGAGTCTGCAGCATGTCAGAGATGGACCTTCTTCCTTGCTCAGAGTTCAGCCCTGCTCTCCTCCCCCACACTCTGTGTGATTTTTTTTTTTTTTTTTTTGGTACATGCCTGCAAGGCTTTGGAGCTGGCCTGCCTTAGCCTGAATGTGTATAAAGAGTTTCTTGGAATCCAGCTATGGTTAATGAATCACATCATATCAGTTTCTATCAGCAACTGCATGTTCCCCTTGGTCTTCAGAAAAAGGACTAGCACTGGGCTTGCCTATCCACACCTGCAAATTGCCAACTTGCTCCAAAGAAGGCAAGAGCAACAATAAAGTCACCTGGAAAGTATTAACAGAAAGCTCAGTGCAATCTGGAGAAAAATGGAGACAGCTGAGACACATAGCAGGAAGGGAGCTTGCAGGAGGGGGCCAGCCAGTGCCAGCTGAAGAAACAGGGCTCTTATCCAGACAGCCCTGCAGCTCTGACATGGCAGAGAGATGTACAGCTTTGCAGCAGGCCAAAAAGAATGTTCAAGCAACATGGAGTAACTGGCCAGGGGAAAAAGAGAATGAAGAGGATAAGAAAGGTCTTTGCATGCAAATCAGGCTGAGATTGATAATCTGGGGGCATCACACTGTTGTGGAAAGCAAAGATTTTTGCTTCAGCAGCTTCACTGATGTTCTGCTGAAGTATGTTCGCAAGTAGAAGGTCCTTTGCTATTCAAAAGTGTTACGGTGACTTCTCTGAGTAGAGAAATTAGGCACTGTTAAGGTAGGTTGCTTGAATTGGTTTTGGTGATTGATGAAATGTAAGGTACCCTCGAATGAAAATGCAGCAGTGGCAAAGTGGAAATAAATGTTAAAGTTCATTTGTGACTCCAGAAGGGCTGATTAGGATCAGGATGTAGCTGGGCTAGGGGCTGGAAACTGCAGCATCTTAACAAGCACCTTTTAACAGGTACTGGATCCCCATTCTGTAGTCAACAGGAGTCAAGAAATGCTGCTTCCCACAGAGGCATGACACTGAGACAGTTATGCATAGCCCTTAGGAGAAGCAGTGTTTCCTTATTCCTGTGCTGCTCCAAACTTTCTGGGAACCAGGAACTGAAACTGGCTGAGGTGGTAACAGCAGAGTGCCTGGCACCCACTTGCTTTGGTGAGAAAAACATTGCCTTGCTCACCCTGAGCTTCTGTTGTTTAGCTTGATAAACAAGCTGGGAACTCACTCTGGGAAAGATGCTGAGCCATAAACCAAGGAGAACAGAGTTTTGTAAAAGAAGGGTTGGTAGCCTGGCTGGCTGTTCCTCATGGTTTGTTGAAGGTGGGGCGTTTCTTTCACCTCGTTGTACTTACTCATACT
Organism: Indicator indicator; assembly: GCF_027791375.1. Taxonomy (NCBI): domain Eukaryota; kingdom Metazoa; phylum Chordata; class Aves; order Piciformes; family Indicatoridae; genus Indicator; species Indicator indicator. The sequence goes on from NC_072023.1 coordinate 17,687,029, forward strand.
CTAACCCAGCCAAAGACACTGTCCTGCGTGGCTGCTAAGAAAATGGTTGCAGCTCTCAGCTAATGCTGTCATAAGCATGAAAGCTTCTCCTATTCTTAAAAAGAAAATTAAAGTTAATGAAAGAAAACTGGCTTAGAACTAGAGATAGAAAGGGCAAATCCAAAATGGGAAGTCATGAAAGAGAGAATAAAGAGATTTAAACTGAAAATGAAAAAGACAAACTGAAAATTAAGCTACAGGCCCTAGAAAAGATTCACTTGAACTCCTGTAGTTAAGACAAGGAAGAAGGTAATGGTATTAAGAAAAGCTAACATTCTGAAGACAGTTCTGAGCCTTCTTATCTGAAGGAGTGATCAAGCCTACCCCAGGGATATGAAAGGAGAATATATGGGACACTGCTTGATGCTTTTGGGGACTGCAACCTTCACATCTGCCCTGGAAGCCTTTCCCAGTTCTTCAAAGTGAGGTATCTACAAAATATAACTCTTAATGTTCCTGGAAGTTAGGTTCAGATTCATGTGGACAACTTTGTGGATGTCTCTGTGGATCTCATTAAAAGTTTGAATTTCAACTTCCAGTTTATAACCTGCAGCCAGAGGGACTCCTCTGTATCTACACCTCTCAGTCTTGAAGGAGCTCAGTCCCAAAAGGGACTGAGATCACAGCACCCTGGGGCCTTGCTGAGAACCTCTGGTGTTGACATCTGAAAATAATCTATTTATTGCATCCTTTTGTTCCCTGTGTAATGGCAAATAAGGCACTGTCCCATCTGAGCTCTTCCTTAGGGTGACAGTGGCTGAGACGCTACCCCTGGGATGTGATTTGGGTTTGCTTAATTAGATCTGATGCAACTGTAGCTCCTGGAAGGAATGGCAAATAAAATAATCCCTGAGGAAGCTTTCCGCAGGAGACACCATCCCAAGATGATGCTGCACACCCTCCATCCCCAATGTATCCAGGCTCCTCCTCGTCCTCCCATTCCATGTTTGGCCATCCAGGTTAATGTTCTGCCCCAAAGTCACTTAGGAAACTAAGGCTTCTTTTCAGGATAGTGAGGCAAGTAACCATCAGCCCAACATGTTCCCAAAGAAGCTCATTGCAGAGAGTGAACTCTGGCAGCCAGCATCCCAGACTGAATGGACAAACTCCATGCTCCTGTTTGAAACCCCTGCCCTTCCTTCTATCATTACATGCCTTCTTAACAGTCCCTCCCCAGCTTTCCTGTAGGTTGCCTTCAGGTATTGAAAATCTGCTTTAAGGTCTCCCCAGAGACTTCTTCAAATTTGCTGAGGGTGAGTTCACTCCCACTGTGCTATTAAGCAACACTGGTCTCAGTACAGACCTCTGGGGGACACCACTTGTCACCCATCTCCATTAGGACATCAAACCATTGACTCTCTGAATGTGATCATCCAGCCAATTCCTTATCCATTGCACAGTCCACCCATCCAGTCCATGTCTCTCCAGCTTAGAAGGATTATCGGTTGGGCTTGATGATCCCAGGGGTCTTTTCCAGCCTCAGTGTTTCTCTGATTCTGTGAAGGATCTTGTGGGGAACTGTGTCAAAAGCCTTGCAGAAGTTCAGAAGATGATATCCATTGCCCTTCCCTTGTCCACTGAGGCAGTCACTCCATGGTAGAAAGCGACTAAGTTGGTCAGGCAGGATGTACCCTTGGTGAAGCCATGCTGGCTGTCTCAAATCATCTCCCTGTCCTCCATGTGCCTTAGCAGATCTTCTGGCAGGATCTGGTCCACATTCTTCCCAGGCACAGAGGTAAGGCTGACAGGTCAGTAGTTCCCAGGTTCTTCCTTTCTACCTTTTTTAACAGTGGGTACAGTGGGCACTGCAGGAGTCTCCTCCGTTGCCCACAGCTCACTGTGTTACTTTTCCAGCAGAGGCTGGGGTGGTTGAGAGCCTGTGAGTGTGAAGCTTCCTGTAGCTGGAGTGGGGAGGTTTTGTCGGTAGGCTCCCCTTGGTCAGATGGCCTGCAGAACCAGCCACAGGGCTCCCCTTGTTGCCTTGATTGTTACCTATAAGCTTTTGACTTGCTCTTCACACTCTGTCCATTCCCTTAACATAGAGGGCAACACCTCCTCCCCTCCTTCTTCTCCTGTCCCCTCTGAACAGTTTGTAGTCATTGATAGTCACACTCCAGTCACAGGAAGTTTCAGTGGTGGCCAGTCTATCGTAGCTTTCCAGCAGCACAGTAGCTTCCAGCTCCTCCTGTTTGCTGCCCACGCTGTGTGCATGCAGCCAGGCTGCTACCGTGTCAGCTTCTTAGAGAAATACTCTTTCATTTCCTGAAGAGGTTTCACTGATGGTTCCTCGCTGGCTCCTACTACCTCAGGAGGCCCTGGCTCATCTCCATAAGACTTCGTGCTGCAGTGTTCTTGGCATGCCTTAGCCCAAAAGGTTGAAGGTCCTTGTCCCTATAACCTTGGAGTGTTATTCCACAGCTTGTCACATATAAACCTGATGTCCTCCCCCTTCACATCTAGTTTAAAGCCCTATTGATCAGCCCTGCAATCTCCTGAGCAAAGCCCCTCTTCCCCCTCTGAGAAAGATCAGCAAGCCTGATGCCATGTAGGTTGTCAGAAAACCCCAAAATTGTAGCTGTGACACCAGCCATGAAGCCATGTATTAATAGACTGAATCCATCTGCCCTTTCCAATGTCACTGCCTGCAGCTGGAAGGAGAGAGGAAAAAATAACCTGTGCCCCAGATTCCCTAACCAGCTGTCCCATGGCCCTGAAGTCTCTTTTGATTGCTCTTGGATTGCAAGTCACAGCTTCCTCTCCACCGGCATGGAAAAGTCTGAGGACTTTGCCAAGACAGGAAGTTTCTTAGTGATGTTCTTAACCCAGGCTCCAGGGAGACAGCACACTGCTCTGTGAGGAGGGTCTACCTCGCATATTGGGCCTCCCTCAGGAGGGAGTCACCTGTGACTATAAATTTTCTTTTCTTCCTTGTGGATGTGGTTGTGATGCAGGCAGTTGGCCTTTCTGACTGTGGACATAGCTCTGGTGTAGGCTGCCCATCACCCACATCTTCATTTCACTGGTCTTTCTCAACCAGAGCCTCCTATCTGTTGTTCAGAGGTACCTGAGGGGACAAGGTGGGCAAGGAGGGAGCTTACCTGCTGTCCTGACCACGAACTCACCTACATTCACTCTTTCTATGTAGGCTTCTGCCTGTGGCCTGACAGGGGTTCCAGATCCTTTGCCACCAGGCTGCTTTCCAGCCACTCTGCCCCCAGCCTGTAGTGTTGGTTGGGGTTTTGTGACCAAAGTGCAGGACCTGGCACTTGGTCTTGTTAAACCTCACTCTGCTGGATCAGCTCATTAACCTCCTTATCTCAGCCCTGGGGTGGTTGTGTTACTTTTCCTGCCATCTGTGTGTGGAGGGCTTCCTTGTGAGAGCAGACTGTGGAACCAGGATAGCTACTGGCGTGTTATGATATGGTTACGCCACCAGCCACTTGGTTTGGATGTAATCTCATGAGATTTTGTCCAGGCTCATACAGGCCTTTCCCAAGAAGCCACCAGAGGAAAGATATCCCAGCCATGAAATTCAAAAATAGGCTTTTTCCAGATGTGCTCTTTCAACACCTTCCTTTTGTAGGATAGATATTCTCTCTGGTTTTAGCACTCAAGCTAATGAAAAATCAGATTTACTGAGACTAGCATTTGAAAAATCCAGTTCTTGAAAAGTGACAGCATTGTACAGGTAAGATCCCACCTCACTCAGGTCTACATCCAAATGGGGTGAAGAGGCCTTTCACAAGATTTCAGTGCAGTCTGTTGGCTCTGTCCAGTCACCAGGTCAGATGCTAGTCCCTCCCTACTCACCTGCCTCCTCCAAGGCCAGTCCACGTGCACGCTGTGGTGTTCATCTGACAAGGGGCCAGCATGAGCTGCTGTCTCTACAGGGTGCAGCCCTGTGCTGCAGGCAGACACAAGCCTGAGTCCCAGAATTTGCTATTCTGTGTTAGTGCAGTGCAGTCCCTGGGCTAGGAGGGTCTGATTTACAGCAGGGTTGATGAACTCGGGTGCAGTCTTACACTGTCACACTACATCAGATTAGGCTCCAGAGCAGGCTTTTGCTGCCATGCAGAAGCAAACTCCTTGCAACCACTGAGGCCAGATTCCCAGCCTGTGTGCACACAGCAGCCTGCAGGGTTCCCTTGGACGAGCTGTAGGAGTGTTGCCACTGGTATCTTAGCAGGGAGCCTCTTGAGCATGTCTGGCCTGTAAAGCCTGTAAAGTACCCTGCAGATAACCTGTCCTCAGAAAGGTGGTAAAAAGAATGAATATTTCACAGCTGAAACCAACCACAGAACTAGATCAGGCTGGTTCTGCTAACTGCCAAATGTAAAATTAGGCTCAAGGTCAGATCTTGTCTTCCAGGAAGCCAGCTGACAGGGAGGCCTAGCTGCTCCCCTTGGTTTGCAATGCATGGAGCTTTGCAGTATGTGTGCAGGGTGCTAATCATCAGCTACTGGAAGACAGGCTCTAGTAAAAACTGCGCTGCCTTGCCACCCAGCTGGTTTTAATGCCAGGGTTCCACCTGCAGGTGTGATTAGGTCTTTGCATACTCACTTTGGAGTGACTCAAGCATGGGCAGAACGCTCCACCAAAGTGATTTGGCACTGTTACTGCTTCCTGGCATTTTAAAACTTAATTTCAGCATTCAGATTCTTCTCATTAAACTGAAAAACTGCTCTGTGGTGTATTTGTACCACTTGGCTTTGATTCACTTGCTAAACAAATTATGGCTTTAGAAAGCCTCTTTGGAATAGTTTGTTTTCTGGAGCCTGTTCCTCAGATGATATTGGTGCCCAATTCAGCAGGTGAATACATAGAACTGGCTTGGTGTGAAGACCTTCAAGATCATCGAATTCAAACAGCTCTTGACCTCAAAAGGATTTTATTCTGTGTCTATCACAAGCTGAAGAGAGGTTTATAGAACTAGAGAAATATTTAGGCTGGAAGAGACCTCTCAGGTTTTATGCTTGAAGCCCTTGCTCATGGCAGGATGGAGATTTTGTGAAATCCATGTAAGACGTCTGAAAACTCCCCCAGCTTCTTCCAGAAATAATTCCAATGTTTCTCTCCTCCGGGGAAACAGAGAACAGCCTCCTTCCTTCCTCTTTTTGTATGTGAAAAATGTTCTCAATTCTTCTAACTCCTTCAGGTTAAACAGACTTAGCTTGGTTAACCATTCCTTAAAAATACGTTCATTAGCAACAACCAACCAACCAAACCCCAAACAATATTTTTGCTCTCAAAGCATTATCCTTGTATCCTTTAATACCACAACCATAAACCAGCCAGCTCTAGCTGTAACAATGCTAAAGCTTTACTACAGACACACATGGTTCTACACAGGCCTGTTGAGTAAACTCCCTCTGCAGTCACCCGTGGAGAACCTCACATTTGAAATGTGCAGTGTGCTGATACCTGCAGCTCTTTGTGCTGATGCAGATTTTTCAGGCTTGTTGCAGTGCACCTCCTGTAAACGTGAAAAGAGTGATACGAAACTAAGATAACCTGGCCTGCAATCAGAGCAAAGTTCATTCTCTTGCTGAACTTACGCATCCTACAGTCATGGAGTCACAGAACAGTTTGGGCTGGAAGGGACCTTTAAAGATCATCTAGTCCAAGCCCACTGACATGAGCAGGGACATCTTTCACTAGCTGAGCTTGCTCAAAGCCCCATCCATCATGATTTGGAATACTTCCAGGGATGGGGCAGACACAACCTCTTGGCAACCTCCTCCACTGCCTCACTACCCTCATCATAAAGAAATTCTTCCATATGTCCAATCCAAATCTACCCTCTTTTGGTTTAAAAGGCCCTAGTAAAAGTCTTCTTATAACTTCTCTTTATACATTGAAAGGCCACAGTAAGGTCTCCCCAGAGCCTTCTCTTCCCCAGGATGAACAACCCCACCTCTCTCAGCTTTTCTTCTGAGGAAAAGTTTGTCAGCCCTCTCACTGTTCTCCAGACCCTCCTCTGGACTTGCTTTAACCGGTCCCTGTTTCTCTTCTACTGGAGACTCAAGAGGTGGACACAGTTCTCTAGGTGGTCTCAGGAGAGGAGGGTAGAGAGGCAGAATCACCTCCCTTAACCTGCTGACTAACTTCATGCAGCCCATGATGTGGTTGGTTTTCTGGGCCATAAGCATACATGGCTGGCTCGTGTCTAATTCTTCATCCACTGCTCTCCCTAATTCCTCTTCTGCAGGGCTGCTTTCAATCCCCAGGCTTTACTGCTCCTGGTAATTGCCCTGAGAGAGGTGCGGGGCCTTGCATTTGGCCTTGTTGAACTTCATGAGGTTCATGTAGGCCTACTCCTGAAGCCTGTCAAGGTCCATAGGGGTGGTACCTTCCCATCAGTGTATCAACTGCACTACTCAGCTTAGCATCACCTCCAGACTTGCTGTGGGTACACTCAATCCCACTATGGCATTGGTGAAGGTATTAAATAGTATTTGTCCCAGTATGGATCCCTGAGGGACACTGTTCTTCACTGGTTGCCATTGGTCCTGGCAAAGCTTATCATGTAGTCACCCTGTGTGTGGCAGCAAGAGAGTTATTGTGTCAGTAGCACAGCACTGATGCTGTCACGGGGAGAGAGGGTTGTGATGAGTTCTCATCTTTCACCAGAGAACTGCACTTGACCAGTGACCTGTGCAGTTAAGGTGGCTCAACAAGTATGTTAACAGTGACAGATACCAAACCACTTCCTGCTGCTTGGCTCTTTCTCTGGAAGCGTGTCACACGTGGTGTACACAAGGTCCTGCTCTGATCAGTCAGCACTTGGCCCCAGGCAGCAGTGAATTTCTAGCATGTTCCTGTCATCTGCACCTCCTGAAGGGTGGTTACAAGGCTATGAGTCCCTGTTGTGAGTCAGGGGCATTTTCATCAGCAGATGTGCTGCATGCAGTGCTCCTAGCTGCAGCTCACCAGCCTTGCCTCTCTGCACCCATTGGTCACTAACTGTCAGCATCTCCTGCCAGTGGTTCCCAAGTGAACCACATCAGGAGGGAGGAGGAGGGAGAGCATAAAATGCAAACCAGACACCTGCCTTACTGACAGTAGTCATCTCTTAAACACATAGGAGATATCTGTTGTGATTCCTTGTGGGGAAGAGCCTGGCTTGCAGGCTGTGGTTTCACTGATACTAAAAGGGAGTTTGATTCCAGCCTTTCCAAAGCTGCTTGGGTTTGCTGCTCCATTTATGATTATGATTTATGATGTCTGGTACTACACACAAACAACAGCTCATTCCAGCTTGTGCTGCTGATAGGGACACTTCATGCTGCGTTGTCCTTGGACCTGAAGATCATTGCAGTGGAAGCTGATACACAGCAGCCCCAGGCTGATAAATGCTTTATTCCCCATAGATCACTTTGCTCTGGGAGGGTGTCTCACAGCAGCAGCCACACAGCAGGCTTAGCTGAGTGCAGTCTACCTGTAGGGTGCAGACATCATCCACATGCCATGAGTCCAGGGGCTTCAGGGTGTGTCTGTGCTAAGGTCTAGGGCTGGGGGTGTTTAGTTAGATGAGTTCCAAATGTTCCCAGGAATATGTGGATCTGTGAACAGGAATAGGACTTTGGGACCATATGAGAGACTAAAACAAGTTTGCTGTAAGAAGAGGAATTCCTTACAGGAATGACCTGATGCAGCTGCTCTCTTTTCACTGTTACAATTATGTTCCCAGTGATGGCTGTGGATCTCCGATGGAAGACTTCATGCTTTGCACTTTAGGAGATTTCATTTACACAGATGGAGAATCTCATTTCAGCTTTGCCATGGTATTGCTATGATGAAGCCAAAGTCAAATAAGGCACTGTGAAGGAGCAACAGCAAAAGAGGGGAGGAGGAATATTCTGACAAAAAAAAAAACAAGAAAAAATTAAAAGAAGAGGCAGCAGCTGAATTGAATGGGAGGTAACTGCTGTGCTAGGTAAAGAGATGTGTCTGAAGATGCAGATGGGAAAAAAAAATTTAAAAAGAAATTGCTACAGCCCTGCTCCTGCAATAGTTTTTTAGTGTTGAAGACAGATGAAAAGCTTCTGTAGATCCAGCTGGAGAAGTCTAAGAAATGGATTAAATGAGTAGGACAGGAAGCAAGACTGAAGGCTTGCAAGTTTGCAAACAACAAATACTGAGAATTCTGTGTTGGAAGAACAGCTTGAGTTTCCCCAAAGGAATGTTCAAGCTTTGTACATAGAAGCACAGACTTGTTTTGGTTGGGAAAGCCCTTTGAGATCATCCAATCCAGCCATTCTCTAACTCTGCCAAGGCTGGTGCTAAACCATGTCCCTCAGCACCACATCTCTACCTCTTTTAAACATCTCCAGGGATGGGGATTCAACCACCTCCCTGGGGAGCCTATTCCCATTTTTAAGAACCCTTTGAGTCAAGAAGTTTCTTCTAATAGCCAACCTGAACCTCCCTTGTGCAATTTGAGTCTATTTCCTTTTGTCCTATCACTTGTTAAGTGCTCACTTCTGAGAGCTAATTGCTCCTATGGGGTCATCTGAGCATAGGTTGCTGTGGGAGTGGCACCTTCAGACTCAGAAGAGCCCTTTGGGCAATAGCATGATCTACAAAGGCAATACAGAGTGAGGCTGAGTCTCAGCGGTGTTACAGAGGGGTGCAGGTAACAGTGAGCTCATCTGTCCCTCACCTCATCTTTGCAGATCCCCAGTTAGTAGTAGAGCTCTTCATAGCACCAAGGAAAATGGAAAGGTGATAGAGGATAGGACGTGGACACAACTGCTTGGCAAGGGATCTCTGTATCAACACTGCCAAGCTCCCAAAGGAATGAGCTCCCGGTTCTGAGGAGCACTTCTCATGGTGCTGGGATTGCAAACTAAACGGATTCCTCTGTCCCTCACCTCCTTTGTGTGGTGTTTTGTGCAAAAGGGAGCCACTGAACAAAGCAGAATACCAGAGGCTGAGGAAGTATTTATGGCTTGGGGAAAGACTGTTGTGTTATATTCTGGTTTGTTTTGATTCTGGGAAATGTTTCCCACACTGTCCCCGACATCTCCTGCAGAAATAGCATTTCAACCTAGGAAAGAAAGCAGGACAAACCCAAAAACTCAGAGAGGGAAAGCGTAAGCCCCTCTTCCTCTGATGCACTCAGGAGACAAAAAGCAAAAGGATGAGAAAGACTAAAGATGAATATGTCATGAAAAGGTGCAGAAAACACTGGAACAGATGAAGACTTGTTCTAGTAACTGTTGTTCCAAATCTGAAGTTTTTTTTTACTTGTTCAGAAAACTGGCTTTTTTTTTTTTTTCTTAACTGAGGTTTAATAGTGAGCAGATTTTTTTGTTCTGTAGAATCACAGAATTGTTTTGGTTGGGCAAGCCCTTTCAGAGCATCCAGTCCAGCCATTCTCTCTGATGCCAAACCATGTCCCTCAGCACCACCTCTCTATCTCTTTCAAACACCTCCAGGCATAGGGATTCAACTACCTCCCGGAGAGCCTGTTCCAGGCTTTGAGAACCCTTTCAGGCAAGAAGTTCCTTCAAGTGTCCAACCTGAACCTCACCTGGTACAACTTGAGGCCATTTCCTCTTAACACTAACCTCACTCCCACCTCCTTTCAAGAGCATTATAGAGAGCGAGGTCTCCCCTCAGCCTTCTTCTCTACAGGCTAAACAACCCTAGTTGAGGCTACAGCAAAATGAGGTCCTTTAAGCTTCACATGTATCTATCAATAGAACACAACCCACACCCAAAGGGGAGAGAGAAGCTGAGATTCTGACCTATCTTTTCAAAAGCAGGTGCCTTACATCTTGTACCACCCCCTGCACACCCCTCCAACACAGGCACAGCAAGACAGGATTGTGGCAGTTTTAATTCTCCCCCCCTCTTACTATATAAAATACTTTACAATTAAAAATCCCTTTTCCCCACCAGAATCATATACAGATATTTATAATTAACAAGATTCAGTTACAGACAAGATCAGGAACTTCTGCACAAAGGAAAACCGTGACAGATGATCAAGTGAAAATTAAGACCTGACCCCTTCCCCACCATATTTTGGGCTGAGAAGTTGCAGTTTTGATTTTTATTCCTATCACACTCAAGTCTGAACTTTGGGATCTCCTCTTACCCTGACAGGGCAAGGGCCTCCACCCAAGTACAACACTCTGCTCTTAAAAAGGTCATGAACAGACACTGAGAAACAGACATCTGGCTGTACCATGAGTTAGCAGTGCCCCGAACAGGGGACTGCTGACCCTGCTTTTGCCCAGCAACCCACCTCCACACAACTGCAAGCACACATATGGGGGAGGCATGCTCAAACCCCACAATTTATCACACTTCCACCACCTGGCAACCCACACTGGAGACATCCAACAGGCAAGCTCTGCAGAACAGCTGTGACAAGGTCTCACAGCCAAGCTGGCCATGACTGCAGATGCAGCCTGGCAGGAGGGCTGGTGCTGCTTTCTTCCCTACTTGGATCATCCGTCTAGCAGCAGAGTGTCAATCACAGAGGTGGTAAAGGAACCATTCAGCAGTGCTCAGGCCACAGCAGACAGGTGGAGGAAGCTGCACACTTTGGTGGAAGGTCCTTGAGAAACAGTTGGCAGTGAGCTGTCCTACCAGAGCAAAGATGTGTGAGCCCTAGTGAAGGTTTCCTAAGGAAGGTCACTGTTGGAGCCCAAATGCCTTAAGCAGCGTGGGAAGGTCGTGGGAGTCAGCTGCCCCATAGAGGTCACTCTGTCCCAGCATGGAGAGGGCCATGCGCAGGGTGCTCCAGATGTTGTCAGACATGGCACCATGCTGCCCCCGTGGGCCTCGACTCTTCTGCTGCATGTGCAAAGCCTCCAAGAAGTGCTCCACAGCCTCACTGTCAATGTGAGAACATACACACGCTTACTGGAGAAGATGGGACATCTCAGAGCCCCTGCCCCATTTCCTTCTGAAGTGCCTCCCCTCCAACACAGATTTCTCTTCATCAAATCCTGCCCTGCTCTGTCAGAGATTCCCCCTTCTCTCTCAGTAGAGACTGAAGCCCCGATGGCCTCTGCTCCAACTGCCCCTCAGCACTGAGTCCACTCACTATGCCAAGGGCAGGCTGCAGCCAGCGTGGTGCTGCCCAAGTAACCTACCAGGTGCTCCCTCCCCAGCCAAACCCATGGGTGACAGCTGGTCTGCCCATGCTGTGCTCACCGGTGGGCACCCAGGTTGATGCAACTGATGCCCAGGTTGTAGCGGGAGCGGATGTACCCTGGCTGCAGCTCCAGGGCCCGGCGGTACGCAGCCACAGCCTCCTCACTCCGGTTCCCGTTGGCCAGGGTGGCACCAAGCTTATTCCACAGGAGGTGGTCCTGGAAGAGAGGGCAGAGAGAAAGGGCTGAGATAAACTGCCTATTTTTAAGCTGCAAGTCAGTTCTCCCTTCCCCAAGCGTCCGTCCCGTTCCTCCACTCCAGAAGTGCGCCTCTCTACGAGCAGCACTTTCATCCAAGCCTTCACCCACTAAGCCTCCAGGTACCTCCAGCACCCATACTCTGCCCTTTCTTACATTGGGGCGCACGCTGAGGGCAGCGTTGAAACAATCCACAGCCTTCTCGTACTCGCCACTGAGGTTGAAGAGGACACCCAGGCCACACTGAACATCAGGGTCCACAGTTGAGGGTTTGCTGCACACAGCTGCCAAGAACAGCTCTTTAACCTCTGCAAACAGCGAGCTGAAAAAGCACAGCACAAGGGTATTGGTAGACTGTGAAGAGAGCTGGCCTTGGGTTGCTCCACTGCTCCTGATTGAACCAGTCCCAACCCTCCAAGTCTTTCAGCTTTAGGCTCAAATGTGTAACCTTAACTCACTCTGACAGCAGTGAACCTAGGACATGCTTAGGAGGCCCCAGGTTTGTCCCCAAGACACTCTCCTGTGGTTCCTTCTCCAGCAGGTGGGCATAGTCTGGTTTATGGCGCAGCCAGTCCCGCAGGGTCTCACATGCCTGCTTCTGCAGGGACTCATTGGTGAAGCTGACTGCTAAAGCCATAAGTGCAGTCAGGTTGCCAGGCTGCAGCTCCAAGCACCTGCAAATCAAAGAAAGAAAAGCAAATCCAGGATTAATTCAGTCTGGGAGACCTCCAGAGAGGAGGTAACACGACCAAGCCAGAGCACACCCTGCCAGCCACGTGGCCCTTATGGCACTGCACTCTAGACAAGGAGCAATGGCTAAGGAGAGGTTTTGCAATGCTCACCGTCTGAGGGCACTGATTGCCAAAAGCTCCTGCTCGTTCTCTGCTTGGGTGGTTCCCAGATACTGCCAGGCCTGGAGGAGATGAAGATGCAAGAAATCAGAGGAAAAGATCAGCCAGTTGAAAACAGAGGTTAAACCCACAGCATGACCCCACAGATTCCCAGAGCAGAGTGTCACACATGCAGGCACACATGGCAGCCACAGAGACACCTCTCCCAAAGACATCTGCATGGCACATCAGTGCTCCAGGCCAGTACAGCTGGCACTGCTACAGTGAAAAGCAGCAGTCAATTATCCATCTGGAGATCTGTCACAAAGCAGCTCTTGGCAGTCTCACACTTCTAAGCTACAGAATCTCCACTTCTGTGGTCAAACTGCAGAGGGAGAAGGGAAAAGCAGATCTCTCACTTCATAAGAACAAAATGGCCCAGCAGCACTGCTGAGAACAAGACCACCTTCAAGGCAGGCAGCTGTACACACTTGTGCAGTGGTCCATAAGCAAGTGATAATCTTGGGGAGCTGACCACCAGACCTGAAAGCAGCAGCACTGCTGTTTGACTGCATCTTCAATCACTGTGACACCAGTGCATGAAAGCCACTTCTATCTCCACATGGAGAGCAGCTCTGGGGAAAAGGACCTGGGGGTCCTGCTGGACTGAAGGATGCCCATGAGCCAGCAATGTTTTCCATACAGCTAGCCAGAACTGGCCCAATATTTCTTCCTGTTTCAACTCTCTACTACGCTCAGCCTGCAGTCCACACTGCCTCTGAGAGCCATAGAATCACAGAATGTCAGGGGTTGGAAGAGACCTCAAAAGATCATCCAAATCTGCCAGAGCAGGATCACCTAGGGCAGGTCCCACAGGAACACATCCAGGTGTGTTTTGGAATGTCTCCAGAGAAGACTCCACAACCTCTCTGGGCAGCCTGCTCGAGGACCCTGTCACCCTCACAGTGAAAAGGTTCCTAGAATGTCCATAAGGAACATCTTTTGACTACTTCAAAGCAGATCCCCAAAACATCTGCTTACTTTTCACCTCCTCTCAGTGCCCTAGAAAGTTGGATGTTTGTATTCTCCAAAGCCAAGAACCAAGAGGTTCCAAGAGATCACTTCCACCTAAGCCTCAGGCTTAAATTAAGCCTTTCCAATCATATGTAATTAGGGCTTTCATCAGCCACACTTAAAATTCAGCATGCCTGGGTCCTTGAGGCAGGCACACCAAAAAAGGACCATGTAAGTTTACTTGCATTCTAAGCACTGTCTCATGCGTTCCAAAGACTTCACAGAGCTCTAGGCTCAAGACTTTGTGCTTTTTGTAACTGACCTTAGTCATAAAGGTCCTCCTCACCCACAACCCTCCCAGGGAGTGTCAGACATCAGCTACATACCCCAGGGCTACAGCAAAATGAGATCTTTTCATACACTCTGCACAGCTCCTGCCTCTGAAGGAAGTCCCCTCTGCTCTCACCTCCATATGATCTGGCTTCTGTTGCACTGCAGCCTCAAAGAGCAGGACAGCATTGGGGAGGTCACCTTCCCGCAGGCGCTTCCGCCCCTCCTCAAATGCATCTGGGTGATCTCTCATGGGATTATCTTCCTCAAACTGGTAACCCTGGCAGGGAAGACAGACAGGGACCAATGCTAGGGGACAGGCTTAGGAAGAACAGCACAGCCTAGTCTTGCTACAGCAGAAACACTCCAGCTGCAGGGCAGCAAGCACCTCTGCCGCTCTCCCAGTTTGCAGCAGGCCAACGAATAGCAATGGCTCTGCTTCCTGCCCACTCTGTGCTGCAGAATTCCCCCCAAGCACACTTGCAACAGGTTGCACCAGAGAGTCAACATCTGCTGTAGGTTCTAGCAGCTTGTAGGGGGCAACACCACTTGTGCTCATTGCAGAGAAACTTCGCATTAACTGGTGTTTGGTGTTGGACAAGAACTAGACAGCATTTGCAGACAAGTACAGGTAAAAAGACTAATTTGCTTAACTCCCACTTGATCTGGGATGAGGGTGCAAGTGACAGCAAGAGATTCAGAATCCTAGGGATCTGTGGAACTCATCTGGGAGGAAGACATACTCCTGCCAGTCTCCTCCAAAGCACAGTGCCAGGGCTGAGACCCTGTTATATATTACCTTGTCATATGATGAAGAGCTGAGGTCTTCATAATCAGAGAGCCAAGGGTGAGCCTCTGCATCTCTCTTGGCCATCTCCTCCCATTCTGCCTGGAGTTTGTCCCAGAAGTCCACATCTGACTGAATGGAGAACGGAATGTGACTAAGGTGCCTTAAACCACAAACTGAGCTCTTATAGACACTCCAGAGAATGCCTTCTGAAACACTTCTAGCCCTCCTCAAAGCATGCAAAGGAGAGGGAACCCTAGCAGAGGCTCTCAGTCAGCACCCTAGCCCTCCTCCTCTGCCAGCTTTACCTCCACAGCAGTCTTTGCCTGCTCAAATTCCATATCAAGGGTTGACATGTTCCCAGATGGCGCAAACTGATCCACCCAGGCATCGGATGCCCCCTGGGAGTTTGAAAATAGAAATACACCTTTCTTTTCAGAATTTGGCAGCCTGAGGCCACATCCCACAACAGCAGCTGGGGTCTGTGTCTAACCCTCCTCCCCATCAACAAGAACTGACAGCACACAGTGGAACAGAGTTCATTTGGGCATGTCCTTCCTCCTGGGTGCTACAGGAGAACACTCACACTGCCAAAGCACATCCCCAGCCCCTGGCTAGACTCTGCTAAGGAGAGCCCAACAGCCTCTCCCTCACCTCCCCCAGGCTAGGCCATGCCTCAGAGCTGGACTTGCCATTCTCCCTTGCTCCCAGAGTGTCCACTGTCACAAAAAGCTTTCCTCCTGGGCTCTGGCACATAAGGGCTGGGGCTCCTACCTGCTGCTGTATAAACTCAGTTGCCCATTGCTCTGCCTGATCCTGGTCTCTGTGGGTCACCTGATTAGCTTCGATCAATACCCTCCCATCTCCGATCTGGCGCACAAACTTTAGGAACTGTGGCAGAGAAATGAGATAAGGGTGGAGCTGGGCAGCTGCTTTGCCAGCAAGCCCCCTGCCCATACCCCCTCCTGCTCTAAGAGGACTTGTCCCTGCAAAGCCAGCAAAAAAAGCCCAAAGAAATGGGGAGGACAGGGCTTCAGAGATGTGTGGTAGAGGTGGCCAGTATCTAGAGTGGATTGCAGGTTTGCTTTCACTGATTCATAGAAACTCATGGAAATGCAGCACAGCAGGAGGCTTTATGCCACCTTCTCATTCCCCACATCCCTTTTTCACATCTGTCAGCCCCAGTCAGGGAACTTCTCACCTCAGAATTCTTGAGTTTTGGGTCATCCACTTTAGAGACAAAATCACTAACAGTTTTCTTCAGATCATCCTCAGGCTGATATTCCTCATACCTGTGTTCAGAGGCAGGGAAAGAGTCAGATACCAGGCAGCAGTGAACTCTTCCACTAACAACCCCCTCCACAATGGGCCAAACAACAGTACTGAGGGATACAACACCTCCTCAGAGACTCTGGGGCTCTCTGAAGTGATTCAATACCTTTATCCACCTGCTAAAATTAAAAATTACTCCTAGATGTGCAAGTGACTAATTAGAGTGCCAGCCCAGTTCTGCAGAAGGGTCTGGATTCCTTGGCAAGCTCCCATGCTACCAGACATTGCAAATTTGAGCACTACCAAACCAAGGTCACCTATCTAGGAACAAAGAAAGTAGGTCATGCTCATGGAAGAGAATAGGGTATTGGAAAGGCATCAGCTCTGCAAAGAGTTGAAGGCTGATAGCAAGCACACAACTTAATGTGTTGTCTAGCTTACAGCAGGACAGGACGAGCTCCACGTGTTACTACTGCAACCAGTCTTGGTGAAGCCTTTGGAACTGGCAGCAGTAATTCAGCAATGTCCACATTTGCAGAAGGGCATCAGAAAAGGCAAGAGCTAGGAGGAAGAAGAATCCAAATATGCAAAGTTTCTTTTAGGGAAAGACCCAAGAAGCCCAGATTGCTTGCTTGCGTTTTGCTACTTTACTTGAAAAACTTGACTGCAGCCAGCAGGTAGCTATACAGAGAAGGTCCATAGCAGACAATTCTTACTTAGCACACAAAAACACATGAAAGTAATGTCTGGAAGGCTGAATCTAGAAACATTCAGAGGAAAGGCTGAATGTGGCTTTTCAGATAGGAGTAATGAAGTGGTGGAAGTTTACAAGTAGGAGTTGAACGCTTGGGGTCTCTAAATCTGAAAAAGTGTCTGATGTGGAGGGAGAAAAAAAAAAAAAACACCAAAAACAAACTTGATGAAGAGTTCCTGAATTGACTGCTGAAATCACTGTAGGGAACTTTGCATGACCTTAGATTAGCCTACATGACCAGAGTGTCTTTCTGGAACTGGGAAACAGCAAAGATAGGATCTCTTAAAAAACTCCAGCCCCCCCGGGCATTGTTTCCTCCTTGCTCTGAAACCAAAGGCCTGAGAACATCAACCTGTGTTAAATGACTCACAAAGACTCCAGCCACAGTGTCACCTTCCCAAGCTTCCCTCACTCAAGAGAGCAGCAGATATACCCAGTGCTGAGAAAACCAACTCACCATTTATCTGCCAAAGACTGGTCTTCTGATTCCCCCAGCCACAGTTTCTCCTCTGACTGCTCTAGGTATTCTTCTGCCCACTTGGCAGGAGACACAGAAAGCGGATCTGCAGGCAATGGAAAGAAGAGTAAGGCAAGCTGCCTACCACTCACATTGACTGCAGATTGCTCTCTCCACGTTACACACCATTAACTAACATCCAGAGAAGACCCCTTCAAAGAAAGATTGCTTGTGCTTGTTGCTTCTTTCTTTATTCTGATCCAAAAGGTTCTGTGGGAAAACAACAGCTCACTGAGGGGACTGAGTGCTCCCTGTGTAAGCTTGCAGATGACACTAAGCTGCCAGGGAGTGCTGATCTGCTCAAAGGTAAGCAGGCTCTGCAGAGGAACCTGGACAGACCTCAACGGGAGGAGGCCAGCTGGATGAGGTTTAACAAGGCCAATTGCTGGGACCTGCACTTGGGTCACAACAACCCCACGAACTCTCCAGACTTGGGGAAGAGCAGCTGGAAAGCTGCCCAGCAGAGAAACACCTGGAAATGCTGATTGACAGCCAGCTGAAGATGAGTCAGAGTGGGCCCATAGCCAAGAAGGCCACCAGCATCCTGGCCTGCATCAGCAATGGTATGACCCAGCAGGATGAGGGGAAGTGATCATGGCCCTGTATTCACATTGGTGAAGCCACACTTGGAACAGGTGCCTGGGGAAGCAGAGCCATCCTCCCTGGAGGTTTAAAAAAAAAAAAACAACAAACCGTGTAGCCATGTCACTCTGGGACATGGTTTAGTGGGCATGGCAGTCAGTCTTAATGATCTTAGAATCATTAAGGTTGGAAAAGACATCTAAGTTTCTAGGAGTGCAGACATGCTCAAGTGAGCAGCTGAGGTGCCAAAAATCAGCTATTGTACTGATGGCAGTTTTGTGTGCCTGTCAAGTAAAAGATCTGTTTAGAAAACTTGTGATAGACTCAGGAGCACCTTATCAAATAAACATGCCAGGCCTGCAAAATCCCCACTGTCAGGTGAAAGCAGCAGGGTATTTCTCTAGCACAGTGGCCATGTTCCCACTTGCATGCCTCTGCCCAGATGCTGCTTCAGAAATCCCCTGGTTCACAAGATAAAAACAAACTTATCCTTTGCATTTCAGCCACAGGGTTATGGTTACTCTTGCACCCTCCTTGTGTGACCTCACAGGTTCAGACTTTGCATTATACAGATGTCACAGTGGTGTTAATCATCTTATGACTTCCTACTTTAATTTCACAACTTCTTCATGTCTTCCACATGGGATAGTATGTAAGTCAAGAAAAGTAGCAATGTGTAACAAGGCTCTGTCAAAAGCAGAGCCTACAAAGCACTAGGTTTTCATCACAACTTTCTCAAAGACCTTTTTAAATGCTGATTTGTATTTCCAAAAGTATAAAGAGTGAAGGCCAAAGAATGGGACCACCTGACTCTACAGTGGCCACTTCTGGAGAGGAGAATAACATCTATTTACATCTTAAGACTTCCAGATGAAGTCATTCCAGCCCCAGCTCTATACACAAGAATGGCTTCTTAAATAAACTGGTAACTTGGAACACAAAGTTTAACCTTTGAGCCAGAAACATCCACTTCCAAGGTGCAACACTCCTACTTCCATGAAGCCAACTAAGTATTTGGCCAATGCAACTACACAATATTGACCTTTGTAACAAGGACAGATTTAGCCTTTAGAGAGAGCAGAGTCAGACTACTTCCAGAATCTGTATCAGTTTAATCATATCCCATTTATAAAAGCATGTGTAATAGTCTGCTTCTCCTAAGTTCTCCAAATAACCTAAGCTAAAAACAGAAGATATTTACACCTGAGCAAAGAGCTTCAGCACCACAATTTTCCCTAGAGTAGTGTTTCTTTTTTTTCCCCCTTTTCCCCTTGTTAAAGCTGCTACAGTCAACATGAACTGCTAGGCCCAAAACATTCCTCCAGCATCCCACTCAGCAAACCTCCACTACATGCAAGCATGTGACTGGGCAACATCCTAACAGTCATTCCAGAAGGGACCCTTCACCTGTCACTTCAGCAATGAACTCCTGTGACCAGTCAGCCTCATTGTAATCTGAAGAGACATCACCAGCATCAGCTGCTGTAGCCAAGAATTCCTGGGTCCAGTTTTCAGACAGTGCCAGGTCTGCCACACCTGGAGCTAAAAGGAGAAAAAAAAACAAAACAAAACAAACAAAAAACATCACCACAGAAATAACGACTGGTTAACTCAAAGGCATGATTTCAGTGGTCCAGACTAACCCTCATCATCTCTGATCTTCCCCTTCATTAGGGTAAAATCACAGAAAGATTCCACTTGGAAGAGATCTCTGGAAGTTGCTAGTGTTCTCTCAGCAGGTTAATACTAAAGCTAGAGGTCAGGTTGCTCAGGGCATTCTTTAAGTAACTCCTGAACTTGTCCAATGCTGGTGACTTTCCACCAGTTCTCTAGTGCTACATCTAGTCAGTTCCCCTGTTCAGAAGATCCTGGCTGTGACTGCTGCAAAGAGCAACCAGACACTCTGTGCCTTCCTGCCACTTTGTCCCCTCTCCCCTAGGCTGAGCAAGCCCAGCTCCCTCAGCCTCTGACTCCACATATTCCACTTGACTTGTTCCAGTATACCCACATACTAGGAAGCCCAAATCTGGAAACAATACTGAAGATACAATAAGTGATAAATAGATGAGAACCACTCTGCTAGGAGCTTAACCATAATGCCAAGATCTTTTCCAGCTCTACACCTATCCCCTTACCTCGCTGGGGGGCCTGTCGGAAGCTTGATTGTTCAATCTCTTGCATCTCAGCCAGCAGGTCATCCATCTTAAAGGTCTGAGGTGCACGGGACAGTAAAGGGGCATTCTGCTCTTGCAGGAACTCTCCAACCAGCTGCCAAAGACAGATACAAATTACAAACATAGGATATAAGTGAACAGGCAGAGCCACACAGAATAACAGAAAGAAATGGGCTTGTCAGAAGGAAGGATTAATATTGAGTAAGGAGAAAAACAGCTAATTGTGTTGATAAGAAAAGCAGTAAAGAGATGCATCAGTTTGCTCTTACCTCATCTTCAGTGGCCACATCCAGTGGTTTGGAAACCTACAGGAATTAACGCACAATTATCCCAACAGCATTGATCCCATACCCCTCCCCAACACACACCCGAGGACACAATTAGTTTACACCTTCCTTGCACTTAGGCTGATTAGTGTTTTCTTGTATTAGCTGCCTGCGCCTGCCATAGAAGTTAAAGAAGCAGGAACATGTTGAGTGCTATTGTCCAACGCCCCCACACCACTTCCAGAGTTAGGGCCTGTGAGAGGAAGGCAGCCACCAACATCCTCTGGGTGCCCAGAAGCCCCGCTTCCACAAACAGGTCCTCATCCCACAGCCCTGCAGGCCAACCTGGGTGATCCCATGGCTTCTTTCTCCAGGAGAAAAAGAGTAACACTGCACCTATCTGCAGCAACAGGTGCCCCATGCTGCTCACCCACATAACCCTTCAACCAGCACACCCCACACAAGCGCTGACCCAGTCGCAGGCAGGGCCCACATCCAAACCCCAGCGACCCTCAACACTCACAGCTGCAGCTCCGGGAGCTCCAGGGGTCCACGCCAGCGGGCCCTGAAGTCCTTCCTGTCGCAAGGCTTTGTCCTGGGTGAAGTGGCCAGCCAGCTTCATCAGGGGGTTGGAGCCCCCGCACTCCGGTTCCACCAACTCCCTCATGGCCATGGCGCCAGGCAGGGAGGGAGGCTCAGCGCCAAACCCCAGCAGGCCTGCACCTGGCCCTGGGGCTGCAGAGACACCAACTGAACACCAGGCGAAGCAATCGTCTGCCGGGGGCGCCGGGCCCCAGCCTAGCTGCCACCCACCAGGCCCTCCTGCCCTATGGGCCCGGGAGCCTGCGGGCAAAGGCCGGCCACTGGCCGCCGCCTACCCGGACAGGGCGGCCCCAAGCTCGGCTCAGAGCCGGGACAGGCCGGCACCGGGCTCAGAGACATGCCGTATCCGCGCCAGCTCCCTCCGCCCTGCCCCAGCCCCCGCCCGGCCCGGCAAGGACATCAAAGGCCACAGCCCCCCAACGGAACCCCGCGCCCCCGCCAGCCACCCGTATGGCTGGTCCCCGATCCCAGCCCACACGGACGGAGGAGCCGGCGCAGCTTCCCCAACCTGACACTGTACCTGGAGCTGCCGAGACCCGCTGGGCTGACGGGTGATGGGCAGGGCCAACTCTTAAAGGGCCAGGCAAACGGCGAGCGTAGAGACAGTGTCTTAAAGGGCCAGAGGCCCGCGTCCCCGCGGCCGGTTTCCGAGTCCGGTTCTCCCGCAGTGTCCCAGCGCTGGTGGCGGAGACGCGCCTGCCTGGCCCGCGCCGCCCGAGCGAAGCGGTGTGTATAGGATACGTCCATGTCGTGCAGGGTTGTATCACTGAAGCAATGTCACAGCGGCAACAGACAAACGTGTTTGTGAGTAGCACTCGTTCAGCTGGCTGCTGGGCTGCTGTTACTTGCTTTGCATTTAGCTGAAAAGCGTGTGATGGCTTCATATAAACCGTAGAAATATCAGCTGCTTCACAGTTTTCACCCCTCTACACATACGATTACAAAGGGACACTCTGATTTTCCACCCGGAAAATCCTTTGAGTTTGATGGCAGCCAATACTCTGCTGAAGGTCCTGGGCCTGATGAGGACCAGTGACAAAAACTGAGGTTAGTTAGTTTATACCCACCAAACCCACTTATTTTGACAAATGTATATGGTCTGTTTAGCGACACCTTCTTTTTCAAGGCTTTTCTTACCCCCTTGTTCTCTAGACCTATGGTCTTTCACCAATTATCCACTGTTTTTTTAAAACCTGTGTGCTTTTGACTATCATTCATTCGTTCTTTGCCTTGACAGACCCGTGACTTTGCTGCTCTGACCTCACGAACCCTCCCAGCTGCCGGGCCCTCCGGCCGGCCCTTCCCGCGGCCGCCGCCTGGGCGCCTCCTCCGGCGGCCCGGGAGCCAATGCGCGGGGCGCGGGCGGGCCAGGTGGCAGTCGGCGACGCGGAGCGTGGGTGGCAGCACGCAAGGGAGCCGGGCCATGCCGCAGCACAGTATCCTGCTTCACTTGCTCGCTGGAGGGTGAGTGGAGGTCCCTAACCCGGAGCACGCCGCCGGCGAGGACCGAGGCTGCCCTGAGCGCGAGGCCTTACCGTGCTCGCCGCCCGACCCCCTCCCCCGGGACCCGCGGCTTCGGTGCGCTCTCCCCAGGGGAGCTCCGGATCCAGCTTCGGCTCCCATCCTCTGCTCCTCTCACCTATCCTCTGTACCTTCTCCGGCCGCTGCCCCGACTTGGCCTCAACGCGGCCTGCCCGTCCCAGAGTCGCGGCCGCACTTTGCACCGGGAACTGTGGGGCCGCACTTCTAGCAGTGGCTGCCAAAGAGCCGGGGCGGCGAGGGAGAGGGAGAAAACCCTGCCTTGCCCCACGCCAGATGCTGCCTGCTTCCCAGAACCTTCACCCGCGTTTTCTCGGCTGTGCCGCATTCAGGTCTAGGCACTGGTGTAGGCAGCGCCGGTGTGGCTGAGGCTGTGCAGGTCCTTAAGAAGGGGAGCTCCCCTGAGAGTCGTGGGGCCTTCACCTGGTGTTCCGTCCAGCCTGAGCTTACCAGGGTCTGGGGAGTAAGGGAAGTGGGGTGCTGAATGGGGAAATTGAAGGCGTCATGAGGCCTTCTCAGCAGAGCAAACGGTGGAGCATCGTTGTCTTTAGGAGGGCAGCCAACTTTCATCATCGCACGGCTGACATTCCTGCCTATCTTCTCTGGCTTTAAATAGTGCAGCTGATTCTGGTGAGTCAGGCATTCAGCAGTGCCTCTGAATTTGCAGGGTGCCCTTGAGCAAGTCCTTTCTCGCTTCCTCTCTTTAGAAAGCGTTTGTCGTTTAAGTCTCAAAGCAATGAGCTTCGAGCTTATGAGGTCCTAATGCAGAAGATTTGGTCCTCTGGACTTCTCTTAAGTAGCTGCAGAGTTCCCTTGCCTAGAGAGCCACCGAATTTCTTCCCAAATTCCACCAACCTGTTGGAGTCCCTTGGACAGTGAGGGCCTCAGTGGAGCACGTGCAGAGGCATTTAATTGCTCTTAACAAGCGACTTGCCCAAATTCAGCCGCTAATGCAGTTGTTACACTATGTTGGTATTTGCTTATATGCACTTGCTCTGTTCCCAGTGTTATTTTGTATCTGTTACCCTCTTTTACTAATGTATCCTTTGAACTATACAACCACTGCAGCTTAGCCTTTCCTAAAATATTTTTTTCGTATCTCTTAACTCTCTTCTTAAGATTTTCCTAATCCTCATTTTTCATTAGAGTTCTTGAAAAACCTTCTAAGAGCATGGCTAGTGATGGAAGTGTTGACAGTGGGAGCTTTGTCAGTCTGTGTCCAGTTAAGTAATTGTCCTTACTTAAAACCCAAGGGGTTAATAATAACAGATGGATAAGAAGTTCAAATTATTACAGCAGTGTACAGTTTCTATAATTTTACCTAATGAAATGGATCTCATTGATGAAGGAACAGTTGTTCACTTTAGCTACTAGTAGGAAAACAGAACCATCAAATGAAACTTGTGAGAGGTTGGTTCAACAAGAGCATAGGGGGCCGGCCATTCATCTCTGGGACTCCGGCCACAGGCTCTTGGAGGATGGAAGCATTTTGTGTGTCCAGAAAGCATTTAAAAATATGAATGAAAAAGGATGTATTTGAAGGCTGTCCTGCAGCCTTGCACTGAATATGTTGGAACAGGTTGAGGAGATCCCTGAGATGAAAACTGTGGAATGCTTCCGCTTCCAGAGCACTGGAAGTTAAGTTTTCCTCCTACTCTTCTGTAGGTGATCTTTATGTGCCTGTGTCCTGGGCAGAATAGTGGTGAACTGCAGATTTGTCTGACCTAGCATTGCTCTTCTTATAAAGATCTTCACACAATGGTAGTGGTTGGAAGGGACCTCTGGAGACCATCCAATCCAACCCCCAAGCCATCTTCAAGCCATCTCAGTTTTTGGCTAGCCTAAATAAGGGCTAAAATTTGAATGTAAACCCTCTCATCTCTGTGCATGTTCTCTGTTAAGATCATGGTAAAAAATGTTAATGGTGTGGTTTGTATTTCTCTCAATTTGATGTCTTTTTCTGCCACCTCAACCTTTCCAATTTTCTTTTGAAAACCTGAAAGCAGGTGCTGTTTGGTGAGGTAAAATTCTCTGCCTCCTTCAGTTAGCTCTTTTTGCCACTGCTTTGCTCTGGGAGTACATCTTGGACTGGGTGGCAGCTGCTGCTCTTCATCATATTTTGCCAGAATTGCTTTTGTTCCTGCTCCTAGAGTAATGATTTCAGGGGTCTGGTTTTGTTAAACCAGCCTGTTTAAGCTGAGCATAAGAACCCTTGCTGGGTTTTCATTATTTGCCAGTCAACTGTGCTCAGTACTGTGACAATCTTTGTCACACGGGGATTTTATTGAGGGTAAAATGTTACCTCCTGTCTGTTGGTGGAAAAAATTGAAATTGTTAGGTCTCTTCTAAAATGATATTTCTAGACTTCTGCTGGACCACTGCAGTTTGAGCCTTTATTGACAGCTGCTTTCAGGGCAGGAAAAGAACGGGGCTGGTATCTTCTTTTCCCTTTTTGAGATTTTGTGGTCTGATTTTAATCCACTTATCTGTGCTGTAGTCGGTTCTAAGGCTTTAAGTGTGGGTTGGTGAGATCAGGCTCACTTTTGCAGAGCTGAAGTGTAGTTGCTTTTGTGAATCCAGCTTTTGTTTGGTAAGTTCCATAAAAAAACCCAAACAGTGTAGTGCACACCCCCCCCAAGACTGCTCAGTACAGTGTCTTGTAAGTCTATAGGGTCTGATTCCATAATTCTCTTCTGGCAGAAATTTCAAGTCATAACAAGTCTATAACCTTAACAGCATAAATGATTACAAGTATGCACTTTTTAAGTCCTGGTAGATGTCAGAACTCTTCTAGGCTAGTGGATTTCCACAGTTCCCCAATGTTTCTTAAGTATTTAAACCTGTGTACAAAGTCTCTTCCATTAGCTGTTATTAATATCCGTAGCCATGGAGCTCTTGTGCCTGCTGATTTTAAAATGTTTGTTCTGATGAGGTTTTGTTCAATTTAGCCTTCATTAGCATTGCGCTGAAAACCAGTTGTGACAAAGGTAGGTAATTCTCCATTCCTTCTGAAACAGAAGGATTTTGAATGCCTATGCCTTTCATACAGTGTAAGCAGCTATCTCATTATGTGGTGCGTGATAAAACACCCTAAAAAATCCTCTTTGGTCTGGACATTGAGCCAGAGGGGCTCCCATCTCTCTGACAGCTGATTAAATGACCACCACACTGAGATGGTCATTTAACCCTTTAACTTTTACTATTTCCTTTAAAATTCTTCTCTGTTACCAGTAGCTTGAAGAACTTGAACTCAAGAAACGTCTGTATATGCTGGAGGCAGGGCTTCAAATAACTATCCAGCCAATGCTCAGGTAGGGACATCTTTAAGAACTGAGATAATATGAAAACAATCCATGAAGTTGTGCCTCCTTTTGTGCTACTGGAGAGGAAAATCTTTAGGATACCAAGCAATTGCTACTCTAAATGCTGTCCCGTTGTACTGTTTGCTCAGCTTTTAGAGAAGTTGAAACTGCTTTATTCAGACTTCTTAGACATCTTGATCTGTCATCACTGTACTCAAGGGGGCCTACAAGAAAGCAGGGGAGGACTTTTTACAAGGGCTTGTAGTAACAAGAGGGAATGGGTTGAAGCTTGAGGAACGCAGATTGAGACTGGGGATTATCATAGAATCATAGAATCAAGAAGGCTGGAAGAGACCTCAAAGATCATCAAGTCCAACCTGTCACCCTAAACCTCATGACTATCTAAACCATGGCACCAAGTGCCATGTCCAATCCCCTCTTGAACACCTCCAGGGATGGTGACTCCACCACCTCCCTGGGCAGCCCATTCCAATGGCCAACCACTCTCTCTGTGAAGAACTTTCTCCTCACCTCCAGCCTAAACCTCCCCTGGCACAGCTTGAGACTGTGTCCTCTTGTTCTGGTGCTGGTTGCCTGGGAGAAGAGACCAACCCCCACCTGGCTACAACCTCCCTTCAGGTAGTTGTAGACAGCAATGAGGTCACCCCTGAGCCTCCTCTTCTCCAGGCTAAACAGTCCCAGCTCCCTCAGCCTCTCCTCATAGGGCTTGTGCTCAAGGCCTCTCCCCAGCCTCGTTGCCCTTCTCTGGACATGCTCCAGCAATTCAACATCTTTCCTAAACTGAGGGGCCCAGAACTGGACACAGGACTCGAGGTGTGGCCTAACCAGTGCTGTGTACAGGGGTACAATTATTTTCAATGAGCATGGTGAGACACTGTAAGAGGTTGCCCAGGGAGGTCGTGGATGCCTGTCCCTAGAGGTGTTCAAGGCCAGGCTGGATGAGGCCTTGAGCAACCTGGGCTAGTGGAAGGTGTCCTTGCCCATGGCAGGTGGTTTGGAACTGGATGATCTTCAATGTCCCTTCCAACCCAAACCATTCTATGAATCTATGAATTTTCTCCTGAACTGGAAACTATACTTCTCGCCAAGAAAACAATAGGCCTATAAGTCTGGCGTTTGTATCAGGGAAGTTAGTAGAAACTGAGATAAAGAACAGGACTGTTGGACCCCTAAATAAACATGGTCCACATGGGAAGAATCAATATGGTATTTGCAAAGGAAGGCCTGCTTCATTTAACCCTTGCATCATTACATGGGCTGTCTTGGGGTGTGTGTATCAGCTTGTTCATCCAGAGAACCTGAGCCAGGACATTTACTGCTTTGCTTTGGCTTGCTTCTTGAGCCCCAGCTAAGTTCTTTCGTCATGTTCTGCCTAATCCCAGGCTCCTACCACTCAGCATAGCTTCTGAGGGAAATTGTTGCATATTTGATACTCTTCAAGTCATCACCACTGCAGAAATCTGCAAAGGGCTTGTTCCAGCAGCATGAGTGCAATGGAGGAACAGAAGTAGTTGCTAGCATTGTTAGCTGCAGAACCTTCCAGCTGCTGTATCCACAGCTTTTGGACTTCACTGCAGTATCCAGGCCTTAAGCTGCAGGCAATAATAAATGAAGAAGCCCCAGGAGCAGAGACTGTGGGAACGGTGTTGTGCATGCTGAGCTCTGCAGAGCATTCCAAAAGAATTCTTCAGAATTCCAGCCATGTGCTGCCCTGTTCCATCATATGTAATTTTGTTGGTGTACTTTATTCTTCCCTGGTATCTTGGGGTTTTTTGGTTGGCTCTTCTTTCTCTGGAGCAGATTGAGGGGGTTTTTTAAGCCTCAAAGGCTGTAGCAGATGTGAACAACTCTCTGTTCATCAAAGCCTCTTGCATGGTTGTTCCATGCAAATTCATCTCAAAACAGTCCTTCTGGTACTGAGCATCCTCTAGAACAGAGTTGTCAGTCAAAGGATTTGAAGAGGCAGAAGCTGAGAACTGAACATAGCAGTTTTGACTTGTCCCTGGGTGGCAGAAAGTGAAAAAGGGCTCCGTGTTCTCTCAGCGTTGGCTGCAGTGATGGATGGGGATGATTCTATGATTCCTGAATTCCAAAGATAGCTTCTGGCTGCCAAAGGTCAGGGCAGGAGGGGCTGGAGGTGAGCCTGGCTTATGGTGTCTTGCAGATGCAAGGCTGAATGGCTTACCACAGTACATTACAGGTTGGAAGGGACTTCCAGAAATCGTCAGGTCCAACCCCCCTGCCAAAAGCACGATCACCTAGGGTTGAAGACACAGGCAGCTCGAGGGGTGGGAGAGTTTCCTGTTGCCTCCTTCTGAGCCAGTGCTGCCATGGGGAGTGTGAGGCACGGTGCCTGATGATGACAGCAGAAGGCATTACAGTGAGGTTGGGCAGCAAAATGTTTGCTCTGGGAAATTCTGAGTGCAAAGATCAGCAGCTTTGAGCTGAGGGTCTGCTGAGTCCCTATGGACTCGTGTCTGTTTGTCTCCAATACGGGAGCGCTGTTTCAGAGCAAGGCTGCCAGGAGATGACCCAAGCTAAAGCCC
The DNA here is from genome assembly GCF_027791375.1 of Indicator indicator. Classification (NCBI taxonomy): domain Eukaryota; kingdom Metazoa; phylum Chordata; class Aves; order Piciformes; family Indicatoridae; genus Indicator; species Indicator indicator. Next base: position 17,714,974 of record NC_072023.1, read on the forward strand.
TTACTGTGTTAATTAGTGTCAGAGCAGGAAGTCACGTTTGATTGTGGTAGTTTTAGGCTGTACCTTTAAAATTTTCCACAGGTCTTGAACAGAAAGTAGTAAAATGTAAATAAATCACCATTGGGTGTAAAAAGGAAAATAATGACAAGTTCTAAACAATCCATTGGACAGATAACAAACATAAGCTAGTAATGAAAACAACCTCTCTCTTTTGGCTTCTTCCCTCTGGGAGATACTAACCTTGTGCTGTGCTGGCTTCTGCTTGACCTTGGCTGCATTGTTTTGGCTAAGTCTAACAAAATAACTCTGCTCTTTTTTCTTGTCCCTTTGTGTTCAGGGGGGCAAGGAGGGTTCTTGTGCTGTTTATTAATTGTAAATACCTATAAATATTGTAAATACTGTATATTTTGTACATGTTCATTGTATTTCATTGTAGATCGTAGTTTTGCTTGTAATTACAGCTTCATTTGCTTCCACCTGGGCTGGTCTGGCAAATTTAATGTTGGGGGGAATTTTCAACCCACCACAGTGATGCAGGCAGGAGCACCTAGCCTTCTGTCCTAGAGGGGAGAGGTTGTGGATGAGTGAAGGGTCAGTGTCCTTCACAGGAGTCATTCTTACATGTGCTGTTGTGCCTTAGATGTGGTGGCACAGCTGGAGCCATCTTGACCTGTCCCCTGGAAGTAGTGAAGACACGTCTGCAGTCATCCCAGCTGACACTGCGGCCTCTGTGCCTCTCAGAGTTACAGCTGCCAGGGATGAGTGTGAGGCTGATGAACAGCACCCCACCATCTCCTGGAATGCTCAAGTTACTGAGGTGAGTCAGATAGGACAATGTTAGCAGAAGGGTGGGAAAGTTTTGGCCATCAGGTGCAGGGAGAGAGAGAGAGAGACGTGATAGCACTTGAGCTGAGGCTCTGGAAACCACACGTGCAGGAGGAAATGCCATCAGAGCCCAGGTGCATCTACTGGCAGCTGATCTCTGCTTTGAACTCTGCGTCTGCCAAGTAGCTTTTAGGACTGTGAGAAATTTCTCAGCTAGTGGTTTGATCAGATCCAGAGTGATGGTATCAGCAAAAATAGGAAGAAATGACTGAAAGAAGTGATTGGAGAGAAAGTAAGAGTAGGGCAGAAAAAAAGATAGAAAGTGGGGAGAGGAAGCTACAAGAAGTACTTGTTAGAACAAAGAGGGGGAACATGAGACCCCCAGCTTGGTCATGCTGCTGATTCCTGTGCTCACTCCCTCCTGCAGGGCCATCCTAGAGAAGGAAGGTGTACGCTCCCTGTTTCGAGGGCTGGGCCCAAACCTTGTTGGAGTTGCTCCTTCCCGGTAAGCACTGCCCCTGAGGACAGCTCATGCCCTGTGCTTTCTGAGAGACCTTCCTGACAGCTACTGCTCCACACACTGAAAGCGGGCTGGGCCTTGTGTTCATTGTGCTGGCCCTTCACACAGACATCTTCTGTACCTTCTGATCATAGTTGTAAGATTGGGCCTAGCATAAATGATACCTGATGTCACATTAGACAAAGCTGTGCTAGGACCAAGAAGAGCTGGAGTGAGACCCCACAAAGCACTGCTGCCTCTGCCCCTCATAGGTGAGCTGTAACCTCATCTTTGTTTCTTTCCAACCAGGGCTATATACTTTGCTGCCTATTCCGGTGTTAAGGAGAGGCTGAATGCTGTCCTTGCACCAGAGTCCAAGAAGGTACATATGCTGTCAGCAGCCTGTGCAGGTGAGCCTTTTCTGTCCCAGATTGGAGACAGGGGATCCTTGTAAACAGGGTTAACTCCTTCTCTGTTGCTGCTCCTGTCAGTCCTGTTCTGTCTTCTGAAATTTTCTCCCTCCACACCTGGAGCACTGAGTTCCTTGGGTAACCAGAACATTTTCTCACTCTTTGTTCTTTGGAGGATAATCTCTTCAAGTCTAATCTTTGCCCCTTCAGCTGCTATCAGAAAAGGAGCTCCATTCAGAAGGCAATATTTAATTTAGAGCACTCACAGAATTCTTTCTCTTGGTGTATCCCTATTCTCTTACAGAACCTTCCACTCTTGGAAGTTTAGCCCATTAGTTCCCCAGGGTCTGCGCTAGAGTTATGCTGGAGGCAAAGGAGTTATTTACCACCAGACAAAGGCTGCAATGGGGAGGAGAATCAGTCTGCCCTAAATGTCTTTTCTCCCAGGGGAGTTCAAGGTCATTCTCACATTGCAAATGCCTGCAGCTTGCCAAGCAAAATTCAGAGAGCTGATAGATTGGCACCTCTCACAATCTGTCAGCATGTTCCTGGTGCTCATGGTTGTCTTCTGTTCTCCAGGCATTACTTCTGCCACGCTTACCAACCCCATCTGGTTAGTGAAGACCAGGATGCAGCTGGAAGGCAGGTAAGGCAGGTTGGCAGGGCAGAGCCACTCTTTGTAAAAGCAGGCCTGGTTTGAGGGTGGGGATGGCTAGGGGTCTGTGACCTGTCTCTAGGGCACAGGTCTTCAAGGCCTGCTGGGGAGGAGTCATACCAGTTCACACCACTAATTCAGCTCTTGTAACCTTCCTCCTATTGCAGGGTGAAGGGGGAGGTGGCCAGCAGTGCTCTGCAGTGTGCCGTGCGCGTGTACCGCACCGAAGGGCTGCGCGGCTTTTACCGTGGTGTCACTGCCTCCTACGCTGGGGTGTCGGAGACCATCATACACTTTGTCATCTATGAAGCACTGAAACAGCAGCTGAGGAGCAGCCACCACTCCCTTTCTGCACCGCTCACCCTTGCACCAAACAGCCAGGATTTCTTTGGACTGATGGGAGCTGCTGCTGTCTCCAAAACATGTGCCTCATGCATCGCGTATCCACATGGTGAGTGAGCCCACTCCTTGCTCCTGCTCCCCTCAGTGGGCCTTGTCCTGCCTGTGGGATCAACCTGTTGATGCAGTTTCCCTCCTTGTGTCTCCAGAGGTGATTCGGACGCGGCTGCGAGAAGAGGGCTCACGGTACCGCTCCTTTGTGCAGACCCTGCGGCTCGTGGCCCATGAAGAGGGGCCCTTGGCGTTGTACCGAGGGCTCCTGGCACACTTGGTCCGCCAGATTCCAAACACAGCTATCATGATGGCTACCTATGAACTCATCATCCAGCTGGCCTCTTCCCCCTTGTAAACCTGCTGTAGAACCTGGCTGGGGCTGCTGTAGAGGTACAGGGACCTCATGCTGCTGGGACGTGGTGTTGTCCATGCTCCGAGGTGGTGATTTTCAATGTACAGTGGTACTGGGTCAGGCATAGCATTCTCAGGACAGGAGACTACTTTGTGCCAAGCTTTTGGCTCCACTGTGCTGAATGTAGCCTTTCTTCTTTTTGGAGACTTCAAATGACTCTGGTGCTTCGAGATGTCAGGGCACTAGTCTGACAGTACCTGCTGTAAGTCCCTGTGCAAAATAAGGACATGGGACTTGCTTGGCAAGGTTCAAGTGTAAGAGTATCTCAGCCAGCCTTAGTGTGTTCACTTCTGTCAGACCCAGAAACAACCATGTGTGGACACAGCTGGATATGAGGACGGGCCAGAGCTGAGACACCTGAGAGAGCTGCAGCAGGCAGAGATCTTGTGCTGAGACCTTTTGTGCCTTCGGAGAGGCTCTTCCACTCTCACCCACTGTGCTGCCTTCCTGCCCCTGAGGAGGATTTCTTAATCTTGGATGCAACAGCACGTGCCCTGTTGCAGAATCTTCTGCTGAATCCTTCACATGTTGCAGCCAGTGCCCAGTGTTAGGCAGCTGATGGCCTCTTTCCATCTTGCAGGATCTGAATAATCAGGGCAAGTACATCAGGTGAGGAAGCACAACCTGCTATGAAGTACTGCCATTACAACTCAGGCTGCTGGGTTCACAGTCATGAGTTGCCTCTGCCTGTTGTGTTTCCATCCCCTCCTTCCCTCAGAAGTCTGGGTCTGGGGTCTGTTCTGCTACAAGCTGAAGCCCCTGGTGTGAAAAATACTTTTATGCTGGTAAAGAAAGTGGGTCAGGTGAAAGGATGGGTGAAGCTGAGAGTTTGTCCCATTTATGTTGATACACCAAGAATATGAAAGGGCCTTGATTGTTCTGTAATCAAGAATTCAGTTTGCTGCATGTGACAGGCTGAGCTGCCTTCCCTTCCTCTGTGGGGTCCTGGGGGACCATGTCCTGGGCTCTGCTCAGGGATGTCCAGTGATAGGACAAGGGGCAGTGGGTGCAAGCTGGAGCAGAGGAGGTTCCACAAGAACAGAAGGAGAAACTTTTTCACTGTGAGGGTGCCAGAACCCTGGAGCAGGCTGCCCAGAGAGGTTGTGGAGTCTCCTTTGGAGGTACTCCAAACCCACCTGGATGTGTTCCTGTAGGACCTGCCCTAGGTGATGCTGCTCTGGCAGCAGGGGTGGATTGGGTGATCTTTGGAGGTCCCTTCCAACCCGTACCATTCTGTGATCCAAGAGAAGGCTACATTCTGTTTACAAAGAGGATTTTGCTTGGAAAAGGCAGGGGGTAGTAGGTTCCACCACATACACTAAAAAACTGTAACCTTCTGCCAACTAAATCCATGCTCTGGGCAATCTCCAGTCTCACATGAGAGGCTACTCTGACTGTTTCTTTCCCTGCTTGTAGTGAAAAAGTGGAGGACCCCTGCAGGTTTTATTTGAAATCCATTTATTTTAAAATCAGCTTTGTCTCCTGCTCCTTCCCTCCATCCCTCAGCCTGGCTGGCAGTCATGACAGTTTTACAAAGCGACACAAGCTTGCAGTGATTTTTTTTCTGTTGGTTTTTTTTTTTTTTTGCGTGAAACAAGAATAAACCTTGAATGACAACATTGAAAAAATATACAATATATATATAGAGTATCTGGGGAGGTTGTCGGGGGAGACCCCACTCTGAGCCTTGTGGCTGGCTCCTCCATCCATATTTCTGTTCTTTTCTTATCCTCACAGTGTGAACTGTGCCACTGTCAGGTGCAAGGGCCCCAACACGTGTGCCTAGAGAGCCAGATGAGGGGGTCAGTGAGTGTGAGGAATGTCCACAATGAGAATGGCAGAAGAGAAGGACCATGGGAGGCAGAAATGACCAACGAGGGAGGAGTGTATGTGTACACCGTGGAGGAAGGAAGAAGTTACAAGTGAGACGCCTCCTCCTTCCAGCCATGCCCAGGGGGAGATCCGTGGGACGGCTCTGAAGCTCCTAGTAGCAGCGAGAGCCATCACCTCTGCCCAGGATGTGTCGGTCACCCGCGTCACTGCTGTCCAGGGAGTCGGGCGTCTCCGAGTCCGTGCTGTCCTCCTCCTCCTCCAGGCCCTCCCCAGCTCTGCCCTTGCCGCTCTCTGCTGCCCTCTCCTGGCAGCTCTCGTAGGACTGGGGAGGTGAGAACAGGGGTAAGGGAAGGCTCTAGAAACCTAGCTGCCCCCTGCCCCAGCCAGTGTGTCTGCTCCTCACCTCCATGGGGTTGACGATGATGGTGAGAGCTGAGTCGTCCCAGAACATGTCACTCTCTTTGCCTCCAGTGCTGGTGTGCCCTCCCTCAACAGCTTCAGGGCCCTCCTGGCCTGCTCCACGCCGGTGCAGGGAGTGGATGCGCAGGATGCCCAGGACCACCATGAGTGCAAGGAAGCCCACGCACACCACAATGATGACAGTGGCAGCATTGGGGACCACTGTGGAAGAAGAAAAGGAGAAGGCATGGTCAGAGGCTGTCACAGAAACGTGCATTTCCAAACTGACCTACAGGAATGTAGGTGTTCCTGGGCGGAGCTCAGCTTTTTGGTCTAGGCAGGCACATGTCCTGATTTTCTGCACCCCTGAGCACAGCCAGTTCCTGGCTTCAGCTGCTGCGTTTTCGCTTGAAGCCTGCAGTTCTGCAGGTTGTCCAGGTCAAGGTGTCCTCTGTCAGCCCAGTCTGTAACTCTGCACACCTTTATCTACAGAAGTCAGCAGAATACACTGCATGGCAGCCATTTGTATCCCTCTCCTGGGAGGGAGAAGTGGGTGCTGGGGAGAGCCTCTGAGGGCACTAGGATGACTTTTCAAGTGACTTTTTTCTGTCAGTACAGAAAGGAGGTCAAAGAAGTCTGCTTTGCATGAGGCAGAGGTGAGGGCTATGACGGCCTCCCTAACTACTGCCACAGTCAAAGCCTGGCTTCTTACTTGAAACTCAAGTAAGGCCTTCAAGCCCAACCTCTCACCTCTGTTGCAGGCCTGGAAGCTGAGCCTCCACTGCCCAGCTAACCCCCTTCCCTGTAAAATCTGTCCAGGCCCTCTGTGGATTTGTTCTGGATGGATCTGTACAGCAGGGGACAACTTTTCTGCTGTGCTCAGAGCTGGGGAAAGGGCTGGCAAAGGCTGGGCTTTGGTGCTCTCCAGCACACATGTGGGCTGTCCCTGGAGTGGCTCAGTGCTGCAGGACTGGACCAGCCTGGGATCAGCAGCTGCAGGAAGCTGCAGCAAAAGCTCATGCCAGAGATGCTTTCCATATTCCTTCCAATAGGGCACCAAAAGCAACTGCAGGGTCTCTGTAACAGTTCTAGAGCTTTCACAGGCTAGGAGGAGCTAGCTGGGCTGCAGTCATGCTTGTGGCTGCCAAGACAACCCAACAAATCTAATCTCTGGCTCTGGGGCTTTTCTATCCTCTGGTTTGGGGCCAAGAATCTTCCTCATGTCTGTGTGGTGCTAGCTCCTGTATTTTTCTGCCTTGCTGACTACTACTGAGTCTCGTTTCTTTTTGACCAGAGACGATCTTGATTCTCTTGTTTCCCTCCTGCTGTTGAAACTTCTTTCTGCAATTCAATTTCCCAAACCCACACAGCACCTCTGCGTGGTGCAGGCATCAGCCTTGGCAGAGTCAGAGAGCGGTTGGACTCAATAGTTTTAAAGGGCTTTCCCACCTGGAACGATTCTATGATTCTCTGACTGAAATTGTACCAGCTTAGGGTTGTTCTTTTTAGACCTCAGGTGTAGATTTCAGACTGCTTCTACATCAAGAGACCAACACAGCGGAGGAGGAAGATTGTTGCACCGAGTTCTAAATCACAGTTTGAGACAAGCTGCAATCTGTTTGCTAATGACAAATAGGACAGGACAGTCGGATGAGAACTTACTAACATGGCTAAAGGGAAAATGCTACAGATTCTACCAAGATACCAGAAAATCAGCATCCTGACCTAAAGCAATAGCTCCAAAAGACAGTGTGACATACTTGGGTTGTTGTGGGTGCTTGCCAGACTGTGCCCAGACAGCTCTGGGGCTAAGTGATGGCCTCGGTGCACAAACTGCTGGGAACTCAGCATGTGGTTGGGATGAGCAGCTCGGTTCGTGTTGTGGAGGACGTTCACCTGCAGACAGAAGAGAGGGACTCAGCCCTGTGTTGGTGGTACTCTTTACACTGTCTGCATTCCTGCTCTCCAGGCACACACCAGCACCTGTGGGCATGCATTGATCTGGTACCTCGACAGTGAACTCATTGCTGGAGTAGCGTCCGTTCATCTCAGTGCAGGACAGGTGAAACTTCCTTTCATAGAGAGCAGCCCCGTGGTTGATGTGGTAGGAGACCTGGTGCAGGATTTCCTCATAGACTGCAATGCTCTCCACACCTGAGATGAGAGAATTGCCGTGGGGTTAGAAGACTCCTGCTTCAAACTCATCTGGCATCATAACCCTGCAGCAACTAGGAGCTAGAGAGACTCCAAGGCAATGCTGGGTTCATTAATTTTGGGAAGGGAACACAGTGTCGGATCAGTCCACAGCCTGTGGGATGTGCTGTCCCCAAGCACATCACACAAAACGCTGCTGCCACCTAACCTCCAAGCCCCAAGGAGTAAGTTAGGAGGAGTGACAATAAGCCTGGGTGAGAGCTTGGACACTGAGCTCTGGTACTGTGTGCTGAAGGAGAAATCACCTCCCCAGAGAAAGGGCTTGGGACTTGCAGAAGCCAGGACTTCAACAAATGGTCCCATCTCAGAGTCTCACACACTTCAGTCTGTCTAACACTGAGTGCTCTTCCCAGCCATGCCTGAGGCAGTGAGAGGTGTAACCAGACAGCCTTGGCCAAGGAGAGGACTCACCTGAGATGGTGAGGTAGGCAGAGGTGTTGACAAGCTCCAGGCCCCGCTGCTGCAGCAGTGCCCCATCCAGGAGCAGATATTCCCTCTCTGGGTCCAAGTCATCTCCTACCAACGAGATCTCGCAGCCATCCAGGTTGTGCACAATCTCATCTGACATCCGTGTGTCTGTCACTGAAAGGCCCAGTGGTCAGTGAAGGCACAACAGTCTGAGTTGTACCCACTTTAAGTACTTATGGCTGGGCTTTCTCTGGCGAGCACTGACCGTGAGTAAAATCACTGCCAGTCTAATCACATGTTGGAGAATCACAGAATGTTAGGGATTGGAAGGGACCTCCAGAGATCATCCAGTCCAACCCTGCTGCCAGACCTAGGGCAGGTCACACAGGAACACATCCAGGTGGGTTTTGAAAGCCTCCAGAGAAGGAGACTTCACAACCTCTCTGGGCAGCCTGCTCCAGAGCTCTGGCACCCTCACCATACAGAAGTGTCTCCTCATAGTGAGGTGGAACCTCCTGTGTTCCAGCTTCTTCCTGTTGTTCCTCATCCTACCACTGGACACCACCAAAAAAAGCCTGGCCCCTTCATCTTGACACCCACCCCTTAGGTATTTATAGACTTTAATAAGGTCCCCTCTCAGCCTTCTCTTCTCCAGACTAAACAGCCCCAGCTCTCTCAAGTCTTTCTTCATAGCAGGGATGTTCAAGTCCCCCAGTCATCCTCATAACTCTCTGTTGAACTCTCTCCAGCAGATCCCTGTTCTTCATGAACTGGGGAACCCAAAACTGAACACATATTGCAGGGTGTGGTCTCAGCAGGTCATAGCAGAGGAGCAGAAGTCTCCCTGGTCCTCATTATTTGTGCACATAACAAAGTAATTTCCTTTTGGAACAGCCGTTAGCAGGCTGGGCAATGCTAACACAACCTGTCTGCCACTCATTCCCAGACCCTGAGTGCTTCTGAAAGCTCTCCCCTATCTCACCACTGCTGGTTCCCATGGTTGAGATCTGATCTCTAAAATGACAACCACATTCAATGACTAACTGCTTGCAGCATGGCTGAGACTAACCTGATCTTTGGGTCAAGAAACTCAGCACTGTATGAGAGATGAAGCTGCTAAACAGAAAACTGCAAGCAATTAGCAGGAGATAGGAAAGAAGTGAAAGGCCACTTAGAGCATGGAGTGCAGAGAAATCTGAGGATGATGGAGAGGAACTGAGATACACACTGCAGAGTGTGAGGAAACTGACTAGGGAATTCACAGGAATGGCTGAGGAAGGGAGGGATGAGAGGTGGCAATAAGGAAAGCAGGAGAAGAAGCAGGAGGAGACCAAGTACAGGAGTGGAAACGCTACCAGGCAGGGCATCATTCAGTGCTGGGTTTAATAAAGGGAAGCGTAAGGTAAATGTAGAAGGGATTAGGGATCAGCAGCCTGGGAAAAAAAGGGGTAGTGAGGGAGGCAAAGAAAGCGGGTGGAGAGCAAAGAACCAGGAGGAGCAGGGAGGGATAAGAGGTGATTAGCCTACATGTGCCCTGCTTCTGCACTTGGAGTCTCCTCCTTCAGGTAATGAGAGGCTCTGCTGCCTCTCCAGGACAGCAGCTCATGGAGATCTTCCCAGTTTGTTTCTTGCACCTCCCCCAGTAATCCACTCACCGGTACCATGCCAGTTCTCATCCTTCTTGGCCTCCACCTGGTGAGAAATAGAGCAAGTGATCTGGAGGTTGGGGAAGAGGGGGACTCCATCAGGAGCCTCCAAGTCTGAAGCAGGATGAGCAAAGTGGGTATTGCCACTCAACAGGATCTGGGGCGCATCAGGCTGTAGCACCACAACATAACCTTCCACATCAGGAATGGTGACACAGGACTCTTCACTGAAACACCTGGAGGAGAGCAGAAGAAAGCATCAGCAGTCCTAAGCTCCCACCAGCAACTCTGTAACAGAAACACTTCCTGCCCATCACTGCCACTGAAGGGTGCAGCCTTTTTCTGCAGCTTCCCTATAGCCTGCTCTGCAAGACAGAGAGGTGGTACGAATGACATCACTGGGTCACATTCACACAGCACAGAGAAAAATAAAACCAGCTCTAACGTCTGAAACACCCTGAGTGAAGGTGGAAGTTCTGCTACCTGCACAGAGCCCAGGCTTACAGTACCCACTCGGATACTTCAGTATTTACTCTCAGGATGACTTTTACCCTTTCTGAAGCCATCAGTTAGAGCTAGAACACGAGGTGAGTCAGTGCAGCTTCAGTCAGAGGAAAGGTAACTGCCCTGCTGGAGCTAGCCAGAGGTGCTGCTTTGTCCACTCACTTGACAGCAGTGGTGAGCCTGAGGGGCCGGACACCAGGGGTAGCGAAGCGCAGGGAGTTCATGTAGGCCACGTGCTGGATAGCATGGTTGAAGGTTTCCACATCATCACCTTCCAGGGTGAGCTGGGACTGAGAGGGGTTCACGTGAACCTACAGGAGGAAGAGAAGAAAACGCTTAGAGTTCTTTGCAAATCCAAGAGTTCAGGCTAAGAGAGACACAAAGGAGAAAGGTGGGGGAGCAGGCAAAGTTCTGGGAAGCAAGGCTAGGGAGGAGAGTGGAGGAGACCCATGCAAGCTGGGCAGGTGGGCATACCTTCATGCCTTTGCCCAGACTGTCGAAGTCACTGTAATCAAGCCCCTCACGGCAGGCATACAGGCATTCAATAACCTCCCGGCTCTCCAAGCTACCAGGGCGCACAGTGAAGCCAGCCAAGTAACCATGGAAGTAGTGGTGGATCGACAGAGGATCTCCTGAGGGAAACATGGGAGGTGGAGGGTGTGAGACACGGCGAAGAGACAGCAAAGCCAACAACAGCAGCAGTGGGAGAGACGTCACAGATGTTAAGGGAGGTGAAGAGAGACAGACAGATAGGTGTGTGGGGACATGGAAAGGACAAGACAACAGAAGTGACAGTGTGAGTGACATACAAATGTTGAGGGAGGTAGGGAGAGGCAGAGGGGTGCACAGGACATGGAAAAGCCAAGACAAGAAGAGACAGGGTGTGCTGAAGTGAGGAAATGACAATTTTTTTAATTCCATATGGGAAAAAGTGAGAAAACCAGACCAACAAAGACCAGGGCAGGGAATGGGGGTAGCATAGAGAAGGTTCTGCCAAACTGCTGAATGCCAGATGGAAACAATTTCTTGTCCCCTTCTTACTCTGCTTCCTGTGAGGGCTTTTAGAAGAAACTCCACATTCCATAGTTAGGGATGAGGTGACATCTCCCGATGTCTCTAGTGGCTATTGTGTTCTTCAGAGATTAACTTTAAACAGGCACAAGGACTCTTTCTCCACATGAAAAGCATACTCCAGCTCCCAAAGCAGGCCCTAGGCCTCCTATCAGCCCTTTCATGCTCCACAGGTACCAAGGTAACAAGAGTTTTCCTCCCAGTATAGTGGAAAGTAGCAGGACAGGACTGGGGGAGGTGTATGTGGAAGACACCATGCAAGAGGTGACAGTCATGCCCAGTGAAGAGGGGAACCATCTTCTTTCTTCTCCCTACCTTGTACAGCGTCAGTGAAGTTCTCATTTCCCTTCATTTTCTCTTTGTTTTTCTCATCTGCAAATGGAGAACATCCAGAGAAGCAATGAGGCACTGGAGAGGGCCAGGCACAAATCTCTGAGTGCCTGTGCTGGCCAGGTCAGCAGAACAGCTCTGAAATCATGTGCCAGGCAGTACACCCCTCACCCCCAGAGACAGCACACTGCAGGGAGAAGGGGGCAGAGCTGACCATCCTGAAGGTGATGGTGAGACCGTCAGATGAGTAACTGATCCAAGGGACAAAGCAGAGGGGGTTTCCTTCCTTTTCCAATGAGATCTATTTTGGGAATTAGCTGATTCCCAATTATGGAACATGGTCCTAGCCATGTTTGCAACAAGCCATGTTCTAAACATTGCTTTGAAACTTAGATGGCTCTAGAAGGATGTCCTGAGCTGATTAGTATTTGTTGGTTGCAAAAGACCAATCACAGAATGTCTCAGGTTGGAAGGGACCTCAGAGATCATCTATTCCAACACCCCTGCCATGGGCCAAAACACCTCTCAACTAGACTTGGCTGCTCAAGGCTTCATCCAGCCTGGCCTTGAACACCCCCAGAGAGGAGGCATCCACAGCCTTTGTGGGCAACCTGCTCCAGAGTCTCACCAGCCTTGTACTGAAGAACAACTTTGTAAGATCCAGTGTGAACCTGCTCTCCCTCAGCCTCAAACCATTCCCTCTTATACTGTCTCTAGATACCTTAGAGTCCCTCTGCAGCCTTCCTGTAGGATCCCTTCAGCTATTGGAAGATAGCTCTAAGGTCCCCCTGGAGCCTTCTCTTCTCCAGGCTGAACGACCCCAGCTCTCTCAGCCTATCCTCATAGCAGAGGTGTTCCAGCCCTTGGATCATCTTTGTGGCCCCATTCTCTGGACAGAGCTGTGGGAAGATCCCTGACACGGAAGCAGGACTGCAGTAAAGATTTGAGCTTGCTGGGAAGTTCTGCGGGAGCAAAGGCAAGCAGCAGGCAAATTCCTTCACTTCTGTCTTGCTTCAGGAGAACTGAAAGGCCTGAGGTATATGCAGCCTCACATCTCCACAGAACAGGTTTCAATCTTGTAGTGGCTTAACTGTGTTCCTACCTATGTCCTCCAACCCAATTCCTCTACAGAATGATTTGCAGCTTCTTCATATAGCCCTTGAAGACACAGAAATCCCCATCAATACAACCAGCAACACAAGGAGTTCCACCTGACACACCTTGATAAAAACGCCAGCACCTGAATGGGGTACAGAGTGTCCACTCTGCTCTACCTGTAAGCTGGTTACACACTGCATGTTCTACAGTTGTTGTCCATCCAAGTGCCAATGACACTTAGCCCTGAGCTGTTACTGCTGGCTTGGTCTGTGAGGAAGGAAGAGGCCACCATGGCCTTGGTGATAAGGAGGAAAGATGGCTGCAGTGTGGTTTACATCACTTTGTATTGCATGGGGTTTCTTTCACCTCTTCTGGCTCTCCCTCCACTTCCTTGTTTCCCACTGCCCAGACACAGGGAGTGGGCACTCACCGGTCCAGCAGGCTCCAATCATGAGCAGGGGTTCCTGCCGTGGAGGGTGAATGAGGCCATTGTCATGGATGAGGGCAGGGTCGTAAGAGACACCATCCACATAGAGTGTGACTGTGGGGAACTCCAGGTTCAGGGCATAGTGGTGCCATTCATCATCACAGACCTGTGGCAGACAGCAGAGGAAGGGGTCAGCAAAGGAGCTAAGGAGAAAGGGACATGGAGAAGCAGCAAAAGCTTCCTCACCTGCTCAAGCTTCCAGAGGAATTTCACAGGCCTTGCACTTTCCAGCAACGGCCAGTAGAGGAAAGCAATCCGGCAGCCATGCACAGCCAGGGAGTAGTGGGAATAGCCATCCTCTGCCAAGGACAAGCACAGGAGTCAGGGCTCACGCCACAGAGCAGTGTCACTAGCCAGGACCCAGAGGCACGCTCCTGCCTGCATGGCTGCCACTCAGCAAGGTCTGCTCACAGCAGGCTTGACTGCTCCCAGCACGAGCAACACTTGAAAAAGCTGTGCTGCTACGGAGGGACCTCTGGCCAGGCCCGGCTCTGGAAGGCAGGAGATTTGTCCCTGCTAACGAGTTAGAGGCAGAAATGTCCCCACTGCAGGGGAAGGGCCTCACCACTCTGCAGCGTGCTGCAGATCACCGTCTCCTCTTCCCGCCTGCCCTTGCTGGGCACCACGGCGTGCTTCATCCACACAGACAAGGTGAAGTGGTCACTCAGTCCCGCCTGGGCACCCAGCCCAGTCACCACTGGCACCTGGGCAGCCTGGCTGCCGTTGAACCAGTAGATGAGGCTGCTGTCCTGGCTGTAGTGCACCGAGAGCCGTGCTGTCCAGTTGGCCGTGGGGCTAGGCACCGGCAGCAGGTCAATCTCTCCTGAGGCAGCACCTGCCCAAGAAGGGAAGAGTCAAGAATGTCAGCAGAGGAGGATAAGGAGCCTGAGAACTGGGGAACAGATGAAGAGGGCTCATTGTAACACCCCAGAGCACAGGGAAAGGCCTATAAGCCTTCTCTCCGAAGAAGGATGATGACTTTTCCATCTGTGCCTCATGAGGGAATTCCCACAGACTCTGTACAGGGGCAGCACACAGAAACCTCTTGCCCAGCAAGGAAAGCATAGGGAGCCCCTTATGGGGCAGGATGCCCACTGCCCTTCAAGGCAGCATGCAAGCTAGGCATTCTTCCAGCCCTGCTGACCACAGCAGCTATGCAGAATGTGTCCCCTAGCACCTCTGCTGTGTGGCAGGGCACAGAGCTACCCCTGGGAAACCTGGGAAGGGAAGGAGCAGGGTGTTGTGCCATAGCTGCCCTAGGCCCAGGACAGAACCAATTCACCACAGAGTTTGCGCAGCGACTTCTCCGAGTAGTTGTCACGGTCACAGCCCTTGGCCACATGGTTTGTCTGAAGCTCCACTGTGGCCTGGATGTTCCACAGGGGCTCGTCACAGGTCTCCAGGTGAATGCTGGGGAAGAGTGCCAGGCTGCCTGCACCTGGAGTGTACTCAATCCTCTTGTTCCATCCTGAGAAAGAGTGATATAGAAGGGTTAGGGCTTGCCAGAGACCCAAGGACAGAACATTTCTCACACATACAGGTGGCATCCATGAGCTAGCCCAGAAACAGAGATTTTTGGCCATTTCCATGTTGAAAAGAAGTTTTACAGCTGGCATCAGTGCAAGGGAAGATTTCCAGTAAGCACAGAGTCTAAATTCTCATCTTCTACAGCTAGTACCAGCATAGTGTTACCCCTTGGATTGTCAGCCTTTCTTATCATGCAGAGTAAATATTCAGCTGTGTTGATATCCCCTTCATTCCATTAACTAAGGTGAAGCTTTAGGCAGACACCACCTCTGGAAAAGACAAACATCCTCAAGATGAGGATGTGTCCAGCTCTGAAGTCCTCAACAGAAGAAGAACATGGACCTGATGGAGAGGGTGCAGAGGAGGACCACCAAGATGATCAGGGGGCTGGAGCAGCTCTGGCAAGTGGACAGACTGAGAAAGCTGGGGTTGTTCAGTCTGGAGAAGAGAAAGCTCCAGGCAGACCTAACAGCAGCCTTGAGTAGCTGAAGGGGGATACAAGAAGGCTGCAGAGGGACTGTTTGCAAAGGCCTGCAGTGACAGAACGAGGGGTATTGATTTGGAGTGAGAGAAGAGGAGATTTAGATTTAATGTTAGGAACAAGTTCTGCACCATGAAGATGGTGGAATACTGCATAGTTGAGGATGTCCCTGCTGCCTGCAGGGGTGTTGGACTGGATGACCTTTGGAGGTCCCTTCTATGATCAGCCCCAAAACCAATCTACATCCAGTACAGTCTATGAGCCTTAGTAGCTCACATTAATCCAAGGAATGATTTTCCAAAGCTGGCATTGCCTTTCTGTGGCTTTGCAACAGACTTAGTTGTCTGCTACATCCCCCTAGATGGGGCTGATGGGTTAAGGCCAAGGCTGAACCATAGCTATGGGCATACAGATTTTAGATGTACATACAAACATCTGCAACGAGTAGAACTGCTTCAGCAAAAGCAAAGGGAAAACCTAACTGAATTTAGAGGTGTCATACCCTGCCAGCTGGGCTTGCAGGTGGGTTTCACCTGGATTTCCACTTCAGCATCATTAGAAGACCGCTTCTTTCCACAGTCATAAGCTGTCACCTTGAATTTGTAGAGACGATCTCCACTGTACTGCAGCTTCTCTGTGTTCTCAATGTTCCCTGGTTAGCAAAGAGATGAAGGGAGAAGAAAGTCTTCTCAAAGGTACTCCTTCTAGAAATCACTCTCGTTTCTCATCAGCCCAAAAAAAAAAAGTGGAGTCCCCCCCAGCCAGTGCCACTCTGCAGTGGCACAAAATGGCTGCTTTGCACCTGCACCAGGAGACAGAGGTCAGCAGTGCTCCAAGACTCCCACAGCGCAGCTCTGCTGGCAAATGGGCCTGGCAGAGGGAAAGCAAAGCAGGACAGGGGGAGTGCCATGGGAGGTGTGGATTCTTACCATCATTGTCAATCAGGAAGGGAATGTTGGGGGTCAAGATCTCATAGTAGCATATCTGGCTGTACTGTGGGGAGCAGTCTCCATCAATGGCCTCCACGCGCAAGATGCGGTCGTACAGCTTGCCCTCGGTCACCGCCACGTGGTACAGCTTCTCCAGGAAGACAGGAGCAAACTCATTGACATCGTTCACTCGAACGTGCACCGTGGCCCTGGTGCAGGGAAACAGCACCGTAACTGATCAGCCGGAGAGGAGCCACCACCTCAGCATCAGGCTGAGTGCACCAGTCTGACTTCCAGCTGTTCAAAGCAGGGACTAGGACTGACACCTTGGTTTCAGGGCAGCAACGGTGGCACACAGGAGCTTGGACATGGGTTTCCACCCCACAGAAAGAGCAAGAGGAATGATGATGTAATCTAGACCTCCTGCCTATACACAGCACCATAAAATACTACCCTTAGAGACAACTGTCAAACAGTCCTAATTTCTAACGTGTTCACTCATGCCACTCGGTCAGTGGCTCTTACTAACACTCTGAGTCCTACAATTAAGGCTAGAGAAACACACTTCTGGCTGAAGGAAGCACTCCCCCAGCAATTTTCAGCTGTGTTTCTGCGACAGGTTACATTTTCTAACACACAGCAATGACTGCATGGACTTACTTGTGTGACTTCTTGGTATTTGCTCCATCAGGCCCCTCTCCACAGTCATAGGCCTGGATGGTGAATGTGTGCTCCTTATGTGCTTCACAATCCACTGGCTCCTTGGCTCGGATCAGCCCCTCACCTGTAGCTTTGTCCAGTATCACAGCTTCAAAAGGTACCCCTGCCCCATGGATCCTGAAGCCACAGATTTCACCTGGTACCCACAAAGGCAGAGGGAAGAGGAAGAAAGAATCATAGAATGGTTTGGGTTGGAAGGGGCCTTAAATAAAGTTCCAATCCTCTTCCATGGGCAGGAGCACCTCCTACTAAACCAGGTTGTGCAAGGCCCCATGCAGAATAGGACTGAGGGAAGTGCATTATGCCCCTTTGCTTCCCTCTCCCGTATTTTCTTCCTTCCTAATTTACAGTCTCTGTTCTCCCTCATTATCCCCTCTCATTTCCAGCAATTTTTCATTCCTGAGGAGCTCCTCTCTGCTGTAGGTTGCCCTCTGCTGGAAACTGGTCCCACGGCAAGGCGTCTTTACTAGCATCAAGAAAGATTCGAGGTTACAAGGCTCAAACTAAATCTATTCGTGCTACACTGATACAGTACTGAGAGAGTACCTTAGTGCTCCACTGCATCTCTCAGAGAGGCAAAACAGGCCATATATTGCAGATTGACAACGTAACCATAATGTCTCATCCACCCACACATGCAGGATGTACATGAAACTGCAGATAGGGTCACCTAAATCCTAAGGTTCAGCTCACAGGGACCACTTTTCTTCTCTCAAGGCTGAGAGACGATGCATGAGGAAGCTCCAGGCATGGCCTAAGAAAGCACCAAACATGCAACCCTCATGAAGCCTCACCTGTAGCATCAGGGATTTGTGCCTCCTGTGAGGGAAGGCAGCACTGCCAGTGAAGTGTACCCTACCAGCCTTCTCCAGAGCTCACAGACACAGAGCTGTGCATGTGAGCGTTGGAAATAGCAAAGCTGCGTCAAAAAGTGGCTGGCTCCACCCTCGCTTTCTCTAAGGGAAACAGCTTGCAGCATCCTAAATCAAGCTGTGCCTGAGCTGCCTCTGGACTTCATTGGGGACCTCCTTTGGAACAAGGTCTGGAGATGATAATTTCCTGGAGAGAGCTGGAATCTAGCACAGCAGGAGTGTCCTGTGGTAGTTTTAGGCTGTACCTTGAAAATTTTCCACAGATCTTGAGCAAAAGTGGTAGAATATAAATACATTACCATTGGATGTAAAAAGGAAAATAATTATAAATTCTAAATAATCCCATTGGACAGATATCTAACATAAGGCTAGTAATGTAAACTAACTTTCTCCTCTTTTTGGCTTCCTCGACATGGCAGATACTAACTTGTGCTTCTGCTGGCTTTGCTGACCTTGAGTGTGTTCCTGTTGTGGTTAAGTACTAAGAGCAACTTTCTGCTCTTTCTCTTGTCTGGTGTACATGGGGGAGGGAAGGGAGCAGGGCAGGGGAAGCTATTAGTAGCCCCCTGGTTTTGTCCAGGGGGGTTCTTGTGTTGTTTATAAATCGTAAATACCTGTAAATATTGTATATTTTGTACATATTCATTGCATTCCATACTTAGATTGTAGTTTTGCTTGTAGATCCAGCTTCATTTGCTTTCTAACTGAGCTGGTCTGGCAATTTGATGTTGGGGGGGGGTGGGGGTGTAATTTCAACCCACCACACGTCCCCTTGTCCCTGGCTCTGCACCAGGCTGTCCCTGCAGCACCTTGCCCAGCACCCTGCCCACCTACCTGCATAGCGCAGCGGGGCGTCCTTGTCCAGCGCAAAGAGTGGGGGGTTGAGCAGCACCGTGTTGTCATTCTCCATGATGATGCCCTGGTACTCAGCTTCAATCCAGGGTTTGTGCTTGTTTGCTGAAGTGGATTTGGGGTAAGGGATGGAGCACAAGAACACATTAAGTGGCAGCGACAGATTTGGTAGGGAAACAGCAGAGTATCTCCCAGTGCCAGTAACCAACCACCTCTCCCCACTTCTCTGGAAATAAAGGTGTCTATAGCAGGCTGGGAGGAAGGATTTCTTTTTCTTTACTTCAACGTGGCTCTTGGGAGACCTCATCAGAAACAATGTGTTCCTTCTGGCCTTATTCCTCTATTATTAGAAATATGTGGAGAGGCACCTGGGTGCCCAGGAAAGCTGGAGTTGTTTTAAAACATGAAATCAAGGGGCAGAAGTAGTCTGATTCTGAAGACAGGTTACAAATGCTGAATTATTTAGCTCACTGAAGCCATAATTAAAGAATTCAGGATGTACCTTCCCTCGGCATGTCCCCAAAGGACAAGTCTCACATGCAGCCATTATCATGTATGCCTTGCATCCCCTGAACTAAGGCCCAGGATGTACACATACCCAGGCACACTTTCAGTCAGCCATCCTACAACCTACTCAGAGTCCCTTGCTCCTTCTTTCCCCACTCCATGGTGAGCACCATATTCCTTTGGCCCCTTCTTGATAATCCTGTTGGCTGGAGCCCAGCCAGGCTTGGCATGGAGGCAGCAGCCAGCAGGAGGCTCTGAAAAATGTCACAGGCCCAGAAATAGCAAATTAATCTTTATCACAGAGGCTCTGGGGCAGGGAAAGGGAGAAATAAAGGGGGGGAAAAGAGGGGTGGGGGAGGGGAATAAGAAAAATCATTACAAATTAAAAACCCCTCCCCCACACCCACTCCCATCCAAACGGGCCTCAGAGATTATATTACATGGCCTAGTTACAACCCCCATTCTCTGATAATCCCCCAATCTCCCACCCTTTGGAGACCAAGGTTTATTAGAGACAAGCAGTACTTGGAACACAGCATGGCTAGGAGCTGGTAGGGAGCAGGATACAGAGCTCTTGCCCTCAGAGCAGCTACTAACATTGTGTGAATTCATCCTCTGCAGCACAGGACTCTCTGAAACCATCCCAGCACGGCACAAAGCATTGACTCAAAAGGGATGGAATCCCTTCCAGCCAAGCACTTCTGCAAGTCAAGGCCAAGGGATGCTGCAGGAGCCCGGGAGTGGGCCAGAAGAAAGGGCAACAGGTCAAGGTGGGAATGCAGGACAGGACAGGGTAGGGCAGGGCAGGCAGACCCAGCCTGGCACAGCAGCAAAGAACACAGGCTGGAATTCCTCCCTCAGCGTGCTGGTTAATATTACAAAGCACTGCATAAGAAAGCCATACAAACATCAACCCTGCTCAGTATGCAGGTGGAATCCTCCCTCTGTGCAAGTGCCTATGGCTCACCCCACCCCTCCACTGCCCCACCAGATTCCACTCTGTGATAGCTCCCATCCATGCGCCACACCACCGAGATGGCAATCCATAGCTACAAAGGCCAAATGTGCCCTGTTGCTGGGGTAACAAGCTGGTGGGAGAGAGAGAAATCCTTCACCGCATCCACCTGCAACTTGGGAATCACCAGTCTGATTTTTAAGGAAATGAGTTCCTGGAGATTCAGAGAAATATTTTGGGAATATTTTTAGGACATAGACTCATACCAGCTTCCAGGAAGCTCATGTAAATCTAAAAGAATTCACCAAAGGTGGGCAGAGCCTTAAATTCAGGAAGGAGAGAGAAGATGCAGGGTGTGAGGGGCCTTACCTCGCCACCAGGCCCCTTGTCAGCAGAGCAGGACAAATAAATGCCCCTGCCAAAGTTAGCAGACGCAGAGCTCTGTGCTGCACCCACCCTGTCGCCCTGCTGAAGCCCAGAGAGCACCCTGAGCTGCCATATTCCATGATAACACCTTGCATGTTTCAAGATTCTCCCACCCCATCCAATTCTTGACGCACTGGCTCCCCTCTGATGAATTTCTCATGTCTGTCTCCACAGCCACAGTTCTAGAAACCTACATCTTTCTCCATCACTCTACACGTTCAAAGGACATCTGCATTCAACACAGTGCTGCTGCAGCACCAGGGGTTGGTTTTTTCATATATTTAGCACACAAATACCATTTTCTGTAAGCAATCTGCATCATTAGCACAGAACCTCACAGTAATTCCTATCGTAGATTGTAGATGAATGGACTAGAATGGGAAGATGGAGATAGGGGATGGTGTTTTGGACACCAGAGAGGTCTGTGAAGGTGCAACACATTCTCTCTAAGGATGGGAAGGAAAAACAGATTTTAACTGCAACAAAAGCAAGGCAAGTGGGTGGGAAAGCAGAAAACGCGAGGGGAATGCTTGAAGGAAAGGGTGGGGAGGGAAAAAAAAAAAAAGCAAGCAGTGGCAGAGGACAGATGGAGAAGGGGAGAAGGGATAGGCTGAAGGCGTCTGAAAGGGTAAAGGGAGCCGGAGCCGCCGGGCAACCACGGAGATGCCCTGACAAAACCGTACCAGCCGAAGGCAACGAGCAGCGCGCAGCCGGCGGGACCACCGCCGCAGCGGGGGCGGATGGATGAGCCGCGCTCAATCTGCCCCTCGGCCCCGCCGCCTCCCGGGACCGTGCCCGCGGCGCGCCACTGCTCACCTTTGTTGGAGGCGCTGGCGGGAAGCGCGACACAGAAGCAGAGGAGAGGCAGGAGGACAGCAGCGGGGGACCGAGAGTCGCCCATCGCGGCGGCGCGTCCCAGCCCGCCTGGGGCTGCTGGACAGCGGCGGGCAGGCTCTGCCCTCCCCGGCGCACGCCCTCGCTCCCGCGGCAGCGGCACCTCCGGCAACCCGGCACCTTCGCTATCTCCGCCCGGCTCCGCGACACGCCCGGTCCCGCCCCGCCACTGCAGCATGACGTCACGGGCGCGGCGAGCACCGGGCAGCCAATGCGAGGGGCAGCCGCGCCAGGTGCTGCGGAGGGGCTCGGCGGAACCGTTGTTTTGCCTTCTCACTGCAATCCGGACGGGGCACGGAGAGGGGCGAGGGCTGAGGGCAACGCTTCAAAATTGGCATCGGGGACTGCAGGGGGTCGCGGGAGGAACAGGCCCGGGCGGGCTGGGGAAAGCTTGTGGGGTGGCTGCTGCGGCTGGAAACTACATTCGGAGCCCGCCGCCCACCCTCCGCGGGCTCGGCGGGGCGCAGCTGGCAGCCTGCCGCCGAGTCTCCTCGGCGGTGCGGCCGGGGCACTGCTCTGAGCAAGCTGGCAGCCATCGGCGCTTAACGGTGTAAGAAGGGGTCGGTGCCGAGGATGAAGGGCCATGCCGCTGGTTGGCAGCCGAGAGTTTACCAAGAGCAGCCCCGGAGGAGGGCGGAGGGTGGGGAGGTGAGCAGCCGCTCTCACGTCCTCCCCAGACCGGGGCGGGGATGCTGGATTCAGGGTCAGGCCCGGCCTTTTCCGCGCCCCCCGGGGCAGGGACTCTTACAGCAGCGGGGAGGCCGGGAGCCCGCCTGCCCCACAGAGTTCGCTGCGCCGCAGGAGCAGGACCGGCACACCCGGCGAGCGAGCTTTGTCACAGCTCTGTCCCCATCCCGCTCCTTGCTCTCGTTTCTCCTCACCGTCCCTCTGCCTCGAGATGCCTCCCAACCTCACTGGCTACTACCGCTTCGTCTCCCAGGAGAACATGGACAATTACCTGCGCGCTTTAGGTAACTCCACCCTCCCCATCCTGCTCGTTTTCCTATTTTGATCCCTTCTGTTTCCAAAACCCGTCAGAAGTTAGGAAGGGGCTTGGGAACTCTCTGGACCTTTTCTCTGTGACTGTCACTTTTGCGCTGGTGGTGGGAGTAGGGAGGAGGTATCACGGCTGAGGCTCGCCCTGGCTGAAAGAGCTCCGTGGGAACACTGGTAGAGGAGGGGCCCAGTTCATCCCCAGGTCACACTCCCTCTCACCCTCCAGATATCAACGTGGTCCTGCGAAAACTGGTTTGCCTCCTGAAACCCGACAAAGAGATCATCCACACGGGGGATCATATGGTCATCCGCACCATCACCTCTTTGCGAGACTATGTGATGGATTTTGACATAGGAGTCCAGTTTGAGGAAAACCTGGAGCCTGTGGACGGGCGGAAGTGCCAGGTGAGAAGCCCAAGCGGTGCAGTTTGGCAGCGGACTGGGGTGGATTACAAGTTGAGAGATCAGCTGAGAGCCCAGCCCAGAGCTGGTGTGCCTCTGCAAGTCCAGGAATAAGTAGTTCTACAAGTAAATCAGTCACAGCAAAGGGCAAGAGCACCAAGCAGACAGGAACTCAGTGCTTTGGAGTCCAGAGGGTACTGTCCTCCGGGGCCCAGAGGGTACTGTCCTCCGGCACAGAGCCCTGGAAAGACACAACGTTCGCCTGCTGGAGTGCTCAGTTGAGTTGGAAGCTTGGTGGGTCATTCACCTACCACAAAGCATCCATCCCAGGGAGCCACTAAAGAGATACCAGATCAGGGACTGCATTTGAAAGTGTGTCTGAAAGAAACGGGGTCATTGTTGGAAACCTGTATTGCTAGGTCTTGGGACCTTCCCTCCTTTTTTTACTTTTCTTTTTTCTTCCCAGACAACTGTCTCCTGGGAGGGGGATCAGCTGGTGTGTGAGCAGCTAGGAGAGAAGAGGAACCGAGGCTGGAGGCACTGGCTGGAGGGGGACCAGCTGCATCTGGTGAGGAGGGGTCCAGTGCAGATCGTTAAATCCCATCACAGCAGGCAGCAGGGGTGGGGACACAAAACAAACAGTACCGGGCTCTGAACCACGGCAGCTTCCTTCCAGCTCCTCTCAGACCAGTCCCAGCTCAGTTGGAGCTGCCACCATTTGACACAAACATCCGTGCCCAGGGTTTAAAAGTTAACACCGCTTTCCAGAGGCAGCGGCCCGGCCCTGCCCTGCAGCCCGACCCGCTGCAGCCGTGGGAGGGCCGGGAAGGGCTTGCAGCAGCCTGCAGCTTGAGAGGCTCCAGCTCACACCGGGAGGGCAGGCGGGGCTGCAGTGGCAGCAGCTGGGGCTTTGCGAGAGCAGCCAACGTAAACTCCTCTTTTGACCTTTCCCCAGCGCATGACTGCTGAAGATGAGGTCTGTGTTCAGGTTTTCCAGAAAGTGAAGTGAGCACTTTTCCCACAAGGACGCCTGGAGGGACCTCAGTGCCAGCTGCCCCGGATTAAAAGCAAACAGGAGCCGAGCGCGCCGAGCCCACCCCGTGGCAGCCTCTTTTCTTGATACCACTGCAGCCGGTGGGGATGGAACGGGACGGGAGCCACGGCCGGCGGGGTCGGGCTGTGAGGAGGGGCCATGGGGCGCCCGGGCGGGTGATGAGTCTGAAGCGGCACGGAGGGGTCCTTTCAGAATAAGAGCTGGGGAAGGTGTGGGGGTCCTGCGGGAGAGAGCAAGGATGGCTGAGGCCTGCCCTTTTTCTGCAGCCACCAGCACCAGACATCTCCCATCCCCTGGGCATGCCGTGATCTTCTCAAGATCCCAGGATCCTTGAGCAGGATGGGTGGAAAGCAGGACTTGACCTTCAGAGTCAAGGGGTTTTAAGTAATAGCATGCAATCTGAGGACTGGGGCAAGGGAACTAGGCTCATGCTTCACAGCACTCCTGAGTGAGGCTCCATGGGTGACGAAGGCTCAGGCTCCCTTACCAGTGTAACCATGGCCACCACTTCTAGCCCCAGCACTGTCTGGCCTTCCTGGCAGCGTCTCCCCATGGCCATTTTGGCTCCCCTGGTTCACAGCTCCTTTCTATAGAGATCAAGGGAGAGAACTGGAGGAGATGAGGTGCCCTGAAAAGCCAGGCCAGTGCCCAAGACAGAGGTGTCCTTTATGAAGACACCAGATGGGATAATCATGAGCCAACAGGCAATTATTTTTGAAGGGCACTTGTGGTTGCCCCCCAACAAGAGGCTGAAGAGTAGGAGATGCAGAAATTGTAGCTACATCACAGAAAAGCAAGAGGAGACAGATTTGGAAACCACAGGCTCTTTTCAAGATGACAAAATGCAATTTTTTTCCTGCAGCAGCTTATCTTAAGAGCAGTATTTTTAAAATTGTTTCTCTCATGCAACTGCAAAGGTCAGTGTCATGAGAAACATCCATCCAGAACATGTGCTAAGCAAGGGGTTAAGGAGATGCAGTTGTACTTCACAATGTTAAACCCTTGGTTGTGTCTGAGGGCATCTTAGGCTGCAGCATCCTGTCAATATCTACAGTTCAAGAGTACTACTGGGTGGAATACAAACCCAAGAAGCAGTCATAGCCATGCCATCCAGTTTGTCTTTTACCTGCTGACCTCCACAATCCATCATTTCTTCTATGAGTACTGGCTTCAGTTTTGGGCCTCTGGCTACAAAAAAGATCCTGGAGTGACTCCAGAGAAGGGCAATAAAGCTGGTGAAGGGTGTGGAGAACAGGGATCGAGAGGGGCAGCTGAGGGATGCCTCTCAACTAGACTTGGCTGCTCAAGGCCTCATCCAACCTGACCTTGAACACCCCCAGGGAGGGGGCATCCGCAACCACCCTGGGCAACCTGTTCCAGAGTCCTACCAACCTTGTACTAAAGAATATCATCCTAAGATCCAGTCTAACCCTGCTCTCCCTCAGCTTCAAACCATTCCCCCTTGTCCAGGAGGCATCTGATTGTGCCAGAATCCTAGATAGGAATCGTACCCATTTAACATGGTCCATGTGCATCACACCCGTAAGAGACAGCATTCAGACCTGTTCTAAGGATTCAGTTAGTAACTGCCAGGACCAGTAATTCACTGTTTTGTCTTTTATGATGATGTTATAGGTGTGATAGCCAAGTCAGGTGGTGACTTCGCATAACAAAACTCTATTCCTGAGACACAGGCTTATGGGAGATGATGATGGTCATGTAAGGCAGGAGATAAGGTGTGATATGTCCAGGCTCAGTGGTAAGTCATTGGGTAGTGGCAGACCTGGCTGAGTGAAGCCCACTCTGCTAGTGGCAGTGTCCCCAGAAAGCTGTGACAGGTAGTCAAACCAAGGGGTTGAAGGTGGAGTGCCCTGGGAAAGCAGCTCAGTGTTTACAGGTGAGCCTGGGCATGTGGCCCTGGGGTAGGGTGGTGTGGCTATAGGAGGCCCAACAGGGGTATTTCTCTGTCGTACTTCAGGTTTGAGGATAAAGTATCCAGCCTCTCAGATGAGAGGGTCTGCATGTCAGAGCATGACTTCATAGCTTTGAGGCTGTAGAGCCAGGTCTCTTTCCAATGACTTCCTGCAATATCTGTGTTCAAAGCATGAGTCCCCTCTCTTCATAAGAGGGTGTTGGCATCTTTGTGCTGAAGATCTACAGTTTCTTTGCTTTGATATTGTCTGGATTTATTGTCCAGTCTTCTTGCAACCCACCTGAGTCAAGCAGGCAGCACACAGGTGCTAGTTTTGGCATCATGTATTCTGCCCTGGAGCAAAGAAAGGCAGAGACATCCTCCTGTGGATATCTGTACCAGATATTTTCTGGATCTTGCCTTGTGTAAAGAAGATTGCACAAAGCATCTGAAGGGGAACACCTTCAGTGGGAGCACTGGAGCAGAACTGAGGGCATAGTTGTATTGCCCAAATCAGGTGGATCTACATAATGTACGTTAGAGGTGGGCTGCTGCAGTTACACATCTCCCAGCTGACCACCTGAACTACTCTCCTAGTAGCCCAGAGGTTGTTATTGCGGTGGGAAGGAAGGAAGGAAGTGAAGGCGTGGGAGATGTGCCTTGAAAGTGCCATGGGGTACTACCAGCAGTGCCCCTCGGATATCAGAAGGCACTGAAATGCTCAGATTCCTTAGAAGTAACCCTCAGTCACCTCTGTCCATCCATGCTTTGTAAGGGAACACTGCTGACCTGTTCATAGCAGGTCTCTCAGAGTAGTTTCAACTGCTTGCCAGCTACTCTCTAAATGTAGCTTCTGAGTAAAGCTCTCTTCTAGTGGGACAGCAAACCAGCAGAACCTGCTCTGGCACAGCACAGCAGTGAGCCTGCCCAAGTGTGTTCATCACACAGAGGAGATGTTTGGATATCAGGACACCCTGGGGTCATGTTACCCACTGAATCTCCATTCTGATGTGTGGGGCTGTGGGGTTTTGCTTCAGAGGCATGAACTGCATGGTTGTGTGGTGGTGTTCAGCCAATATTAGGAGCTAAACTACAGTAGTGGTTCTGTCATCCAGTGACCCCTCCCTAGCAGAGAAGGGTTGAAATGGAAATGGATTTAATTAAATGGCCAAAGTGATACCAATGCCATGATAAAGCGTCCAGAACTCTCCACTTCTTCAGCCCAGTGACTGTATGAGGGAGAGCAGTGGATGTTGGCTATCTTGACTCTAGCAAGGCTTTTGACACTGTGTCCCATAACATCCTCGTACAAAAGCTTAGGAAGTGAGGGTCAGATGAGTGGACACTGAGGTAGGTTGGGAACTGGCTGGACAGAGCTCATAGAGTTGTGATCAATGATGAAGGGTCTAGTTGGAGGCCTGTGGCCAGTGGTATTCCTAAGGGGTCAGGACTGGGACCAGTTTTGTTCAGTATCTTTATCAAAAACCTGGCTGAAGGGCCAGAGTGGAGCCTCAGCCAGTCTGTGGTGGTACCAAACTGGGAGGAGTGGCTGACACCCTGTCAGGCTGTGCTGCCATTCAGCCAGACCTGGACAGGGTGGGAGCTGGGCAGAGGGGAACCTCATGAAGTTCAACAAGGGACAAGGGCAAATGTAGGGTCCTGCACCTGGGGAGGAACAACCCCATGGACCAGGACAGGTTAGGAGCTGACTTGCTGGGAAGCAACTTTGTGGAGGAGGACCTGGGAGTGCTGGTGGACAAGTTCACTATGAGCCAGCAATATGCCTTTGTGGCCGAGAAGACCAAGAGTATTCAGGGGTGCATTAAGAAGAGTGTGGCCAGCAAGTTACGGAAGGTTTTCATCCCATTCTGCTGTGTGCTAGGGAGGCCTCATCTGGAGTATTGTGTCCAGCTCTGTGCTCCCCAGTTCAAGAGAGACAGGGATCTGCTGGAGAGAGTCCAGTGGAGGGCTACAGAGATGCTGAGGGGAGTGGAGCATCTACCTTATGAGGGGAGACTGAGAGACCTGGAGATGTTTAGCCTGGAGAAGAGCAGCCTGAGAGAGGATCAATGCTGATCCCTATCTAAAGGGTGGGGGGAAGAGGATGGGGCCAGGCTCTTTTTTGGGCAGTGGTGCCCAGACAGGACAAGGGGAAATGGACACAAACTAGAGCACAGAAAGTTTTACTTGAAGTTAAGGGAAAAACTTTACGGGGAGGGTGCTGGGCACTGGAGCAGGCTGTCCAGAGGTGCTGTGGAGTCTCCTCTGGACGCTTTCCAGACCCACCTGGACGCGTTCCTGTGCGACTTGGTGCAGTCGAACCTGCTTCTGCAGGGGTTTGGACTCGATGACTTCAGAGGTTCCTTCCCACCCTACCGCTCTGGAATTCGAGGACTCTGTGACCAGCAGCCGGGCAGCAGAGGGCGGCAGGCGCCGGGAGCCGGAGCCAGCCCGCTGGAGCCAGCCCGCTGGAGCCAGCCCGCTGGAGCCAGCCCGCTGGAGCCAGCCCGCTGGAGCCAGCCCGCTGGAGCCAGCCCGCTGGAGCCAGCCCGCTGGAGCCAGCCCGCTGGAGCCAGCCCGCTGGAGCCGGGCGTGGCTTTCCCTTCCCTCGCTCCGCCCCTGCTCCCCGGGCCGCGGCTTGCCGCGGAGCGGAGCTGCGGCAGGACGGGTTGCGGGTGCGTGGCCGCGGAACGCGCAGACATGTGAGTGGGGGCCACAGCGGCCACAGCTTTGCGGGGACGGAACGGCAGGGTTGGACCTGTCCAGGAGAAGAGGTGGAAGGGGATAAAGCTCGTCCTCACTATCCCTCCGTAAAAGCTTTGCTAGCACGTAGGGGTGAGGAAGAAGGATCTTCCTGGCTGATGTTTGCATGAGATCTGGGTGGTGAGCTACTTCCCCAGAGGGCAAGCAGGGAGATCTGCAGAATGAGGAAAAAGACGAGTGCAAACTTCGGGGCAGAGAGTTCAAGGCATAACTGGTTGGAGAGAGCTGCCCAGGAGGCACGGCAGGATTGCTCCTTAGCAAAGCGAGCTTGAGATCTTCAGACTCTCACCAAATGAACTGGGCAAAGATCCTAAACTAGCAACAACCAGGATGCCCCACTGCCCCAGAGCCAAACCAAACCTCCCCTGGTGCTAAGGGACTGCTGGGAGCAAGCAGGAATGGCTCAGGGAATTCACTTGTGCTCCTTCAAACCCTTTGATTGCTGAATCTCTGGGATATGATGCTTGCTGGGACCTGGGTAGTGCTGCTGTCTTCATTTCAGTTTTCTTCCTTGTTCCTAAATGATCCAAGCACTTGTGAAGTCTCCCCCGATTTTGGATGACCTAACTTTGTGCAATGTCTTGGTTTACTTGCCATGTTCACAGGCATGTGCCTTTTCTCTTGTGGGCCTTCCTCTTTGGAGTGAGCAGTTCCAGTCCATTCCCAAGCAACCTTTTTGGGGAGATCAGATCTCCTGGTTATCCCAAACCATATCCCAACAATAACATCAGCATTTGGAATATTCATGTCCCAAAAGGCTATGTGGTGAAGCTGACTTTCAGATATTTTGACCTGGAGCCATCTGAGTCCTGCTTCCATGACTATGTCAAGGTATGTGCATAGATACCTGGGCCAAAGGGTGGCTGGAGTTGAAAATCTAGTGGCCACCACATGCAGTGGCTCTTCATTCACCTGGCCTCTTCTCATGCTTTCCACAAAGGAAAGGAGTTAAGGGTAGAAATGAGTGGAGCAGGCACTGGCAGCTCATGGCTGGGTAATAGTGATGCATGGAGCAGACTGAATCTTGGGAGGCTGCAGTGATTTCCCCTTGACCTTGACAGATCAAAGCAGACAAGAAGAACTTGGGCCAATACTGTGGCCAGCTTGAGTCAACCACAGGCAATCACCCAGGAAGAAAGGACTTTGTTTCTGAGGGGAACAGGATGCAGCTGGAGTTTTACTCTGATTTCTCCAACAAAGACAACAGCACAGTGATTCCCTACAGGGGCTTCCTGGCCTATTACCAAGCTGTGGGTGAGTAGGCAGTGCCCTCAGCATGCAGAAAGAAGCCTGTGTGGCTCCAACCAGTTTTAGTTCTTGTCAGGCAAATAAAGAGAAGTTGTAAGCAGCATATGGACCTCTGTGTGCTTGGAGTGTAGAGCAGAGAGGCTTAACACTTTCCTCCCCTTGTTTCTGTGTCTTCAGACCTTGATGAATGTGACCCTAACAATGCTGCTGAGCACGATGAAAGGCCTCAGTGCCAGCACTTCTGCCACAACTATGTGGGTGGCTACTTTTGTTCTTGCCAGCCTGGCTACCAGCTTCAGAGCGATCACCATTCCTGCAAAGGTAACTTGAAATGTTGACAGATCAGAGTGGTCCAGGGAAGGAGCCTGTCAGCCAGGAAGGGTGGGAGCAGTTGACAGTTCTGCAGAAGACACAGCTTCACAGGGTGACCGCTGCTTTCTTCCCCTCCACCAGTACAGTGCAGCAGTGAGTTGTTCACAGAGGCGTCTGGGTACCTGAGCAGCCCTGAGTACCCCCAGCCCTACCCTGAACATCTCCGATGTAACTACAGCATCCGTCTGCAGAAGGGCCTGTCTGTCATCCTCAGGTTCTTGGAGCCCTTTGAGATTGATGACCACCAGCAGGTCCACTGTTCTTATGACCAGCTGAAGGTACTGGAGATGAGCAAACTCATCTTCCAACCCTGCTGCCAGACCTGGGCAGGAACTGTGGGAGCATCACTATTAGGATGAGAAATGTGGGATCAGTACAAGGAGAGTGCCTCAATACGAAGGTCTGAGCTCTTCTCTGGTCCCTTCCTCAGTGCACTTAAAGACCACTGTCCTGGGGTCAGAGGCTCTGGATGACAGGCCCTGTAAGTGGACCCAAATAAGTTATCCTTCTTTCAGTTTTATTTTCCTTTGGTTTAATCTCAGGATTTGAAGGGGTTCACAGATCTGATCCCCATGATAAAGGAGAAGCAGAGCTTGTGGTAGGTCAGTTCTGACATCAGCAAAGGTGGGTCAGACAACCAGCCCTGGTCAGCACCACAGGCACTGTGGCAGACTTGGTCTGAATCACACTGGGGATACTGGGACAGAGAAGCATGTGTGTTTGTGTCACTGTGAGACGTGTTCTCCTCACCAGGTTCAAGCACAAGGGAGAGAGATTGGTGAATTCTGTGGCAAGGAGTCACCTGGCAGCATTGAAACCAAAAGCAATGAGGTGGACATACTCTTCCTCACTGATGAGTCAGGCTTCAGCCGTGGCTGGAAGATCCACTACACCTCAGAGAGTAAGACATTTCCCTGGGGGCTGCTGCAGCCTGTCTCCACCATTTGTTAACACCAACTCACTTTGTCCCTTTCCCTCACAGAAGTAAGGTGTCCACAGCCTATCCCACGGGATCCGTTTTCCATCATCAGAGACCTGCAGCCTGTCTATCAGTTTCAGGACTATTTCACAGTCAGCTGCAAGACTGGGTATACCCTGATGGAGGTGAGATCCCTTCTCCACTCCCTTCACCCACACTCTGGCTTCTCTTCAGTTTGTGTCTTTCAGCAAAACTGGAGACTTCACTCGTGGCAACCTCTTGCAGTTTCTGTTTCTTCCTTGCTTCCTTCCTATTGGCTCTCTTCCAGTGGTTTCTCCTTTCCCAGCTCCCTTCCTTATGCAGTTGCATTTTCATGAAGCCCTGGTAGAAGAGGAGAGGCAAAGATCCCAAGAAACATTGGTAAACAGGAATGTCTCTTTGGAGGGACATAAAATCAGACCCAATGTAGAACATCTTCTCCCTTGCCGTTCTATTGCCAGGACTGGGTAGTGCCTCAGACTTGGCACAGCTTTATGGCTGCTAGTGTCTTGACTTGGTCTGTAGCCTGTGGCAAACGCAGGGCAGAGGGAGAGCAGCAAAGAGGACAGCAACTGGAACAGACTGCAGAGGAACAACTCTTGGACAGGAGTGAAAAGATAGGCAGATAAAATAATATTGTGATGTGGGGAAGGCAACATGAGGCCCCAACACAACTCCAACAAAACCCCAATGTTTTCTTCCCCATGCAGGGCGACCGAAAGCTGAAGTCCTTCACAGCTGTCTGCCAGGCTGATGGGACGTGGCATCAACCCATGCCCCACTGTGAAAGTGAGTTACCTGAGAACAGGGATCATGCCCCTGTTGTGGTGTTTGCTCTTGTGGTGGTAAGGCTCATAAATTCTGTAAAAACTCTCCAAGAACATTTTGGCCTCTGTGACTCCATTTGTGGCCATCAACTCATGGGTGTGCTGGTTGGAAGGACCTGTGGAGGTCCGCTGTTGACTTTCATTACCTTGTTCTGCTTGCCAAACCAAAATGTTTTTCCTCCCTTAACATAAAAAGACCACTACAATTTGCTACTGTGTTGTAACTTCTAAAAGAAAAGGATCCTAGTTTGGGATGCCCATGGAACAACTGGTCTCCTCCTGCTCTGCTAACTGGTCCTTCACATCATGGACATGAGCCAAGCCTGCAGGCAGTGAGGCTGTCCTTGAGTCATCTCTTTGTTCTTGCTCTTTTTTGTAGTTGTGGACTGTGGCAACCCTGCAGAGCTGCCCAATGGGGCATTCAGCTACGTTAACACACCTGCAAACAATGAGTACCAGTCAGTGATCACCTACCAGTGCAATGAGCCATATTATCACATTGTTACCAGGACAGGTGGTGGTGAGTCCTAATCCCACACAGACACTGACATGTGTGTGTGAAGAGCCCTCTCAGAGTTCCAGTTAGGACTTGTCTCTGCTCCCTGGGCTTAAGGCTAAGACTTTCCTCTTGTGAAAGCTCTCCAGTCTTTTGCTGGCTCTGCAGCATAGCTCCTGAACTTGCCTGTTCCTACCCTGCTTCATTCCAAAACTCATCCCATCCCTCCTGCTCTCCTTAACTAATGAACTTCTCTCCTCCCACCGCAGGCCTGCAGGCCTGCTCTCATTCACTTCCCTCTCCTCCTACAGAGAGATTCACCTGCTCCTCAGAGGGAACCTGGGTGGATGGAGATGGCCAGGTGAGGATTCCTGCCTGCTTGCCAGGTCAGTAGAGAATTCTGACTTTGTCTGGTGTTCACTGATTGATTGTTGCGGTCACTACAAAGCCAGGACAAGGTGCAGGGAGGGGAGTGAGGATGATGGCACTGGGGAGGGAGGAGAGAGAGATCTATCCAAGAAGGCAAAACTAAGGTGGAATTAAACAGTCATGGTGTAGAAAAGAGAAAGACAAGCCAGAGCAAAGAGAGGGCATCATGATCTTCTTGCATCTCTCTGCAGTGTGTGGGAAGCCAGACAACCCTGTGACTGAAATGGGGCAGGCCTTGGGCAGCAGGTCCGCAAGGAGAGGCAGCTTCCCTTGGCAGGCTCTGACTGGCATCCATGGCCGAGGGGGTGGCGCGCTCCTGGCTGATCGCTGGATCCTGACTGCTGCCCATACCATCTTCCCCAAGGGGGCAGGGGGCCACAACGTGAGCCTGGACCAGCTAGCAGAGGAGACTAATGTTTTCCTTGGCCACACCAAGGTAGAGGAGCTCCACAAGTTGGGTAACCACCCTGTACATAGGATCTTTATCCATCCAGATTACGACCCTGAAGATGAGTACAGCTTCAATGGGGACATTGCCCTGCTGGAGCTGAAGCACCCAGTAACCCTAGGCCCTACAGTGCTGCCCATCTGCCTCCCAGATCCCACCAACACCACATTCTACCTGGATGGACACATAGGCTATGTGAGTGGCTTCGGTGTGGAAAAAAACTTCATCTCCAACGATTTGAAGTACATGAGGCTGCCCGCAGTCGCTCGGGAGAAGTGTCAGGGCTGGCTGGACAGTAAGAAGAGAGATGTACCCATGGTCTTCTCTGAGAACATGTTCTGTGCTGGTTTCCTCACAGTCAAGCAGGACACGTGCCAGGGGGATAGTGGCAGCGTCTTCACGGTGTTAGACACTGCGAGGGGTCACTGGGTGGCCACTGGTATTGTTTCTTGGGGTATTGGCTGTGCTGAAGGTTACGGCTTCTACACCAAGATCCTCAGCTACTTGGACTGGATAAAGGGGCTAGTAGGGCAGGACAGGCTCTAAATGTGCTGAAGGATTTGCTGACAGCACAGAAGCTTCCAGGCACAGCAAATCATATCTACAGCTTTTGAAGATTTCCCAAAGGCTTTTCAAACACACAGACTGTGTAATCTTTATCACGAGCTCTTCTGAAGGCCACCACACTGTTTCACAGGATCACAGACTGTCAGGGGCTGGATGGGACCTCCAAAGATCATCCAGTCCAACCACCCTGCCAGAGCAGGATTACCTAGGGCAGATCACACAGGAACACATCCAGGTGGGTTTGGAATGTCTCCAGAGAAGGAGACTCCACAACCTCTCTGGGCAGCCTGCACCAGGGCTCTGGTCCCTTCACAGTGAAAATGTTTCTTCTTATGTTTATCATTTGGGCTTCTTGGAGCAGAGAACAGGAGCTGCCTATCCCCTCTTCCAGCCCTGATGTTGGTGCACAGGGCTTTGCTCTGTGCTCTAACCTGCCTGCTTGTCTTTTTCACACTCAAGGACAGTACCTTCACAAAGTCATATTCACAGTTCTGTGATGGTTCCAGATCCGTATGTGTGAAATAAAAGCAAATGCCATATCCCGAAGGGACCTGGATTTCCCAGGATTGCTGCACATCACTGGGATACACCTGAGGATAATTGGGTGATAAGATCTCACCATGCATGGATGCTGCGTCAGCCCAGACAGGAGACAGAGGAAGAGAAGGTACCTGAGAAAAGAGGAAGGCAGGTGACATTAGTCGCATACAGAGAGTCCCTGTTGAACAAGCTCAGGTTTGGCTGCACACAGCATGAAGCACAGCTCTTAGCTCTCAAGTTCTACTGACCAGTGCTCTGGCTGGGGGGGAGGGGGTGCTTGTCTTTCTCCTGTAACCTTTCACACAGACAGGAGTGTGACCTCAGTCATGCTCTCTGCTCCTCTCCAGCTCTGTAAGAGCTGGCAGTGCTACAGGAGTGGAACACAAGGGGCTGTTGGCTACTTTACTGCCTTCTTCTGGAGGCCATTTGGGCTATAGATGCCTTTAGGTTTGAGAATCAGCACAGTACTACAGAAAAAGCACTTGATTCATAACATTAAATGATTAATAACTGAGATCCCCTTGGGGAGTGAATAACTCACCACATCTGGAAACAGCAGATCTTTTCTGCAAAATTCCAGGAAACTGGACTTTGGAGTTACAGTCTGGGAAAAAAAAAAAACCCAGTGTGATTGATTAATGTGCGTCTGTGTGTCAGCTGGGCAGGTCAAAGACCCTAAACCCCAGCTTGTGAAAACACATCAAAAGCAAGTTTATATCTCTGTTCCTTCCTGCATACAGCAACTCCAAGTATCCAGAAGGGATGCTAGGCTCCATGCTGTCAAAATGGAGCAATGATCTCTAGCTTGGTGCTCCCATTCTCCCCTTCTGAATATCAGGGTCTCCAAACATCATGCTGGTGCACAGCTAATTAAGACAGAAAGCACCTCTCTCCCAGGATACCAAATCCATTCTTCCCAGCACCTCCGAAATTCAGTTAAGGCACTGGGGTTGGGGAGAAGCTTATCCTGACTCTTCTAGTTGTCAGACTGCGACACTCAGGAATATTTTCCTTCCTCATTCCTAACGCTTGCAATATTTACCTTCCCTCCCTAGTTCGTGTCTGGTGTTCTTCTCTCTTCCCTTCTCTTTTGTATCTTTTCTCTTCCCTCCTCCAGGCTCCGAACAAGGCTGGGATCTGGGGAAGAGCTTCAATTAACAATATCACAGCACCCTCTGTCTGCAGCATGCCGCTTTTCCCAGGCTGTGCGAGCTGCAGGGCATGGTAGGCAGGGGAAGTTCCAGAACGAGTTGCACAATCCCTTTGGCTCAGGGTACGCGGGGCAGCACGCAGACCTGCTCTGTTAGGCACATCTGCAAAAATCAGATGACTTCTGGGAAGAGGGAAGGAACAGAGTCTTCAGCTGCCTTCCTTGTCCACCTCTCTTTTAAAAGGTAGGAACAAAATGCAAAGGGTGCAGGAAAAAAGTATTGGACATGGCACTTGAAGCCATGGTTTAGTTAGTCATGAGTTGCTGGGTGATAGGTTGGGCTTGATGGTCTCTGAGGTCTTTTCCAACCTTGTTGATTCTATGATTCTATGAAAGGGAGAGTAGATGGGATGACTGCTTCAAAGCTTTGGCATGGAAAAAAACTCTTTGCTCATCCTGTCCAGAGAGTCGTAGAATTCATAGATCTGTAGAATGGGTTAGGTTGGAAGGGGCCTTAAAGATCATTCAGTTCCAAACCCCCTGCCATGGGCAGGGACACCTCCCACTAGACCATGCTGCCCAAGACCTCCTCCAACCTAGCCGTGAACACGTCCAGGGAGGGAGTAAGAAGTCATAGCTAGGTCTTTATTTATAAAGTGAACTTTATGAACACAGGTATGCTCTCTGTCCTGGTGAGGCCACAACTGGAATATTGTGTCCAGTTCTGGGCCCCTCAGGTTAAGAAGGGCCTCAAGGATTTGAAGAGTCCAGCACAGAGCTACAAAGATGCTGAAGGCAGTGGAAGATCTCCCTGCTGAGGAAAGGCTGAGGGAGCTGGGGCTCTTTAGCTTGGAGCAGAGGAGCCTGAGGGGTGACCTCATTTGTGTTTATAAAGACGTGAAGGGCAGTGTGGGGAGGATAGATCCAGGCTCTGCTCAGGGATGTCCAGTGACAGGACAAGGGGCAATGGGTGCAAGCTGGAGCAGAAGAGGTTCCACAGAAACATAAGGAGAAACTTTTTCACTGTGGGAGTGTCAAAGCCCTGGTGCAGGCTGCCCAGAGAAGTTGTGGAGTCTCCTTCTCTGGAGACATTGCAAACCTACTTGGATGCATTCCTGGGTGATGCTGCTCTGGCAGGGGGGTTGGACCGGATGGTCTTCGGAGGTCCCTTCCAACCCCTGACATTCTGTGATTCTGTGGTGTAAGGGCAGCTGTTCATCACACTTTGCCCTGGAGTTAGATATAAGACCTATGTGGAATGGAGTTTCAACACTTGTGCCAGGTCAAACCCTTAATCCAGCCAGCACCCTCAAGCCAAGGCCAAAATACCACTGTACAAGCTCCAAGTCCTGTCACTAATGCTCTAGAAAACTCCTCCTCCTTACAAACTAGCTACTCTGGGCCCAGACTATAAATGAAGATGTAAAACTCCATTACACCTCTACACTTGATAATCAGCACAGCAGCTCCAGAGCTTGTTTCAGCCAGGAAAATGAGATTCAAGTTTCAACAGGCCATAGGCAAAGTGTGTTAGCAAAGCCCAGCTGAAAGACTCCTTTATATTGTCAAAGGAGAGAAACACCTACAGATGAATCACAACTGACTTCATTGTAGTCAGGATAAAGGTTTACTTGAAGAACATGCCTAGTCTGTTTCCTTTGTCAAACTGAGAATGGATAGAGAAGGAAAACAGCATGTCATCTCATCTCTGGTATCTCTTGGGAGCACAGCTTGATGTTTCTAACTGGAATTTGGAGAACCAGAAAAGCAGTGATGAAAGATACACAACAAATCCTGGGGAGATGTTTTCTCCTCCAAACTGGGCAAAGTAAAGAGCCTGCCAAGTGACTCTTCAAGTCACAATCATATTTTTAAATAGGCATGGCAGAAGTAAAATGAGTGTGGGCTGCTGTATTATGCATGTCACTGCATCACAAGAGAATTGTGTATGTGCATGTAAACCTGACTCAACTCGTCTGCAGCACTGCTAAATTAACCTGTATGAGCATTAATGACTTTTTAGCACAGCTATACCTGTTAATTAAGAAAAAGATTGCTGAAGTTAGTTAAGTAGAAAGGTAGCTGCATTTTATCTGAGCATATATGTTCAGATAATGCTAACTAATTGTGTCCAGTTCTAGGCCTCTCAGTTCAAGAATTACCTCAGGGATTTGAAAGAGCACAGTGCAGAGCCACAAAGATGCTGAAGGCAGTGGAAGATCTCCCTGCTGAGGAAAGGCTGAGGGAGCTGGGGCTCTTTAGCTTGGAGCAGAGGAGCCTGAGGGCTGACCTCAGTCATGTTTATAAAGATGTGAAGGGCAGTGTGGGGAGGATGGAGCCAGGCTCTGCTCAGGGATGTCTAATGACAGGACAAGGGGCAATGGGTGCAAGCTGGAGCAGAGGAGGTTCCACAGAAACATAAGGAGAAACTTTTTCACTGTGGGGGTGTCAAAGCCCTGGAGCAGGCTGCCCAGAGAGCTTGTGGAGTCTCCTTCTCTGGAGACTTTCAAAACCCTTCTGGCCGTGTTCCTGTGTGACCTGCCCTAGGTGATGCTGCTCTGGCAGGGGGTTGGACTGGATGATCTTTGGAGGTCCCTTCCAACCCCTAACATTCTCTGATTCTCTGAACAATTTAATCAGAAGACTGCTGATATATATATTTACACTGAATGCACACA
The DNA here is from genome assembly GCF_027791375.1 of Indicator indicator. NCBI lineage: Eukaryota > Metazoa > Chordata > Aves > Piciformes > Indicatoridae > Indicator > Indicator indicator. The sequence continues at coordinate 17,753,161 of NC_072023.1, forward strand.
AATATTTGACCGCATTTGTCTAGATCTGTTTTTACAATTCACAGGATGAAACGGCTAGGTAATAGGTCTTACAAGTCACTGAAACTGGGTCAGAAATTATATTGAAAGAGTCATTTAAAGAGGCATTGAGGTCAAGAAATAATAACATGAAGTTTGCCAGTGCAATCTGCTTCCGCTCAGAGGCACACACACTTTCTTAAACTCCCCAGTGACATAACCACAAACTACTTTTCCCAAATTGCATAAGACAAACCTTTTCTTACAATGACTCTGAGCTGCACAGATGGAATCTTTCTGCCAGATGTTACAGAGAGCAGTAGTGTTTCAGTTTTCATCAAATCACCACTTAAACCAGGCTTAGGATAAAAGGAGGCTGCGTCCTCCAGCAGTTTGAGAGACTCCAGAGGGATGTGCCCTGTGGACTCTCCCTTTATTTGAACAAAGTTTGCCAGGACCCCTCTGTCTCCAGTGATTAAAGTTTCCTTACAACCCCTGCATTCCTCTACCAGGGGGATTTCCAGAAGAGTCTGTTCACCTCTTTTGCTCCCTCTAGCACAGAGTTTGAATGTGAAGCTCTCACAGCCTCCCAGCAAAATCTCCAGACCATTCTGCTTTGTGCACTGTGCCATACTGACATGACTGCTGCCTTGTGGACTCCCTTCCCCTACAGTCCTGGGTGTAGCTTCAAGCAGCTGTGACTGTGAAGCACTGACAATGCCTGCATAGGAGGTGTACCACCTTTCCACAAAATAGTAGCCTCACAGTCATGTTTACATCCGAGGCCTTCTCCCTCTGGGTGAGAGGTTCTGACTCACAGATGGAGATATTCTACCCTATAGAAACTGATGGTGGGTTCCACCATGACTTTCCTAGGGATATCCATCCTCACCATGTAACAGAACCACAAAATCACAGAATGGTGGAGGTTGGAAGAGATCTCTGGAAATTATTGAGTCCAACCCCTCTCCCCCTGCCCACTAAAGCAGAGTCACCTATGTGAGGTTGCCCTGGAACACATCCAGGTGGGTTTTGAAAGCTTTCAGAGAACAATACTTTACAACCTCTGTGGACAGCCTGCGCCATGTATAGCTTTACCAGCAGTGAACCAGTGGCTCGGTAGGAGCTGTTTAGCCTTTCATCTATTAGAGTTAAAACGTTCCTAAATACTTTACCTTGTTTTAAACTGCAAGGCTGTAAACTGCAGCAGCAGGGCAGCTGCTGTGAGAGGTAACAAGACAGTTCTGAAGCAGGAGCAGTAACCTCCAGGACACAGCTAGCCTGGGCCAGCAGGAGTGACAGGGTGCTCCGGCTTCATAGCATCATAGTTTGGTTGGAAAAGACCTTGAAGATCATCGAGTTCAATCATTATCTTAACTCTACCAAGTCTGAAGCGAAACCATGTCCCCCAGCACCACATTTCTGAGTCTTTAAAACATCTCCAGGAACGGGGATTCAACCACCTTCTTGGAAGCCTCCCTCAGAGGCACCAGCTGCTCCTGCCAGCCAGGGCAATGCTGCAATACCGCAAAGGGCTCTACGGCTTCACCGGCACCGCAGGGATGGGGCAAGGGGCTCTGGACAGTTTTCCGCCAGCCTGCAGCGCAGGGTGGAGGCTCACCCCGCCGGCGAGGACCGCCCGCTGCAGCTAGTGCCAGCAGCATCGGGAGGCGGCAGCAGAGGTCGAGCGGCCCCGCCGAGCCCGGCCGTCGCGGCAGGCTCGGGCCGTGGGGGCGGCTGCGCTCCCTGACCCGCCCCGGTCCATGTCAGCGAACACCTCGTATCCGAGATCACTCACGGAGAAGAGGACACGAACTGCAGCTCTCTCATTTCGTGGAGAGGGGGCCGGGGAACAAAGCCTGTGATGTCTGAAACGCAGGCTGTGGCATCACATTTATTGGTGCGATCATTCCCACCGTGAACAGGTGGATTGTTTTCCAGCATACCATTCCTTCCCCACTTCAATCCTCCATCGCATCCCAGTTTTTCTGGCTTATCATTCACCCATTCCTGATCTTTTTCCCCTACTGGCTCCAAGGGCTCCTATTTATCCCTTTAATCCCTTTGGTGTGCCCCTGCCCGTTCTTCCATGCGGGCACCTTTTCCCTTCTGTGGCATTTCTCACACCTCTGTACTCCATTTCTTACCAGTGGTTGTTTCTCCCCCAACCCTCTTTGTGTGCACAGTGACTCCCAAGTGCAGAGTTCAGATTTAGTTTTATTCTGACTCTTGCTTTTCCAGTATCTTCCTCCTTCCTGACCATGTTCAGCCCTAAACCACAGTCCCAGCTGCTCCTTGGATAGTCACCTTTCCCCCTTTGTAGCCTGCTCCTCTCTTGTGTCCATTTCAATCAGGACAGGTTCCTGTGTCTGCCTGGGAGAAAAGGCACTGGCATGGTGGGACACAAGATTCCTGTTTCAGTTCCTCAATGCAGAAGAAATGCTCCTGGAAGGAAAGTCCCATAAGAGCTCTTCAAGGACCATCTGGGGTCTTGTGCAGCTGTGATCTATGGGAAAGCTGCATGAAACACTTGAAAACTGTCAATTAAAATGAAGTTGCAGAAGACTGAGCAGCTCCATTCTCATATTGGCACATTGAACTGATGTGATTTAGCCTTGAAAATGTAAGCAACTGCCCAGGCAATGCCCTGAGCAACCTGATCCAGCTTCAGAGTTCTGCTTGTGAGGTTTGGATTAGAGATCTCCAGAGGTTTCTTTTCATATAAACCTTGTGTGAGTGTATCTTTGCCTAGCCAGGTAAATTTGGGCAATACTGCCTATCTGAATGACAGAAGGCAAATGGTTAACACGTAGAAGGAGAGTAAGATCACCTCAATTGCACCTAGAAGATCCTTCAACAGGTGAGTTATCACAGAATAGCAGGGGTTGGAAGGGACCTCTGGAAATCATCTAGCCCTCACCCTTGCTAAAGCAGGCAGAGCTGTGTAGGGACAGCATACGAAGAGTTAGAGGCTACAGAGACAGGGAGTCGGTGCTATGGGAAGCAGGTCTCTGGGCCACAAGAGCCAAGTATCTACAGCCTGTCATCCAGCGGCACTGAGAAGGCTCAGCAGCATGCCTTATCGCCAGTCAGCAAAGCAGTGCCCGAGAATGACGCTCAGACCTAGACTTAGACTCAAGACCACGGCTCGGGCCCGAGCCCCACTAACACAACCGTTAGCACCTCGCCACCCTCCGCTCGCCTATGCCCGCGAGTAACCCCTGCCTGTCCCCACCCTTACCCCTCCCTACTCGTCTCTCTCCTGTCCCGCCACAGCCAATTAGGAGCCGGGCTCCGCCTCGCCCTGGCTGGCCCCGCCTCCGTTTTCCTCTGAAGCCCCGCCCTCGGAAGCGCTTTGCCCAATCAGCGGCTGGCGGGGCCGGCCCCCGCGGCACCGCCCCCTCGTGGGTTAACCTTTGCCTTAGTGAGCGCAAGGCCCTGCCCCGCTGCCACCGCCTGCCCAATCGGAGGTGGTGGGGGGGCGTGGCCAACCCGGCACAGCCAATGGGCGCGGAGGGGGCCGCGAACGGTGCGGGGGTTGCGGTGGCTGGTGCTGCTGCCGCTGCCGGGTTCGACGAGCTACCGGCCGGCGGGGCGGCCGGGGGAGAAGATGGCGGTGACGGGGTCCAGCTGGGGCCTGGCCCAGCTGGCCGAGGCCCTGGGCTCGTCGGAACAGGCGCTGCGCCTCATCCTGTCCATCCTGATGGGTAAGGGCATGGCGGTGTGAGGTGACGGGTCTGGCACCCCGGGCAAGGCACCGTGCCCGCCGTGGGTTCGGGAGACCCCCCGCCGCCGTGCCGCGCTGCGCGGAGCCGGGGCCAGGCAGCGCTTTACCGGCGCAGGACCGCACCTGTGTCAGCGTCGCCGTGCCAGGCCACGTGTGTGCGCGAAGCCGGCGGGCGAACGCCCCACCGCAAACGGCCTCGCCTCGGCCTGGGCCAGCCCGACCGGCGGAAGGTCGGTCGGGGTGGGAGCCTCCCGCTTTCCCGGTGGAGAGGGAGAATCCACTGTGAAGGGAGCCGCTGGGTTCCCCGGCCGCAGGAAGCCGGGGTGTGGTACTGGCGGGCTGCCTGTAAGAGGGGTGCAGGCACGCCACGTCCCGGGACTGGAGCGGGAGGCGGAGAGCCTGCCCGGCTCTCAGACCTGTGGAGCCGGTCACCGTGGAGTTGACGTTCGGCATGCTGCGAAACAAGTGCGCTTCGGGGCTGTGTCGTGAAGCGGGTTTGGGCACAAGAACTTTGTTTGCAGTTGTTCTGCTGGTTTTGCGTGAGCGGCAGGTGCTGCGTGTGCATCGAATTACCCGGGAGCCTGTGTCCGGAGGGGTGCAGCCTAAAGGAAGCTTCGCAGCCCCTGGGAGATGTCGCCCTGCCCGAGTGCAGGGAGGTCTCTGGCAGGAGACATCGTTAGTGTCTGCAGGAATCATGGAACTGTGCGGGAGTGGCTTGTCATCGCAGGGACTAGCAGGTGGTGTGATCAAAGCCTGCGAGCTCAGTAGCCAGAAGAACTGGGGTGTTGTGCTCTACCTGCAATGTGAGGCGCGTTGCAAAACACGCTGCTTCTGCTTATCTGAACAGGAGATAGTTAAATCACATGGCCCGTGGTTAAGGCAGGGCTAGAGTTATGATGTGGGCTAACAGTTGAGGGGGAGGTTATAGCTCCCAAAACATTAATTCAGTTGTATCTATACATGCTATCTAAATAAATCTCTGCAGATAACCAATCAAGTGTTGGGTTCTGAAAGCTTTGAGTGGTATAATCACCTAGCAGAAAGGAAATACAAATTTTTCTCTGGAGTTAAACCAAACTTCTTCTATAAAGAAAAAAAAAGTAACAGGAGACATAAACAGGACGCACACGTAAGGCAGTGCTAATGAATCTGGCAGCTCCTCACAGGTGAACAGGAAAAGTCCAACTTGCCTTGCTCTCACCTCTTTCTCTGGTACTTTGATTGCAATCTGATTGAATTTACTTGTCTGACAGAAACCTAAACTGGAAAAAGCAGATAACTTACTTCCAGGTTAGTCAGCTGAACCAGCCAAGGGACAAGTCTAGCAAGTGTGGATGCAGTCAAGGTGCTAAAAAGCCTGTGGGGAAGCAAACACCTACAGCAGAATGATGCCTTTGCAGGATGCACCTTGAACATACTGTCAGAGTGCCTTCTTGCTTCTAACCAGCACTAAGCTGGGACGCAACCTTGGAGAGCTGTTTCCTGCTCAGTGTCTTGTGGGTGAGCCAAACCACTTCTTTGAAATGAACCACAGGTAATGATCATCTTAATGACAGGAAGATTATGTCCACTGCAGCCAAGAGTCATTAAGTGTGGAAGTCTTACGTGTTGTCACAAGTGTTCCATGTACAGTGGTGACACTAAGCCACTGAGATGGGGCAGTGTCACTTCCTGAGGTAGGCCACTATCTGATTTATTTAAAGTCTTAATGGATCTTTTTAATTTGTGTTAAAAGCCCAGGGGTCAGGGACTGGGAACTCACTAGCATCCCTTCCCCTTGCGTACCTGAAATGTCTACCACACCAGGGCACAGAGCAGTACTTTGCCCTGTCCTTTCTTGATAGCTTGGGATCTCTTCATTACATGCAGTTGAAGGCATAACTTCAGGTGGAAGGCTTCAAGGCATGCAAAACAGCCTTGCCTGTAGCTTGGCACTCTTGCAGGTCATGTAGGTTGAATCACTCAGACAGAGGGGGTTAACTCCAGCTTTTCTGATTAATGTTTGATGACTCACCCATTATACCACTCCATTAAAAGGAAGGACCAAGTACCACTCCAAAGCTACCTGAGAGGAGAGTGAGAAGAGTTCCTTAACCCAGCACTAGCAAAGAAGTGTTCATTTAATTGCAGCTTAGGTCACAATCCTTTTAATGTGACCGAAAGCCTTAAGCCTGTTAGTAATGCAGCTAGCACTGATGCCCACTGCACAGGGTGGCATGGGGTGTAAATGAAGGCTTTTCTAAAACCTGGCAGTGGCATTGGGACAGCCAACGCAGGGCTTTTCCTTCACTTCCTCCCTTTCAGGGGTTTGTTGAGATTCAGGGGGAGAGTTGCTTTGCTTGTCTGCAGCTAATATTGTTGCATTATTCCAGAACAAGACCATGAAGGTGAAATGCAGTCCACTGCTCCAAAGATGAATTAAAAAATTGTTGCCTCTTTCTCCCTCTGTGGTGCACTTTACCATCTACACTGTGCAGTTCTACTGCAACAGCTGTTTCCAGGCTTTCACTGTTCAGGAGTTCACCAGAAACTGGTAAAAATAGCCTTCTGAAAAAAAAGAGGAAGATGCAAAGGACTTTGCAACTTCTTGTACCAATTGCTGAAAAAAGCTGAATTATTGCTGAAGAAATAATCTGAATATATTATCTTGATTCAGAATAAGTGTTCACATAGTCATGATCTGAAATAACCAAAAGAAGTAATTTAAAACTGCTAACAGTCTGCCACTACTGGAAAAAAAAAATAAATACAGGGGAGAATAAGAAAAGGAGGAAAGAAGAACAACTAAAAAGAAAAATTGAAGCAGTCCTAATGGACACCACCACGTTTCCTCAGTGAACAAGTAAAGACTGTAACAGCACATTGCTGAGAGAATGCTGAGGATTTTAGTCACAGCTTTGTGTTTACATCAGAGGCACCTTTTATAGAGCCTGCAGTTTGGAAGCAAAGAACAGAGCCAGAGTTGGGTCCATTATGTAGCCTGTATGAGATTAAAAACTTGCCTCCTGCTTCCCCTGGGTGAAAATGTGCATAAACATAATTTGGCAACACTATCAACAGCAGCAGGACTTGAAGCAGAGTTCCTGCAGCCTGCCATTAAAAGATGTGGTAGGCTGACGTCTGTCAGTCACAGGAAAATGGCTTTGGAGAAGTGTGCTCTGCCTTGCATTCTTGACTAGGTGCGGGGCCCAGTGTTTGCCCAGGAGAAACTGTGTCTTTAGGTCAGCATGGGGGACAGTAACGATCTCAGCTGTGTACCTCCAGACTTCCTACTCAGGTGCCAGGGTAAGTGATCTGAACCAATGTGGTCCTGGCCTCTTGGTGGAGAAGGGTGGGGGAGCCCCTCCAGTGATGTCAATGTGAGAAGAGGGTTTCTGTGCTGCAGCTCTTGTCCTCCCTTGCAAGGAGGCAGATTTCTCTCCTGCTGTTCCCACTCAAAGTGAAAGCCAGGACACAGGAGGCCTTGTGGTTCTGTGTGTTTAAGACTTTGTGTTGATCTTAATTGTTATATGGCTCTATGGTACCGAAGAACTGAAGATCCTTATCTGGGCATAGTACTGCCCAGTGGCCTGCAACCTACCTGGCATGGTCTGCTGCATAATATGGAGTGGTGCCAACATACTGTGTACAGCCCTGAGCCAGACCTGCCAGGAAGAGCACTGTGGAAGTGTTCCCTCATCTACAGAGAGAGCAGTGACCTGCAGAAAGCACCATGTTCCTACTGAGCAGGTGCCAGAAACCATCTGCTTTGCTTGCAAGTGGTCCCATGTCCTCACTTACCTCACCATTTGCCTTAGATCCTGTGCATATTCCTCCTCTACATCCTGAAGATTTTTTAAGCTCAGTGAAATTCTGTTATGGTCACCCATAGCTGATGACTTATCCCTGTCAGGTTCTCAGCTGGTCAGCCAAGCAAGAACCTTACTGAAGGGGAGGAAATGACTTTTTGAATGGGCAAAGAGGTGGGAGAAGCTGTAAGAGGCAGCACCATCCCATCACAGGTGCTAAACCCATCCCTGTCACAGAGCACTCATGTGCTGCCTTGTTTAAACTCTCAACTTCAAATAGAAGAAAAGAGAGTGCTGCCTGCTGCTGCACACTTACTCTGTCTGCAGGTCAAATGCTGCACTAGGAGCAGACCTGCAGAGCTGTTTGGGTGTTTGCTTTGGACTTGTTTCAGCGCAGGCTCAGGAGCTGAGCACCCACTGGAGTGCATTTCCAGTTCAGTTTCTGCTAAGGAGAGCTCTGTTCACATGCTTTGGGACAGTTCTACTGTGCAAACTAAAGCACTGTAAGTGGACTTTTAAAAGTACACTCCTGAGCTGAGTTAAAATACAGAATGGCTTAGGTTGGAAGGGACTTCAGAGATCATTTGTTCCAGCCTCTCATCTAGACTCAGCTGCTCAAAGCCTCATCCAGCCTGGCCTTGAACACGCACAGGGAGGAGGCATCCACAACCTCCCTGGGCAGCCTATTCCTTGTACTGAAGACCTTCTTCCTCAGATCCAGTCTAAACCTCCTCTCCCTCAGCTTCAAACCATCCTCCCTTATCCTGTCTCTAGACACCCTCATGAAAAGTCTCTCTCCAGCCTTCTTGTAGGATCTCTTCAGGTACTGGAAGATAGGTCTAAGGTCCCTCTTGGATTCTTCCCTTTTCCAGGCTGAATAGCCCCAGTGCCCTCAGCCTGTCTTCATACCAGAGGTGCTCCAGCCCTTGGATCATGTCTGTGCCCTCCTCTGGACTCATTCCAACAGCTCTGTGTCCTTCTTACGCTGGGGACACCAGACCTGGAGGCAGGAGTGGAGCTGGGGTCCCAGCAGAGCAAAGGGGCAGAATCCCCTCTCTTGCCCTGCTGGCCACACTCCTCTTGATGCAGCCCAGCACGTGGCTGCCTTCTGGGCTGCATGAGCTCCTGGTGAGTTTCTCCTCAATCAATACACCCAAGTCTTTTCTTCAGAGCTCTCCACGTTGGACTTGATGACCTTAATGGTTGAACTTAATGATGTTAAAGGTCTTTTCCAACCTAAACAATTCTATGATTCTGTAGATGTACATCCAGTGTTACAAAATGTATGGGGCATTTACAGCATTACAGATAGGTAAAGAGAATTCCTTTGACATCCAGACACCAGGTGAGGCTTCTCTTTGAACGCCTCTTTTTCCTGTTCCCTTCCTTTTAGCTTTAGCATCTCATCAGAAAATGGAGAGCACTGATCTGCTCGATGTTAACAGAGGTGGAGTTAACTGATCAGCAACAGGGAGAAATAGTCTCATGTGCTCTCTTGAAGATGAAACAGAGCTGATGCATATGAAGGGGAATAAAGAGAGCAGAGATGAAAAGAGTGTTTCTGGTATTCTTATTTGTAGCTTCATCTCTGGAAAAAGACAGGCATCTTCAGCACCTATTCCAGAAGATGGCAAACTTGACAGTGCTATTTTTGCATGGACTTCAGAGAACTTCCCACCTGCCTGACCCAGGCTCTTCATCATTTACTACTTCTGCTCAGGTTCTTGTACCTGAGCTTGGGTGTTGTGCAGTGGCTGTTAGTCTCCATAATGGCTATGGCCAAGAAGCTGACCTTGTCCTTTGCTTCTAGCGCTGGGGTTCTCTCAACCAGTGATCATCCTCTTGTTTCTCTCAAATTCAGAAAACAAACCACAAAACCCAGGAGGAATTTGGCAGCAGCAGCATATCTCAGCTAATTTATTCCTTTTATATCAATTGCTAATCCTTTTCTATAGAGGCAAAAATCAGCTCTGCATGCAGAGTGCTTTTGAGCTCCATGGTGCATTGAGAAGGAGAATTCCTTTGGAGCAGAGGGTCACCTTCTGTTTTCACCAGGTCTGTTACAGCCAGTCTCCAGCCTTGGTCTGCTCTGCCTGAGGGGGCTCTGAAAGAGGACTTTGGCAGACTGGGGACTGCTGTGCAGCGTCCCTCAGCAGCAAGGAGCAGGGTCTCCAGTCCTGCTGTTTCTGAATGGCAAAAGCAAAGCAGCACAGCATCCTGCCACTGACGTATCCAAGTGTGACAGCAAGCTTGCCAGGAGGCAGTGATAACTTCACAACCTGCTTCCCTGCTTCTGCTGTGCTAATTCAGGCTGCTTCAAGAACACCAGTGGGGTGAGAGTCCTCTCTTTGCTCTCAGCAGCAATGGGTTGCTATTAATAGTTTATCAGTGTTCCAAAGTGCAGAGGCCACAGAATGGCCACTAATAGTCAGTGCCCACTGCCAGCTGGGAGTTAAGTTTTAGACCTGCAGTTGTGCAACTGGCCTGGTTGTAAAGCTGAGAAAACTGTCTGGTGTGCAGCTAAACTATAACTAAATTGCAGCCCAGAGCTGCTGTGGCAATCAGAAGAATTCAGGCTGGCTTTGTGACTTTTGAACTGGAACAGCACCCGTGTAAGTGCAGGAGCAGGGGGGTTGGATCTGTGGCTTTCTAAAAACAGCTCTACTGTGCACGTTAGCAGCTCTCTATTTGCAAGGGCTCCTCATTCTCTTTTTCTTCAGAGGAGGATTACCCAAATCACAATAACTATTACAGAATGTCAGGAGTTGGAAGGGACCTCCCAAAGATCATCCAGTCCAACCCCCCCTGCCAGAGCAGGATCTCCTGTGTAGGACTTAAAGGAGTGTGCCTGACGAGTGAGGCAGGCCTTGGAGAGAGGAGGAACACTTGGGGATGGGAGAAAATAAATACAATTTCTGTGATTCAGAGATTTGAAATACATTATTATAGCATTCAGTCCTAATTTAATTCTGTCTACAGAAATGGCCAGAGATGAAAAACAGGTTATTGGTTTTGTAGTTGTGTTTTGGGTTTGTTTTTTTTTTTCTCCAATGAAAATGGAATATTTTTGCAGAATTGTGTTTATTTTAGTGGGAGTGGGAAACCCTTGTAAATGCACTTTAAAAACTGGACATATTGACAGGCAGCAAGAAATCGAGCTTTTGGTATTTGTGATCTGATTTTTCTCCCTCTTGCTGAAAGGGGAGAAACATTTTTTTCACAGTAAACCACAGTACTTTAACTTTTGATCTATTTTTTTAAAACCACTTTTCATTTCACAAAGCCACTTGTTAATGTTCTTTCGTGCTTTTTTTTTTCACATGCCAATTTTCTTTTCCCACTGAAGTTTTTAATAAACATTAAACTTCATCAGGAAAATTGGCATGTGAAGAAAAAGAACCCTCATCTGTGTATTTCTGAGCAGAAGGCTGGGAAACCAAACTACTTTTATTTATGTAATAAATAAGGAGGAAAGGACCTGGGGGTCCTAGTGGATGGAAGGTTGACCATGAGCCAGCAGTGTGCTCTTGTGGCCAAGAAGGCCAAAGCCATTCTGGGGTCTATTAGAAGGGGAGTGGTTAGTAGGTTGAGAGAGGTTCTGCTCCCCCTCTACTCTGCCCTGGGCAGGCCACATCTGGAATATTGTGTCCAGTTCTGGGCCCCTCAGTTCAAGAAGGACCTCAGGGTCCAGTGCAGAACCACAAACATGATTAGGGGAGTGGAACATCTTCCTTAGGAGGAGAGACTGAGGGAGCTGGGGGTCTTCAGCTTGGAGAGGAGGACACTAAGGGCTGACCTCATTAATGTTTATAAATGTGTAAAGGGTGAGTGCCAAGAGGGTGAGTGCCAAGAGGATGGAGCCAGGTTATGCTGGGTGATGCCCAATGACAGGACAAGGAGCAATGGGTGGAAGTTGAGGCATAGGAAATTCCATGGAAACAGGAGGAAGAATTATTTCACTGTGAGGGTGACAGAACACTGGAACGGGCTGCTCAGGGGTGTTGTGGAGTCTCCCTCTCTGGAGATACTCAAGGCCCACCTGGATGTGTTCCTGTGTGGCCTGCCCTAGGTGATGCTGCTCTGGCAGGGGGGGTGGAATGGATGATCTCTGGAGGTCCCTTCCAGCCCCTAACAGTCTGTGGTTCTGTGATTTACTAAATCACTTGAATTGCTCTAATTCTGGGAGTTATTCCTGCATCCCCAGAGAGTCCATGCAAAGAATTCTCTTTGCCAGTTCCCTCTTTCCCTCCCAGCTGGTGCTCAGGGAAGCAGTGGGGGAACAGGACAGAAGTGCATGTCAGCCAACAAGAAGGTTGTGTAAGAAGTGTGGAGGAGCAGGAAGGGAAAGGGATGGTTTGGGGAAGGCATCTTGTAAGGGAGTTTGGAGCTGCTGCTGCAGGAGGGAAGAGCAGGCTGGATGAGCAGGAGTGAGGTTGCCAGGCTCTGCGGGTGAAGGGCTGTGGTATGCAGGACTGGCTGCCACTTGGACCAGGAAAGCAGCCTGTGGCATGGAAACCAGCAAGGAACATGAGAGAAAGGAATGGGAACGAGGAGGTAGGGAAGGCCAAAAGAGAGGTGGCAAGAGGCCAAGGCAGTGTGGAGCAGCAGCTTGGGTTTCAAGAAGCAGCAGGTACACCTCTGGGCTCAGCAGAATGTGCAGCAGTTTGGGATATAGAAGGGAGCCCCAAGGTCCCAAACTCTGGGACTCCCTCCCAGGGGATTTGGGGGAAGAAGAGAACCTTAAAATGTCTCTAGTCACACCTCAGCCTGTTAGCACTGACAGCCTGCAACGAGTTTTGCATAAGGTGACAGAGTTCCTCATTTCTGTTCCCTGTAGTGACCAGATGTGGCCTCCTTATTGGGAACCTTCCCTCCATCCAGTGCTTGCAGACAAAAGGTGCATCTCAGCAGCTTTCATTGCTGCTCCATGTAGAGTGTGGCTACCCACTGCAGCTGTTGCTCCAGGGGTGCAAGGAGCAGAGATCTCTCCACTGCTGTAGATTTCAGCCAGGCTAATAAGCAATATGGATGCCAGCATTGTAGTATGTGAGGAGTTCTCTCTGTTTTTTTGGGTTTGTTTGTTTGTTTGTTTGTTTTTGTAGAAGAGATGGTTTGAGTTTGTTTTTAATCAAGATAACAGAACAGAAGCTTGCAAAATAAAACAAGAAGTCACAAAGTGCTGGCAGTAAAGTTGCTTTTGCTGTCCCAGTTGAGTTCCTTGTGCACAGGCCTCTAGAAGCAGGAGCTGGGTGAACAGACTTCATATACTCCTGAGATGGACAACTTCTCCTGGGTCAACAAGTACGAAAACAGAAGATATCTCTTGTCTAATATGTGGCAATTCAACATCATTTCCTCTCCTCCTGGCTGGCTGTGCTACCAGAGTGCTTCCTAAACGTTTGCTGCTCACTGCAGCCACAGATGAATAATGAGGAGGTGTTCTTGAGTTAGACTAGGAGCTAACATGCAGAAAATCATAGAATGGGTTGGGTTGGAAGAGACCTCCAAAGGTCATCCAGTCCAAGCCCCCTGCAGTCAGCAGGGACATCCTCAACTACATCAGCTTACTCAGAGCCTTTTCCAGCTTAGCAGCCATGGTGGGATTGTGAGCTCCAGACAAGTGATTGGACTTGATGACCTCAAAAGTCTCTTCCAACCTCAACAGTTCTGTGGTTCTAGGGACTATGAGAAATGCTTGTCTGCACTGATCTACAACTCCTTCATCTTTTTCCTGTATCTTTTTTCTCCTCAGGATATCCTTTTGCCTTGTTCCAGCGCTATTTCCTCTTCCAGAAGGAGAGCTACCTCATCCATCTCTACAACGTGTTCACAGGACTCTCAATTGCTTACTTCAATTTTGGTAAGATGCATTTGGGAAGAGAAGAGCTGCCTAACCCAGGATGTGCTATGGTTTGGGAGGACCTGTAGTGGGGAAGATGCCATTTCTGTTTAATCCCTGAGTCTCTTTCCTGTCCCACAGGGATGCATTGTTTTCATTCCCTGCTCTGTGTCCTAATCCAGTTCCTCATACTGAGACTCATGGGTCGCACAGTCACTGCCATCATCACCACCTTCTGCTTTCAGATGGTAAAGCTCTTTCTTACTGCATTGGTTTGTAGAAGGGAGCCCCCTGTTCAGCTTGGCATTTCCCAGTAGCAACTGTGGGTGGAAGAGTGGAGACAGATCAAAAGCAGCTGGAGGAATTAGTTTGGATAACCCACACAATGGTTTCTTTCAGACATACCTTATGGCTGGCTACTACTGCACAGCCACCGAGCACTACGACATCAAGTGGACAATGCCACACTGTGTTTTAACACTCAAGCTAATTGGTGAGTGACACCTCCCTCCTATGGCAAGGCATGCCTCAGGGAAGAGAGGACTGCTTGTTCAGCCCAACCAGCCCAGCCCAGGGCCTCCAACAACTGTTTCTCACCCCTAGGTCTGGCCATTGATTACTATGATGGAGGAAAAGATCTGGTGAGTAGGACACCACTTCTCATTCCTTCCTCCTCCCCTCCTCAGTGCTATTCCAGTGAGCTGGACGTCAGAAAAGCTCAGAGGGTGTGTGCATTCATTTCTGGTAAAAGCCATAGCTGAGAGGGGAGCCTCCATGAGTGTCTGAGGGCACCAAATTCTGGAGTGGAAAGCAGTCATTTGAACAGAGACAGCAGCAATTAGAAATGGACAAAAAATGTTTTGGATCACACTGAAATATTTTTCTGTCCCATTCCAAATTCCCCACCATTTCCTTCCCCCAAATCTGTTGCTGTAGATTCCTGATCCCTAGTGCTGTGTCTTGTCACAGAATCATAGTACTGTCCAGGCCAGAAGGGACCTCCAAAGCGCATCCAGTCCGACCTCCCTGCAGTCAGGGAGGTTTAGATCAGGCTGCCCAGGGCTTTGTCGAGCCTCACCTTGATTATCTCCAGGGAACAGACATCAACCTCCTCCCTGGGCAACCTGCTCCAGTGTTCCACCACCCTCATCTAAATCTGCCCTTCTCTAGCTTGTCAGTAGTGTACCTTTAAGCTGCAGACCATCAGCACTGGATCTCGCTTTCCATGGATCTCAGTTCCCTTTGTTTAGCCTCACCACATCTCTGGGAGTGGTTGCCCTTTAGCATCTGTTAGGGCCCTGGTTGTAGAGCAGGTGAAATGGAGAGAAGTTGCACAGCACAACACGTGGAAGAGCACTTGCTACAGTCTTAATCTTCCAAGTATCTGCGTTCCCCACCTCCTCTTGGGGGCCTGACTGAGTCTTTGGCATCCACAGAGTCACTGCTGACTGCAAGAAATCAAGGTGAAGCTGAAACTTCCTAGGCTGAAGTTTCAAGCATTTAAAAGACAATGAGTTCTTGCATCAAGAAGTAGGAACTGTAGGACAAAGGTCTTGCTGAGAGTCTGTACAGGTGCAGTCAGGGGCTGGAGTGGGTCAGAGGCAGTGCTTTGCTATGCCTGCTGTGATGGCAGGGCTGTGTGTCAGTAGATCCCTTCCATCTCTGGAGGTGATTTGGGAACAGAGAGCTCTGCAGGTGGCTTCCACCACTGGGTCTTGTTGCTGTTTAGAGGGGTTGGGGAGGGCTGGGGAAAGGAATGGATGTGAAGGACAAAGTGGAAAGTTCCATATCCATGGAGAGCAAGAACTGAGAAAGTTAAGGAGGTGGGGCTGAGAAGGTAAGATCCAGAGCTAGGCTGAGATGCCCAGGACGATGCTAATGCCACTCCCTTTGGTACAGGAGTTCCTGACCCCTGAGCAGCGGCGATTTGCTGTCCGGGGAGTTCCTACCTTGCTGGAGGTCTCAGGATTCTCCTATTTCTATGGTGCCTTCATGGTGGGGCCTCAGTTCTCCATGACAGACTATCAGAAACTGGCAAGGGGTGAGATGACTGACGTCCAAGGCCAGAGACCCAATAGGTAATGAAAAGCCACTTAGCTCCTCGCCTCCCTAAGTTCTCTCCACATGCTCCCTGCAGCAGAAGGCCTTACCTGGGCACTAAATCAGTGTGGCAAAAAGTGATTTCTGAGACAAGGCTGTCCTTCAAAAGCTGCTCAGAGCTCTCTGAACAATGGCCTAGGATTGCTCCCGAGCACAAATAGCACCCACCTGACTTGGTCCCAAACTGGTCATGTTAGCACCTCGGCTTCCAAACAGAGCCATCTGCTGCAGTGGAATGTGGTGACTCCCTATTGCTGTCTCCACTGCCTCCTCTTCTCTCCTTCTGCCTTTACAGCGATGACTTTGATGTTGCCTTCTGAAGGCTTTTCTTTGACCTGCATGTTTTTCTTTCTCAGTTTTGTGCCTGCTCTCAAGCGCCTGAGTTTGGGTCTGGTGTTTCTAGTGACCTATACCTTGGCAAGCCCTTATGTCTCTGATGACTACCTCATCTCAGATGATTACATGGTATGGATTCATTTGACAGCTGGGGGGTGGGGAAGGATTCCATTGTCTAGTGGGCACTGGATCTAGAGAATTAAGTCTAGAGAATTCATCTAGTTGCCACGTTTTCTTTCTGGAACAACCTTCTAATGACCTTCCATTTCAGCAGCATATGCAAAGAATTTCACTAGAGTAATTTGCAATGTGCCCTGGTGGCCAAGGCGGCCAAGGGCATCCTGGGGTGAATTAGACAGGGGGTGGTGAGTAGGTCCAGAGAAGTTCTTCTCCCACTCTGCTGTGCCCTGTTGAAGCCACATCTGGAATATTGTGTCCAGTTCTGGGCCTCTCAGTTCAAGAAGGACCTCAGGGAACTGCTTGAGAGAGTCCAGCACAGAGCCACAAAGATGCTGAAGGCAGTGGAAGATCTCCCTGCTGAGGAAAGGCTGAGGGAGCTGGGGCTCTTCAGCTTGGAGCAGAGGAGCCTGAGGGCTGACCTCAGTCATGTTGATCAAGATGTGAAGGGCAGTGTGGGGAGGATGGAGCCAGGCTCTGCCCAGGGATGTCCAATGACAGGACAAGGGGCAATGGGTGCAAGCTGGAGCAGAGGAGGTTCCACAGGAACAGAAGGAGAAAGTTTTTCCCTGTGAGAGTGCCAGAGCCCTGGAGCAGGCTGCCCAGAGAGGTTGTGGAGTCTCCTTCTCTGGAGACATCCCAAACCCACCTGGATGTGTTCCTGTGTGACCTGCCCTAGGTGATGCTGCTCTGGCAGGGAGGTTGGACAGGATGATCTTGGGACATCCTTTCCAACCCCTAACATTCTGTGATGCTGTGGAATGAGGGTGTAAGTTCTGCAGTGTGGCTCAGTGTCACCAGAGGCAGAAGAAGGATGTGTGTTTGCACAAGCAAATGCCCCAGCAGCCCAACCCAGGCAGCAGTCCCAACACAACATCAGGTTCAAACAGCAAGTGATGAGATCTCATTCACCTCCTCCTGTCACTGCCACTTGACTGCAGTTTTAGTTTTCAGTGTTTCCCCCTTCTCTCTGCAGGAAAAGCCTCTCTGGTTCCGCTGTGGCTACATCATGATCTGGGGCAAAATTATCCTCTACAAATACGTCACTTGCTGGCTCGTTACGGTGAGTCCAGATGGCACTCTGGGAAGGAGAAACGAACAGAGGTTGTACCTTAGCAGCCACTTAACATGCTCCTGGGCTTAGCACCCAGGGGAAGTAATCCAAATACCTGGAGAGCAGAGCAGGCCTGTTGAGCATGTATTGTGCTAGCCAAGGCCAACTCAGAAGCTAGCAGCCATTTGTGCCATCTACAGCGCTGCTCTCCACGCGGCACGGTGAGAGTCAGAGCTGCCCCAGCCCTGCTGCCTTCATCTGTCTTGTGAATCTTCTCCCACAGGAAGGTGTTTGCATCCTGGTTGGTCTGGGGTACAAGGGGAAGGATGAGAGTGGAAAGCCCCTGTGGGATGCCTGTGCCAACATGAAGGTGTGGCTGTACGAGACAACCCCTCTGTTCACAGGGACCATTGCCTCCTTCAACATCAACACCAACGCCTGGGTCGCCCGGTGAGCAGGACACAGCTTCCCCTCTGCAATGTCTGCCTAACATCTGGGGCAGCAGAACCAAGACCTTAGGGGCTGGGGAGCATTAGAGGAAGCATCTGCCAGGTTTCAGTCTCTACACTTTCTTCCATGCTTTGCTGCTGTGGTATTTGAAAGGTCACTGGGTTGGATGGATCTTCTCACTCAGTCTGGAAGGGCAGCTCATTAGACAGGCAGGCAGCTGATAGCAGCAGGAGTGGCTACTACAGGACCAGCCTTGTCAGCCAACCACAGAGCTGCTTCAACAGCTGGTTCTTACATCACATCTCTTGGTGCTCCTCATGCAATGACTCAGCTGAGTTTTGGTTCAGCACTTGCTGGGACATACAAAGGAACTGTAGCATGTAAGGTGTGCTTGTGGCCAAAGGTGTCTGGGGTGGATTAGAAGGGCTGTGGTGAGTAGGTCCAGAGAGGTTCTTCTCCACCTCTACGCTGCCCTCCTGAGGCCACATCTGGAATACTGTGTCCAGTTCTGGGCCTCTCAGGTCAAGAAGAACCTCAGAAAAGTGCTTGAGAGAGTCCAGCACAGAGCCACAAAGATGCTGAAGGCAGTGGAAGATCTCCCTGCTAAGGAGAGGCTGAGGGAGCTGGGGCTCTTTAGCTTGGAGGAGACTGAGGGATGACCTCTTTTGTTTTGTTTATCAGATGTGAGGGGCAGTGTTGGGAGGACAGAGCCAGGCTCTGCTCAGTGATGTCTAATGGCAGGACAAGGGGCAATGGGTGCAAGCTGCAGCAGAGGAGGTTCCACAGGAACATAGGGAGAAACTTTTTCCCTGTGAGGGTGCCAGAGCCCTGGAGCAGGCTGCCCAGAGAGGTTGTGGAGTCTCCTTCTCTGGAGACATTCCAGACCCATGTGGATGTGTTCCTGTGTGACCTGCCCTAGGTGATGCTGCTCTGGCAGGGGGGGTGGACTGGATGATCTCTGGAGGTCCAACCCCTCACATTCTGTGATCATTTGGGTGTGCACTGTTGGACAAAGCCTCTCTCCCCATCAGTGGATTTAAGACAAAGGCTGAGATGATTTTTGCTGTAGTGAGGGGAGCTCTCTTGCTGTTGCTGTCATCACAGGGTCCCTTAGGCCCTACACAACTGCCATGGAAAGGGGAGGACACACAAACTGTAAGCACTTTGTTTCTTCTCCACTCTAGCTACATCTTCAAGCGTCTGAAGTTCCTGGGTAATAAATTGCTGTCACAGGCACTGGCCCTGTTCTTCTTGGCCATATGGCATGGGCTGCACTCTGGCTATCTGGTGTGCTTTCAGATGGAGCTGCTCATAGTCATCGTTGAGAGACAGGTGAGCTTCTAGTAATGTACTAGGGTTGGGGAGCCCTCTGTCAGACTTTCCTCAGCACTCTCCAGCTGCCAGCCTGCAGGCTTTATTAAGATGAAAAACAGCCATTCCCTTTGGAATGGATTTTCAAATATAACATGGTTTTGGTCTCAAGTTCAGTGGGTTGCTGGCTTCTGCCATAGACATATTGCAGAAGTGGAGAACTTGGCATAGGAGTGGAAGGCAACTGAAGTGCCTGGCAGCTGGGAAGACTGGAGGATAAGCACATGAGCTGAATTTCCAGTACTGAAGAAACACCATTCCATCTTTAAACTGGGATTTTTCCAACTAACCTTTAAGCAGGAAGGGGTACTTGCCTATAAAGCTAGCTAACAGCTACCCAAAATGATTGTGACACAGCTGGGTAGGTAACTTTGGTGCCAGAGCCTGCAGGTATAGCCATAGGACATCTAACTGATGGGAATTGTGCTTTTCAACTCAGATCATCAATCTCGTTCGGGACAGCCCTCTTCTGAACAGCTTGGCCTCCATCACTGCCTTGCGGCCCCTCTTCTATGTGCTGCAGCAGGCCAACCACTGGATGTTCATGGGTTACTCTCTGGTGCCATTCTGCCTTTTCACCTGGGACAAATGGATGAAGGTATTTAATAACCACAGCCACCCCTCTTGCCTCCATCCCATCTCACTTGTGCTCAGTGCTCCTCACCCCTGCCTTTCTCTCCACAGGTGTACAGGTCTGTTTATTTCTGTGGACACGTGCTTTTCCTCACCTTACTACTGGCGTTGCCTTACATTCGCAGATCGATTGTGCCACGAAAAGAAAAGCTAAAAAGAGTAGAATAACAGCCAAAAGGTAAGGCTGCACTCAACAGAGAAACCCCCACTGCGACTGGGGAGGTGAAGCAGGGCAGCACTGTTCCACCATCCCAAGGTCAAACCAAGCACTTTTTTCTCCAGATTGTACCACCTGTGCATTTGTAGGAGTCGATTCCAAACTCCGGAGCAGAGTCACCTGCCACCTTTGCCGTGCTGTATGACTTTGATCCAACGCGAGGAGGGGGAAGGAGGAAGCGCAGGGTCCGAGCCCTGCAAGACGCTCGGAGCGAGGCACCCCGCTCCCACCCTCCGCCTGTTGCCTTATCTCTCTGCCGCCCTCCAGTGGACACTCGTGGCTCTGCCGGTACCAGATGATTGCGAAGCGCTCCAAGGCGGATCGGGCAGGAGCCACCGTCTGACTTTTCTACGTTTGTCATCCGAGATAAAAATTGCTCCTGGTATTTTTCATATCGGCTTCAGCTCCTTTCTTCTTGAGTGCCTCGGTGTGGGAGTGTGAACTGTGGTACACCACCCAGCAAAGGGATTCTGCAGGACTGAGCACCATCAGCTGCAGGGTGAGAATTTCAGTTCCGTGACAAACTTGGGCCGAGTCCTTGGCTCCGAAGGGGATTAAGCCTGCTCATGTATGAGACAAGAAAGTAAAATACACAAGCACTCTTCACAAAAGTGACCTTTAATAGGAGAAAAAGGTCGGTGGGGCAGTCCCTTTAAAGTCTCGTTGTGCCAGGAGCGCTACAAGGATGAAATTGAAGCCTTTTCCCCTCAAGAGCCCAAGTTGCACCAGATCAACACCTAAGTAAAAAGAGTCCTTCCAGAACATGGAGTCATTGCATAGAAGTCCACCCTGCCAGCAGTAGCAGCAGATGCTCACACTACCCCCCAGGCTTCCTCAAAGGCAGTAGTAATTTTAGCACAGGTCAAGGCAGCAGAGAGGGGATAGTTGCTGATGGAGACCATCTTTTCTGTGTAGTCAACATTGACCTGGGAGAAGACAAGGAAAAAACCCCATAATACTATCAAGCTCCAAGTTTTCATTTAATCCCATCTGTCCCAGGTAGAGAGGCACAGTATTTTTCCAGCAGGAAAACTGCCAGCCCTTACTTCTCCCTCTTGGGAGGGAGAAAAGGCTTCAGTATTGAAGGACTGGGCCTTAGTTTGACACACCCACCTAGGGGGAATAAAAATTGGGGTGGGAGAGAGGGGACCATGCTGAAACGAAGAAGAAGGAAAAAAAAAATGTACTCATAAACAAGACCAAAATCCATGCTGGTAAAGATTTTTACAACCCCAAGTAAGGGATGGGTGCACTTACTGAACCGTGGGCAAAAGCTCCCACAACAATGGCCACTGGCTCTGCTGCAGGAACCAGCTGACGCAGATCTGACACCTTGGGAACTGCAAAAGAGGTCCCTATCTTCATACAGCCCACAGGGAGGTGATCACTCACTGGATTTTTAATCACCTGCAGAAAGGTAATAGAGGATGTTCTGCCAGACAGATAAGGCTACTGTTTATCCAGAAAGACCCAGCCCAAACAAACAAAACCAAACCACCAAATATAAAAATCACCCCCCAAACCTCGGGTGTAGCCTGTGAACAGGCAGTGTTTACCTTCAGCAGTTTCTGAGGCCCATCAGCTGCTCGAACACTGAGCTTGTGCAGCAACTGAACTGACAAGAAAAGAAAAGTACTTCAGTTGTCTGTTCTTTTGCTGGAGGCAACCTGTTCCCTACCTGTTGATCTGAGCTGAAGTAGATAAAAAGCCCACCTTTAGCATTCCCAGCATCATCTAAAGCAGCCCTAAGAAATATTCAGGGCATTTTGCTGCTAGCACAGCCTCATGCAGGTACTCCTCACTGTGTTAAGTGACACACATTTGGCTTATGCATCCTGAAACTCAGAAAAAAGACACTTTGGGGGTTCTCTTTTCTTTGCTCACTTTGCCATTTTGAACATTGGTGTAACTTTTTGACTTTTCCCTAAGCTTCTCCACCCCTAACCACTTTCCTGCATTATTTTGTGGTTGGTAGAAATTCTGAATTGCTTACCCATGAGACCACAGAACCGATCAAAAGTTCTTGGGATTCTAGTCTGGGGATTTACTTCAATTAGAACATTCTTCTGGGTGTGGATGTAAACCTGCAGGAGGCCAGCCCGGTTCAGTGGGCTGTCCATGAGCATCAGGAGGCTCTGAAATAGGAAGGCACACGGTAGTAGAAACAGGCACAAGACAGGGGAGTCTTAGACAAGTTGAGGCTTAACCCCCTCGAAAACAGAAAAGACCAATGCTGAGACAGGAAGGAGTTCACCTGACTACGGTAGCTCCACTGTAGTACCAAGAGAAAGGAATCCCATACCCGATTAACGACTGAATTTATAAGCCACAAGCATAGTGGATGAGGCCAAACTCGCCCACGTCCCAAGGGCGCAGGCAGGTTCCCCAGACCCGAGAGACAATCTCCGCATGCCGGCTGCCGGGCGGCTCTGAGCAGTACAGGATAGCACAGCCGCTGCCCGGAGCCTGCCGTACCTGGTGGGTGATGTCGGGACGCACCTCCCCAGGGTCCCGGCCGTTCCGTAGCAGCAGTGCCTTGTGCTTGTCGCAGTTGAGGAGCTCGAACGTCTTCCCTACCTACGGTCAAAGCATAGACAGGTGGGCAAAGGCTCCCGCAGCCGCCTTACAGCCTAGCCGGACCCCCTTACCGTCCGCACCTTCACCGTCTCCAGACTCGCCCCTTCCAGCACCACCAAAAGCCGTCGCTGCCCACGGGGTCGCTTAACTAAAGGCAAACTATCTTCATCCTCCGCCGCTTCCTCACGACGCTGCCTGGGCGACGCCATTTTGTTACCGCCGTACCGCGCGGCACCAGCAGCACCACCCCCACGCCGCCCCCTTCCCACTGCGGCCACTCAAAATGGCGCTTGGGGCGCGTCGTTACCCGCCTCCGGCCCGACCCACTTCCGGAGAGCAGTGCGGGAGGGGGCAGCGGGCGCTGCCCCTCCCCGCCGCGGTTTCCCGACGGAGCATTTTGGCCGCGGCAGCTTCCGGTGTCCTTCCCGGCGGGGAGCGCGGCGCGGCGCGGCCATGGCGCAGAACCTGAAGGACCTGGCAGGGCGGCTGCCCGCCGGGCCGCGAGGCGTGGGCACTGCCCTTAAGCTGCTGCTGGGCGCCGGCGCCCTGGCCTATGGCGTCCGCGAATCTGTCTTCATCGGTGAGTTCCCTCCCGACCAATCTCCCCGGTTCCCCGTTTCTGCCTCCTGCTCTGACCGCGTTCCTTTTCCCCACAGTGGAAGGTGGCCAGCGGGCCATCTTCTTCAACCGCATTGGCGGCGTCCAGCAGGACACCATCCTCGCCGAAGGGCTACACTTCAGGTAGGGTCCACCTCCCCTGCCCCCAGCCTCTGTGGGGCCAGCCCTCGGCCGCTGCGGGTTCCCGGGTCGTAACGCGCCTCCCGCCCTTCGCAGGATCCCCTGGTTCCAGTATCCCATAATCTACGACATTCGAGCCAGGCCGCGGAAAATCTCCTCCCCCACCGGCTCCAAAGGTGAGAGTGGCCTCGCAGGCCGGAGCATGAGGCCCCTGTGGCGCCCGGGGGGCAGGAGTCCGGCAGCAGCGCGGCCCTTGCCCATTTCGCTTTCTGCTCTTCAGACTTACAGATGGTGAACATTTCGCTGCGTGTGCTCACACGCCCCAACGCTGCGGAGCTGCCCAGCATGTACCAGCGCCTGGGCCTGGATTATGAGGAGCGTGTGCTGCCCTCCATTGTTAATGAAGTACTCAAGAGCGTGGTGGCCAAGTTTAACGCATCGCAGCTCATCACCCAGAGAGCCCAGGTAGGCTTTCCTGGAGACTTGCACTCAAATGGTTAAGAAACAACTAAACTGGCTATGGAGAACGTTGTAACAGATAAAGGATGAATATATTGTGCTGGTGTGTGATACATTTGAAATAGAAAGGATGAGAGTCTGTGTCCGTCTTGCACTTCGATTCCAGTGTAGATCTGAGCACTAAGACTGTGTTGCTAGGTTCTGAGAGGAAAACTGGGATAACGAGTCAGGCTCTGCACAGTGATGTTCAGGGCAATGGGTGCAAGCTGGAGCAGAGAAGGTTCCACAGGAACATCAGGAGAAACATTTTCATTGTGAAGGTGCCAGAGCCCTGGAGCAGGCTGCCCAGAGAGGTTGTGGAGTCTCCTTCTCTGGAAACATTCCAAACCCACCTGGATGTGTTCCTGTGACCTGCCTTAGGTGTTGCTGGTCTGGCAGGGGGATTGGACTGGATGATCTCTGGAGGTCCCTTCCAAACCCTGACATTCTGTGGTGCTGTGTGTAGAGGATGCAGAATTTCACCATAAAGTAGTGGTGAGGTAGGAAGAGCTGATTGGCATTGTGGTTTGCAGGTAACAGTGACACATACTGAAAGTGCTGGTAATCAGAGGAAAATGAAGTCTCCCTTCACATACTTGTGCACTGCCATCCACACAGGAAAGGTTCCTGGCATTGTTTTAGATTTGTGCTTAGAAACAGCTGTAATCAAGTCAAAGCAGATGCTGTCTGGTCAGACATGTGACAGACACTGCAGCAGTTATTTTTATGTAAGTCAGTATTTAGTGCAGGATTTGTCTACCTGGGTGCAAAAAGGTGCTGGCAGTTTAAAGACAGAATAAAACATCTACCACCAACAGCTGTCCAAAGGGGCTGAAACAAGTGGAATAGCCAGGCTAGACCAAGAGCTACAGTAATGAAGAGATGTGACTGAAAAGGTAAAGAGTATCCAAAAACAAATATGATGGGACTGACAAAGTACAAATGCAGGGTGGCTAAAGAAACGCTGCCACAACGTGTGGGGACTGTGGAAGTGGATGTGGTAGAATGGCAGAGAAAGCTTTCCAGAAGAGCTTTTATTTTTGCAGCTCTAATTGTATAGCAGTAACTCTGGGTGTGTTGTAATACGGCTTTGAAAGCATGGGATGTAGCTGTAGGTGTGCAGCAGAGCTGAGAGGCAGCAGGCTCACAGGTGGTGTTCATGTCCATGCTCAGGGTTTGGTTTAAGTAATGCCTGTCTTGGGCCAGGCTGGAGAAATTGGGCAGGGAGAAATTGAACTAAATCTATCAAGGCCAGGGGTAGAGTCTGGTATTTGGAAAAGAACTGTGTGGACCAGTAGAGGCTGGGAAGTGACCTGTTGGAGAACAGCTCTGGGAAGAGGGACCCAGGAGTTCTGGTGGACAAAAGGATGCCCATGAGCCAGCAATGTGCCCTTGTGGCCAAGAAGGCCAAGGGCATCCTGGGGTGGATTAGAAGGGGTGTGGTGAGTAGGTCCAGAGAAGTTCTTCTCCCCCTCTAGTCTGCCCTGGTGAGGCCACATCTGGAATATTGTGTCCAATTCTGGGTCCCTGAGTTCGAGAAGAACCTCAGGGAAGTGCTTGAGAGAGTCCAGCACAGAGCCACAAAGATGCTGAAGGCAGTGGAAGATCTCCCTGCTGAGGAAAGGCTGAGGGAGCTGGGGCACGAGCAGAGGAGCCTGAGGGCTGACCTCATCCATGTTGATCAAGATGTGAAGGGCAGTGTGGGGAGGATGGAGCCAGGCTCTGCTCAGGGATGTCCAATGACAGGACAAGGGGCAATGGGTGCAAGCTGGAGCAGAGGAGGTTCCATGGGAACAGAAGGAGAAACTTTTTCCCTGTGAGGGTGCCAGAGCCCTGGAGCAGGCTGCCCAGAGAGGTTGTGGAGTCTCCTCTGGAGACATTGCAAACCCACCTGGATGTGTTCCTTGTGTGACCTGCCCTAGGTGATGCTGCTCTGGCAGGGGGGTTGGACAGGATGATCTTTGGAGGTCTCTTCCAACCTATTCTGTGATATGTTGGAAGGTCCCTCCCAAGGTCCCTTTCAACATTCTCTGTGATGCTGTGTGGATGAGTTGTGCTTCACTTGTGCAGTGCACAGCCAGTGAGAAGCAGGCTGTGGTCACCAATCCCTGTGCTGTTTCAGGTGTCTCTGCTCATCAGGCGGGAGCTGACGGAGCGAGCCAAGGACTTCAGCCTTATCCTGGACGACGTGGCCATCACTGAGCTGAGCTTCAGCCGTGAATACACAGCAGCTGTGGAGGCCAAGCAAGTGGGTGAGTTCAGCTTGTACCTGAACAGGGTGTGTTGCCTTTTCCCTGAGTTATTAAAGAAGGGAGTGGAATTGGGTTAGTGTCACTGCTGTCACACTGGTACAGCGCAGAGTTCTGAATCTCAGCCTCTTCAGCAGTGGAACAAAACACCTTATTTTACAGTAGTATCTGAAACCCTTGAGTTATAGCTGATGGGGTAGACCTACAGACAGACTGAAGTCCCAAGGCTGGGGGTCCTTTTCAGACCAGGGCTCTCTCTGTGGGGATTATGTAGGTCTGGATGCAGTTGGTTTTGTTTAAGAGTAGGTAAAGTACCCTCACGTACATCTCACACTTGCCAGTACAGCTCCAGAATACTGTCAGCTCATTTGGAAGCACAGCCTCCCCTAGACTTCAGCTGGAGTGATCTGGTGGAAGGCTCTGAAGATCCGCTTCCAATGGTTTTGGGTGTTCTCTCTGCAGCCCAGCAGGAAGCACAGCGTGCACAGTTTCTGGTTGAGAAGGCCAAGCAGGAACAGAAGCAGAAGATTGTTCAGGCTGAAGGGGAAGCCACAGCTGCCAAGATGATATCCTGCTTTGGGACCTTTTGTGGGATATAGTCTGTGGATCTGTCACATTGGGCTTGTGCTTAGGAGACTGTAAGCAGATGATAGCTGGAATTAGGTCACTGTCATCTGTTTCCCTTGGCTGGAGTGAGGTCTGCCTGAGGGTACAGGCCAGGAGCCTTCACTCTGTGTTGCAAGGTTTCACTTCTGTTGCCTGCATGTGCTGCTCGTGACTTGGGGAGGTGAGAACAAGCCTCCTTAAGGCTCAAGGGACAGAGATGGCTTTTCCCCTAAGATGTTTGATGGCATGGCTTGGGAAGACTTTCTTGAGGGTAGCTGGCTTCTGTCAGTAGGTTCTTCCTTAACTTGTGCCCCCCTGCACCTCGGTGAGGCTCTCAGCAGGAATCCAGGCTACATCAAGCTGCGCAAGATCCGAGCTGCTCAAAACATCTCCAAAACGGTGAGCACTGAGTGGCCTCTGTCCTTCTGCAGTCCCCTGCTGTCCTCCCAGCCCCAGGGCCACATGATGAACTTAAGGCGAATGTGACCTGCCCTGTCCTGAGCTTTGCTCCTGCCCAGCCCTTCTCTGCTCAGATTGAGCAGTGATCAGCAGTTTGAGGTGAAGCTAGGAGCCCGTGCCCTCACTGTGACAAAGGCTAGATCCACATCAGATTCCATCACCCACCCTCAGCTGCAGCCACCAAAAGCTTCTGGTTTCCTGCAGGCTGAGGAAGGGGAACAGGTAGGGCTGGGATCAAAGGTCTTTGACAGGGACAGAATGAGCATTTTTGTAAGGAAGTCTGATGGCACTGGGGTGGGAGGTCAAGGAGGGACAGGTTCATCTGGGGGAACTGCATTGACTGAACCAAGCTTTTAACTAACTGAAACAAGTGCTGTGTCTGGCAGTGGAGTTCTCAGTAATGCTGTTCCTCCATGTGCACTGACTCCTCTGTGCCATCTCTCTGATGTCTCTTGCAGATTGCTGGCTCTCAGAACCGTGTGTACCTCACAGCAGACAACTTGGTACTGAACCTGCAGGATGAGGGCTTCACCAGGTAAAGGGGCCAGGGGCCTGCACTCATCTGCACCCTCCCAGTCAAGATGGTCTACTTCCTGGAGCTGTCTCAGGATCTTTTCTTTGAGAGGAGCCTGATGCCAGAGGACACAGCCTAAGGAGGGAGGAATCTTATTGTGGAAACGGACATTTTTGTTAAATCTAATCAATTTCTCTTGTTTTTTTCTCTTCCCCTTCATTGCATCTCCTGCCACACAGAGGAAGGTAAGGCACTGCTTATTGTGATCCTTTGGGTAGCACTTGGAAGCAGGGTGGTGATGTCTGCCTGATGCCTGGCATGGTTCTGGCTTGGGCCTTTTTGGACATAGGAACTTTTATTTCCTCTCTGCCTCAGTGCCCACTTGAGATGGGAAGTTTGGGGCCTTCCTCACAGGGAGCACACAACCATCTACATCCAGTAGGAGATGGTTGGTAGTTGGAGCACTGTGCATGGCCCCTAGGAGCCTTGCATGAGGAAGGCAGGAGTAGCTGAGGAGCATCTTTGGGGCTGTCCTGCACTAGCAGGGTGTCCTGCACGTAGCTCTAAGAGGCAGGCAGATGGTCCTAGGAAGCTGCATTAGGATGGGGGGAGCTCTAGGACAAGGTTTTGTTACTACCCAAAAGCTTTCCAGCTCCTGCTAGCAAACCCCATTTCCTGCCTTCAGAGCTTGCAGGAGATTGGTGGCTTTGCCTAATCTGTGCAATGTTTGCTGGACAAGGCAGTGCCAGCTGAGCTCCAGCAGACTGCTAAGAGATGGCATTGCTTAGAAGACAGAAAGGAACCAGAGATGGTTTCTTTTCTGTGGAGTCTGACTGTAACATAAGGATGCCTGACTCGAGCCAGGTTCTGCTTTGTTCATCCCAGAAGCCTTTATGGGGGTTTGAAAAAAAAGGGGCTTTCTCCAAAAGAGGAAGGACTTGGAAATGCAGGTCCTCTGCCTGTGCCACCTCACAGCCACAGGGCTGTAGTTAGGATCTGGTTCAGCTTTCTTGTGCTGCCTGGACTAATGCCTGGCTTCTGTCTCCTTGCAGTGACAGTCTGCTGCTCAAACAAGGAAAGAAATGAACAAAGTTAAAGCTTCCTGGAACTGGCAGCGCTGCCCAGCAGAGGATCTGAGTGAGGAGCTTTGACCTCCCTCCTTTAGCATTGTTTGCCCTGACCCTGAAGTTGCTAATCCAGTAGCCAGATTGAGTTCCCATGCCTCTGCTCTGTGGTGACCCAGTTCTGGGGCTGGGCTCTGCCTCGAGGCCACTGTAAATCCTTCTTCACTCCACCAGTTGCATTTGTGGAGGTGGGGAGGGGGCTTACTGATACTAACCCCATGGCTAGAGTAATGAATTCATTAATTTTACATTTCTCTAGGGTCAAATCAGAATTCTTTTGGGCCAACTGAGGGAGTTCTGCTGCCATCAGTACCAGCCTCCTTTTTTTTCTAGTAAATTTTGTTTCTCTTTCACTCTTGATCCCAAAAGAAGCTGGGACTGACTTCAGGGCAATGTCATTCAGTGGGTGCCTGCTGCTGCTGGAACATCTTTGTGTCACTGTCTGCTCAGTGATTCTTTCAAACATTTGTAAAATTAAACCCCACCAACTTTACAGGCTGTCTGGGTCTGCTTGGTGCCTGGGGGAAGGGCTTTGTGCAGGGGGAGGTGGAGGGGCATAGGTGACAGCCTAGGGCCTGCCTAGCTCAGAGCCCAGCACTTGGACTGCAACTGTTCAGCAAAATTAACATTTGCCCCCTCTCTCAAGTGCCCCAGAAAGGGCTGGCACTGACATGAGGGCAGAAGGGTGAAACAATCAACTGGGTACCTGCTGCAGAGAGGTGAAGTTTGATTTTCACCAAGCGGTGCCTAGGCAGGAGCAGGCAGGCACAAGAGCTGAAACAGCCCTTACAAATCACCCTGAGCTGAGCTTGGTCACCACCACGGACTTGGGGGCACAAGGGACTTTTCTGAGTGCCAAAACTGAAGCACAAAAGCCTGCACCTGGGTTTGTCACACCTGACTTCCTGTGCTCAGCTTTACCTTACCACTACTCATTGGTGACAGCTCTCTGCTGCAGAAAGTGATGAAAATCAAGTTAGAGCCATTCTTGTAAACCTTTGCAGGGCTGCAAGTGAAGCCAGGAGTAGACTGAGAATCACTGCCCCCTCCCTGAGGGTGTTCAGGGCCAGGCTGGATCAGGCCTTGCACAGCCAGGTCTAGTTGAGAGGCATCCCTGCCCATGGTGGGGAGGTTGGAGTAGGTGAGCTCTGAGGTCCCTTCCAACCTGAGCCATTCTGTGATTCTGTGAATCATTAAGGTTGAAAAGACTTCTGAGGTCATGAAATCCAACCATCAACCCAACACCACCATGCTCACTAAACCATGCCTACATGTTTTATGAACACCTCCAAGGATGGTGACTCCACCACCTCCCTGGGCAGCCTGTTCCAATCCCTGACCACTCTTGCAGTAATGAAATTTTTTCCTAATATCCAACCTAAGCCTCCCCTGGTGCAACTTGAGGCCACTTCCTGTCTTGAGTTACTAAGCAACCAACCCCCAACCTCAGTCCAGCCTCCTTGCAGGGAGTTGTAGAGAGCAGTGAGGTCTTCCCTCAGCCTCCCTTTCTCCAGCCTAACCAGCCCCAGTTCCCTTAGCCACTTATCTCCAGACCTGCTGCACTCCAGGAGAAACTGGAGAACAAAAACCTTGTTGGACTCTGCCCTCAGCCAGACCTCAGTTTATTTACAAATGAAAAACCACAGCCATGACACCAATTTCGGGGGTACTTACAGCACCCATCTGCAGGCTCCTGAGAGGAGGGGATGTAGTGCAGAGGGTTAGGATTAAGGAAAGAGGAGGCTTCACGTGGACTTGCAGAGGAGCTGAGCGGAGAGGAGCTACAATGTCCCTACGTGAAAAGCTGAGGTCTCAGGGGATGGTACCAGGCAGAACTCCCAGCAGTAGGCAGAGCTCCTGTGGCTGAGATAGTCCCCTGAAGCTGACACAGCAGAGGTGTCTGGGACCCAGATCTCATCAAGGTAAAAGAGGGGCATTGGTTTTTCCTGTGATGAGTGATGAAGGGCCAGCAAGAGGCTTCGCTGGCCTGCAGAGGCAGGGGACAAAGGGACAAAGTCACTGGAGCTGGAAAGCACTGGAAGAAGGGGAAGGCCTAGTTCTAGTCCAGCAAGGACTAAGACCAACCAGCCTGAGCATGATCTCCAGCTCAGGTTCAAGCCCCCGCTGTGCTACCTGCAGTGAAGGTTTATTTCTTCTTCAGTGACCCTTTCAGCTTCTTTTCCGAGGAGCGCTGCTTCTGCACCTTCTCCTTCTTCCCCAGGTTCTCATAAATCATTGCCTCCTCTTTCTGCCTGGAAAAACAAGGCAGAGAAAGACAAGGGGAAATGAGCAAGAGGAAGAAGCCATCAGGGAGCTTGCCAGAGGCAGGCCTCTGCTTCAGGGGAGCTCTTACTTGGAGGGCTTGTGCGACGCCTTGGCCTGCCCGCTGCGCGCAGGGGGGTAGGTGATGTTCCCGTACTCAGACTCCCCTGGCTTGCCCTTCTGAGCCTACAGGAGACAGAGCAAAGCTGAGGGACAGCGTGGTCTGGCAGAAGCAGGTGAGGGGCCATGCTTCATGCTAGGGTCTCAGGGAAGGCTGGTGGATTGCTGAAGTCCTCTGGATCATAAGTCAGCAGTGTCCTCATGCAGCCCAGAAGGCAGGGCAAGAGAGGGGATTCTGCCCCTTAGCTCTGCTGAGGCCCCACCTCCAGTTCTGGTGTCCCCAGCATAAGGAGTGAGTCCAGCTACAAGAAACGATCCAAGGGTGGAGCACCTCTGCTGTGAGGACAGGCTGAGGGAGCTGGGGTGGTTCAGCCTGGAGAAGAGAAGGCTCCAGGGGGACCTTAGAGCTGCCTTCCAGTACCTGAAGGGATCCTACCGGAAGGCTGCAGAGGGGCTTCATGAGGGTGTCTAAGACAGGACAAGGGGGGATGGTTTGAAGCTGAAGGAGAGCAGGGGTAGACTGGATCTGAAGAAGAAGTTCTTCAGGGTGGTGGCACTCTAGGCTGCCCAGAGGGGTTTGTGGATACCTCCTCCCTGGGGGTGTTCAAGGCCAGGTTGGATGAGGCCTTGAGCCTAGTTGAGAGGTGCCCCTGCCCATGGCAGGGAGGCTGGAACAGATGATCTCTCAGGTCCCTTCCAACCTAGGCCACTCTATGATCAAGTGCTCTCTGCCTGCTGCGTCACAGAGATGAGCAGCCAGGATGCTGCTTGTAGATGCATCCTTGTAGAAGGGCTAAGTGGACCAACAAATCTCTGGAGGCACTGCAATGCCTGAGTGCCACATGTTGGCTAAAGAACCTTAGAGCAGCAGCTACTGGATGCTGCCAGTGGCTACCCAAGGAGAGAGAAAAGATGCCACTTAGCAGCTAGCAGGAGAAAATCCTGCAACTGCAGAACCAGGAGGGGAAAGACAAGAAAGGAGATGGCAAAGTCTTTGCCTGTCCTAGATTCAGCTTGTAACAAAAGAGTTCCTGGTGGAGATGTTCTACAAACCATGGCTGAAATAATTGCACTAGAACTCACTGCTGGTTAGCAGTTCAGGAGGGGTTGGTTGGTACTGGAACTGAATGTTGTCCCCTTAATTTTAAGGAGTGGAGCGGGGACTCAGGTCCTGGTGCTAGCTTAAAGCTTGGGAAACAGCACTGGGGCTCAGAACCAGCACCATGCAGGGCCTAGGCTCCCAGAACAGAACTGTAACTCTCCCCTTCTCACCTGGATGACCTCCAGCTTTTTCTTGGTGGTTTCTATGAACTGGCAGATGGCCATGTAGATGAACTTGTACTGGGCCTCCGTCTGCACCATCCCTGAGCGCTGGGCCCTCACCATCTGGATAGTCTTCTGGATGTCAATGTCACAGTCCAGCCCTAGCAAGGGGCACCACAAAAACTTATGGACATGTTCACTGCCTCAATCTCTCAGTTCTGCACCAAAAACAGCCACAGGGGAGGTCAGACAAGACATTTCCACCCCCCTCCATACTCTTCACTCCTGTATGGACTTCCTAGACCTCCTTCCTGCTCAGCCTCTTTCAAGTCTGTCTCTGGACAAAGAGCCCAAGCTCAGGAAAGGCTGAAGCCACAGTGAGTGGATGTGGTGCACAGAGATCCTGCAGCTGCCACAAAGCAAGGAGAGCACAACCGTCTCAGGGCTGTGGAGGGATCTCTTCCACTGCTACCTGATGGTTTTCATCCCTTTGCAGCTAAATTTAAGGGCACAGCCTTACTGAGCTGGCCAGCTCATTCTGAGATGCTTTGGGGTCCTCTTACCCTTGGTGGAGATGGTTTCCACTATCATATCAATGACAATGATGGTCCCTGTGCGGCCAATCCCAGCACTGCAAGGAGAGGAGGACAATCAGAGATGCTGAAACCAGTGCAGCTGCTTCTGCCAGGGATGTGGCACCTGCAGCAGCTCTTCAGCAATGCCACAAGGGAGTCACAGATTCAACTGACAAGAGTTTGGCTGGGGGGCATCCAAGAGGAAAAAGCAAATACTGGGGATGGCCTCTGCATTACTCAAGTCCTGCTCTAAGGCAGAACTTCTATACCCCACCCTAGCTAAGGAATGGAGAAGGCTTTCAAGTGCCAGCCCCTGTACCAACCTGCAATGCACCAGGATGGGCCCTGCATCTGGGATGCTCTCTTGCTTCTGGTTGATCTGGTCAAGGAAGCTGAGCACACCTCCTGGCTCGCTGGGTACACCATGGTCAGGCCAGCTCAGGTACTGGTAGTGCCAGATGTCACGCAGAGCCTTGCCCTGATAATCACAAAACACCCCTGGTAAAGCTGCAGCCCTGGCCTGTCCCCAGCCCCTGTCCCAGGGAGAGCTGGGGCCAAAGCCAGAGGGAATCTGTCTCCTACATGCTCCTTGGTGATCCCACCAGTGTGTTTCCTACTGAAAGCAGGTGGGAACAGCAAATCCAAGAATGCTACAAGAGCAGCATCACCACAGGCTGCAGCAGCTGGCAGCGCTGGGGGCAGTGGGTGCTGGAGCCCCAGGCTGGCACACTCACGTTGTCCCTGGGGCACACGCAGAGGTGCCGCAGTTTGTACTCCAGCGCATTGTGCTCCCCGGCGTTCTCCACCAGGTAGGGGCCGTACTCCTTGGTGCTGCCCACCTCGGGCCAGTAGGGCACACACTTGTTCTGTGTGGGCAGAGAGGCTGGGGTGAGGACCAGGAGAAGGCAGGGAGGAGGAGAAAAGCAGAGCAGTAGTTGAAAGGGAGAAGGCAGCAGCTCCCAGACACCTCCAAACTGCTACTTACTCGTCCCTTTTCCACCTCCCGGGTAGTCATCACGATAACCCGCGTGTTCTCCTGCCACACCATTTGCCAGAAGTCATTGACTGTGCTGTCCAGGCAGCCCTGGCTAGCAATGTAGGTCTTGGTGCATTCATCTGGACTGATCAGGTTGTTCTGAGTATGGACAGGGGCAAGTCAGGAGGCCTGCAGGAGCAGGCAGGCCCTACCCCTTTTGGGGCATGCAGCCACCTTTCAAGAGCCTTACCTTGACATAGTTGGCATTGATGTAGTCAGATCCAGGTATGCTTGGGTCCCTTCCTTGGAGGATGACCCTGGAGTGATCAACTAGGGATGCAATGAAAGAATAAACAGAGCAATGAGATGCTCTGTGCCCAGCCACATGAAGCTCCTTCACTGCCCCATGCCACCTCACTCCTGCTACCCAGTGCACACAGCATGCCTCCTATTTTCACCTCTCCTTCTCTGGGGTCAGACCAATCTCACCCCATCCTCCCACCTCTGTACCAGTATCATGGACCATCAGAAGTTAACAAGTCTAACGCAACCCTCCCTCCTTCAAGGACAGGAAAAGGCTACGACTTCACTCATCATCTCTTGAATCCTCAATGCTGCACACCTTGTAACCCACTCTGGAGGACAGAGCAGGCTGAGGCAGGGCCAGGGATGACTTGGACAGGGTCTTCACTGCCTGTTTGTGTCTATTTTTTATAGTGGAGAAGTAAGACTCACAGGGCAAGATGTTTTTGTATCGGTTCTTGCTCTTGTTTTC
Organism: Indicator indicator; assembly: GCF_027791375.1. Classification (NCBI taxonomy): domain Eukaryota; kingdom Metazoa; phylum Chordata; class Aves; order Piciformes; family Indicatoridae; genus Indicator; species Indicator indicator. Next base: position 17,787,586 of record NC_072023.1, read on the forward strand.
AGGTCTCTGACCCTCGTGGCGGTCAAAGAGCTGCTTGGCTTCCTGTTTCTGCAGACTCTGAGAGAAGAAGAAAGCACAGGCCTGGCAAGGTCACAGCGTATGACAGGGCAGATGGGCACTCAGAGGAGCAGTGGTGACTCTGGGGACACATGGGAGTGCTTGTGGAGGAGCAGGAAAGTGGAAAGCAAACCTAGACTTGAAAAGTCAAAGGTCCATGCCCTTACTGTGTTGATGTCTCATTCCCCCCACCATGAGAAAGCACATTTCTACCTCCCTGGAGTCACTTAAGGGTGACACTCCTCAGAGGAACAGGTCCCAGACAGACTTCTTTCAGAGATAAAGTGACAAGAATTTACAAGGCACCTGAGAAGTTTGTGTCCAGGAACAAATCAAGGATGGAGAAAGAGGTGGTGCACAGGGACTTCCCAAATAAGCAGAATAATGTCCCCCAGCAGTTTCTTACATCAAATTCCTCCCAGAATCCAGCCTTGGATGTCTCTTCAGATAGACTCTTCTTGTTGAGTTCCTGCACTCTGTTCTCAATGTCAGCTGCGTTTACCCTGGTGGCATAGTAGGGCTGGGGATGGGACAACACAATGGGTTGGAGGGAAGAGAAGTGCTGCTGGACGGCAAAGTCTCCTCTGTATGCCTTGGAGCAAAGGAGGAGCAGGACGCAAGGGAAAAGCAGCGAGTATCCCTCCAAAGAATTCCTAAGAAAGAGAGAAAATGGGACTTACCTGCTTCAGGTAGACAAAGGAGCCTGACAGCTCCTCAATGCCAGTCTTCTTGAAGTGCTCCACCAGCTCTGCCAAGCTGTCAAACACTTCGGCACCTCCCACGGTGTAGCGTTCATTCTGAGAGGAGAGGAGAGGAGGACGTCAGGTCCCACCTGTGACACTGCTAGAGACACGGCTGGCAGTGCTCAGGGAGAAGGCTCTGCTGGCTGCAAAGCCATAGGCACTGCTCTGTGCCACCTAGAAAGGCACATCCCCTGGCAGAGAGGCCCAGTAGTCATCTGCGCTGAGAGCACCAAGTTCATGACATGGGGAACTGGCTCCTCAGCAGACAGAGGCCCACAGAAGGTATTTTGCCCTCAGCTCTCATTTAAGGGCAGTTTCTTTCTATGCTTGAAATATCCCTCTGCTCTCTGCATCATCCCACATGGATGAAATGGGATAACTCAGAGTCATAGAACCACCCCAGTTAGGAAAGATCTGTAAGGTCACTGAGTCAACCATTCTCTAACTCTGCCAAGGCTGGTGCTAAACCATGTCCCTCAGCACCATGTCTCTGCCTCTTTTAAACACCTCCAGCCATGGGGATTCAACCACCTCCCTGGGCAGCCTGTGCCAGTGTTTGAAAACACTTTTAGTCAGGAAGTTTCATCTAACACCCAACCTAAACCTCTCCTGGTGCAACTTGAGGCCATTTCCTCTCATCCTATCACTTCTTACTAGGGAAAAGAAACCAAACTCCCACCTCACTCCAACCTCCTTTCAGGGAGTTGTAGAGTGTGATGTGGTCTCCTCTCAGCCTCCAGACTAAACAATCTCCAGCTTGTGACAGTCCTGTTGGTAACATCTGTCAGGCTCAGTGTTAAGGCCTTGCAACGTCCCTCCAAGAGCTCACAGTTCACTTGTGAATCCTCCTCTCTCTGTCACCACAAACTCCCTTTACTGGAGCTCTTGGTCGCACTGAGTCCCTGCTTCTTCCCGTGACTGAGCACCCAGCACTGCCCAGGGTAGGCCAGGCTGGAATCTGCAAGGTGGCAGCACTCTGATCCAAATTCAGAAAGCCTGCTGGTAGTAACCAAGATGAGAGGGCCCTTGGTTTTGAGGACATGATCAGCAGAGACCACTCCAGCCCCTTTGCTCTCCCAGCTGCTCACCTCACACATGATCTTGATGTGTGTGACTTTGAGCAGGGCCCCAGCAGCATTGCTTGCCCCAGCTGGTGAGGCATTAGACCCAGGTTTCAGCTGGTCAGTGAGGATGGATAAGACAAAATCCCCAGGTTTGCTGAGGCTCTCCCGCACCAAGAAAGTCCAAGGGGTGGCTTTGGCCTGGAGCAGTGACTCAGCTGCAGGGCCCGAGAGATGCCCATGGTACCACCTAAGAAAAAACAAGAGAGGTCCAGAAGAGAGATGCAGCTGCAGGCAAGTGCATGCCCTTGAGCTGATGAATGAAGGACAGCAGCACTGGGGAAGAGTGGGGGAGGAAGAGAGAGGGGAGGAAACCAAGGGAAGAGCAGGATCTTGGGAAAAGCCTGAGATTGGAAGAGGAGAGCTGGCAAGAAAGGGAAAGGGCAAGGGGTAGGGTTGTGGTAAAAGGGACCCAGTGAGCAGAATGCTGGTACCAGAGGACATGGTAGGAAAGCACCAAGCATGATCCAGTTGTCTGATCCTCCTTCTCCTCTCTCAGCACCAGGTGAGGAGCACCCCCACTTGACCCAAGTGCTCTCAGCCTTGCTGCAGGACTGGACCCAGGGTGTAGAGGGACACAAGCATGGTGCAAATGGCACAGCTGCTGCCCAGCCCCTTCCAACCTCCAAAGGCTCCTGTGTGTGTTTGTGTGCCTGGCTGGTGGGATCTCACCACACTGAGCAGTGTGGATGCAGGTGACAGTCATCAGAAGCAGGATGAAGATGGGACAACCCTGGCCTCTTTTGGCCCTGCAGAAACTCCAGATGTGACCCAGGCTGTCTCTGTGTAAATTCGAGTTCCTCATGCCTGTCCCAAGCTTCACAGTCTCTTTGGACCACACTTAGAAGGTCCTGGGAGGCACTGCTGAACTGCCAAGCAGTTCAGGAAGGGCCACCTTCACTGCAGCACCATGTGGAAGCAGGAGCTAGAGCTCCAAACTACAGAACATTGAGAGCTGTGAGGTGGGAAATGCTCATCCAAGGCCTCATCTTCCAGTGAAGGCTTTACTCTGCTCAGGGGCCACTACAACCCTGGGTATTCCTGCTCTGGGTCCTTTGCTCCTTCCCAGCTTGGTGTCAGGCAGGGAATTTGGGCTTCTCTAGCAAGAATGGGCCTGATTCAAACAGACACCTCTGGACCTGGGGCATTCCCATCTCCAGCTGGAGCCATGTGCAGGACCAGATGAAGGCAGAATCTACTGCAGCTCCAACGAAGCTACCTCAGCAGCTGGAGACAGCTATTTTGGCCATCTCCCCTGGAGAACAGCATTTCAAAAGCAGGGACCTGTTGCATCAGACCTGCTTGCACTGCCCTTCCCTGTTTCCATGCTCTGCACATCACTCCAGGTCAGGCTGGTGCTCAGTAGCCAAGCCACTGTGGTTAGAGCTGTGGGAGGTCTGCTGCCCACAAAGCAGCTAACAGAGGCCCATGGTGGTGCTGGGGTTTATGGTGAACTTCCCATTGCTAGGGCCATCTGCTCCCAAGAACTGAAAAGGAGTCCAGGCCATGCCCCAGTCACAGAAGCAGCTGAGGTGTGCATTTGCCCCTGCATCTGGCCAGAGCAACACATGAGTCCCCATCCCTGGAGGTGTGCAAAAGAGGCAGAGATGTGGTGCTGAGGGATATGGTTTAGCACCAGCCTTGGTAGAGATAGAGAATGGTTGGACTTGATGACCTTAAAGGTCTTTTCCAACCTCTTTACAACACCTAGGAACCATTACGATAGCAAAACATGGCAGACAGTCACCATGCCTTGGTGAGCAACCTCTGCTGATCCTCACCTCACACACTGCAAGCAGCAGCTGGTGACTTCTGGTGCATTGCAGTTACCTGAACCTCCTCCCACAGAAGAGGTTCAGCCACCACATGCCTCCCGGGAATGGTTGACCGCTCCTGCTCATCAGAGGACTCTGGGCCTCCTCTTCACAGGTAGGAAGGGTTAACCCATTTCCCCCTTCCCTTCCCCCTGTAGAGCCCAGCTCTACAAAGCCACGTGATGGAAAATCATTTGGGGAGGGAGTGAGAGGAGCTTTTGCAAGAGCCTGGGCTGGGGGGAAGAAGTTTCCAACCGCAGGGAGGAAGGGAGGAAACTGCGGGGCCACAACCCAGCGGCCTCAAGTGGAAAGCACAGTGGGTGGGCAGACACTGGCCCCTCTGCAGCCCAACCCCAGAGTGAGCAGAGGGGTACCCAGACACTGCTCCCTGTCTCCAGGTGCCCAAGGAGGCCCTGTTCATCCCAAAGCAAGGCACAACTGCTCCCTGAGCTGCATCAGAGAGCCTGAGAGCACAGCACAAGAGCAAACCCACCTGGTTTGATTTAGGAACTTGGTGGCAAGAGACTTATGCAAAGCAGGGATAGGAAGGAGGCTAGGAATAGCAGGGGAACCTGGTCCTGCTCTCAGCTCTGAGTCACACAGGCCCAGAATAACCAAGGAGGTTTGGGGCAAGACTGAAGGCTTCAGCATAACATGTCACTCTACAGACCACTGCAGACCTACAGCTAGCACCACAACCTTTGCTTTTAGCAACAGTTTAGCAGCAGCAAAGGCAACAGGCGATCAGAAGTGAAAAATTGAGCCCTACTTTCAGGTCTGCTGGGATAGGTCAAGGTAGGTCCAGCTACTCCTGGGGTTGAAAGCATAGGGGGCTGCAGGAGGCAGGAGACACGTATTGCAGGGTTTGCCCTGGGAACGCAGGTAGGGCAGAAAGAAGGCCATGAAATACAGGGGAGGGCTCCTCACAAACACATCAGCTGCTCTGCTGTCTCTGTACCTTTCAGTAGTGGGGTCAGAACAGTTGAGTGGATATCTCAAGTCGATGATGGTCCCATCTTTGTCCTGCAGTGAGCCCTGCTGCTGTGTGTAGTACTCCACCAGTTCTGACAAGGTAGCAAACTTCTCCCCTCCATACAGGTCGTAGAAGTCCCCAGTGTTCTGGATGCGGATGTGGGTTACCTGGTCACCGACCCTGTGGGGCGATGCACAGAGCAGCCCAGTGAGGTGGTTGGGAAAAACAAAGAACATGTTCTACATTACCTCCTGCCAAGCACCTGGAGCAAACCATTGCAGTGCAAGGAGGTGAGTGCAGAGACAAAGTCCTGGAGCAGCTTCAGGGAGGGCCTAGAAGATGCTGGGAAGCTCAGGTCCCTTTACAGCTTGGAAAGAATTCAAAGGCATAAAGCAGGATGAAGAAGATGCAACGGGACATGTGAGGATCTAAGCATCCTGTGCATGTAAAACCCTGGGAAGACAGAAGGTGGGGCCCAGGTTACTGACCGGACTGAAAGGGAAAAATCCCCCTGGTTCTTCCGACTGGGTCTGGCCAGAAAGCTCCCATGGACACCTCGCCCCTTCAGTAAAGCTTCAGCCTCCAGCCCACTCAGGTCACGGTGAAACCACCTAGCAGAGGAGAGAAAAACAAGAACAAGTGAAATGAAAAAAGCCAGGCACAGTGAAGAATGGTCCCCAGTCAGCAGCTCGAGGAATACCACAGCACCAGTATCCCTTGATGGAAACCTATGGAAGGTTTCCATTGAGTTAAGCCTTCCAGGATGATCCCCTCTCTTCTCTGTCCTACTTTCCTGGTCCCTCCCCTTGCACGCATACACAGTCTTCTCAGCCTCTCTTACCTCACCATGGTGGAGGGTGAAAGAAGAGGGCACCAAGTAGCTACCACCAAAGCACCTCAGAAAATGCAGAGGGCAGAGCAGCTTGTGCTGGCAGGAAAAGGGAAGTCTGAGGTCTGTGCTGCAGCATCCAATACCAAGCTGCTTCTGCACCTCTTGGGAGCTGGCCATGTATCTGTCCAGGTATCTACTGTCAGTCCATCCAGACCCTCTCCATCCCCCTGCTTCTGGACATGAGCCTGGATCTGTCTCTGCGCAGCACAGTTGGGCACGGGCGGGTGCAAGGCACCGTGGCTCCAGGAACAGGAAGTGCTCTGAGCCATCAACCCCACTGCCCCAAGCTGCTTTGCACACACTTCTGCTTCTCCTTTTGTGCCTGCCCTCCCCACCCCCCCCACCTCAGGTCTTGGTCTTCTTTTCACACCAGGGCTGACTCCACAAGCCATGGGTCCCAGCCATGCTCACAACATGCAGTCCTCTGTGTCCTCTGCTCCTCTTCTTCCCCAAAAGGCCGGAGACAGGAGTGCTCCTCACTCTCAAGCCCTTGCTGTGATGCCAGGGGGACAAGCAGGTGCCTGGGGTCACCCCCACACCTGCAAGGCTGCAGCAGGCAGCACAAATGAGCATACACTGGGCACTGATGCATCCTACTGTGGTTTATGGCTGCCCAGCCACACAGCTTGACTCTGCCAGGCTGCCCTCAGCCACCCAGCTGAAACCTCCATACACAGATCCCTGATGGACCCTCTGGGAAGGGAAATGTCCCCTGTGCCCTGTACAGCCACAGGGGAAACCATGCAAACCCAGAGCTGCAGGCTGGCACTCTGATGTGGTTGATACAGGCAGTGGTAGCTTGAAAGGGATGGGTATGGGGGGAGAGGTGGTGTTAGGGCTGCCCAGCAAGGCAGGCAGAGAGCATGACAAATAGCGCTGCCTACAGCAGGCCCACACAGCACCAAGAGAGCTTATCCTAGGACCTTTAGGATCCCAGTGGAGCAAACTGAGGCGAAAGCTGTCAGCCTGGACAGCTAGACACCAAGAAGGAGAACTAACCATTTCCAGTTACCCAGCTATCTCCAGCCGCAGCCCAGGACTGCCCTGTTCCACAGCATTGGTTTCAAAGTCTGCAGGTCCCAGGAAAGAATGCGAGTGAAGCACTGGCCAAGAGGTGACTCCAGCTGGCAAAGCAGCCTGACTTCGCTGGGGCCATCACAGCTACCCTGTGTGATGGGGTGGGCAGCAGGAACAGCAAGAGACTTGCTCAAGCACCAGCAGCTGCAGACTTCCCTGCACACCCAGGTCTGGGGCATCCTGCAAAAAGCTGAACAGGCAGCTAGCAAGAGCCAAGACAAAACTCATGGCCAGGACAGAAACCAACAGCAAAGGGAAGTAGAGCAGAGACATGGGAAGCTAAACTTCATTGCTAGAAAGGCAACCCACCCCGCTCTGAAACACTTCTAGTTTCACAGGGGTGATGAGCTGGGATGTGGAGAGCTGCAGGCTGCACTGCCTGAAAACTGCTGTTAAAAAATGAGACTTTAAAGGCACAGAGCCCTGGAGCTGAGGGGAACAACTTAGACACAAAACTGTACAAGCTGCACCTCAAAGACTGCACCTAAAAACTGCCCCAGTCTAGCACTGGCTCAGAAAAGTGGTAGGAGAGATCTGACAGGAACTTCAGGTCCCAGAAGAGAATCCACAATTCCAAAATAAGACTGGATTTGGTGAGGGCATCACCGAATGGATGATGGTTTATCTTGATCTCAGGAAAGCATCTGACACAAGCTTCCACAGCATCCTCACAGCTAAATTGAGGGAGTGTGGTCTGGATGGTCTGGTGCTGAGGCAGAACCTCTTGTTCCACCCTGTTCCTATTGTTCCTTGTCCTGTCATTGGGCACCACCAAAAAGAGCCTGGCCCCTTCAGCTTGACATCCACCCCTAAGATATTTATAGACTTTGACAAGGCCCCCTCTCAGCCTTCTCTTCTCCAGACTAAACAGCCCCAGCTCTCTCAGTCTTTCTTCATAGCAGGGATGTTCCAGTCCCCCAGTCATCCTCATAGCCTCCACTGGACTCTCTCCAGCAGATCTCTGTCTCTCTTGAACTGAGGAGCCCAAAGCTGGTCACAGTATTGCAGGTGTGGTCTCACCAGGGCAGAGTAGAGGGAGAGGAGAACCTCTCTTGACCTGCTGGACACACGTTTCTTGATGCCCCTTAGGATACCATTGGCTCTCATGGCCACAGAGGCACATTGCTGTCCCATGAAGAACTCACTATCTACCAGAACTCCAAGGTCTTTCTCTCTGTAATGCCAGTACGGATCCCATTGCCTCACACCATGACAAGGCAGACTCCAGACCAAAGCACCTGCCCTGATTGATGGTGAAGGTCTTCTGTTTGTAGTTCTATAAAAGGCTTGAAAGACTTTGGTGAGTGAACAACCAACCAGGATTTAAGGGCTCAGCCAGCTGACCTCTGTACAAAGTCATTCAGAGATGCTGCAGCTGCAGAGCCAGCAGAGTCCCTGCAGTGGACGGGACACTGCAAACTGTGCTTTGCTCTTCATAGAGTCATAGAATGCACTGGGTTGGAAGGGACCTCCAGAGCTCATCCAGTCCAGCACCCCCTGCAGTCAGCAGAGACACCCCCAACTAAATCAGCCTGCTCAGAGCCCCATCAAGCCTGACCATGAATGTCTCCAGGGATGGGGCCTTCACCACCTCCCTGGGCAACCTGTTCCAGTGTTTCACCACCCCCACAGTAAAGAAATTCTTGAGGAGGAGCACCAGTAACAACCTGAACTCCACTCCTTCATCTGTCCTTTAGCTCCTATTACAATGTGGGGATTTCCCTTCCGTGCCCCATTCCTACTGCCAGCATTTTTTTTTCTCATGAGCAACCCTTGTTTTCTTTTCCTGGCACTCACAGCACTCACCCACAGGATGGCATCAGGATCTTGACTCTCAGATCCCCACTGATGGGGGACTGACAGCAGCTGGTAGAGGAGGAACCACAGCTCTTAACCAGGGTGTCCTACTGAAGAAAATAAAACAATATTGGGATTACCCAGACAGTATCTTGAGACATGCTTGGGAAAGAGATCAAAGGCCTTGACAAAGGGGTGGACTTGCACCTCTGGATGCTTGTGGCAGCGAGTGCCAGGGCTCTGGAAGAGCAGCTGGCAGCACCTCCCTTAACTCACCTGCGTCTGATCCAAGCAGGCACAGTTCCAGACTCCACCTGTTCCTAAGCAGACTAAGGAGAAGGTGGCTCCAAGTCAAGCAAACTTCAAGCCTCAGGTGGAAGGCTTCATTTTCACCATTTGCAAAGCATTTCCTGGGTTGTGGTTAATGAATAATTAGAGGGGTGGGGGAATGCCAAGGCCAGGCTGGAAGAGGTAGAGCCGGAAGGGACCGACTGTTCTTCCTGCCTCCTATCCACTGAACTCAGGCTCTCACTGGCTGCATTCCTTCCTGTTTTGTAACTGAAAGGCATTGAGGGCAGACCCGGACGCACCTCTCTCACACCTGGCTCACAGCCCTCGACTCTCCCAGGCCTGCCTTCTTCACCCTCAGCCCTGCCACCTTGGTCCCCATTGTCCTCCCCAGAGACCTCAATGCTCCCAAAGACAGCAGGCACACAAAGCAAGAGGCTACGAGCAGCCATGCCTCACGTCCCTTTGTTTGAATCAAGCCAGGAGCACAAAACACCACCCTGCTCACTAGATTTATCCCTCTTTAGTTCCAAAATACACAAAATACAATTTTACATTGTTCCAATTCGGGCTGCAGGCAAATGGCACAAGCCCAACCCCCACAGCATCACTTCACTGCCTTGTTCTTTAGAGCTAATAGCACAGAAAACAGCCACAGGTGGCAAAAGTGACCGAGCTGCACCCAGCCTGCTCTTGCTGAGCAGCACCAGGCTCTTTGGGTACACACCACCCAGTGTGTTTCAAATAGCACATTTGTAAAGGCTTGCTCTTACAACAGGGCTTAGCACCTCTGAAATGCTAAAAAGGGTTGTTTCAACCCAGTCCTGTGTTGCACTCAGTGCATACTGGGCCCCTCAAATCTCCAGCACAGGCTTGACCAGGCATGAGGCAGGCACTGCTCTCACTGCCTCTGCACCAGGGACAGGCACCCACACCTGAGGAGCACCGCCGAGCTCACGGTCATCAGCGGAACGAGGCTGTTTTCAAGACGTTCTTTATTCACGAGCAGACACACAGGCAGGCATACAGCATTGTGCTCGAGTCCCTTGCTTGAAGGGCTCCAATCCCCGGGGCTGACCTTGGAAAGGGGCCACCAGCAGCCAGAACTGTGTGCAGTGGCAGTGGGATGGGAGAGCTCCACAGGCTCAGGAGGTGGCTACTCCACCTGTGCTGGCCCCGTGTGAGGGCAGTGTCATGGGCGGCAGGAACAGAGCCTTCAGCTTGCCCGACATGCTGGCGATCTCTGGGTCCTGCGACTCATAGGATTTGATCAGCCGAGCGAACTTCAGCACCCCTGCAAACGGAAAACAAAAGGTGGGAAGGCTGCACTGTGAGCACCGCTGCTCCCTCCACGGGCCCGCAGCTCCCCTACCCTCGCCGTCGTTGCTGAAGCCATAAGCTTTGATGACGTCCTGCTGGATCTGGGTGGCCACAGGCAGCAAAAACTGCAACATCTTGCCCATGTCGTTGCAGGCGTTATCCCGAGCCTCATCCATGCGCTGCGCGTTCTCGGGTGACCCGAAGGCCTTGATCACTTCGGCCAGCACGGCTGCGGGACACCACCACAGAGCCATCAGCTCCCCAGCTCTGCCGGCCGTTGTTCCCTCCCGCTGCCCGCCCGCACTCACCCTTGGCCTGCTCGGTGCTGAGAGCCGCAGCCGCCGTCTGCGCACACGCCGCCATGGCAGCCTACGCAACGAGCAGCGCCCAAGCGCGCTCCAAGCCGCCCAACATCAGCCCCACGACACCCCCCCAGAGCGCATGCGCCCCGCCACCGCTCGCTATTATTACACCGCTCCGTGAGGCTTCCCGCGCGGCGGGAAACCTACTGGACAAATACTAAAAGAGCTGAAATCACTATTGTGACTGCTTCTCCGCGCCGGGCCCCTCCCGCACCTTCCTACCCGCGGTAACGGCGAGGCCTGCTCTCGCCCCCAGCCACCTCCTGCTTGCATCCCCGGCCCTCTGCCCCAGCCGTCCCGCCCGGTTCCACCGCCCCGCGTCGCTAATCGCGGCGGGAGCCGCCGCCAAGATGAGGCCGGGGCCGCGGTACTGGCGCTATGCAGATAAACCGCTTCCTATTGGTGCCGCCATGCAACGGCTCCGCCCCTCCCCGGAACCGCCGGCGGCGGGCGGCGGGAGGAGCCGACCCGAGGCTTTCGTCGCTCCGGGACCCTCGCAAGCGTCTTGTCCCACCGCCGTGCGTGCGCTCTGCTCGCCGCCTGCTCCGCAGCGTTTTCTGGGGGCGGTGCCCGCTCCCGGTGGCCCCCACTCCCTAGGCCTTCCTAGCGGCGCCTGTCCCGCACCTGCAGGGTACGCATTTTCAGCCCTCTCCTAACCGATGCCGTAGCAGGTCTCCTCCTGGCCCCGCGTTAAAAAAACGAACACAACGGAGTCTCGTCGCTGGAAGGGTTTTTTCTTTTTTAGTTTGTTTGGGTGTTGGGTTTGTTGTTTTTTTTTTTTTTTTTCCTTTTTTCTTTTTTTAAGAGCTTCATATATATATTTCTATATATAAATTATTAGAATGTGTGTTGGGGCTTCGGAGTGCATGGGGAACTTGGTTTGGGTGGGGTTTTTTCCATCGCTGGGTTGTTGGTTGGGTCGTGGTTTTTCTTTTTAATGATTAAGTAAATATATATATATATATATATATGGGGACCAATCAAGAGATACAACTGTGAGGTCAGACACGCACGCGGGGGGCAAAGGGGGTCACAAGTTGCTACATAAAACTGCCACGTCTAATAGGATGTGCATGAGTTAAAGTACATCAACTAGAATGGGTGAGGGGGAAAGGGGCAGCCACCAGCTGGAAAAGACACTACCAGGACACAGAATTGCTCAGCCACATCAGCTCTCCCCCTGGGGCTCAAAGGGCTGCTGCTGGTGGTGATTTGCAGTCTTGAGAAGAGTCTGGTGGTGCTTTGCACCTCCTGCCCATTCGCGCCAGCCTTGGGAAAAGCACAGCCAACATATCGCAGACAGTCTCCCCTGGTGCTTTGCACCCTGGTGGCTGGGAGCAGTCCTGCTGCTTTTGAAGGGGCCCTGTGACACCTTGTTCACATCTGAAGGGATGTTTTGGAGAATGAGAAGCTGCTCAGGTTAATCACAAAAAGTTCCGTCTTGCTTTTCTGTATCTTACACCTACAGAGGGTGGGCTGACAGGAGGCATCTTGAGAAAAGGTTGTTGGGTTTTGAGTTACCTCTTGGCTGCACCTCCTCCTCCCAGAAGCAGAAAGGCAGCAGCAGGGCATGAAGTCCTGCAATGCTCTGCACTCTCCATTTAATACAATTGTTCCCCCCACCCCAAACAAAGGATGGAGCTGCTGCCACCCCAAGTTCACATCAGCCTTTGTCCTCTTGAGCTCAGTGCAATGCTGGTTCTGCTGTCGTCAGAGCTCTGCTGAGATCATGTACCGATCATTTGGTGTCCACTAGTGGTGTTTTCAGTCCCTCCCCATTTTCTCTCCTCCACTTTCTGCTCCCAGGATGCCATCCTGTACTTTTTGTCCCATCTTCACCCATGCTCTGCTGCATGGTGGGGTCAGGATGTGTCACTCTGTCGCTTCCCCTCCCCCAGGATTTGGTTGATTTGATTGTTCCTCTTGAGAGAAAGCCATGATGATGTCATGTTGACAGTGGAAGTCCATTTAAAGGGGTTTGTCACTTTCTTTCTTCAGGTGGCTAGGATCAAGAAGAGGAACAAGGTGATTGTCAGAAAGAAAAAGGTAATTTAGTATCTCTCACTGCCTTTCATTAGTCTAGACCTGCATGACACTGCTGGCTTGGAAAGTTCTGCCAGATCCTTGAAACAGAAGATGATATCAAAAAGGTACAACACTGCACCTCTCTCTTCCCCAGTGTGCTTCCCCATGCACATGGAAAAGCCTCATCTTGGCTAAAGCATCCAGCCCTGGCCACTGTTTGGTATTTTGGCTGGGGTTAGTCACAACAGTTAAGTTTCACTGTACCAGCACATGAGATCCATGCTAGGTTTATACCTTACCCCAGAGAAGAAAACCCAAGACCCCACATGAGATCAGCTACTGAACATCCACTTGTCAAGAATGAGCTTCCTGTGCCCCAGGTACAGGCATCCCTGCTCCTGGGTGTGGGATCAGGCCAAGCCACCCATTCAGGGGTGCTTCCCTGTTCCCACTGCTTCTGCCACCCCAAGGCCAAGGCTGGCCTGGTGGTGTACTTGTGAGGCCAGAAGGGCCAGCTGCCCCCTCACCTGTAGTAGTCCTCCTGCGTGGGGAGGGGCACGCCGTGCAGAGGGTGATGGGCGTGCAGCCACTGCTGCTGCTCCAGAGCCAGGCGCTGCAGCTCGGCCGACTGCGCATGCATGGCCTGCAGCTGGTGTGCTGCCGACATGGGTGCTGTCAGAGAGCCTGGCAAGTCCCTGTAGGGTGCAGCTGCAGCCAAAGATGAAACAGAGAACAAACACGTCACCATAACAGCTCCATCCTCACCCATGGCCCCATCCTCACCCATGGCCCCATGCCTCAGTCAAAACTCCACTACACTTCCTTTCCCAGCCCTGTCCACATTCAGGAGTTGCTCAACCCCTGATGCACCTTTTCAGGTGCCCCTGGCATAAGAGGGACATGGTGGAGCTGCTGGAGTAGGTCCAGAGGAGGCCCCAAAGATGATCAGAAGGCTGGAGAACCTCCCCTATGGGGACAAGGTGGGAGAGTTGGGGCTGCTCAGCCTCGAGAAGGCTCTGGAGTGACCTTAGAGCACCCTTCCAAGTAGCTGAAGGGAGCCTACAAGAAACCCAGGAGGGGACTTCTTACAAGGGCTTGTAGTGACAGGATGAGAGGCAATGGATTGAAGCTTGAGGAGGGCAGATTGAGATTGGAGGTAAGGGAGAAATTCTTCACAGTGAGGGTGGTGAGACACTGGAACACGCTGCCCAGGGAGGTTGTGGATGCCCCCTCCCTGGAGGTGCTCAAGGCCAGGATGGATGAGGCCTTGAGCAACCTGGGCTAAGTGGGAGGTGTCCCTGGCCATGGCAGGGGGCTAGAACTGGATGATCTTTAAGGTCCCTTCCAACCTAAACCATTCTACAGATCTCGGATAGCACAGGCCCCTCCAGCATCATGCCAGAGCTCTCAGTTCGCTTCTGTGATCCTTCATGACCACTCTGCCTCTTGGAGCTCTTCTGCTTGTTTTTGGAGATCCTGTGAGCATCCTTACCAAAAAGCTGGTGGCGCAGCACTTCATTCTCATGTAGAGGGTGAGGCAGGAGAGGGTTGGGGATGGTTCCGGCTGGGTATGGTATCCGGGTGAGATGCGATCCCGAGGCAAGTGGGTCAATAAGAGGGTGAACAGAGGCCGAGGCTGAGAAAGGAAGATACCACAAAAGAATGAAGCTGTGCTTTGTAAGAGGGAACAAGGAGAAAGACACAAGGCACAGCACACCCGGCATGGAGAGGGTGGCTGCCTGTGAGGGATGGGAGGGCTTCAAGGCTAGACAACACAGTCCCATGTCCCTCTGAGTGCTACTCTTTTTGCCTGCAATGAATTTCACGTGAACCAGGATGGCATAGCCCTGTCCCTACGGCCTACAGGGAGAAGTACTACTCCTTGAAGTCAATTCTGCAAGAACCTGCTCTACACCTTGGCTGTCCTTCATCTGCTTCCCTTTTCAGGCAAACGAGAACATTTAATCAGTCCCAGGACACTCTAAAACTGTTCTTAGCAGGGCTGCCACTCCCTTTCAGACCACAGCATGAGAGATGCAGTGCCCAGCAGCACCACCTTGGTAGCCAGTGGGACCCTGAAACTCATTTGGCGTCCCTGGAGATCCAGAACTATAGGACATGGTGCCATCAGCTCTGCTCACCATTAAGCACCAAACGCACAGACACTGCAATACTTGCAACAGATGTCAGTGCCTTTGGTAGAATGGGAGCAACAGCACGGCTGAATGATGATGATGATGATGATGTTGACCTCTTCTGCCCGAAAAGGTGGATCTGGGGCCTCAAAGTCTAGTCTGGGCAGCTTTTGGGCTTTCCCAGGGCCAGAGGGAGGGAGTGAAGAAGAGCAGAGCAGAGCAGAAGGGAAGGCAGAGATTTGTGCAGGATACCACCACAGTGGGGTCCTTACCTGCATGTATGGCATCCTGCTGGTGGAGATGGAGGTGGGAGTGGATGTGGGAATGCTGATGATGATGAGGTGTCACATTGAGCATTTGCAGCCGGGCCAGGGGGTCGTTGCTGAGAGCAGCCACCCGCTCCGCATGCTGGCGCTCAGCCGCCAAGCGCTCGGCGTAGGACATGTCGGGACGCAGGGTCGGGCCGGCTGCCAGCGCCAGCCTCTCCCGCTCCAAGTGGCCCAGCCCTGGATGGAAGGGGAAAGCGGGATGGAGGCCAGGTGCCGTCTGCAGACTCAGCCCGCCGTGGCGTGGAAACGGATCCATGGCAGCCGCCGGCATGGCATGGAGCTGCTCCAGCTCGGCCGGCTTCACTTCAAAGCCAGGCTTGAGACGCTCGCGCAGGTCGCGGTCCCTCAGGTCCCGCTCGCGGGCCTCCCGCTCCCTCAGCTCCCGCTCCCGTGTGGCTGGGTCACTGCTGTAGATGGCCGGCACGTTGTACCCCAGCAAGCCCGGGTCCACGGCGCCCAGCGGCATGTAGAAAGGGTGGTTGCGGTTGCTGGGGGACATGACGTGGGGCCGCGCGTATTCACTGAGGGTGCGCAGGGCCGGGGTGTCAGGGCCCAGGTATGGGGGCACGGTGGCAACGGCGCTGCCCTGCTCGAAGGAGGGGCGGTGGGGAACCGGCCCGAGGGATGAGCACTCAACCGGCCGGCCCTCCTGGGCCATCTTCTGCAAGAGAACAAAGACGAGAGTCAGGGTCCCATGGAGGGGCAGCCGGGGGATCCTCAAGTGTAACCCTGCAGCTGTGCTGTGGCAGCCGGAACCCCAGACCTACCACACTCCGCTCCAGCTCCCGCTCCTTCTCCCGCTCCCGCTCTTTCTCCCGCTCCCGCTCCCGTTCCCGCTCCTTCTCCTCCCGTGCCTTCTGCTCAGCCTCTCGCCGCACTTTTTCCACCAAGTCTGCCCTTTTTTTGGCCAGCTTGGAGCCATCGAGGGGCACAAAGTACAGGTCCGTGCGGGAGCAGGAGTTGAAGCCACGGTCCAAGTGTTTGTTGAACCTAGGGGTGAAAGGTAAAAGCAAGCCTGTCACTGCAGAAGGGGTGGGAAGGCAGGGATGGCAACAGGGATGGAGACAGGGGCAGGCAAAGCCAAGTCCAGCACTGTGGGACCTGAAAAAGCATCACAGAAAAGCATCACCTCATGCTCAGGGTGACCTCCCACTCTCTGCCCCATGCATCCCTTCCCAGCCTGGGGACAGCCCTTGGACCCCCCTCCTCCAAAGCCGTTACTCACCTAGCTGACTGGCTGGCGTGGCTTGGTACATCCACCACCTTGGGGGGTGGCGAAGGGCTGCGAGCAGGTGGCACAGGGCTCTCAGGGGGCTCATACTCCTCTGATGGCTCCTGCTTGATTTGTGCGGCGCTGAGGGGGAGCGGGGTGGGTGGCGGTGGAGCCGGAGCAGCCATGCTCCCTGGCAGGGGGGGTGGTGCAGAGGGAGCTGGGGAGGGTGCTTTGTAGCCCCCTGCCACAGGGGATGAGACTACTCGATAGCCAGGAGGGGTGGCTGCCCGGAAAGGGGCAGCTGAGGAAGAAGGGGGCGAGCCTGGCTTGTAGGGGGCTGGGGGCTGAAAAGTGGGGACTGGGGAGGCTGCCCGCTTCCCGTAGGGAGCCACAACCGAGGCAGGTACTGGGGGAGACGCTGTCTTGTATGGGGCAGCAGACAGGGAGGCCATGGTGGCAATGACAGTGGAGAGTGTGGTGGCAGCAGAGGTGACCGGAGGGCCAGCCCCAGGGGCAGGGGAGGGAGGTGGCGGTGGGGGGAAGGTGTAGGTGGCAGGACTCTGACCTGGGGGGTGAGTGCACATTCCAGGATAGCTTCCCTGGGAAGAGGTGGAGGTGGAGGAGGAGGAAGAGGAAGAAGAGGGGGCGGCAGCAGTGGCAGCTGAGGGAGCCTGGCTGTAGGTGGCCTGGCTGTGGGGAGGGTAGAGACGCAGCCCATAGGTGCCATGGGAAGGGTGATGGCTGTTTGACTCCAGGCTGTGGGGGTAACCACCAGGTGGCTGGGGGGGAACTGTGGCTGCTGGGGAGACCCCCCCACTGCTTCCATGGCTGTGGTGATGCTGCTGGGGTGGCTGCTGGTGATGGAGGGGCTGGCCAGGGAAAGAAGTGGTGGGGTGGGAGCCAGCATTGCCCAGGGGGCGGCTGTAGGGGGGTGGCCCCTGGCTCCACACTGGCTGGGAGGGGAGGGAGGGCTGAGTATACTTGGGGGGCTGGCTGGACACAGAGAGGCCGCTGGGTGGGGGGAAGGAGTGCCCATAGGAGGCAGTGTAACTGGGCAGAGGCTGCGCTGTGGAGGGCTGGGGGTACTGAGCTGAGGAGCTGGAGGGTGGCAGTGGTGGCGGGGCATAGGGGTAACGGGAGGGGGCCAGAGCTGGTGCCTTGTCCTGCCCCATCCCGTGGGGTGAGGGAAGGTGGTTGCTCAGGGCCTGCCCCACCATCCCTGGGGAGCTGGAGGCAGCTACCACATTGTTGAGTGGGCGCAGGGCTGGAGGGGGAGGTAGATTGGCAGAGACATGGGGGAAGGAAGGGGCTGAAGCTGGAGGGGCCACCGGAGGGTTGGCTGGGGGTGTCTTTTGAGGGGGGAGTCCCCCGACCACTGATGCCAGGGAGATGGGGGTGGTGGGTGGTGGATTGTGCTTGGCACTGAGGGTCTGCTCGCGACCGCCTGGTGTTGGGACCCCTCCAACTCCACTGGCAATTTTGGCCCCAACCTGGACCACACTGGCTGTAGGGTAAAGAGGAGTGTGGGTGGAGGAAGAGGAGGATGAGGAAGAGGAGGAGGAGCAGGAAGAGGATGAGGAAGAGGACGATGATGAGGAGGAGGAAGAAGAGGAGGAGGAAGAGGAGGGAGGGGGAGCAGGAGGGGCAGCAACAGTAGAGGAGGAGGAAGTGGGTGTCTGTGGGGCTTGAGCCTGGAAAATACGAGAGGCCTGGCCCTCCAGCTGGGAATGGTAGCTCCCTGCGGGGGGTCCCTGGGGGTGCACCTCGCTTGCGAGCCCAAAGCCGGGCTCAGGAGGACGGGCCAGGGTGTCAGGAGGGGGAGCTACCGGTGGGCTCTGGGGGAAGAGCGGAGGGTGGTGGTAGGAGTGCGAGGGCCCCTGGGACAGCACAGAGGAGGAGTCGGAGTCATTCTCCACGCTGCCGGGGCTGTAGACACTGGGGGAAGTGCTCCTGTTATCCTGGTCAATGTCCCGTGGGTCACTGCTCATCTCATCATTGAAGCTGTGGCCATCAAGGCTGTCAACATCGGATGGGGATGGAGGGCAGGGCAACTCCTGAAGTGGGAAGAAGGAGAGAGATGTTGTGTGGCTTCCCAGCCCATACAAAGCATTTTTTAAGTTACCAGAGAAGTGACTTTCTAACCACTCCCTGCCAGCACTACAAAATCATGCAGAGGGAAACAAACATTGTTTGCTGAGGCACAAACACCACTAGTCCTCTGGTCTTCCCTTAGAGCAACTTCAGTGCTCTCAGGTCACTGATGAGAATCCACATGCGCAAGGAGAACGTAACTATGGGCACCTCATGTGCAGAGGCAGCAAGGAAGGGCAGAGAACTGTTACATAGGTTGAGAGTGAACAGAACCAAGAGGTCCTGGCATCACCACCACTGGTGATGAGCCATTGGCCAGTATATGGCACCATCAGGTGGCATGGGGCAGCCCCTCTGCTCTTCCCATCCCTCTTCACTTCAGGCAATGAAGCATTCATGATCAAGCCATTAGCATGGACAGTTAATAAGAGCCCTTCTTGAGCCTCAGAGCTTACAAGAGAAGCTAACTGAAACACATGGTCACTGCAAAGCTGGAAAGAGTGTCCAGGTGGAGGAATTACATCCATGCAGCCACAGTGGTTTAATTACCACAGCCTCATCAACATGAGCAAATATCCCTGTGCTTGCAGGCCTCTAAGGCCAGTTCCCTGAACAGGCCAATGGGGAGCTGAGAAACACCCAGCCTGAGTCTCCCTCTAACCATCCAACCTCCCATCCAGCTCAATGCTGTTGGCCCTTCAGAAAAGCCATGGCACAGCTCTGCAGTGTGTACATAACAGGGCTTTGCAGGACAGGCACCTAGAACCCACCACAGCTGAAGCACCTCTGATTCACAGTGCTCTGGGGGGAACAAAGGAGGCTGAGTCCAACATCACACTGGCAGCTTCACATGGAGTTGTTGCTCCATGCAGCTGCTTAGCTGGGAAGGGCACATATCCAGCTTGGAGAGCATGGGAGTCCCCTGCAGACAAGGCAAAAGGGGCAGAGCACCTCTGTCTGCTCAGTTGTCCTACTCCTAGTGACGTTTTTGTAGCCAGGCAAACACCATTTAAGTCAGAAGAGCTACAGTGCAAAAACCTAAGGTGCCAGGGCTCCCAAGCATCAGAATGGGCATAAGCAGCACAGGTAGGGAATAGGAGTCTCCTCTGCCTTGAACCTGGGACATGCCAGCAATCAGAGAAGGGAAAACTCACCTCGGTTTTGGTTTTTTTCGGAGCATTGGTGTCTTCCCCTTCACTCTCTGAGATCTCTTCTGTTCGGCCCTGCTTGCTGCCCTTGGGGGTGCAGGATTCCTCCATGCGGCCTTTCTGCAAGGGAGAGGAGCAGAGGGAGGTGGGAGCTCACAGAGGTATTTCCCACCCTGCAAGGCCTTTACAGACTGCAGTAGGTGAGACAGAGCCACCATAGTGTGTGTGAAGACCTTAGCAGAACAGATGTGAGCCAGTACATAGCAATATTTAGCACTAATAAGGGCTGGCAAGGCTGCAGGTCTTGGGAGACAGTGGGAAGCACAAGATGCTGGAGGCAGGAGGGAAAAGGAATCTCTTCCTGGGAGCTAACCCAGCATGGGTTCCCCACTGAATCCTTTCTGGTCTGCATCCCTGGATCCCCGGATGGGTCCTAAGCAGCCTGGGCAGCTCCCAGACACCCTGCACTCCGTGCCAGCTTACCCTACCTTTGTGGCTTGGCGAGATTTCTCAGCCTTGCCATCACTGCTGGAAGTGCTGACGCCGCCAGGGGAAGCTCGACCCCGCGACCTGAGCTCCTCTCGGGGCCCTGGAGTCTCTTTCTTCCGTCCACTCCGCATTGACATCTGAGAGAGGGATCACTGGATCAGTCCTGCTTTGCATCTCCCACCACTCCTGCCCTGTTCCCCAAAGCCCCTGGACCCCTGGCATTCCACTATGGCAAATTCAAGTCCACAAGCTACACTGTGAGCCTCAGTACCATCCCACACCTCCAGGCTGGCTCTGGTACCCCACCCCATTCCCCCATCTCACATACTGAGTCCTTGTTCTGTCGAGTCTTCATTCTTTTGAGTGTGGGACCCCCATTCTCCTTGGCCCGGCTTGATGAAAACATAAATTTCTTTCACTCTGCACCCCGCTTTGGCTCTTCCTGGGGAGACAAAGGCAGGCAAGAGCAGTTCTGGAAGAGGAGCTCACACCAGCAATGAAGCAAGAGCCAGATGGATCCTGAAAGAAAGACAAGGAGATGAGCAGGGAGGAAGAGTGAGGGAACTGTGGGACATCTTTTTGTGGTTTGCCACAGAAAGATGACAAAATTATTAAGTTTCCTTAACTATTATTTACAGACATGAAGATCTTTAGTAAAGAATGCAATGAACTCCCCTGTCAGCAGGGGAAAGGATGTGGCCACTGGGACCTTCGATGTCCTTCGACACCCACATGATGCAAGGCAGTCAGGACTCAACAAGAAGGCCAAGAAGCATGTCCATTGTCCTCTGCAATTGTTCTGCTATTTCCATATCCTTGTTCATTTGATCGTCAGAGAGGGGAATAAAACAATGGAGAAGTGCTTTAAAATCTTCCTAATGACAATTTTCCTGACTTCCTAAGCTCCTCTTTGCACTTAGTACAGGAAGTGACAATCAGCTAGGTCAGTGTACCAGTGGCCGTGGCTGGAGGGGTGCTATGTCCTCTCCAGGGCACACATATGCAGGCATGCACTGGCATGTTATACACAACGTGTGTCAAGTCTTGCTTAGGCTGCTCAGTGCCCAAGGTGCATGGGAATGCATTTAGCATTGATTTTGCAGAATCATCTCTGTTTTATAGAGTCACAGATTCCCAGAACTGTTCTGGTTCTCTCCAACCATTCTCTGCCTCAACTAAACCTGGTGCTAAACCATGTCTCTCAGCATCACAGCTCTGCCTCTTTTAAACACCTCCAGGCATGGGGATTCAACCACCTCCCTGGGCAGCCTCTGCCAGTGTTTGAAAATCCTTTCAGTCAAGAAGTTTTTCCTAATGTTCAACCTAAACTTCCCCTGCTGCAACTTGAGGCCATTTCCTCTCATCCTAATACTTGTTACTAGGGAAAACAGACCAACCCCCACCTGGCTCCAACCTCCTTTCAGGGAGTTGTGGAGAGCAAGAATATCTCCCTTCAGCCTCCTTTTCTTCAGACTAAACAACCCCAGTTCCCTGAGCCACTCCTGAACAGACCTCTTCTCCAGACCCTTCACCAAGCTTCCTTGCCCTTCTCTAGATCCACTCCAGCACTTCAATGTCCTTCATGTAGCAAGAGCTCCAAAACCAAATCTAGTACTCAAGGTGTGACCTCTCCAGTGCTGAGTACAGGGGGACAGTCCCTGCCCTGCTCCTGCTGGTCACACCATTGCTGACCCAGGCCAGGATGCTGGTGGCCTTCTTGGCCACCTGGGCACACCCTGGCTCATCTTCAGCCAGCTGTTAACCAACATCTCCAAGTCATGCTCTGCTGGGCAGCTTTCCTGCCACTCTGTCCCAAGCCTGGAGCATTCATGGGACTCCTGAAGGCCATTCCAGATCTGGAAAGATCAGCTTCCAGATGGCTAGTGCAGGAGCAATCTGGATGCACTTTCCTTTCTCTGAGAAGGGACCTGAAACCAGGTATCAGAGCAAAGGCAGCAGAGAGGAGAACTCAGACCTCCCTTGCAGCCAGCCCTGCTGCTGGACTGTGTGACCCTGGGGTCCCTGCTTCTCACCTCCTCTATTTTCCAACCTGTGAAAAGGGAGTAATGACATTGACCTGTCTCTGTCTCCACATGACCAGCGCTTAGAGGAGCCCATCCAGAAGGTACTTGGGAAGAGCAGGGGATTGTTTGTTTTACTTTCATTAATATTTTATTTGACCTTCATCATGAAAGCCACAGGGGATTCATCCAGCAGTAATTCCCACACCCAACAATTCATAAAGCCAGACCTCCTCTTCAACGGAACAGCAGCTCACAGTGCTTTGTGGTGACCTCTTGGAGCAGAGCACTCTCCCCAGCCCTTCCAGCCTTACATTACCGTCGTGCCTCGGCCTTTGGTGGCTAATTCAGACAGCTCAGCTGATGCTGTTCTAGACAAGCATCTAGAATCATCCTTTCTTACGTGAAACAAAGATTTGAAGGCAAGCCTAATTTAACCCAACTTCCACAGATGTTGGCAGCCTTCAAGCATCAGCTCAGCTCTGCAGATGCAGAAGCAGCAACAGCACATCACCAATATCTCACTGCTCTTTCCATTCAACAGGGATGCCACTCACGCTTCCCACACCAAAGAAGTGACCACGACACAGGGCACAGGTCTCACTTCAGCTTCCCAGTCACCCTGTACTGACAACTGAGTTCTTCTGTACTCAGCACTGGCAAGACCACACCTTGAGCATTTGGTTCAGTTTTGGAGGCCTCACCAGAAGAAAGACATGGAAGCAGGTCCAGAGAAGGGCAAGGAAGCTGGTGAAGGATCTGGAGAACAGGTCTAGTGAGGAGCAGCTTGAGAAGGTTAGAAGCCAGCTAAGGTCCAGCTAGCCCTCTCTCAACCCAGTAACAGAAAAGAGAGCTGAAGGCTCACAGTAACCATGTCTCAAAAAAGCCAACACTACCTTCACCTTGACTTTCCTTGGCTAGCAGATCTGAGGCCTGATGCAGCCCTCACAGAAATCAGCTGCTAGTACTCATTTGTTCAGTTACTGTGGTCTCTTCCCCTTCTTTTGTAGTACTCCTCTCTAGAGAGAAAAAGCCCACAAACCACCTGCTTGGTTTTATCATCTGCTACTCCTGATCTTCTCCAACCGTAACATCCCAGGAATCTCAGGCAAATTCAGACCTAGTCCGAGTAGGAGGACAAGGACAGCAAGCAAAATGTGGCTGTGGTACATGACACCTTGAGCTAGGCACTGATGATTTGGTGGTTGAAAAGACTGATGTAGCCTTCTCCACTGAAACCCTGCCTAGGTGCTGCCTACTACACCATGTATCAGTTGGAGGCACTGAGTGCAAAGATGTCAAGGTGAATGCCCAGATCATTCAGTCTCAAAGAAGAAATTAATTAAAATCTGCCCCACATCAGGCCCCTTGCCTGATGCTCTCTTGACCCACTCATCACAGCCCTTCTAATCCACTCCAGGATGCTCTTGGCCTTCTTGGCCACAAGGGCACACTGCTGGCTCATGGACATCCTTCTGTCCACCAGGACCCCCAAGTCCCTTTCCCTTACACAGCTCTCCAAGAGGTCAGTCCCCAGCCTCTACTGGTCTATGGGGTTGTCCTTTCCCAGATACAGCCTCTACCCTTGGCCTTACTTCTCCCCACCCACTCTCCAGCCTGTCCAGGTTTCACAGAAGGGAACACCACCTTAATGCACTAAATGGAACCCTTTTAGGTTGCTAATATAGATGTAGCAGCCACCAGATGCTAGTCCAGAGAGTGAAGTTCCTCCTTCAGTCAAGGTACAGAGGTGCTGCAGTTCAGACCTCTCCTTTTCTTTAGCTGGTGACTGTCGAAGGTACACAGTGACTATTCCTCAAGGAATTTTTTTTAATGTAGGCACCTCATCCAAAATCCTGTGGGAATTCCAAGGCATTTGGCACGCACAGGCAAAGACTCAAAAGTCAGATGTGAGAGTTAAACTGAGTCTGCTTCTCTGCAATTCATTATCTCTGTGTTCCCACCCTGGCTTGTCTCTTCCCCCTTCTGCAGAGAGATGGCTTAGTACTTGAGGGAGGAACCAGGCTGGCAAAATGGACTCTGCTCCTTTCTAACGCATTGCAGATGCTGGGAAGTGTCCTGAAAGTGAGATGGGATGACAACCAATGGTTCCCTCTTGACAGGTAAAGACTGCTCAGAACGGAGTGCCCACTGGAGCACCATAGGCAGGGGACATGCAACATGGGTGGGAAGTCTGAAGCTGGCACGCAGATCCACATGGCCCAGACAATGATGGCTCCAAGCGTTTTTTAATTCCTGTCTCCATTTCCCTCATTTTATGAAATGAAGGGAAAATTCCCAGCAATGTAACCAGGGTTAACAACTGTCTAGGATCTTGAAAACACAAAGTTTCACCCAAAACACTGCAATGGGATAGCCTGAAGTACATTTCCCACTCTCTGATTATCTGCCTTCATGCCTGAACCCTGTCACAGAACGGCTTAGGTTGGAAGGGACCTCAGCGATCATCTGCTCCAGCCTCCCCACCATGGGCAGGGACACCTCCAACTAGCCAGGTCTCATCCCTTCAGGTTGTGAACACTTCCAGGGAGAAGGCATCCACAGCCTCCCTGGGCAGCCTATTCCAGAGTCTCACCACCCTCATACTGAAGAACTTCTTCATAAGATCCAGTGTGAACCTACTCTCCTTCAGCTTCAAACCATTCCCCCTTGTCCTGTCTCTAGACACCATCATGGAAAGTCCCTCTGCAGCCTTCCTGTAGATCCCTTCAGGTATTGGAAGGCAACTCTAAAAGTGCCCCTGGGAGCTTTCTCTTCTCCAAGCAGAACAACCCCAGCTTCTTGAGCCTTTCCTCATAGCAGAGGCACTCCAGCCCTTGGATCATCTTTGTGGCCTCCTCTGGACTTGCTCCACAGCTCTGTGACCCTTCTACTAGAGGCATCTTGCTACAGGGCTCAGTGGAGAAGGAAGCAGAAGGAAGGAGAAGGCCAGTGTGCTGTGTCAGGCAGCAATGAACCAAGGGGTCAGGGGTTGGGTCGCATGTCACAGTCCTAGTGTTAGGCTTCTGATAGGTTCATGGAGTGTGACATTACTGTAAAGGGAAAATGATTGTCTGAGCAGAGGGACTGAGATACCAAAAATGGTGGAATATCAAGATGGCAGTGGGCAAATGACTCTAGCTAATGTGACCTTGGGTGGGAATGTTCCCATGCCTGGCAAATTCATTCTGCTCAGTAAATTCTGTTGAGAAGAAACATGTGAGACAAGATGGATGGTGGTTGTGGAACATGGACAGTTCTCTGTCTCCTACAGAATAACTGCAACGAGGGGTGTATGCAGGGGCTGAGGACTGAGGCCAGGAGCTGGATTCATCAAGGAGTAAGACTGTAGGCCTGGCCAAATAATCAGTCACAGAATGGTAAGGGTTAGAAACGACCTCCAAAGATCATCCAGTCCAACCCTACTGTCAGAGCAGGATGACCTAGGGCAGGTCACACAGGAACGCACCCAGGCAGGTTTGGAACGTCTCCAGAGAAGGAGACTCTGCAACCTCTCTGGGCAGCCTGTTTATAAAGATGTGAAGGGCAGTGTCAGGAGGGCAGCTCTGCTCAGTGATGTCCCATGATAGAACAAGGGGCAATGAGTGCAAGCTGCAGCAGAGGTTCCATGAGAATGTAAGAAATTTTTATCACCGTGAGTGTGCCAGAGCCCTGGAGCAGGCTGCCCAGAGAGCTTGTGGAGTCTCCTGCTCTGGAGACATTCAAAACCCTTCTGGCCATGTTGCTGTGTGACCTGCCCTAGGTGATGCTGCTCTGGCAGGGGGGTTGGACTGGATGATCTTTGGAGGTCCCTTCCAACCCCTTACATTCTGTGACCACCAGCAGCTGTCAGATGTGGCTGGGAAGGGTTGAGACCTGCCCTGCTATAGAGGCTTGGTGTTCCAGGGTAAAGGTAGACTAAAAGGCCAGCACCGCAGGTCAAAACCACTCCTGCTGCTCAGAAGTCAAAATAAAAACCTAGCATGAAAGCAGAGAGAGCTGTCAACCTTTGTCATTTCCTATAAAGACATTGATTTTGTATTGGCAACACACTGGAATTCCATTGAACCCTTCTGTCTTTGTAATATTGCATAAATTGGGTCACTAGGAAACGTTTCCATTTAATCAATGTAAAACTGCTTTCAGAAACTTCATCCTGCACTGCAGAGCAAATCACATGTGCTCCAACACAACAGCTGAATGAACTGACTGCAATGAATGACTGCCAGAGAGGAAACATCATCCACATCTTCAACAAGGGAAAAAAGGAAGATCCTGGAAACTCCAGGCCAGTCAGTGACACCTCTGTGCCTGCCAAGGTCACAGAGCAGATCCTCCTAAAGGCCTTGCTAAGGCATAGAGAAAAAGAGGTGATTTGTGGTAACCAACATGGCTTCACCAAGAGCAAAGCCTGCCTGACAAACCTGGTGGCTTTCTATGACGGACTTACAGCATCAGTGGGTAAGTGGAGAACAATTGCAGTCATCTACCTGGACTTGTGCAAAGTCTTTGACATTGTCCCACATGACATCCTGGTCACCAAATTGGAAAAGTCTGGACTTGAGGGGTGAACCACTGGCTGGATAAGGAACTGGCTGGATGGCCACACTCAAGAGAGTTGCAATCAATGGCTCATTGTCCTAATGGAGACCAGTGACAAGTGGTGTCCCTCAGGGGTCGGTACTGGGACCAGTACTGCTCAACACCTTTGTCATCAACATGGACAGTGTCATTGAGGCAGCCTCAGCAAGTCTGTGATGACACCAAGCTGTGTGCTGTGGTTGACACACTGGAGGGAAGGGATCCATCCAGAGCAACTTGGACAGGCTGGAGAGGTGGGACCAAGCCAACCTCATCAAGTTCAACAAGGGCAAGTGCAAGGTCCTGCACCTGGGTCAGGGCAATCCCAAGCACAAATCCAGGCTGGGTGAGGAGTGGCTCAAGAGCAGCCTTGAGGAGAAGGACTTGGGGGTGTCAGTTGGTGACAAACTTCCCAGGAGCCAGCAATGGTCACTGGCAGCCCAGAAGGCAGCTGTGTGCTGGGCTGCATCCAAAGCTCCAGGGAGACCTCAGAACAGCCTTCCAGTACCTGAAGGGGGCTACAGGAGAGCTGGGGAGGGACTTTTGACAAGGGCTTGGAGTTACAGGATGAGGGGTAATAGATTGAAGCTGGAGGGCAGATTGAGATTGGAGATTAGGAAGAAATTCTTCCCAGTGAGGGTGGTGAGGCAGTGGATCAGGCTGCCCAGGGAGGTTGTGGATGCCCCCTCCCTGGAGGTGTTCAAGGCCAGGCTGGATGATGCCTTGAGCAGCCTGGGCTAGTGGGAGGTGTCTGGGTCCATGGCAGGGGGCTCGGACCTGGATGATCTTTAAGGTCCCTTTCCACCTAAACCATTCTATGAATATATGAACTCTCTTCATTTACATCTTTCTATGTGACAAAATCACTTGTCACTCTACCTAGGTGCTCCTTCTCCCCAGGAAAATAATAAAAACAATTAAAATGCTCCTGTTTCAGAAAAAGAGGCCAAAGAAGAGTACTAAAAATAAACCTGCAGAGTGCTGGCAGTCTGGGGAGACACAGCCAGTTTGCACGTTATTAATTCTAGATGAATGTTTTGTTTTCTTAATTCTGTAGCACCATTAGGACTAAGAATGTGATTTTGAGCATGAAAGCTGTAATTCTGGAACCTCCATTCAGTGAAAAACAAAACAAAACAAAAACCCCCAACGAAACCTATCTGAGAAACAAAATAATTTTCTGATGAGCAGAATGAAATTAAAACAATCAGAGCTCAAGTGAGGTAATCGATAACAAAAAACATCCATGCATTTAACAATGGCTTCATTTACAGCACAGAAGATGATCACTTTTTGCAGAAGCAACTGAAAATAAAATTTGCTTCCCTAAATGAAGGTTAGCTGTGCTAAAGGAGGTTAGCTTCATCAGAAAACCATTCCCAAGGGCACACTAAACCGACTCTGAGCATGTAACAGATTTAACTCAAAAATCTCTGCAGAATTCTCCACTCTCCCCAGATCAGGGCCTGCCCATCTCTTGGAAACACAGGTTGGGAGAGCCCTGTGGAGGAATCATAGGACGGTCTGGGTTGGAAGGGACTTTAAACATCATCCAGTTCCAACCCCCTGCCATGGCCAGGGACACATTTCCACCAGGCCAAGTTGCTTAAGACCTCATCCAGCCTGGCCCTGAACACCTCCAGGGAGGGGACATCCATGATCTCCCTGGGCAACCTCTTCCAGTGTCTCACCACCCTCACTGGAAAGAATTTCTTCCTCATCTCCAGTCTCAATCTGCCCTCCTCAAGCTTCAATCCATTCCCCCTCATCATGTCACTACAAGCCCTTGTCAAAAGTTCCTCCCCAGCTCTCCTGTAGCCCCCTTCAGATGCTGGAAGTCTCCCTGAAGCCTTCTTTTCTCCAGGCTGAACAGCCCCAACTCTCTCAGCCTGGCCCCATAGAGGAGGTTCTCCAGCCCTCTGATCATCTTTGAGGCCTCCTCTGGACCCTCTCCAGCAGCTCCATGTCCCTCTTATGCTGGGGACACCAGAACTGGAGGCAGTGCTGCAGGTGGGGTCTCAGCAGAGCAGAGCTGAGCAGAGGCATAGAATCCCCACCCTGTGCTGCTGCTCTCCCTGCTTTGGATGCAGCTCAGCAGTCAGTACCTCTTGTACCTTCATGTCCAGTACTGAGGAACACAACTTGCTCCAAGGTATCACAAACTATTTGCCCAGAGACTAAAAGGAAGATGTCAGCTAGCAGGGACACCTGCAGGTCTCTGCTCCAAACTCCTGCTCACAATTGGGCTGACCCCAAGTCTAGATGGGGTTGCTCAGGGCCTTGCCCAGTAAGTCCTGACCTTTTCAAAGAGCAACACCTACCCAGCTGACCTGGGACACCCATTCCAGTGTGGAAACACCCATTACTAGTCACCATTCCCTTACTGCAACTTGTGACTGTGACTCCATGCATCACAGCTCCTCCTTGTTGCTACATGTAAGTCACCCACCTGTCAACCCATCATGGTTCCACACTTCTGCTCCAAGGCCTTACTGGGGAAGACTGCTGGCAACTTCACACCTACAGGACATGTATCATAGAGGAAACCAGAAGCTGACTCCAATGTCAGTGGCCACACCATCTGTCCCTTCCCTAACAGACCACTGAACAGCAAGCATGATCACCCCTCTCTGCCAAGCCCTGTATCGTTCAGAAGCTGGCAGAGGGAGGCCTGGCCAGCGATGTGACTGCTCAAAGTCCTCATCCCAGGCAAACCAGTCAGAGAGTACAGAAGAGCTAGAGAGAGGCTCAGCAGATAGAAGGATCAAACTCAGCAAATGGATTTGAATGACTGAAGTGCAGAAAGCATCAGGCTAGGCAGAAGAAAGCCTGCTGGATGCTCCCAAGGATCAGTGTCCTACCACCCAACGGCATTACATTTGGAGGGCACAACTTAAGAGAGAACTTAGGAGAATAAAACACTAAAGAGGCAAAACCAGGATGGATATAGAAAAAGGGCAAAGAGAAACCAATGTGGCTGAAAACTAGGTAGTTTCTCCTCTCCCTCTGCTATGCCCTGCTGACACCACAACTGCAATACTATGTCCAGACTTGGGCTCCCCAGCTCAAAAGGGTCAGGGATCTGCTGGAGAGAGTCCAGTGGAGGCTGTGAGGATGACTGGGGGATTTGAACATCTCTGCTGTGAAGAAAGATTGAGAGTGCTGGGGCTGTTTAGTCTGGAGAAGAGAAGGCTGAGAGGGGACCTTATTAAAGTCTATAAATACCTGGGGGGTGGGTGTCAAGATGAGGGGGCCAGTGACAGGACGAGGAACAACAGGAAGAAGCTGGAACACAGGAGGTTCCACCTCACTATGAGGAGACACTTCTGTATGGTGAGGGTGCCAGAGCCCTGGAGCAGGCTGCCCAGAGAGGCTGTGGAGTCTCCTTCTCTTGAGACATTCCGAACCTGCCTAGATGCATTCCTGTGTGACCTGCCCTAGGTGATCCTGCTCTGACAGGGGGGTTGGCCTCAATCTCTGGAGGTCCTTTCCAACCCCTGACATTCATGATTCTGTAATGAGGTTAACAATGAGGAAATGCCCTGAGAACTGCAGAAGGCTTTTCCAAGAGGAGTGCCTAAGTGATTCAATGGCATGTGAACTTCCACCTAAAATACAAACCAATGTACACAGGGAAAGAACTGCTCCATCTCCACACACACATGCTGGACTCCGAGTGGAGCAGTGCCACTCAGAGTGATACCAGTGGGATCCACGAAAACGTCACCTTGGCACTTGGCAGCCAAGACAGTGAGCCACATGCTAGGAATTCCTGAGAAAGGCACTGACAACAAAACAGGGAATGCTCTTGCACGAAGCCATGACCTTCCCTCATCCTGAAATGTCTGGAACTAGCAAGGGCACTGAAGAGGCACAACTGAGAGGGTCAGACATCTCTGGCCAGGGAAAGGGTGACTAAGAAAGGATGTGACTGAGGACTCTAAAACCTGAATGAAAAGCAGAGGTTGGATAGGAAAGAATTCTTCACTGTCTTTTTCACTACAAGAACTGAGGACCATCAAATAAGACTACAAAGAACCAAGTTCAAAGCGAACAAAGAGAAAGTTCTTAAATGGGTGGCTGCAGAATTTTCAACCAAAGGACACCAGAGGTGCTAAGAGTTTGCAAGGATTTAACAGGAGCCTGGGGAGTTTCCTGCAGGAAAGAAGAACAGGAGCTCTGAGATACAGAAACCACACCCTGCTATGGCAGTCGCCCACCAAGCACTTGAAGCTGTAACAGTATTGTAAGGAATTGGCCAGATAAGGAACTGGCTGCACTCAGAGAGCTGTGGCCAACAGCCCAGTGTCCAAACAGAGACCAGTGACAAGTGGTGTCCCTCAGGGGTCGGTACTGGGACCAGTACTGTTTAACATCTTTGTCATCAACATGGACAGTGTTATTGAGGCAGCCTCAGCAAGTCTGTAATGACACCAAGCTGTGTGCTGTGGTTGACACACTGGAGGGAAGGGATCCATCCAGAGCAACTTGGACAGGCTGGAGAGGTGGGACCAAGCCAACCTCATCAAGTTCAACAAGGCCAAGAGCAAGGTCCTGCACCTGGGTCAGGGCAATCCCAAGCACAAATCCAGGCTGGGTGAGAAGTGGCTCAAGAGCAGCCTTGAGGAGAAGGACTTGGGGGTGTCAGTTGGTGACAAACTCCCCAGGAGCCAGCAATAGTCACTGGCAGCCCAGAAGGCAGCTGTGTGCTGGGCTGCATCCAAAGCAGGGAGAGCAGCAGCACAGGGAGGGGATTCTGCCCCTCAGCTCTGCTGAGACCCCACCTGCAGCACTGCCTCCAGTTCTGGTGCCCCCAGCATAAGAGGGACAAGGAGTGAGGTCATGAAGATGATCAGAGGCCTGGAGAACCTCCCCTATGGGGACAGGCTGAGGGAGTTCTCCAGGCTATTCAGCCTGGAGAAGAGAAGGTTCTAGCAAGACCTCAGAGCAGCCTTCCAGTATCTGAAGGGGCTACAGGAGAGCTGGGGAAGAACGTTTGACAAGGTCTTGTAGTGAGAGGACAAAAGGGAATGGATTGAAGCTTGAGGAGGGCAGATTGAGATTGGAGATTAGGAAGAAATTCTTTCCAGTGAGGGTGGTGAGACACTGGAAGAGGTTGCCCAGGGAGGTCATGGATGCCCCCTTCCTGGAAGTGTTCAAGGCCAGGATGAGGCCTTGAGCATCCTGGTCTAGTGGAAGGTGTCCCTGGCCATGGCAGGGGGTTGGAACTGGATGATGTTTAAGGTCTCTTCCAACCTAAACCATTCTATGAACAGCACCAAAGATTGCCTTCATTTCTTTCCTAGGCTGTGGTAGTGACAACCACCAGAGCAGCAGACTCTGGCCCAGATAGACCTAGCAAGGTCATTGGCACGTTTTTCACAAGTTCAACAGTACAAAGTGCTGAATGATCCACTGAAGAAGAGCGGCAAACACATCTGCCATCACTTTTAGCAGCAGAGAGAGGGCTAAGGAGAATCCCCATCCTTTACTGCATGCAGGAACAATTAGTGAGAATGAGGAAAAGGCTGAGGTTCTTAATGCTGCCTTTGCATCAGTCTTTGATAGTAAGCCTGGGTTTAAGACAGGGATTGGGGGCAGAATTAAGCTCCCAGAATCCAGGAGGAGATGGCTAGAGACCCGCTGCACCACAAAGACACACACAAGTCTATGGGGCCAGATAGGACCTCCCCAAAGGTACCAAGAAAGCTGGCAGAAGTGCTCCCCAAGCCACTTCAATCACTCATCAAGCAGTCCTGGCTCAGTGGGGGACAGAACTTGGCAAATGTGCTGCCCATCCACAAGAAGGACCAGAAGGAGGAACCAAGACCTATCAGTCTGACTTGGTGCTGAGAAGGCTGTGGAGCAGATTATGAGTGCCATCACTCGGCACATAGAGAACAGCCAGGTGACCAGGCCCAGTCAGTATGGGTTCATGAGAGGCAAGTCCTGCCTGACAAACCTAACCTCCTCTATGACAAGGTGACCTGCTTGGTGGATGAAGGACAGGCTATGAACGATGTCTACCTGACCTCTAGTAAAGCCTTTGACACAGTCACTAACAGCATCCTCCTGGAGAAACTGGCTGCTCATGGCTTCGAAAGGTATAGCCTTTGTTGGGTAAAGAAATGGCTGGATGGCTGGGTCCAGAAGGTGGTGGGGAATGGAGTTCAATCCCGTTGGTGGCCAGTCACAAGTGGTGCTTCCCAGGGCTCAGTACTGGGGCCTGTCCTCTTTAATTCTTACCAATTATCTGGATGAGGGCATTTAGGGCACCCCCAGTATATCTGAAGTTGAGACCAAGATGGGCAGGAGCATTGGTGTGACTGAGGGTAGGACAGCTCTGCAGAGGGATGTGGACAGGAGTGCCGCAGTGGGCTGAGGCCAATGAGATAAGATCAATAACATCAAGTGCCAGGACCTGCACTTGGGTCACAACAACCCCAGGAACACTCCAGAGTGGCTGGAAGCTGCCCACAAGAGAAAGACCTGCGGGTGTTGATCAACACACTAAGGCAGTGTGTGCCCAGGTGGCCAAGAAGGCCACCAGCATCCTGGGCTGGATCAGCAATGGTGTGACCAGCAGGTTGAGGGCAGGGATTGACCCCCTGTACGCAGCACTGGTGAGGCCACACCTTGAGCACTAGGTTCAGTTTTGGGGCCCTCACTAGAAGATAGACATTGAGGGGCTGAAGGGGGCCCAGAGAAAGGCTTCCTGTTTTAAGGCAGGGAAGTACAAGACTAAAATTCTGCAGTTGAACTGATCTATGATGAACAATGTCACCAGGGCAAGAGGCATGAAGGAAGATTGAAAGCAACCAGCTCCCCTTCTTCAGTGAAGCCCAGACATGCCATCATTGGCTGAAATTGCTTGGAGAAGATCCTGCAAACACGCTTTGGCTGGGAGGTGAAAATCCTGCCACAACAATCAATCCACCGTTGATGACAAATCAGCATTCACCATCACAACAAGCACTGACAACAGACTGCCAGAGCCTGCTGCAGGAGCACTGCTGGATGTGGAGGCAAGGCAATGCTCTGAAGGAACTGCTGCCTCACAAAGCTGACTTAAGACTTTGAATATACACCAAAGCCTCCCCCAGCCCTGCCCCAAGCACTGGATGCCCCAATCAACCAACCAGACTCAAACCACTTCAGCTGGAAACATCCTTTTCTGTCTCATTGTTCTCCACACACATCTCTCTGACGACATGGGCTGTGGACCCAATACTGCCCACCACATGACTGCAAGAACAGAAATGTTCTCTGGTGCTCAGCCCAGCATGACACAAAGAGCAACAGTACCTGGCCAGCCTGGCAACAAGCCCTGGGCATTGCTGTGCCTTCAGAAAATCAGGCAAGGCACTGAGATGGAGCATCTCATGTTCACAGGAACCGCTGTCACCAGACTCGGGCAGTGGTCACATGAATTAATACTGCGGAAAACACAGGGCCTAGGCATAGCTCACTTTAAAAGCCAGACTTTTTCAGAGGTGTCACCACTTTTAAACACATTCAGAGCTTGTGTTGCCTTCTCCTTTGGCCTTCAAGAGATTTATAAAGCATCACTATTCTGTATTTCACCAAGAACAGTCCTCAGGAAGTACAGAAGGAAGAGATGAAGTAATAACCACAGCAAATACACTTCATGCTTCTGTAGCATCTCCTGCTGGAAGGAGATGAGAAAGTCCACTGGAAGCAAGAAAGTAGCTTATTGTCCAAAAGAGAATTGGAAAAAGGAAAAACAGCTGGGGCAGGTACAGCCTGACCGAAGATGGAAGCAGGTTACCAGCAGAAAAGCTGCACACCTGTCCTGGGCTAGCACAGCCTGCTCTCACCAGACTCCTACCCCATGCACAGACAGGAGAGAAAGTACCACCAAAACCCCTCTGGGCTGAGATGAGATCACTGAGAGGCTGCAAAGGTACCTTAGCAAGAGCAGCAGAAGTCAGCAATAAAACAGCTTCCCCCAAGCCCACTGCCAGCCCACCAACCAGGAAGCCTCCCATGTCCCAATCTGAAATACAAGCCCCACGATGCTCTGCTCCAGCCATCACCGCCACTGTGAAGCTGGCATGACACTGGCATGGGGTTGAATACACAGCAGCAGATTCAACTCAGCCCAGGACAATACCCAAACAGGAAAAAATGAAGATTGGGGAAACGTTCAGGTAGATATTTAAGGTGAGGCACAACTGAATAAATGCTTAGACCAATTACAGAGCCTGCATTTGCAAAGGTATTACCCCTCAGATCTGGGAAGTAAATTATCCTTCCCCACACAGCTCTGTATGCCACAGCAACTGCTCGCCCTGACTCCACCTCCACTCCACAGAAAAATGCTGATGAACATGAGGCAGCTCCAAGAAGAATCAGGTACATAATACAAGCAGTGATAGAGGCTGAACTCTGCGAAGAGGAAAACCTGCCTGATTCATTTCAGCTACAAATGAAAACGGAATGGAATACTTCTGTTGGAAGGAACCTGCAATGCCCATCTAGTCCAACTGGACTTGGATGCTCCTCTTCTTGAAGAAAAATACAGATCAAATTTCTCTCAGAATACTCATCTTGCTATGGTTTAGCATCATGGCTCCTTGCACGCACATTAGCATTTTGGAATATAAACATGCCCACAAGAAACCTTGTTGTAATTCCTTGTGCAGACAAAGCTAAAGGTGAGAATGCCAGAACTTTTTAGAGTTATCCAAGGGATACAAAACCTGGGGAAGAAGGTGAATACATACAAAGAGAGGTGAAGAGAGGCCACCACAGCAGGCTAAACCTGTTCATCTTCTTCATTAGGATTCACTGCACATTTAATTTTCACATGTTTGGAAGGGTTTTATTGTTTCCAGCACAAAACATGGTACTGTGTGTTCACTTCTTGATGGCCATACGTGAAAAGCTCTACCATGAATCACAACTGGAAGTCTGGTTAGAAAGACCCAATAATTCCCAAGATGTTGGGGAAAGACACAAATGATTGGTTGTGCAGTCCCCAATAACCAACGTAAAAATAATAACTTGGCCAAGAAATGGAAAAAAGGCTGGAATTCATTCCAACAAACAATATGGCCATTCACTTTCACAAGTGTCCCATCCATGGGTAATGACCTTGGTGCTCCAGCCCCTCAGGGATATACACATGCAGCACAGCACTGACACACAATACCTTCAGGCTTAGAAGAAAAGAGGGTCCAGCTTTCAACTCAAGCAAATGTGGCCACAGATTTGGCTGATGTGCTGACACTGACACACCGGTTCTGGGGGAAGTGAAGGCTGACCTCTGAAGCTTTATGCACATGCATACCTGCAGGGTGTGTAAATCGTGCTCAACCATTCAGGTGGTCACAAAACAAATGACATTTCCAACTCCTACTCCTCTGCTCTTCTGCTACACACCTTAGGATAATGGCCCACTACTTTCTCCCCACTTTTTCAATTCTGGAAGCACAACAGTTGCCATGCAATCCACCCACTACAATCAGAAATAACAAAACCAGCTTTGAACATCTGTCTCACTAAGGGCATACTCGTGAAGAACCACGGCACTGCAAACCAGACCCTGCAGACAAAAGCCATCGAAATTCTTACAGTAGCCTTCCTCGGAGGCGCCCCGCATGCCTCAAGGCAGCCACAGCACTGAGCCAAAGGCAAAGACAGACACTGCCCATCTCGAAAGCAACTTCGGGAACATACAAGAGCCATCAAGGCAGAACCCAACAGCGGGCAGAGGCAGCGTGGGAAGCAATGCCATGGTGACCAAATGGCTGCCACTTCAACAGCACCAGAGCCACTGAGCAAAGCACGGCCGCCGATTCGCTGGGCAACAGCCAAGGCAAGTCCAGGCCAGCAGCCTGCAGAAGCCATCAGGGCAGAACTGCTACCAGCTCTATGGCACAGCACGGGAAATACGGATGCCACTTCTCCAAAAAACCTAAACCGGTACACAGACCCCGCCACCCCCAGCCCGAGGCACCGGGGGGTCCCAGCTGGCTCACAGCAAACCCCAGCGCCATCCTGAAGCCACCCATCCTCACGGGTCTTGTCTGCTCCCCGTTCACTAAGTAGCAACGTCGAGTTTCAGAGGAGAAAGCAGCGGGTTCCTAGGCTGAGGGTGGCATTACGGGGTGGGGGCGGCGAATCCCACCCGTGCCTGCCATAGAAACAGAGAGGCCCCGATTCCCTCGCTCAGCTCCCGATGGAAACAGCAATTTCCAAATATTCCTGCCAGCTCCCCGGTCGCAGGGGACAATACGGGGCTCCTCGGGAGAAGGCGGCTGTGGGGGCCGGCAAGGTGGGCAGATCCCTCCCCCCCCGGCATTGTTGTCCGTTCCTCCCGGCACGGCACCAGGCTGCGAACTCCCAACTCCCGCCTCGCACCGGCCGCCACCCCACCCCCGGCCACTCGCCCCCCGGCCCCCACCGAACTTTCTGCTGCAGGGAAGGGGGGCTCCTCGGGCTGTGACATCACGGGGGCAAGCAGCGGGGGCTGTCCTCGCCCCGGGACCTCCACGGCGGGCGCAGAGCCCGTGACAACATCCCCCCGACACCCTCTCGCCCCCCAAGTGAAGGCACTTCGTCACCATCCAAGGCAACCAAGCCGCGGGCGGGCGGCCGGGGCGGGCAGCGCACCCCGCGGTGACTTAGGAGCGCTCCCTGCCGTGACCAGGACCCACCGCGGGGAACGGGATGGGCTCCCCGCACCGACGAGCCCAACCTCCGTGACCCGCGGCGTCCCGGCCCCTCGCTGCATCCATGCCGGGGCTGGCAACGGCCACGGCGGTTAACCGCCATCCCGCCCTCGTCCTGTCCCGTGTCCCCCAAGCCCCCCAACTTTGCTCTCCCCCCTCCACCCCGCGCCGCCTCGCCCTCCTCCCGACAGACGGACCGGAGGGAAGAAAAACCACCCGTGGTAGAATGCAGCGAGTGGGCGAAAATGACAAGCGAGGCGGGAGCGGCTGTGAGCGGGCGAGCGACTCACCGACGGCTCCGGAGGGGAGGTCGAATGAAGGGAGGAATGGAGGCGACGAGGAGCAGGGGGAAGGGATTTAAACGCTGCCAGCCCCCCTCCCCCCTCCTCCTTTTCCACGCTCCCTCGTTTTCTCTCGCGTCTCCGGAATAACCGGTCGGTAGCGGGGGCAGCGGCTCCGGAGAGGAAAGGGGAATGCAGCGAGGAGCGGGGCTCCCCCACACCGCGGCTCTATCGTCTCGTCTCCCGGCGCGCACCCCGCGTCCAGGCGCCGCCGCCTCTGCCCCACCGCCCTCCTACCGCTGCCCGCCTTAGCCACCTCCCATTGCCGAAGAGCCCAGAACAACCCCCCCCCTTCTCCACTCCTCCGCTCCAGCACCCCCAAGCCGCACCCCCAGCCGCACTCTCCACCGCCCCTCCTCGCCACCCTTTCCCCGCAGGGGCCCCGCTAAACACACCATACACCCCCCAACCCACCCGAGCAGCGGGGGTGGGAGGGAGGCCGAGAGGAGCGTAGGAAGAGGGAGGAGACCTGGCCCGGGGCGGGCAGCCGGCCCCGGCCGCGCCCCGTTGCCCCCTCCCCCGTCCCGGCGCCGGCACAAAGGGCCGCGGAGGGGGAGGAAGAGCCTGGAGGAACCTTTTTTGGCAGGACGGGCTCGGAGCGACTCAAGTCCCCGGGGCGGGGGAGGGGAGGACCACCGGTCGGGGCTGGGCTTCCCGCGGCTGCGGGAGGGGACTGCGCCGGAGGGGCGGAGAACGGGCCGGGCGGCGGCGCAGAGCCGGGGCCTGCGGCGAGGCCTCCTGGGGGGCGGAGGCCGCCTAGCCTGGCGTTCATCAGCATGCAGCGCGCCGCCGCCTCCCATCCCCCGCCCTGTTACCAAGCAACGGCACAAAGGGAGAGCCTCGGGGTAGGCCGCGCCGCCTCGTCCGCACCGCGCCGGGGCACCGGTCGGTCTCGGAGCCCCACACGGGGTGCCCGGATGGATGCCCACTCTTTCTTCCCCCACCCCGCGAAGCGCGGCGACGGCAGCGGCGGGAGCGGGGTGGCTGTCTCCGTCCCAAACCGCCAGCACAAAGGCGGCCGTGCAGGCCCGGGGAAAGGCGGTTCTCCTAGACGTTAAAAAATGGGCAACATCCTCACAAGAAGCACATCTGACTCACCTTGACGTTGAAGGGGGCAGCCCATTAGGTTTGTAACCTGGCAAGCTCGTGAAGGGTCTAATCCAACTGCAACCACCGCCCCTGGGTTCTTGGGGGGCATGGCCAGCTGGAGCTGGGGAGCGTGAGCTGGGGAGAAGCTACCAGTGCCCAAACAGCGCCCATACTGACTGCTGGAGGTGCAGAAACTAAGGCTGGTTGTACCAGCAAAATGCCGAGTACCACACAGCGATGTCTATCTGGCAGCTAAATAACAGATTTTGTATGCACACAAACAAGGGCTTGTGTTGCTCTCCGAGAGTCTCTAAGTGTAATCACAAAACATTTCATCAGCAAGACCTTTGAGGGAGCAGGCTGGATCATGGAATCGTTTTGGTTGTAAAAGTCCAGCCTTTGTTTAACTCGACCAAGTCTGGTGCTAAAGCACCTTCAGCACCACATTTCTGCATCTTAAACACCTCCAGAGATGAGAATTCAGCCACCTCCCTTCAAGACATGTTCCAGTGTTGGAAAACCTTTCCAGTCAAGAATTTTCTTCCGATACCCAATCTAAACCTTCCCTTGTGCAACTAGAGGCCATCACGAGGCATACCCAGGCCCACTCAGCATGGGTTTATGAAAGGCATGATGAACCCAATTTCTTTCTATGACAAAGTGACCTGCTTGGTGAATGAGGGATAGGCTGTGGGTGTCGTGTATCTGCACTTCAGTAAAGCCTTCAACACAGTTCCCCACAGCATCCTCTTGGACAAACTGGCTTCCTGTGGTCTGGACAGGCAAACTGGCTGGCTGGCTGGCCCCAAAGTGTGGTGGGGAAAAGAGTTAAATCCAGTTGGTGGCCAGTCACCAGTGGTGTTCCCCAAGGCTCGGTATTGGGGCCAGTTCTATTGAACATCTTTATTAAAGACCTCGATGAGGGGGTCGAGGCACCCTCAGTAAGTTTGCAGATGACACTAAGCTGGGAGGGAATGTTGATCTGGTGGGGGTGAGGAAGGCTCTACAGAGGAGCCTGTGTAGGCTGGATGGGTTGAGGCCAACTGTAGGACTTTCAACAGGGCCAACTGCTCGGTCTAGCACTTGGGTCACAAAACCCGCATGCAAAGCTACAAGCTTGGGGAAGAGTATCTGGAAAGTTGCTTGGTAGACTGGAACCTGGGGGTGTTGACTGACTGTTGACTGCATATGAACCATCAGTGTGCTCAGGCAGTTGAGAAGGGCACCAGCCTCCTTGGTATCAGCAATAGTATGACAAGCAGGACCAGGGAAGTGATTGTGCCCCTGTACTCAGCACTGGTGAGGTCACAACTTGAACACTGGGTTCATTTTTGGGGTCCTCACTACAAGAAAGACATTGGAGTGCTGGAGTGGGTCCAGAGAAGGGCAATGACACTGGTAAGGGATTTTGAACATAAGTCCTCTGAGGAGTGGCTGAGGGAGCTGGGATTGTTCAGCCTGGAGAAGTAGAGGCAGAGGAGAAACCTCATTGCCAACAACTCCCTGAAAGGAATTTGGTGGGAGGTGGGGACTGGCTATTTGTCCTAGATAACAAGTGATAGGATGAGAGGAAATGGGCTGAAGAGACAGCAGGGGATGTTTAGATTGGGTATTGGAAACAATTTCTTCTCCAAAAGGATCATCAGGCACTAGAACAGGCTGCCTGGGGAGGTGGTGGAGTTACTGTCCATGGAAGTGTTTAAAAGACACCTGGATGAGGTACTTAGGGGCATAGTCTAACAATTGTGTACAAGAAGAAATTAGGTTGTGATTGCAGTTGATGATCCAACCAGGCCATTCTATGATTTTCTTTCCTATCACATGTTACCAGGGAGAAGAGTCCAACCTCAGAACCTGCCCTGCTCGCCCATCACACTGCTTGCAGAAACTCAGCATCTAACACAAGGCCAAGGAGCCATGGGTTGCATGGATGGGACAGCAGCAGTGAGGTGCATGGCTGGGACAGCAGCAGGATCCCTGCATGGCATCACACACCCACACTGTGCTTCTCTTCCCCAAGCCCAGCGCTGCCTGCCGTGCACAGCTGCCTTTGCAGGAGATGTGGCTGCTGCAGCAGCTGCTGGGGGCAGCACAGCAGGGCCTCCGGGACAGGAAAACGGAGTGGTATTTCCAGGGCAGTGCCCGGACTACAGCTCCTAAAAGACAAGCACAGGATGGCTGCCACAGGCCCCTTTGTCTGTCCTTCAGCCCCAGTCCCTGGACTGGGCTGCAGGCCAGGCTGATTCCCCAGGTTGCAGGCCTCCAGCAGCCGGCCTCACCTGGCTGTAGCAGTGTCCTCCTCAGTTGCTGATCCTCGGCGTGGCCAGCAGCAGCAGCCTCCCAGGTGCAGCATCTCCAGGGATTTATCCACCTGTGGGCACGAGGCCTGGAGCTGGATGTGCTGCTGGCTTCTCAGTGCAGCTCTGAGTTTGGACTGAGACTGATGCCACAGCTGCACTGCTGCTGTGAGGCTGAGTGGAAGGCTTCACATAGAGCATGGGCAAGAGGTGGACTGCAGCTGGAACACAAGCTGTCATCACCACCAAGATTTGTTCTATACTCACTGGTGATCCCCTAGAAACCTGCCTCTGCCCTTACATTTCCCCCCTCCACCCCCCCAGTCTCTGTTCTGGGCACGTGTGCCATGTCTTTGTCTCACTCCTTTTCCTCATCTGTTTAGTAAAGAAGCAACAGTGAAGTGCCTGTGTTTTAACACCTTGTCTTTTGATTTTCAGGTCGGCATCAGGACACAGTCAAGGGGGCTTGGGGTTTGCTGAGCAAACTTAGTCTTTATCCTTGTCCTTGCTCATCATGAAACACAGAGAGAAAGAACTGAGGGTGTTGATTGACAGCCACCTGAAGATGAGCCAGTGTGTACCCAGGTGGCCAAGAATGCCACCAACATCCTGGCCTGGATCAGCAATGGTGTGACCAGCAGGGCCAGGGCAGTGATTGTCCCCCTGTATGCAGCACTGATGAGGCCTCACCTTGAGTACTGGGTTCATTCTTGGGGCCCTCACTCTAAGGACCTTGAGGTGCTGGAGCAGGTCCAGAGAAGGGCAAGGAAGCTGGTGAAGGGTCTGGAGAACAGGTCTGGTGAGGAGCAACTGAGGGAACTGGGGTTATTCAGCCTGGAGAAAAGGAGAGACCTCATTGCTTTCTACAAATTCCTGAAAGGTTGGAGCAAGGTGGGTGTGGGTCTCTTCATCCTAGTAACAAGTGGAAGGATGAGAGGAAATGGCCTCAAACTGCAGAAGGGGAAGTTTAGGTTGGACGTTAGAAGAAACTTCTTTCCTGAAAAGTTTGTCAAAGACTGGAACAAACTCCCTAGGAAAGTTGAAACCCTGTGCCTGAAGGTCTTTAAACAAGGCAGAGATGTGGTACTGAGGGACATGGTTCAGCACCAGACTTCACTGAGTTGGACAATGGTCGGACTCTGTGGTCTTAAAGGTCTTTTCCAACTGAAAATGATTCCATGACAGTGTGGATCAAGCCAGAGCCTGAAAACTTTCTGTAGTGAAGTGGTGCAGGAGGTTTGCAGGAACTGAGTGTACCCAAGAGAGGCTGCAGCCATGAACCATTGTTGTGCATTGTCCATCATAGCTTGGGTTGAATTACTGACGGTGGCACACCCTGGCCTCCCACACTCACTGGAGCCTATCCAGAATAAGGCTGCTGAGCAGACTCTGGGGGGTGCTGGCACTCAGCCTGACGGGACACTGACTGCAGCACGGGCTGCTGTCCCCAAATGCTGCTGCCTGTCCCTGGCAAACACGATGGAGCTGAGAGGGACATCCCACCTATCCCTTTGTTCACTTCAAGCCCCTTTTGGGTTAGAAGGATTAGCTTTTTCTCTTCTAAAAACTTGCAGTTCCAGTGCAGCATCTCTTGAGTCCAGTGGTCTGTGGTCCACCCTGAGGTCTTACATCAGTGGAGGGCATGAAAGAAAACCCCACACAGCAGATTTTTGTGTGTCTGGGTTTGGTGGAGAGGCTGGCAGCAATTCCAACCTGCCTTACCCTTGGCATTCCTCATTTGGGTGGCTGACTAAGCAACCCAGCTGTAGGACAAGGCCATGAAAGGAGGTGGGGGCACCTGGGCCTTTTCTTTCTCTTGCCAGTCCCCTCTGATTCTTGCAATTACCTTTCTGCTTGAGCTTCTCCTGCTTTGATGGCAAAATGTCCCCACTTCCCAAATGCTGGCATGTGGAGAGAAACATCAGGCCAAGGCAGGCAGCTCAGGTGTGAAATACATTTTAATCGAGTTCAGGGATCTGTAATTCATCTGTTGCTCAGCTGAGTATGGGCTGTCCAGAAGGTGAAGCAGACATTATAGGTGGAGGAGAAAGTGAAGCAGTGCAAGAGGGAAGGGAACAGAGAGAAAAAGATCACAAGAAGCAAATGAAGAGCATGGGTTTGTGTACGGATGTGTTTCAATACATCGCCCCACAGACCTATGTGCTGACCTGGGGACTGACAACACACACACAGCCCCCTCCCCAGCGAGGGGCAGCGGTGGGCTTGGATGCTAAACTGCTGGCAAGCACGGCCCAACACAGCACAGCACTGGGAGTGCAGGAGGGGACAGTCGGGTCCCACCAGGGCTCAGTGCAAACACATGTCTAGGGGCAGAGGGATGCCACAGGCCAGTACACAGACACCTACACACATGCACGAGGAGGGTGAGCCACTGGCCACGCTCAGCTGGCCATGGCTGTAGGGCCAAACAGCCTCCAATGCACACCCACCAGGGAAGCACCCTGGGCAGCAGGCTCCCTGCAGCTGATGGTCAGACAGTGGCTCAGGCACGGCCTGCACAGGAACCAAAGAGACAGCAAAGCCTAGATCCAGAAATGCTCAGGACCCCAAAGCAAGGGTGTGGGCCTCGCTTTCATCCCTCGCCTGGGTACACCTAGCTGGGGACACTTGTACTTAAGGGGGTCTGAGGTATGAGGGGGACTGAGTGATGGAGGAGGGACGAAGAGCAGAAAAGGGAGCAGTGGAAGGAAGGGAGCTTCAGAGTCTGTGAGGTGGAAAAGAGCAGCAGGGTGGCTGTGCTTTGGGAACAACGTTCAAAGAACACTTGGGTTGCGAAAGTTGTGTCCGGCAAAGCGTGCTTCATCTCCAAGCTCTTCCTCAATCCTGCAGGACAGAGAGAGAGAGACAGCACACTCAGGCCCTTCCTGCGAGGGAGCACTGAAGGCACCAGGGCACCAGAAAGGCAGTGTATCAGCAGGAAACTGGCATGGGCAGGAGGAACTCCTACCAGC
The DNA here is from genome assembly GCF_027791375.1 of Indicator indicator. Classification (NCBI taxonomy): domain Eukaryota; kingdom Metazoa; phylum Chordata; class Aves; order Piciformes; family Indicatoridae; genus Indicator; species Indicator indicator. Next base: position 17,831,458 of record NC_072023.1, read on the forward strand.
TGCTGTGCCTGTGGGGCTCCACCATAATGTAAAGAAGGAAAGGAGACTGCTCCAGAGATCTCCCCAAGATCTTGCTGTCATCTTTGTGCACTGTCTTAATAACATTTCCCCTGCAAGCACCACCTACTCTTGGGCTTTCAGATTCTCCCACCCCAATGAGTCACTCCCTCCTCTGTTCTATGCTGCCATCCCTCGAGTCCCTTACCTCATGAGCTGGTTGTATTTAGCCAGGCGTTCAGACCTGCAGGGAGCACCCGTCTTGATCTGTGAAGCATTCCCAAAACAGACACTGTGAGACACTGCCCTGACTTGCACCACGGAAGGGCAGAGGACTCTGCCCTCACACTCCTTCGCTTCCCTACAGGCCTACGCATGGCCTGGGGCTCACCTACCTGCCCAGTGCACAGTCCTACAACCAGGTCAGCAATGAAGGTGTCTTCAGTCTCCCCAGACCGGTGGCTTACCATCACACCCCAGCCATTCTCCTGGGCCAACTTGCATCTGCAAGGAGAGAGAAACTCAGTAACTCCCAGTCCTACAACCAACACCTGCACAGGCTGAGATCCAGACACCCTCCCCTCCCACCCTCAGTGTCCTACACTCGGGTGGAGACAAAAGTCTCTTTGTGCAGTGGATAGTGTGACACCCTGCTGTAGATCATCACCAAGCCTTTCACAGGACAATGAGGGCTGGACTTACGCTTGAATGGCCTCTGTGACAGACCCAATCTGGTTGACTTTGAGCAGGAGGCAGTTGCAGGCCTTCTCTTCAACAGCTCGCTCGATGCGCTTGGGATTTGTTACTGTCAGGTCATCTCCCACTATCTGGATCCCCACATTGGCTGTGAACTTGGACCAGGCTTCCCAGTCATCTTGGTCAAAGGGATCCTCAATGGAGACCACTGAAAGGACAACAGAAGAGACACAAGTCGAAGCCACCTCCCTTCCCACCCTAAACCCATGGAGGGGATGCCTGTTAGAAGCGCCCCGCAGCGGTAGGCACAGCAGCTCACCTGGGTAATCACGTACAAAGCTCTGGTAGAGGTCCCCCAGCTCATCTGCAGAAATGTAGCGGCTTGGGTCGTCTGGGGACTTGAAGTCCAGGTCGTATTTGCCATCACGGTAGAACTCGGAGGCTGCCACATCCATGCCGATGACGATCTTGTCTGTGTAGCCTGCCTTGTCGATGGCTTCCTTGAGGAGCTCCAGAGCTAGGAGGAGGAGAGTTGCTGTCAGGAGAGACAGCTCAGGCAGTGTTCTGCCTTTTGGTGAGAATCTGCCCGGGGAGGGTCCTGAGAGCACCTGAGAGCCTGACAGTGCAGTAGGAGAGGTAGGAGAGAGCCCAGAACACTGGAACTGTGCAGGGCACCTCCACAGGGATGAGGAGAAATTGAGATACAACCTCACAGCCCAGAGGCACATCATGGGGAGGTCTTGGAAAGGTGTGCACACACATGAAGGATTTGCACAGAGAGGCTGTGATATATTAAGGCCACCCCAAGAACAAGGAGCATAGAAACCACTTCCTAACACAGGAGATCAGTGACACTGAGGCATCATCTTTTGAACCAGTCTTTGGGGAACACTGTGAGCTGGGTATAGGAAGTGTGTAGGAGTGTGGGCCCTCCTCTGCAGGGTTCTCACCTTCACTGTTTTCCAGTATGTTGGGGGCAAAGCCCCCCTCATCCCCCACATTGGTAGCATCTTTGCCATACTTCTCCTTGATGACACTCTTGAGGTTGTGGTAGACTTCAGCCCCAATGCGCATGGCGTCGCGGAAGCTTTCAGCCCCCACGGGCAGGATCATGAACTCCTGCATGGCCAGTTTGTTGCCTGCGTGGGAACCTCCATTGATCACATTGAAAGCCTGAAAGAGCCCAGAAGAGAATCCGAGCTGAAGGAACCGGTCCTGGCACCACCCTAGGGGAGGTACATCCCATGGGGTAATGGTAACACATCAGCTACGATGCATCAAACCAAGGGCACATAAACCCAGGGTCTCCTTTCCAACAGCAGCTCAAAGCAATGGTTGGAGAGGATTTTCCCACCCATTTTCCTCTCTAAGATCCTCCTAGCTATGAGTTTATCAGCAATGCTCCATCAGTCTCTCTTCCAGGACCTTCTTCCTTGATGCAGAAAAATTTAGCATCCACAACCCCCATTGTGAATGAGTTTCACAGGGCAGCTGCCCTTGGTGTGAAGAGCCATAGGCCCTTGCTTTGGAATTGTGCCCTCCAGGCTTCACACGATGAGCTCTGATCCTCAGTCAACCCCCACCACATCCTTAGGCCCCTCTTTTCCATACTGAAAACTGGCACATCTCAGGCCTTGGTTTGCTTCCTTGATGAGTGCAGTGCCCTCAGCTGATGTGTCAGTCCTGTGTTCCTTCCTTCTCTACCTCCCAACACATCCTTTGAAGTTCCTGAGGGGGATGTCAAGGACAGAAGGGTCTTACTGGCACGGGAAGAATGAGGTCGGAGTTGCCGGCCAGGTCAGCGATGTGCCGGTACAGAGGGATCTCCTTCTCTGCAGCTCCTGCCTTGCACACAGCCAGTGACACTCCCAGGATGGCATTGGCACCAAACTTGGCTGTAGAGAAGACCAAGGAGGAGTTAAGGCTTCATGGTAGTTTTAGGCTGTACCTTTAAAAATTTCCACAGATCTTGAACAGAAAGCTGTAAAGTGTAAATAAATCACCATTGGGTGTAAAAAGGAAAATAATGACAAGTTCTAAACAATCCATTGGACAGATAACAAACATAACCTAGTAATGAAAACAACCTCTCTCTTTTGGCTTCTTCCCTCTGGGAGATACTAACCTTGTGCTGTGCTGGCTTCTGCTTGACCTTGGCTGCATTGTTTTGGCTAAGTCTAATGTCTCTCTGCTCTTTCTCTTGTCCCTTTGTGTCCAAGGGGGTAGGGGGGGAGCAGGGAGGGAGAAGCTATTAGCAGCTCCCCTGGTTTTTGGTCAGGGGGGTTCTTGTGCTGTTTATTAATTATAAATACCTGTAAATATTGTAAATACTATATATTTTGTACATATTCATTGCATTTCATTTTAGATTGAAGTTTGGCTTGTAATTACAGCTTCATTTGCTTCCACCTGGGCTGGTCTGGTAAATTTAATGTGGGGGGAATTTTCAACCCACCACAGGCTTCTCAAGCAGCAAGCTCCTGCCCACAGATGCCCTTGCCAGCATAGTCTTGAGCTCACCACAGCTCTAAGTGTCCCCTGCCCTAGTCCTAGAGCCTTCTGTGGCTCTTCTGTCTCTCTTTATGCCCCAGGCCAAGGAAAGAGGAATTAATTACATTTGTTCTCTGTGCCATCCATCTCCAGCATCAGGTTATCTATCTTCTCTTGATCCACAACAGAGAGGCCCTGCAAGAGAGAAACAGCTACTGAAGAGGGGAGGCTGAGAAGAGCTGTTGGCTCTGGTCTGTGAGAAAGGAGGCATTAACAGAGAAGCTGGGGCTACAGGGACCTCTTTAGCTTATGGAGGAACACAGACACACAAAGCTCTGGCAGCTCGTGTCTCGGTGCATCGTCAAGGTAGTGATGCTGCTGCAGCCCAGTGCAGATGTGCCCACACTGGAGAAGTGAGTAGCTGCAGCCCAGACAAAACAATGCATTTCTGGGGACACAGGACTGTCCTGAGGATTTACTCAGCAGCTTCTGGGGAGCTTTGTGGTGCTGTGGCCACACAGAAGCTAGGCAGAAGAACAGGACAAGGAAGCAAACGTAGACTGAATGGAGCTATGCCCAGGAGCAAGGTGGAGAGCAGGACTGGGCCAAACACAGGCAGCCCTCTGCCAGGCCAGTTATTTTTCAGAGCTGGAGAGAGCTGGGCCCCAGGCTGCACAGGGTTAACGTGTGGATTTCAGCTCAGCTTTTCTCCCAGCAGGCTCCAGGTCTTCAGGTGTAAACAAGTTGCAGAGGTAACATCACTGCCCTGCAAGGCTGTGCTGGAAGGGCTGCCAGACCTTTCGTGGCATGGTCATTGCTCATCACACCATGAATGGTGGGTGGGACACACAAGCGTGAGGCCACAGACATGTGGATGAGGTTCAGTGCTTGAGGAGGAGAGCATCTGAAAGAGGGAGAGAGCTCTATGGGGAGCTTCAGGAGCACTAGTGAGGTGGTGCAGAAGCTGCAGAGGACTGGGTAGTGCTAAATCCTTTCCGCTCAGAGAAAAGATCGCTGTGGACACATCCAGGCATGGGGGGCAGGAGGGATGTGCCCAGATTCCCAGGGAGCATCACTGTGTCTGTTAACCAAGTGGGATGAGGAAAGGCAGAAATGGAGATTTGAGAGCAGAGACAGACCAGAGAAAGTGTTGGACAAGGGAGATCAAAGAGAAATCCTTACAGAGCCCACGAGAGCCGGGGCGACAGTGCTGTTGATGTGATCCACGGCCTGAAGGACCCCTAGAGAAGGGAAGAGACAAAGAAAAAGAGAGAGAGAGAGAGAGTGAGGCAAAGAGAGGAGTGGAGAGAGGGAAGGAGAGGACCAATAGAGACTAAGAGAGTGAGACAGTGAGGGAAGATCAGGGCCTGATCTTTCAATCTGTGCTAGGCCTGTGCCCCTGCGGTTCTCCTGAGGGCAGTGGGACACATCCACATCACAGCAGAGAATGAGTGGTGCCCTCTGGCACAGCCTCATGCACAGGCAGCCCTGGTGTGCAGAGCAGGCATTTCCCACCTTTTCCCAGGAACCGTGACTTGTCGTTGTCTCGCAGCTCCAGTGCCTCATAGATGCCAGTGGACGCGCCGCTGGGCACCGCCGCACGGAACATACCTGGGGAGCAACAGAGCACAGCTGGGGGACACACAGAGAGGGGAGAGGAGGGGAGGAGAAGGCCTCCTGCTACTGCTTCTGTCCCACTTCTGAGAGAACTCCTGTGCCAACCACTCGTGCGAATGGATGGTCCCACTGGCTGTCCACTTGTGGCTGGAACAGCTCCTGGAGGGGAGCACCAGGGCTGCAGAAATAAAAGCACCCAGGGCTTTCAGACTGGGAAGTCTGGATTTCAGGTACCCAGAGGTGCACAGCATTCCCATGAACAGCAGGTGGAAGTCTGGCTCCTCAGCCTTCCTCCTGGTTCGGAGGCAGCCTGACGCCCCACAGCCACCAGTGGCTTCCTTCCCCTCAGACTGGGATTAGATTTCTGCTCCAGGGCAGAAGAAGACTGGCAGGGTGTCTGCTCTGGCCCCTCATCACTTCTCACCCCTCAGTCCACCTAGTTTTGGGCCCAGGGCAGATGCAGCTCTGCCTACACAGAGATCCTGGGGAAAAACATTTCCCTGCCTCTTCAGCATGGCTGTGGATGTGCTTCCAAACTTGTGCTGTGTCCTAGGAGCACATCTGCAGGAGGACACTGAGGGGATAGGGCAACAAACTAAGTGTATTTATGTCAAGGAAATTTTCCATCCTTGTTCCTAGCAGGCACACAGCTCAAGTCAGGTACAGGACAGCCAGCTGCCTACTTGTGATCTACCTATCACGTGTGCAGATTTGCTAAGTACACTCAGAAGCAGAGCCAAGCTTTGGTCTCTGCCTCTTTCTCTGGCTCTCTGTCTGCCAGGGGTTTGCTGGAGAAGCCCCTCTGTGCTCTTGGCACAGCATGCCACCAGTTCTGCCAGGGTAGATGAGATTTCTCTTCCATCTTGTCCTCATCTGCATACCTTTGTGTGTGTACAAGTCCACCTCAACAGTAGGGTTCCCACGAGAGTCCAGGATCTCACGGGCGTGGATCCTTTCAACAGCCATAGTGAGTCTGTGAAGAGGACAGGACAGGACAGATTCAGTTCTGAGAAGCCCCAGGGTGTAGTGCTCATCTGTCTGATGTCTACACCAACACTGGCAGAGAGAAGGGAGCTCAAGGAAGAGCAGCCTTAGGAGATGCAGCTAAAACTACTGCTATTAAACCCGGATTGTGCGAATCAACCCCCATTTTGTCCAGGAACTGGTTACCTGTTTGAGTTTATCCTGTCCCTCTGCTGCAGGTGGGTAACAAACTGGGATCCCTCTCTCTGTACCACAGCTGAGCACTGCCCCTTCTCATGCCTCCTGATACGAGACTGGGTGGCAGACACAGGGAGGGTACCCAGAGCATCCCTGGGCAGCAGAATGTGAGGGATCAGCTGGCACAGCCAGGAGATGTCTCTCTCCCCAGCGTCAAGGACAGGGGAACCAATTACCAGCATCTCCCTTCCCCTTGCTGGGGGAAAGGACGGTCCCTGTCAGAACTGACAGCAAACATCTGCAACATCTGCTGTGTCCGTACTCAGCAGGCAAGGAGCTGGATGAGTGGTGGCTGCCTGGGGCAGAGCCAAGCAGGGCCTGGGGTTGGTGGACCCTGAGCCGCTCTCCAGTCTGGCTCCCCCACACCCCCAGCCCACAGCTAAGCACCCAGCTCAGCTTTCCCTTCCCTGCAGTGAGCCTTTGGGTCAGGCTGTGCTGTGGTGAGGGCAGCATGGAGAAGGCAAGCAGCCCGAGGAGCCATCTTGCTGAAAGCTGACGTCCCTCAGACATGGCAGAAAGGGCTCTGAACAGAGGGGGGGAAAGGGGGCCTGGCCATGGCTGAACAGAGGAACTGGGCCCAGCTCCCCACCCTTTGCTTCTCTCCTGAGACAGGGAAGCAGATGAAACCAGGAAGCACCTCTGCTATCCAACAGAGAAAAGAAAGTGGTGAAGACACCTGGCATTTTGGGGCACCTTATTAAACCTGAAGTGGAAAACAGGCTGATGGGTGAGGATGGCTGTTTGAAAGAGCTTCTCTTGCTGGTTTGCTCCCTAGGAGGGGTCCAAAACAACTCATTCCCCACTCCCCATCCCATCTTATTCCTTTAGCCAGGGGGCCATGCAATGCCAGAGAGTTGCATCCCCACTTCTGTGACTCTGATTATGTGCAGAGAGGGAGCAGCAGCAAGGTGCATGGCACGCCCACCCTGCCCAGGATTTCCTCCTCCTGCTCCCACAGATGATTCACTCAACTCTGAGCAGGGCTGGACCCAGGCAAGGCTCAGTGCAGAGGCCAGGCCTGAGGCGAGCATGGGGAAATGGACATTTTGGCCCAGGTACAACCATGCCATGGTGCCTGTGAGTGGCTGGCAGAGGTGTGGCCAGCGCAGAGGTTCAGCACATGCGGGGGGGTGCTGCAGATGGTGTGGCACAGCACTGCAGGCAGCTAAGCAGCAGGCTGGGGGAAGCTGGATTGGCTCTCGACTCCGTCGCCTCAGGTGGACGGGAAGCACGCAGGGTGTGAAGGGTCCATGCCGTGCAGAGTTCCAGCAAGAGCCTTAGTCAGTGACACCAGGGCACCCTGGAGCCTGCGCAGGGCCCTCCAGTGTGTCCACCTGGGCTGGGATCCCCCATCAGCCACTCTGGCAGCGCTCCTCAGGCCATCTGGCACACGCTGCGGGAACTTCCTCCAGAGCTGTGCCCACGCAGCTGGGAGCTTCCTTTGCAACACTGCCCTGGCCATGCCCCAACAGCCTCCATGGGGGAGAGAAGACCAGGACCCCATGAAAGTGACCTTTGACAGCAGGACACATGCCAGATTCATTGCCTGTGTGGTCATGTTGCCCACATACGCCTGCCCCTGCTCAGGCCAGCTCCGAGGAAACCAAATTACCAGCCCAAATTCAGCCTTGCTCTCCCCACCCCATCGCTTACTTGATTTCTACTCCCTTCCAGTCCATTGGACCCTTTTCTCCACTTGTGTTGCTGCCCCATGTTCCCCTTGCCTCTGCCCTCCTTTGAACAGTGCAAAGAACCACCCTGAAATCCCTGGCATCAGCTGCACTGTCCTGAAAGGAGGTCAGAGGCGGATAAGCTGGGATAAGGGATTGGGATGGAGCCATAGCCGGGAGCCCATACACCATGGTGAAGAGAAGAAGAGGAGCCAGGCTGGAGGTTGGGCAGCCTCCCTTGAGCAGCAGCTGAGCAGGGCACCCCGGGACACTGTCACCACTGCAGTGCCTTCCTGTGGGCACTACTTTGTGGCACTGTGTTGTTGCCAGGGCATCTTCTCTCTGGAGTAGGTGCTGCGGCCATTGCCCCTCCCTGCCAGGCAGGCCGGCACAGCAAAGATCTTTCCCTAGAGCCACCAGCACCAGTCCTGTGCGTTGCTGCCATGCCCCCCGGGTGGCACTGCTCCCAGGAAGCCTGCACTGCTGCAGTGTCGTGGTTGATGCAGCTACTGGTTGCCTGACTGTCACCTCCTCTCCCTGCTGCCCTTCTTCCCTCCCGCTGTGTGCTGTGGGGGAGGGAAGAAGGTCGCCCTCCCTGGGATCCGGCTGAGCGCCTGTGTTTGTGTCAACACCTCGAGGGACTGCGGGGAGGTTGGTCTGTGCCAATGCTGGGTCCTTTCCCCAGCAGCCCAAACTGAGCTTTACCTCCTCCCCACTGGCACCTCCCTCCCCCAGGTAGGGCTCCCTCCCGTAACACCTCCCGGCAATGCCCTTGGCAGCACCATTTATCCTTGCTGGCTGCCCCCGCGCCTGAAATTCCCTGGGTTCAGCTGAAATGATGCTCACCGGGGAGAGGGAGGGAGGGAGTACCTGAAATTAAAATGTGAAAGAAAAGTGAGAAAGGTGGGAATGAGGAGAAAGCGGTGGGAGGAGCAGGGGGAGGAAGTGAGGGGAGTTGCGTTGTTGATGCCGCTCACTGTGGTCCTTTCTCCGCAAGAGACCCCAAAGTGCGTGTGTGTGTGGGGAGGGTTTGAGGGCACAGGGTGGGAAACAGAAACACGCATGCTGCGAAGGGAGGTGCTGGCCATAGGGGACACTTACCTTCCTAGGGCGGGGGTGAACGAGAGATTGAGAAAGTGCTGGTAAAGAGGAGAGAAGACGAAGCAGAGGAGGGATGCAGGACCTCAAGGGGAGATGATATGTCCTCTAAGCCAACGGCAGCGGCAGCAGCAGGATGGAGACGCCCCTGATAGGGCCGGGACAGCAGCATGTGACCCAGAGCTGCGATGAGTCAGGATTCAGCAACGCTTTGCAAACAGCACGTAGAGGATGGAGAGAGAAAGAGAGAGAGACAGACGAGGCACAGGCACAGCAAGCGAGGGTGAGAGAGCCAAGCAATAGCCGTGGGTGTGCAGGATAAACAATTCCAGTCGCTCCAGGCTCGTTAATAAATTTAATTCAAATAACAAAATGCTGTCGGATTTTGGGGAGCCATAAATCAAAGCACAGCACCTGTAACTCTCCTCCCCTTTTCCCTCTTGGATCAAATGAGGATAGAGCACACCAGTACTGTGACAGCAGGACTGCAGTACCTCAGGTGAGCGGCCAGGACTGGGGTGGGTAGCCCTGCTCTTTTCTCCAGGAGTGAAATGAGGTGAAGGTAGCTCTGGTACCTACAGCTCTCACTTTCTCAGCTGCACAAGTGAGGGAAGGCATCTTCAAATCCTGACCAGCTCTGGGAGCAGCTGCTAAATACAGAAGTCACTGGAGGGACCCTTCCATCTCCTGAAGAAGGAAAGAGGGAGAAGTTAAATGACTCTATGTCTGACTTCGTTTCCCCTTTCACTGCTCACTTCTGCTGGTGGGCTGATGAATGGCAGTAAGGCTGGAACTAGATGGGTCCCTTCCAACCCAAACCATCCTATGAATCCATAAGGTTGTGATGCTGGCCACCACAATCAGGTTGCAAAGGCCAGCCCCTCTGAGGTTCCTCTGCCCTCAGGACTGCCCTCCTTCAGCCTTCTCCTTGTGTAAGCTAGAGGAGGAGAGGCTTCATCAGCAGGTTTGATACTCGCTTTCCCCCTTCACTTCTGTCTGCTACCCCCAGCTCAGCTGTTCTCACCTTTTCTTTCTCCTGCCTTTCCTGACGGATCCTGTTTGCCTCTTCTTGCTCCTCTTGCTCAAATACCTCCTTGTCGAGGCGCTGCAGATATGGCAGCACGGCCAGAACCTCCAGCCGGTAACGGGGCTCTGTAGAGCACGGATTGTCCATCAGCACCAGTGCCTGCAGCATGGGCAGGACCTGCAGTTTTGCCACCTCCTGAAGGCTACTGATCCTGTTATTCCTAACAAGAAGAAGCACAGAGAGTGGGGGAGACATATGCAAGGGAGCGAGAGCTCTTTGGAACAGTAAGTTGACAAGACAGACAAAGCAAAACTTAGCAGCATGACAGACTGCAGACCTTAAACCACAGACCTCTGTGATCTAAGATCCAGGTTGCTCAAGGCCTCATCCAACCTGGCCTTGAACACCTCCAGGGAGGGGGCATCCAAAACTTCCCTGGGCAACCTGTTCCAGTGTCTCACCACCCTCACTGGAAAGAATTTCTTCCTAACCTCCAGTCTCAATCTGCCCTGCTCAAGCTTCAATCCATTCCCTCTCATCCTGTCACTCCAAGCCCTTGTAAAAAGTCCCTCCCCAGCTCTCCTGTAGCCCCCTTCAGGCACTGGAAGGCTGTTCTGAGGTCTCCCTGGAGCCTTCTATTCTCCAGGCTGAACAGCCCCAACTCTCTCAGCCTGTCCCCATAGGGGAGGTTCTCCAGCCCTCTGATCATCTTGGTGGTCTTCTCTGGACCTGCTCCAGAAGCTACATGTCCCTCTTATGCTGGGGGCATCAGAATAGGACACAGCTGAATTTAATAGGACTTACACTCCTGGACACTAAGTGATGAACACCAGCTAAGGACAGTAAAGATCAACTCATTCCCATCAGGTCTTCAACTTCCAAAAGACCAGAAAATCCTAAAGATGTCAGTGGGAGTACAGCCTGATGAAGGATCTCTGGTCTCAATACAGAGCAGGGAGGACCCACCGTAGATTGAGGTACTGCAGGCACTTCATGCTGCTGCAGAATCCATCCAGGCTCTCCAGACTGTTGTCACGCAGGTGCAGAGTTGCAAGCTGCTCTAGTCCCTCAAGGCCTTCAAGGCTCTTAATGGCATTCTGGGCCTGAGCACCAGGGAGGCAGGAAGAAAGAAGGAAAGAGGGGACACACAAGAGAGGGAGCAACAGTTATTTCTAGATTCTAGAGCTCTGTCAGACTTCCTGCCACTCATAACATGGCCTTCTCTGAAGCTAGATCAGGTTGCTCAGGGTCTTCACCAAACTCATACTAAGCATTCAGATTCAAGGACCAAGAGTTTGAAGAACAAGTGTTCCCTGTAGGATCCCATGGGGACCGAGACGAACCCACCCCTGGTGAATACTCCACTGCCAGCACAGCACCTCCTTCCATGGTAGCAACAACTCAGAGTCCCCAAGGCCTCAGAGAGCAGCAGTGTGTGGAGGGAAGCATGGACCTGAGCCTGAAACAAGAGTGTTTAAAGGATAAATAACCAGCCCCTCTCAGTCACATAGTCCATGCATTCCAAGGACCTTCCAATGTCAGCTACTTCTCTTGTGGGGGGCATCTAGAACCAAGAAGCCTCTTCTATTCCTCTAGTAGAAGCAGCAGGCTGTGTGTTCCTGAGAGAGGTTGCAGGGGAGTGGGGGGTTGCTGGCTGGCTTAATTTTGAGCTTTTGCAGGTGTAATTGTTGTTATCCATCCACAGGTGCATCTTTGTGCAACAATCTGACAATTGCACAGCAGGAGGAATGTGTCCTATCAGCTCAAAAGTCCCCAGTGATGAATTCATTCCCTCCACTGCATCGAGAACTGGGAGCTCTGAATTTCAATTTCGTAAGAGGATTCAGGCTGGAGACCACTAGGGGTCTCCTGGCCATGCCCGGGCTCACCGCAGGGAGAGCAATCTCCAGTCAGGCCACTCCCGGTCTTAGGCAGCCAAGCGTGGAACTTGGAGCTGCAGCCCCTAAGGCCAGCTGCAGCCCCTAAAGACAGACACCTGAGCGGGAAACGGGGAGAGAGGAGGCACTGCTCCCTGCTCCCTGCTCCCTGTTGGTACCCGGGCAGTGGCCAATGCCTGAAGCTAATCAAAGGGGCACAGACTGGACTGGTGGGATAGGAGGGCACTTTTGTAGGGAAAGAGGACTGTAATGGAAACAAGGAAAAGCCTGCACCAGCTGGGCCAAGGAAAGAGGGTAACACGAGGACAAAAAGAGGGAAGTCAAAGATTTAGCAAAGGCCATGTGAAGCGATTAGTCAGGAAGGATTAGGACACCGCACCTCAGAGGACAGTGGGAGCTGGTGTGAGGGACAGGGTGAGGGGGAGCTCACTGATCACTGCTTTGTAAAATGAACAGTGACCTCCCATCACTCACTTTCTCCATGACTTCAGTGTGAATGGTTTTTAGTGACTCTGTCCCTGAAAGCACTAACAGGACAATGCAGGATGGATTCTTTTCAGGGTCATTTCCCCCTTCCCCACACATACACCTCAAATCAAATAACCTCCCACATGACACCCTTTATTAAACGACATCATCACCTTACCTTAGTTGCCAGTTCTTCACACAGATGTGATACCACCATTGCTGAGGGAAACCTGCTATGTTCTGCTCTCCATGCTTCCCTCTCCCCTTCCTGCACGCCTGGCCTTGCCCTGGCTCACCTTTGTCATCACTGCTGCACAACAGCCAGGAACTAAGCCAGCCCTGGTGACAGCAGGGACCCACAAACCCACACCCATGGCACACAGCTAGCTGCAGTCTTCCTGCTAGTAGGTGCAACTTTGTTAATGCTCACTTTCATCTGCAAGTCTGTCATGCATTAACCAAATTTTCTTTGGTTTCTTTAAACTGAACCCTTTGTCTTGAACTCTGTCCTCAAGGTGTCAGCTGCATCTGCCCACAGCTCAAGTCACACCAAAATCTTTGTACTGAAAGCAAAGTACTGCTGGGGGAGATTCCCCTCCAAAATGAGCAGATGAACATGGGTGACAAATTCAGGCCCCAAAGATTCCTGAGAAATTAGTCAATTGTTCTAGTTTTAGTAATGAATGATGACAGCCACAAAGATGATCAGAGGGATGGAGAACCTCCCCTATGGAGACAAGCTGGGAGAGTTGGGGCTGTTCAGCCTGGAGAAGAGAAGGCTCCAGGGAGACCTCAGAGCAGCCTTCCAGTACCTGAAGGGGCCAACAAGAAAGCTGGAAAGGGACTTTTGACAAGGACTTGTAGTGATAGGATGAGAAGGAATGGATTGAAGCTTGAGAATGGCAGATTGAGACTGGACATGAGGAAGAAATTCTTTACAGTGAGGATGGAACAGCTTCCCCAGGGAGGCTGTGGAGGTGTTCAAGGGCAGGTTGGATGAGGCTTTGAGCAACCTGGTCTAATGGAAGGTGTCCCTGCCCACGGCAGGGGAGTTGGAACTGGATGACGCTCAGGGTCCCTTCCAACCTAAGCCATTCTGTGATTCTGTGATGTCTTGCAATATTTGCCCATTTCATAAGTGCAGCTCTGAAACCCCTCAGTTGTGGCAGGAACCTTCTTGACATGCAGGTGCCTGTTTGCTTCCCTCCAAATCATTCAAGTGAGGGGGTTTACCTCCAAGTTCTGTATTGTATATATCTAGTGTATCTAGACTAAAGCCACTTCATCTCTTCTTCCAGCATCTCTCATCCAAAAATCTGTTTTCCACCAGAAAATTGCAAGCAATCTCAGCAAGTAACCTCCTCTGTTTTCTGTCAGGGAGTCTTGGTAAAAAGAAGCCCTACAGCTTTTCAAAGCCTTTTTCATCTTTAATTGTTTTTCAGGAGGTAGTGACTCAGGACACCACTCCAGTCTCTGCAAGCTGCAGCTCTGTGTGATGCATGGGACTGAGCCAGACGCACTTTCTGTGTCTCTGGGAGTAAATGTTCCCTGAAGCAATTGGTTGTGGTACTAGGAAATTGCTTCTCCTATCTTACTTTCACTGAGGTGTTTAATCAGTTCCCCTGTTTTTGGCAGCTGAAGCTGTGAATCATGTAATTGTGCTGTTTTTAAACCTGTGTTTGATTAGGCCCATCAGAGAAGAGAAAGAAACATCATCTTCTCCTATCACACAGAGCAAACCTGGTGCTCTCCCCACTGACCTCCTGGGCATGTACCAAACGCATGCAAGAATATTGCTCCTGCAGGAGGCCAAGAGAAAAGAACCTGATCAGCTGAGCATTGCCAGCTCCTTCTCTGCAGAGGAATTGCTGGACAATGGGTACTTCTTTCACATTGTCTGGGCAGACAGCATAGAAGAAGCTACCCCAAAGAAGTGGATTTGTTGTGGAGGAGTTTGCTGAAATCTCTTTCTCTTCATCTGTAAAGATGGAACTGAACTGGCTAGCAGAAATACTGTGCTGCTTGAAGGGGACAGCCTCCTCCCTCCTCACACTGCCTGGGGGTGCCAGGCTCTGCAGCAGCTCTGTCCCACACTCCAAGCTAGCTAGACCCTTTACCAAATAGAGGTTCTTCAGCTTGGGAAGATTGAGCCCTGCTGTGCTCTCTAGGACGTTTCCTCGCAGCTCCAGGGTTTGCAGGTTGAACAACTGGCCATGACTCAAGCCCAGTGCGGACTGGATTCTATTTCCTGAGTGACAGAGGAGGAAGAGACAATGAGAGAGTTAATCCCATCCAAAGAAAGTGTCCTATGTGCTCAAGGATGAAGAAAAGTGGTCTGTATCACCTTTCAGGCTGAGGTTGAGTAGGCGGGGGTGAGTGATGCCCTCCACATCCTTGATGCGGTTCTGACCAAAGCTGATGAACTGGAGGTAGGGCAGCTCCTTCAGACAGGGACTGGTGAGCAGATTCCCATCCACCTTCAGCCAAAGCAGATTGGTTAGGCTGCTCAGTGGAGACAAATCCTGCAGCTTGTTCTCTGACAAATCCACATACCGCAGGTGTATGAAGCATTCGAGGAGGCTGATGTCTGTCAAGTCCCTGTGGGAGGAAGGATGCTAACAAAACATCTTGCTTACTTCCCTCTGATACCAGCTTGCAGTCTGCTCCTCACCACTACTGGAAGGAGAGCATTCTCCTCTCCTACTTCCCTGTTGTTCTAGGAAGCGTTGCTGGAGAGCAGGAGGAAATAAGCAGGTTATAGGGAGAACCTGAATAGTCTGTAACCAAGGCTGAATGTTAAAGTGGGAGCTGCTTTCCTGACACAGGCAATACTTATTCCCATGGAACCCTGCCTGTCAGGAGAGGGCAGAACCAGAGTAGAAGAGAGTGTAAATCTAAGGAGTGGGTCTATTAGACACTAGTGGCAACAGCAAGGGCTGTGAGGAAGGACCTTGCTAGTGGGAAAAAGCTGCTGAAAGACACAGTCTGAGTGAGGCCTGCTCGTTAGCTTTAGGGTTATGCAGGGGTACTGATGGGGCTGAGGCTCCAAACTGCTTCCAGGCCATTGTGGCACTGTACTTAAAAGCATATGCCTGAAATGTTAGCACTTCAGAGGAGTGATATTTAATGGATATTTCTCCAAGTGACTGTGGGGAGGTCCCCTGAGGACACCACAGCCCAGAGGGATGGACAGGCTCCTGCCAATTTAGGGGAACACTGATGTTCCCACCAGTGCATCTGGATATGGCGGAGGCAGTCCCCTGCTCAGGGCTGAGGATGACAAAGCAGTGTTGAGGCACAGAATGGAAGCCAGACAGTTGGAGAAAACAGCCTGGAAGTGTTCACCACAGCCGGTCACCAGTGGTCTTAAGGCACAGCTGCTCCCTGGCTGCTCCCTGGGAAGGAGCTACCCTTCTCCCGGGGCAGGTTTTGAACACTCACTTCTCTCTGGCTTCAAATTTCACAAAGGCGTGAGCCAGGCCGTTGCTGGTCTTACAGAGGAGGGAGAGGCCTTCCTTCAGGACCTCCTCTGTCAGGGGAAACGCGGCCAGCACCTGGGAGAGAAAAAGAGAAGCGCACACAATGCCAGTGCTGGCCTCACCACGGCCAGAGCGTACTGGGACCCGCTTCCTCACCGGGGCTTCCTCCTCCTGTTCCCTCAGCGCCTCCTCCTCTCCCTTCTCCTGAAGGTTGTTCTCGTCCCGCTCCAGCTCCTCGTCCTCCATCCTCACAGGCCCCGCTTCCCACCGCAGTGAGGGAGCTCCGGCAGTGCGGGCGGCAGACTGCCCAGGCGCGGCGAGCGGCGGCACCCGGCTGCTCTGGGACCCGGGCGAGGCGGCTCCGGCACCGCTGCCACGGCAACCGCGCTGGCTTCCCGCAGGGCTCTGCCGCGGCTTCACGGGCCCTAGCCTCCGGGCGTGTCCTCTCGCCAGCGCCCTCCTTGCCTCCCCTAATCCATCCCCTCCTGCTGCTTCAGACAGGGCAAATGTGAAACCCAAAGCCTCCTCAGCTCTGAGGAAATCCCTCCCCAAAAATCCTTCTGTTACTCATAGATAGGGTTGGGTGATTGGTTGGACCTGATGATCGTGGAGGTCTCTTCCAACCCGGTTGATTCTGTGAATCGTAGCATTTTTTCAGTGGGGAAAGACCCGTAAGATCATTGAGGTCACCCATCAACCCAAAGTTGCTGTGCCTGCTGAACCATCTCCTCAAGTCCTATGGCTACATGGTTTTTAAACACCTCCAGGGAGGGTGACTCCACCACCTCCCTGGGCAGCCTGTTCCAATCGCTGACCACTCTCTCGGTAATGAAATTTTTCCTAATATCCAACCTAAAGATCCCCTGGTGCAACTTGAGGCCGTTTCCTCTCATCCTATCACCAGTTACTAGGGAGAAGAGACCAAACCCCAGCTCACCACAACCTCCTTTCAGATCTCCTCTCATCCTCCTCCAGGCTGAACAAGCCCAGTCCCCTCAGCTGCTCCTCACCAGACCTGTTCTCCAGACCCTTCACAGCTTTGTTGCCCTTCTCTGGGCACAAGCTCTGATCTGGTTAGTGCATCCTGCAGCTGCCACTCAATTTCCTGCAGCCATGCAGGCACTGCTGGATTGCCTTTCGTTGGCCATCAAGCTCCCTGTGCTTTCTTTTTACATTGTCCTCCTAGAAATACTCCTCTCCTAGCTGACCGCTTGTTTTTTGCTGCTTCAGCTGCAATAGCTTGTCATCTTTGGTATGAAATTCCAGGTGGAAAGCTCAGAGCACGTCTTGCCTTCATCTGTAATTATTAGGAGTGTATCCAGAGAACTGAAGGAATGTTTCCGTGGGAAGGGACCACTAGAGGTCATCCTGTCCATCCCCCATCTCAGAACAGGGCTGGCTTTGACGTTCGGCTGGGCTGCACAGGGTGGTGGCCACTCAAATAGTGAATATCTCTGAGAAAAGACATTCCCTCTGGTAAATGTTTAATTAACATTTTGAGCAGAATCAGGCATGGGGCTGGCATGAAACCTCCCAAGACATGACCTCCTAGATGCCAGGAAGTGACTTGTGGGAATACAGTATCCAGACCTGCTGCAGGTGACACTGCTTGAGCTCTCTCCTCCAGGCTGGAGAGCTGGGGAAGGCTGAGGCTGACAGTGCCCAGCAGATGCCATTGGTGCCTGTCCAGTTTTAGCACCCCTGGGCAGGTGGATGGCTGTGACCCCAACAACTGCCAAGCAGTGCTGGATGTTTACCAGCCAGGAACACTGCATTTTGGGGTTAGAGTCCAAGGCCCTTCCTTTCCAGTGCACTTTGCTTCTTTGCAGCCTCTGGACAACGTCAGCGTTAGATAAGCCAGTCCAAACTCGAGCTGGACACACAAATGTCAGCCACGAGTCTCTCACACTACCTGTGCCAGCCATCACCCTTCCTGCAAAGCACACCTGCATGCTCAGGGCTGCACCAAAGAACTTAGAAGAAACAAGAGAAATTCCCTAGGGAAACACAAATCTTTGAAAGAGAGGAATTTAACATAGGTTATCAAAAAGATCCTAAACCTAACTTTATCCTGAATACTGATCATTAAGGAGGTTATATGGTAAAAGCTCATCTGCACATTCCCAAAGGAGCCCAGGGAGAAGATGGCAGGAAGATGGCGACCCTGCCAGGCTGCTCCCAGGCCATCCCAGGAGCCATCAACCCACCAAAGGCCCATCTGGAGGAGCACCATGTCACTTGGGAACTGAAATGATGAACTCAGACGAAAGGACATTCTTTCTGGGCCCTCCCAAGGAAGCCTTAACCTTTAGGGCTGTGAGTGGGGACACGTCACTGTGTTCATAGCTGTGGGACATACAATGGGACCTA
Organism: Indicator indicator; assembly: GCF_027791375.1. NCBI lineage: Eukaryota > Metazoa > Chordata > Aves > Piciformes > Indicatoridae > Indicator > Indicator indicator. Next base: position 17,849,489 of record NC_072023.1, read on the forward strand.
GGGGAAGGGCTTCCTTATGGGATGCACTGAAGGCAGGAAAAGAAGAGATCAAAATGATTTGTGGAGGATCAAGTGTGGGAGACCAGAGGCATATGGGATTAAAAAGGTACTGTCATGCGTAAATGATTTGTGATGGCCTGGCCATACCCCGTGCTTGCTCAGCGCAGCCTGTTCCATCTTCTCATTGAACTCTTTTGCACTTTGCCATGGGCAAGGGACTCTCATTACCCCGTGCATGGCCTGTGTGTGGATGGTGGTGTCTGGGTACTGTGGCTGGACTAGGACTCTAACCATGGGCATGTGGGCAAGTGTGTGAGCAGCAGTGAGAACACAGCGGGCAGGCAAGGAGATCTGGAGGGCCAGGAGGGGGCTGCCAGGGGAACTGGGAGGACTCTGGAGGGGCCAGAGAACCATGGAGGAGCTGCTTATCAGGGGACCAGGGGGACTGGAGGTGCTGGGATGGAAGTGCAGCTGTTAGGCAGACTGCCTGAGCCTAGCTGCTGGAGGGAGCTGCACTGTACATATGCAAGTAGATATGTGAATACATACTTACACACACGGTCACCAGTACACATGTGAATACATACTTACACACACACGGTCACCAGTACACGTGTGAATACATACTTACACACACACGGTCACCAGTACACATGTGAATACATACTTACACACACAGTCACCAGTACACGTGTGAATACATACACACACGGTCACCAGTACACATGTGAATACATACTTACACACACACGGTCACCAGTACACGTGTGAATACATACTTACACACACACGGTCACCAGTACACATGTGAATACATACTTACACACACACGGTCACCAGTACACATGTGAATACATACTTACACACACACGGTCACCAGTACACGTGTGAATACATACACACACGGTCACCAGTACACATGTGAATACATACTTACACACACGGTCACCAGTACACGTGTGAATACATACTTACACACACATGGTCACCAGTACACGTGTGAATACATACTTACACACACACGGTCACCAGTACACATGTGAATACATACTTACACACACACGGTCACCAGGACACGTGTGAATACATACTTACACACACACGGTCACCAGTACACGTGTGAATACATACTTACACACACACGGTCACCAGGACACGTGTGAATACATACACACATGGTCACCAGTACACGTGTGAATACATACTTACACACACACGGTCACCAGTACACATGTGAATACATACTTACACACACACGGTCACCAGTACACGTGTGAATACATACTTACACACACGGTCACCAGTACACGTGTGAATACATACTTACACACACACGGTCACCAGTACACGTGTGAATACATACTTACACACACACGGTCACCAGGACACGTGTGAATACATACTTACACACACACGGTCACCAGTACACGTGTGAATACATACTTACACACACACGGTCACCAGTACACGTGTGAATACATACACACACGGTCACCAGTACACATGTGAATACATACTTACACACACACGGTCACCAGTACACGTGTGAATACATACTTACACACACGGTCACCAGTACACGTGTGAATACATACTTTCACACACATGGTCACCAGTACACGTGTGAATACATACTTACACACACACGGTCACCAGTACACGTGTGAATACATACTTACACACACACGGTCACCAGGACACGTGTGAATACATACACACACGGTCACCAGTACACGTGTGAATACATACTTACACACACACGGTCACCAGTACACGTGTGAATACATACACACACGGTCACCAGTACACGTGTGAATACATACTTACACACACACGGTCACCAGTACACATGTGAATACATACTTACACACACACGGTCACCAGTACACGTGTGAATACATACTTACACACACACGGTCACCAGTACACATGTGAATACATACTTACACACACACGGTCACCAGTACACATGTGAATACATACTTACACACACATGGTCACCAGTACACGTGTGAATACATACACACACGGTCACCAGTACACATGTGAATACATACTTACACACACACGGTCACCAGTACACGTGTGAATACATACTTACACACACACGGTCACCAGTACACGTGTGAATACATACACACACGGTCACCAGTACACATGTGAATACATACTTACACACACACGGTCACCAGGTCACATGTGAATACATACTTACACACACAGTCACCAGTACACATGTGAATACATACTTACACACACATGGTCACCAGGACACATGTGAATACATACTTACACACACAGTCACCAGGACACATGTGAATACATACGTACACACACACGGTCACCAGGTCACATGTGAATACATACTTACACACACAGTCACCAGTACACATGTGAATACATACTTACACACACACGGTCACCAGTACACGTGTGAATACATACTTACACACACATGGTCACCAGGACACATGTGAATACATACTTACACACACACGGTCACCAGTACACATGTGAATACATACTTACACACACAGTCACCAGTACACATGTGAATACATACTTACACACACACGGTCACCAGTACACGTGTGAATACATACTTACACACACATGGTCACCAGTACACGTGTGAATACATACTTACACACACATGGTCACCAGGACACATGTGAATACATACTTACACACACATGGTCACCAGGACACGTGTGAATACATACTTACACACACAGTCACCAGTACACGTGTGAATACATACTTACACACACAGTCACCAGTACACGTGTGAATACATACTTACACACACATGGTCACCAGGACACATGTGAATACATACTTACACACACATGGTCACCAGTACACGTGTGAATACATACTTACACACACATGGTCACCAGGACACGTGTGAATACATACTTACACACACAGTCACCAGTACACGTGTGAATACATACTTACACACACAGTCACCAGTACACGTGTGAATACATACTTACACACACAGTCACCAGTACACATGTGAATACATACTTACACACACAGTCACCAGGACACATGTGAATACATACTTACACACACATGGTCACCAGTACACGTGTGAATACATACTTACACACACAGTCACCAGTACACGTGTGAATACATACTTACACACACATGGTCACCAGGACACGTGTGAATACATACTTACACACACAGTCACCAGTACACGTGTGAATACATACTTACACACACATGGTCACCAGTACACGTGTGAATACATACTTACACACACATGGTCACCAGGACACATGTGAATACATACTTACACACACAGTCACCAGGACACGTGTGAATACATACTTACACACACATGGTCACCAGTACACGTGTGAATACATACTTACACACACACGGTCACCAGGACACGTGTGAATACATACTTACACACACGGTCACCAGTACACGTGTGAATACATACTTACACACACGGTCACCAGTACACGTGTGAATACATACTTACACACACAGTCACCAGGACACGTGTGAATACATACTTACACACACAGTCACCAGGACACGTGTGAATACATAATTACACACACATGGTCACCAGGACTCGTGTGAATACATACTTACACACACATGGTCACCAGTACACCGCTGTGCTGCTCAGAGAGGGAGCGGGACAAGGCTACCTGCACTGTGCTGGTGAGTGTTCTACACGGCTGTCTGGGTACCCACACGCACATGGTGTACATGCGTGGTCCCTGCTGGTGGCACAGACTCAGCCTAGCTGCTGGCTGGGGCTGAGGACACAGAGCTGCAGCAGCCCCTTGCAGGATGTCATATCTGACACAAAGTATTTTTCCCAACAGCAACCTGTTTAAGATCCAACTGCTACAGTTTGCAACGAGGGTCTGGCAGTATTTCTACTCCAGCGGAGCCATGGCCCTGTCAGAAAGCAGGCAAGAAGATCTGGCACTCCTGCTGATGCAGGAAGTATTTTCCACAGGTTTATTCCTCATTAAATGAATGCTTTCATGCTTCTGCATTCTCCTCAAATCAGCAACATCAGAGCTTGGCTCCCATCTGGTTTGGTCTATGTAGGTCACTCCTAGGCCTAGCTCTGTGGACTGGTCTGGGCAGGAGTGGGAATCGACAGCAGAGCTGCAGCCACTGGCTGATGCCTGTGAGCTTTCCACAGCCACAGGCACTGTGTCCTGACCAAGCCACTGCTGCTTTGGTCACACCGACCCCACCACCCTGAGGCACCACACCACAGTCACGGCCCGCCCCCTCCACCCCCCAGAAGCACACACTGTGGCTGAGGGAACCACAGGGCTTTCAGGGTTGGGTTCTCTTTGCCTTTGGAGCACCTTCCTCTCAAGGTAACTGCATGCACCGAGAGCTGGTAGCTGCCATCTCCGCACTGCAGCCCTTCCTCCTCAGGCCCCCTCACATTCTGCCGTCGTTGCCGGGCTCGCCTCCATCACCAGAGGACCGCAGCCGCCGCTGCCCTACGCCCCGGGCCCACCGCCTTGTGCTTTCTATCGCCGGTTATAACACCAGGGCCGCTTCCGGCGCCATTTCAGCGCTGCCTGTCCATCCAACGCCCCGGAGAAGCCTCCGACAGCCGAGAGCGCTGCGGCCGCCTGGGGGAGCGCCAGCGCCGCCCGCAGCACACGGAGCGGCCACAGGCTCCTCCCCGAAAGGCCAGGGAGAGGCAGGGCGCTGGCCGGGCTTCTGCTCCCCCTCTCTGGCCCTGTGCATTCCAGCTGTGAGGGATGAAGCCCTCCAGCAGCACGCTAGCGGAATAGAGGACCCTTCTGAGGAGCAGCTGAGAGAAATGAGGTTATTTAGCTTGGAGAAAAGGAGGCTGAGGGGAGCCCTTCTTGCTCTGCAACTCCCTTAGAGGCTGGAACAAAGTGGGTGTTCTTCCTTTTTCCCTAGTAATAAGTGATAGAATAAGAGGAAATGGCCTCAAATTTCCTCAGGGGAGGTTCAGGTTGGATAGTAGAAAAAATTTCTCGGCTGAAAGGGTTCTCAAAGGCTGGCACAGGCAGCCCAGGGAGGTGGTTGAATCTCCATGCCTGAAGGTGTTTGAAAGAGATAGAGATGTGGTGCCGAGGGACATGGTTTAGCACCAGACTTAGTCAAGTTACAGGATGGTTGGATTTGCTGATCTTAACATTTTTTTCCAACCAAAACAATGTGAGGATTCTGTGACCAGCAGCGTTAGTGTGTTTCCTAATACTTTTCTCCTTGGTCCCTCCCTATCTGCCTGTCACCCCTCAGGTGATGCTGGCAGGCCAATACCCTGGCAGCTGGAGCATCAGGGAAGGAACATGCTACAACTGCAAAAAACACTGCAGACCAGAAACATGCAGTGGAAGAGGATCTCTCAGTTGTGCATTTCCAGACTTGAGTGCCACTCTGCATGCCAGCTCCAGACCAGGGCAGTGCCCCCAAGGCCATACTGCCTCACAGCTAAGCTTCTGAGGCACTTCCATTACCCTTAGCATTACCTAAAAACCTCCTAGCTGGTGCAGCACCTGGGAAATAACATCTAGAGCTGCTTTCTTACTTACTACAAAGCTGAGATCAGGCAGCAAGCAAAGCCTCAGCACATGGTTAAAAACCTTCCCTGGATAGAGAGCCTCAGCATTCTGCATTTAATGACCAGCAAAGTCAATTACCAGTCCTCATAGGCAATGAGTAGAGATAAGCATGTTACCAAGGCTGCCTGGAAACATGAGCTCACTAGTGAGACAACCAGGGGGTCCAGTAGCTATGAAGCAGAGACACAAGTGGAAAAGAGGAAATCACCATGGGCCAAAAGAGGAGCTATCACAGGAGGGGAGCAAGATGCTCAGGACATCCTGAAGATGAAACCTAGGATGTAGCAAGATGCATGTTGAACCTGTGCCAGGCCCACTGGAGCAATGGTGATCCCTTCAAGAATTTAATAGCCCACAAACCTGAAACTACCCTCTCTGCAACCAGCTGCCTCCAGTAGTAAATCCTGTACACCAGCTGCCCCCAGCTGCTTCTGAAGAAGATCAGGACACAGCTTTGCTTTTCCTTTTTTTCATTTATTGTTCAGTATGGGACACAAGTGAGGCAAGACAAGGGTCTAAGCTGACAGGCTCCCTGCTGATAGAGCTGAAGGATGTGAGATTCTAGTTCCTTCCTCCTTTCCCAGCACCAGTGTCCCCCTGTCTCTGCAGCACTGCAGAGAAAGAGGGAGGCATTGGCCAGGTTGACTGTGGGCTGTTACAGGTCAACAGGCAACAAAGAATTTTGACAATTCAGAGAGGGGGCTGTCAAGACTGCTGAGACAGGTTCCTACCAACAAGACTCCAACACGGTGGTGGGGGTTAGCAGCACACCTATAACAATGACTGTGGAAGGGAAAGCCTCAGAGGAGGTCTCTGTACCGAGATGTGTGCAACGAAAGGTCCCTTCTTGCTTCTGTTTCTTGCTCTGAACCACAAGGAACTGCTCCTCACAGACTGCTTCAGTGTTTGGCATTGATAATATCCACAAACTCTGGCTTGAGAGAAGCTCCACCAACTAGGAAGCCATCCACATCATGCTGAGAGGCCAGCTCCTTACAGTTGCTGCCAGTGACTGAACCTAAGGAGGAAGCAGTGTTTCAAGGTCAGATGTCACCAGCTCTGGAAAACAGGGTCAGGTAAAAGTAAAACTTGCAAGGTACTAGTCACTTCTTACTATGCAGACAGTAAGCCTGCTTTCCATTTACCCAACTAGTACATGGTTCTTCACGCTCTGAGAACCTCAGGTTTCCTCACTAGCAGAGCAACTTGTGGTTGCTGGACAACCACAGCAACAAGCTGAGAAACTGATCACTTCCTACACAGGAAAGGGGCTCCAAGCACATTTACCTCCATAGATGATCCTAGTTGACTGAGCAACAGCATCAGACACATGGCTTTTCAGCCACCCCCTCAGCTTCTCATGAACTTCCTGAGCCTGCAATGGAATTAGAAAGAAGGCTGAGCCACTCTGCATGCAACCTGTTTTCAAAGAGGAGAAAGAATCTCTAGTCTGTAGACAGCATATTCAAGAAGATCTCTACGTGAATAATCATGAATGGGAACAATCAGTTGGCCACTTAGCTGCCTCTCCCCTGTTCCTACCTGTTGAGGAGTTGCAGTTTTACCAGTTCCAATAGCCCAAACTGGCTCATAAGCAAGAACCACCTTACTCCAGTCCTTCACGTTATCTGGGGAGGAGGGAGAAGAAAACCATAAGCACAGCACCTCATACTGGGAAGGGCAGAGCTAGAAAACTTTCTGGAACATGCAGACCTTTTATTTATGTGATCATGTTAATACTAACTGTAAAAACCTGCAACAACCTATCTGTGAGCCTTACAAAGAAGGCAGGGTGGCCATTGTGACCTGCCAGAGAAGATCAGGGCAACATTTCCCAAATGGCCAAGACAGCAATGCATGCTCAAGCGTCCTCCCTTACCAGCAATGGCCTTGGTCTGTTCAAAGACCACCTTCTCTGTTATGCCAGCTTCTCTTTCATCCAACTTCTCTCCAATGCAGGCAATGACACCAAGGCCCTCAGCTAGAGCATGAGCCACCTTCTGCCCAATCAACTGGGAATGGAAAAGAAGACAATCAATAGATCAGACCTAATTTTGTAGTCATACTTGAACTGCTCTTCTCTCTAGCCTTTATAAGCACATCTGAGCAGGACCATCTCTCCATCCCAGAGCCACTCACCTCATCAGACTCCCCAAACACATGCCTTCGTTCTGAGTGACCCAGGATCACCCATGTGGCTCCAATGTCTTTGACCATTGCAGGGCTGGGGAGAAAGAAGAGGACTTACACCTCTGGTGGAAATTCATGTCCCAGAGGTACTCTGGCTTTACTCTTCTCTGTGGGCTCACCTGATCTCTCCTGTGAAAGCACCCTTTGGTACCTTGTAACAGTTCTGGGCTGCAACTGCAATCTTTGCATCAAGCTTCTGACGGGCAAAGTCAAGATAGATGGAAGGGGCTCCACAAACCACCTCTGGAAGGCAAGGAGGGTGTTTATACTTGAAACAAGTGAAGGTCATACTGCACCTGGGCACCGACCTCAAATCCTAGCCCCAAAACCTCATCCCTCTCTCTCCTCCCTGCTCCTTGCTTATGTTTGAAGGGCCCTCTGCAGCAGGAATCGCTCTGCTGCCTGATGACTCAACAGCAGGAAGGAAGCCCTTTCCGATGGCCCTATAGATCCCCTCAAGCCGACGGCCAAGACCTTCGGCCAACTCACAGGTCCCTTGGAAAATAGCCAACTGAAAAACTGGGCGAGAATCCGCCTTGCTGCGCAGGCCTGGCCGGGTCGGGAGCGGGAGAGGGCTGCATCGGGTCACGCCAAGGGTTGGAACGAGGAGGCGGCGAGGCAGGGTCACGGTCCCGCAGCCTGCCGGGGCAGCGCAGCCCAGCCCGAACACAGCTCAGTCACCGCACGGTCCCTGCCGACACACGGGACCAGGGGTGCGGGAGAAGGCCTCGGGAGAGGTGCGGGGCCCATGGAGAAGGGTGGCTGGGCGGGAGCTCGGCAACGGCGACACCGGGCCACCCGCTCCTACCGGGGCCTGCCGGGGCGGGGAGGCCTTCTGCCGGGGCCCTGCCACTCGGGGATGCAGCCGGAGGCGCCTCAGTGTATGGCCGCACGTGTGGGCCGGGCCCGCACTCCGGCTCCGCAGGTATTTTTAGTCCCATCGGCAGAGTTTATATTTAGGCTCCCGCCGCCCTCTGACATTTTGCTGCTCCCCGGCCCGGGACCCGGCCCCCAAGGCGCTGGCGGGCGGGACGTGCGCTACGTGCGGCCGCTCTCCTCACCGGTGTCGGCGGAGAGCTTGGCGCCGTTCAGCGTCTGGATGAGCTCGCCCAGGCTCTTCTTGTCGCCATTCATCTTCCAGTTGCCCCCCACGAAAAACTTCCTGGGCGCCATGACGGGAGAAGATAAGTACCGATACCCGGAGGAGAGGCCAAGGTCGTGGACCGGTGGACGCCGGCAGCAGCGGGAGCGTACGATCCCCCGCGCCTGCTTTTATGGCGCAGCCCGCCCGAAGCACCGCCTCCTTCATCCGGCCCTGCCCCGCCGCACCCCGCCCCGGCCTCCCTCAGCACCCCCGTGCTGCCCTGCAGCCGGCACCGGCAGCCCGGGCCAGGGAAGAGGCCGCACGTACAGGCGCGTTCCGGCTCCCGTAGGACCCTTAGCAACGCAGAGGGCAGGCAGAAACCAGCGGGGCTATTTCGACCTTTATTTTGTTCCTCGTGTATTTTGGCATGTAAAGGGGAGGAGGGGTGGGGGATGCTGCTCGTGGCCCACCTTGCTGCCCACGGTCCGTGCCTTCCAGGCTGGATCTCCCCACCCAAGCCACACATACACACAAACCCCTCCTCCTCGTCCAGACACCAAGGAGGTGGCAGCATCATCCCCTCAAGCAGCAAAGCACAAGGGCTGTGTCACATGGGGGTGGGGAGAGCAAGGTCACTCTATCGAAACAGACATTCCCATTCCCTCCCACCCCCCTCCCCCTTTGCTCATGTCCACGGGGGCTCCAGCCCCCACTTTATTAGTTAGAGAACTCTGGTCTTCTCCTGTGTCTGTGTAGAGAGGCCATGAAGGGAGGAGTGGAGAAAGAGGAGCAGGGGAGTAAAGGCAGCTGCTCTCATCCTCACTGTCCATACCCCTTTCCCCACCACGCCTTCAGCCTGCTCCTTCCCCCCACCATACACAGCAAGAGGATGTTCTAGCTGGGAATCCGCTGATAGAAGTAGATGTAGCCCAGGTCCTTGGGGGGCTTCTCAGAAGCACAGACTTTCTGGTCGTTGTAGATCACCCACCTGCAAGAGGCAGAAGGGGAGCTCAGGGATGCCATTCCCTCATTCCCCCACGCCTGCTCTCATCCCTGAGCTCCCAAAGCTTCAAAAGAAACTGGAGATGACAGCTGATTTAAAGCTATACCTCACAGTCCCCCCCTAGGCTGTGCAAATGCCTCTTACCTGCCATCTTTCTTGATATGACAAACGTAGTGTCCACACATAGTTGAAGTGCCCATGTGACTGATGAAGGCAAACAGCTGATACTCTTGAGAGGAGGAGGGAAGAGGAGTGATCAGAGAAGGAAAGGCATCTTACACCCTGAAACACCCTGTGTGAGGCCCTCTAAAAAAGGATCCCTGAAGGAAGGTCTGCTGGGTAAAAATTTAGAAGTGGATCTCTGTCAAGTCTGTCTGTAAGGATTTGGTCTGAAGGCCAAACGTGTAGGGGAACAGGAGATAGTAACTGCCACCCTGTCACTCAGCCTTCTCTCTTCTGACTCTTTATTTGGCACCTGTGGGTGCCACGTGGCTAATGGCAGAGATTCCCCCTCCCTACAGCACCCAGTAGTATAGCAGCACTGGCACCAATCCCAGATACTGGACCCTGGTTTTTCAAGGGGAGGCTGAACAACAGAAGCCTCCCAGGAAGACCATGGAAAAAGCAGCACAGCACTTCATGTCTTCCACCTGATGATGCTTCCTCTGCCTTTCTCTTACTGGCTTCCAGGTAATTCCCAGCCTGAAGGGTCTAGACCCTGCTTTGCCATCCTCCCTTTCCTCCCTGCTTCTCACCTCAACAACCAGACCAGCTCTGTGGCAGCTACTGCTTACTGAAACCTGTGGTACTGTGTGGATTAGGGAGGATAAAGCCACGTTGAGTTTGCATTCTCAAATCCACATTCCCACTGCTTGGAACTCACTTCCAGGCCCGTCACGCACTTTAGGACCAACAGGGACAGATTCAGAGATGGACTCTGCTGCTGAGCGCCCTTCTGAGATATCCATGGCAGCTTCTGCATCGAGGTCATCAATGTGACTGAAGATCCAATCCACAGCACGCTCCAGACTGTTGTTCTAGAAGGAGAGACGACTGTGAGGTTGGAAGTGCCTGTTCCTGACACCCTCCTTTCACTCTGACATCACCCATGCCTCTCACCGTGGCCCTAAGTGCTTTCATAGCCTGGTCCCGGGAGAAGCCCATGGAGACAATGGTGGCCACACTGTCTTCTGAAGGAGGGTCTGGGCAGGCGATAGTTGACCCTGGTCCACTGGATCCAGGGAGAACTAACGGGTTAGCAAAGTCTGCAGCAGGAAACAGAATACAGCTCAGAGCAACAAAGGGATACTGCCAGAGGTCCAAACTACTTCAGTTTTCCACTGCAGCAGTAGGACGAGAGGTGCAACGGCTCAGATGCAACATGCTTCCCCATGGCCATGTGGCTTCATACCTGGATCATCCATATGTGACATGACCCAGTTCATGGCAGCCTCAACCCCGCTGTTCCCTGTGTAGTACACGGCTTTGCGGCAGGCGTCCATGGGAAAACCCATCTCCACGAGCTGGATAATCACTGACTCATCCAGCATGGGTGCTGTGGGAAGACAGAGATTAGAGCCACCCACTCCCACCCAGCCCTGCCTGCTCTCTTTTTGATGCAGTGTCACATAAATTTCGCTCAAGCCACCATTTCCTGGCTTCGTTTTGCTCAGGTGCTGTGTCCCCGCTCCCTTTGCTACTTTCCTTCTTCACCAGCTGGTCTCACAGGCAGGCTCCCCAGTGGAACAAAAGGACTCATCTGGAGCTCAGGAGCACTGGCTCTTCCCTACCCTCCAAACCCAATCCCCTCCTGTGCTTGGCAAAGATAAAACCTCGACCAGCTAAATCCAGTATAAACCCCAGCTCGTCCCTCTCTCAGTGGACCAGACACGTCCCCTCCTTATCTTCCACACAACAGCAAACCTCAAACTCCCTTGCATAACACCCTTGCATAACAGTCATGCAAGGGAGGCAGCCAGCATGCACTGACAGCAGGGACAGGGACAGTCTGTGCAGGTGGGAACGGCTAGCGTGAGAGACAAGACAAGGAGAGCAAGGAGAGGAGTCAGGCATCAGGAAGAGAGGAGGAGAATCACTAACATGTCGGAGAGGAGAAGTGAGGGGAGCAGAAGGAGTCGTCGTCCTCGTTGCCATAGAACCCCAGGCTACCTTTGGGCTCATCTGGTGTCACCAGCGGAGGTGCGATGTCTGGCATCTCTTCTTCCCCATCCTGCAGCCCCGTGCCCTGCAGCGCAGAGATATCCAACTCCTCTGGCATCTCGATGGAGACATCTGCAAGACACCGTCCTGCTCAGCCTGCCCACGGCGGCACAGGCAGAGCACTGTGCTGGGTGCAGCATGCTGCAGCTCGCATTCACAGACTGCGGCTCGCGTTCACAGACTGCATTGGGTTGGAGCGGACCTTCAAAGGTCATCTTGTCCAAACCCCCTGCACTCAGCAGGGACACCTCCAACTAGATCAGAATGCCCAAGGCCACATCCAGTCTGATTGAATGTCTCCAGAGATGGGGCCTCAACTGCTGTTCCAGTATTTTACCACTCTCATTGTGCAGAGCTTCCTCCCTGTGTACAACCTAAATCTGCCCTGCTCCAGTTTCAAACCATTGCTCCTCATTCTATCACCACAAACCCTTCTAAACAGCCCTTCCACAGCCTTCCTGTAGGTCCCCTTCAGATACTGAAATGCAGCTCTAAGGTCTCCCCTGTAGCCTTCTCTTCTTCAGGCTGGACAGTCCCAATTCTTCCAACCTGTCCCCAGAGGAGAGGTTCCCCTGCCCTCTGATCACCTTGGTCACCTCCTCTGGACTTGCTGCGCACAGTAGCTCCTTTTTGGGGTAGTTACTTTCCTCTTTGCGGTAATGACCACAGCACCCCTCTATGACCCCCAACACCTTTATGCTCTGCACCTCTCATCCTTCTTACCCAGCTTCTTGGGCACCCAGTCCAGGCCGAAGGTGAATTTCTTGATCTGGATCACGAGATAATCTGGGAAAGAGGCGAACCGGGTTGTTCTGAAAGAGATACACAAGGCTTTAAATACTTGATTGAGGGCATCTAGTTGGCTCAAGAAATCAGTGAGCAGGGTAGAGCCATGTCCTCAGAGGGGGATACGCAGATTTGTGCAGCTCTCTTGTGCTGAGCTCAAATCTCTTCAAACACAACCATTTCCAAAGCAGATGCTCTGCCAAGATAAGGCAGAATGCAACATCCACAAAATCTAGGGGATAGAGGAAAAATAGAACACATCAGCTGCCTGCTAGGCTTCTATTTTCCAAGCCTTCTCAGATTTTAGGATGCAATTAGAAGTCTAACCTTTGAGAAATTAAAGGAAATAATTTTTTTTAGACTGACACATCCAGCTGCAGGAAATAACAAGCTCTCAAATGCAAGAGCACTTTCTCAAGCCTTAGAGCAGCCTTCCAGTAGCTGAAGGGGACTACAAGAAGGCTGCAGAGGGACTGTTTGCAAAGGCCTGCAGGGATAGGACAAGGGGCAATGGTTTGAAATGACAGAAGAGCAGATTTAGATTGGATGTTAGGAACAAGTTCTGCACCATGAGGGTGCTGGAACACTGCAACAGGTTGCCCAGGGAGGTAGTTGAGGCCCAGTTCCTGGAGATATTCAAGGTCAGGCTAGCTAAGGCTCTGAGCAAGCTGATTTAGTGGAACATGTCCCTGCTGACTGCAGGAGGTTTGGACTGGATGAGCTTTGGAGGTCCCTTCCAACCCAAACCATTCTATGGTTACAGAGGGCAGAACAGCAGTGCTTGTGAATCCTCCTCATCAGATTTCAATGGCTATGGGGCAAGGAAAATCCAATCATATTCCAGAAAACTCTCCACTTTTCATTCTAAATTCCAAATTTAGCTGTTAATTCAGTGCTGACCTTGATTATCTCCAGGGACATGGCCCTCAACTGTCCTTCCTGTGGACGGTCCCAGAGCTGGATGCAGTATTCCAGGTGAGGAACAATTGCTCCAGCACTGACAACCGGTTTCCCCCTCTGCTTCAGTGTCCCCTGGGCCCAGGGTGTGCAGGACTGCAAAACTTCGGTAACACTTCTTCCCCAAACAACTAACATAATTCTCCAACAGTGTGCAGCTATGGCCAGTTTGCCACAGCCCAGCTGGTAACTCCTACACACTCACTTGAGAGCCACAGACTTGGCCTGCAAGGCTGTGCTCCAGAAATCATCCACCTGCTCTGGAGCTCCATAGGCCTCTAGGCAGGAGCTGAAAGGCACCTTGGCTCGCACCAGCTCAGGTAGTGGCTGCTTCTCCTCCTCTGCCTGCCGCTTCTTCTCCTCATATTCCAGCAGCTCATCTAGAGAACCAAGCACAAGAGTCAAAGACCACATCTAGGCATCTGCAAAGCAACTGGTGACAGCTACACCCAGAGGCAGAACTCCATCTGCAATGGTGCACAAGAGCAGACATCTTCCAGAGCACTGCTCTGCTGCTGAGCTCCTGTGTTGCTGTTGTAGTGTCAGACGGAAAGGTTCTAGAGGGTGTGGCAGTTTTAGGCTGTGCCTAGAAAAATTTTCTACAGATCTTGAACAGAAAGTGGTAGAATAAATTACCATTGGATGTACAAGGGAAAATAATGATAAGGTCTAAATAATCCCATTGGTCAGATAACTAACAAAGTTAGTTTTGTAAACTAAGTTTCTCTCTTTTTGACTCCTTCACTCTAGCAGATACTAACTGGTGCTTCTGCTGACTTTGCTGACCTTGGATGTGTTCCTTTGTTGTGGTTAAGTACTAGCAAGCGACTCTCTGCTTTTCTCCTCTTTTCTCTTGTCCTGTGTACACGGGGGAGGGAAGGGAGCAGGGAGGGAGAAGCTGTTGGTAGCCCCCTGGTTTTGTCCAGGGGGGTTCTTGTGTTGTTTATAAATTGTAAATATATGTAAATATTGTATGTTTTGTACATATTCATTGCATTCCCTATTTCTGGATTGTAGTTTTGCTTGTAAATACAGCTTCATTTGCCAGACCACCTCAGGCGAAAGCAATTTTATGTTGGGGGGCAATTTCAACCCACCACACTCATATTAATTGGCAAAGAAATGGCAAAGCCAGGAAGCGCCTTCCTCATGCACTCCAAGGACAACATTCAAACATCACCTTTGCTGCTGCTCTGGCCTTGGCACACCACTGACCTTTGTTGAGGGCAGCATCCATGGGCACAGGCAGCTGCATGATGTAGTCCACACGCTGGGTGTATTTCACCTTCTCTGTGGCCAGGCACTTCAGCTTCTCCTCCACCAGGAAACGGAACACCTCGTTAGGGTTCTCCGAGCTGCGGCAGTTCCTCTGCAGGAGGAGAGATTAGCAGGACAGATGTGACAGCGAGGTGGCAGAAAGAACTACTTGCAGCAGCAGTGCTTCCACACAGGACATGGCTAATGGCTGTTCACTTCTGTACTCAGGCCACCTGAAAAATCAGCAGAGAGTAAACTACAGCCAGCTTCTCTACCCCAGGCACCCATGCCAGAAAATTTACATCTCCAGCTGTGCTACTCCTGAAAGATCCCTCCAAGAAATCAGCCCTGCAAACATGGCCAAGCAGCTCTCCTTTCCTGCTTCCACAGGGCTAGCTCATTTCCCTGGGCTCTCTCCCCCTCTCTGCTCTCACCTTCACTCCTCACTTCCTGCTGTGGTGTTGCAGTTTTAGGCTGTGCCTAGGAAATTTTCCACAGATCTTGAACAGCAAGTGATAGAATGTAAATAAATTACTATTGGATATAAAAAAGAAAAGAATGGTAAGGTCTAAATAATCCCATTGGTCTGATTACCAACATAAAGTTAGTTTGGTAAACTAACTCTGTTTTTGTCTTCCTTCACTCTGGCAGATACTAGCTGGCTTCTGCTGGCTTTGCTGACCTTGGCTGTGTTCTTTGTTGTGGTTAAGTACTAACAGCAACTCTCTGCTCTTCTCTTTCTCTTTTACTGTGTACAGGTGGGTGGAAGGGGGAGAAGAGGAGGAAGCAGATGGTAACCCCCTGGTTTTGTCCAGAGGGGTTCTTGTGTTGTTTACAAATTGTGTATGTATGTAAATATTGTATATTTTGTACATATTCATTATATTTCATATTTTAGATTGTAGTTTTGCTTGTAAATACAGCTTTACTTGCTTTCAAGTCAGCTGGTCTGGCAATTTTATGTTGGGGGGCAATTTCAACCCACCACATGTGGGCAGAAAAACAAAGCTGGGCTTTGCCATCATTTGACAGGTGAGACTCAACCATTACCTCTACCATGTTGATGAAGTGCAGAAAGAATTCCTGGGCATCCTGCTGTCGGTTAGTGGAAAATTCTGGGTGCCCCTTTCCAATGAGGGACTTAAACATTCGTGGAACAATGCCATTTTGCACTCCCTGCAAGTAACAAGGGAGAAGGTGGTGGTGAGGATTTGTCATGCATGCAGCACTCTACTTCTAGCACTGCTTTTCTTCAGGTGACAGGGCCCTGGAACCAGCCCCAGGATGTGTCTTCAGAAAGGGTTCTCCCTCCTTGACCATGTATTGCACACACCTCATGCAACACACTGCACAAGGATGCCACAGGCGAGTCTCACCTTCTGATCGGGCAGCTGATCCCCATCTGCAGGAGCTGGCTTTGAATACTCCCCAGAAAGCAGCCCATGTCCCAGTTTGGCTCTGGAATGATGAAGTCAACATTAGCATCAAAATGTTTTCTTCAATCTCATATACTCCAGAAGCCACCACCAACCCACCCAGCTTGAACACTGTCATGGACTGTGAATCTCAGAGATCAGCTTCTCTGCTGCACAGGCAAGGATGATCTTATCTTGGTCTGCTCTCTGGTTCCACGAGACTTGAAAGCTACTAGGACTTCCATGCACCACTCTCAACCATTGCTTGCACATGCATAGAACACAAAGGAAGAGCTTCCTCTTCCCCAAAGAAGTGCAGCTGCTGCTGAGCCACGCAGCAGGCAAGTGACAGGCAAATGAAGCTGCAGCCTGCCATGGGTGTAGCAGTGTCTGTGATTGACTGTGCAGGAGACAACAGGGCAGAGTGGAGCTGTCTGAGCCAGAAATAGCACTGCTGTGAGCAGACTGATCATGTTTTCCCAGGGGAAAGATCAAGAATGCCTGCATGAAGCACTTAAAGGACAACATCCAGTGATTTTCTCCTATGCTCAGACTTTCCTATTTCTCCACTTCGGTCCTTCTCCATTACTGCTGCCATGGTTTAGCACCAGCCTTGGCACACTTGGGTAAGGGTTGAACTGGATGATCTTTCATGGCTTTCCCAACCAGAACAGTTCCATGACTCTCTCTATGAATTATTCACTGACAATAAAGTTGCCTCAGTCTCTGTTTCTTTGCCCCCAGCCAGCTCTTCTAATTTTGCTGTTAGGCAGCTGGAACGTGCCTACAAGAAATGTCCCCTGGTACCAGGTGGCACTGCATTCTCCACAGACTACACTAAAAGCCTCTCATGACCACTGGGCTGCACTCTGCCCTCTCCATCTAGGGCACTCAGCTGAACTTTCTTGGCTTAGATCCTTACTGACCACAGAGGATCAGTGTCTCTGGTGATGGACACAGAAACAAAGAGGCAAGGCCTGAGGGAGGAATCTGTAGTAGAGCACAGTGCAGATAGCTGGAGGGGACACAGCCAGGCAGCCTCAGCCTCCCTCCTCTCACCAAACTCTACGTACACTTGGGTGCTGAAGTCCTGTGTGGGGTCTGAAGGTGCACTTTGGAATATCTTCTCCAGCTTGTCCACATACCTGCAGAGCAAAGGGACAGGGGAGCTCAGCCAGCAGAACTGTGCACAGCTCTGAGCCAGCTTAATGTGACAGGAGCTCCCAGCAAAAAGAAACCTTTGTACTGATCCCAGGGGATCCTAGGCTAATGGAAAGGAGTCCTTAGCTCACTTACTTTCTCTGGAAGTCTGGGATACTGAACAGCACCTGCATCACAGAGTTGAGGTAGCAACTGTTGCCCAGGTTACGGATACCAGTGTAGCCAGGCCCATAGAGGGGCTTGAGCTGCACACCAGACTCCTGGATGAGCTCCCACTCCCCAATGCGCTGGTTCATGTCAATCTCCAGTTCTGTCATTGTCTTGTCTGTCTGTAGAGAGAACAGGAAAAACCCTCAAGGAAACATCAGAGATGTGAAAAGGGCAATCACACAGTAGTTTGGGTTGGAAGGGACCTCCAAAGCTCATCCAGTCCAACCCCCCTGCAGTCAGCAGGGACATCATCCACTACATCAGCTTGCTCAGAGCCTTAGCTAGCCTGACCTTGAATATCTGTAGGCCTGGGGCCTCAACCCCCTCCCTGGGCAACCTGTTGGAGTGTTACAGCACCCTCAAGGTGCATAATTTATTCCTAACATCCAATCTAAGTATGCTCTTCTCTCATTTCAAACCATTGTCCCTCATCCTATCCCTGCAGGCCTTTGCAAACAGTCCCTCTGCAGCCTTCTTGTAGCCTCCTTCAGGTACTGGATGGCTCCTATGCTGTGGAGAACCATAATGGCTTGAGCCCATTCTGGTTTATTAAACAAGAAGAAAAGGAAAACTCAAGAGTTGTTCTCAAATGTCCAAATACCTGGGACAGAAGGTGGAATATTGTGAAATACAGGAGAAATCTGAACCATCCCCTATGAAGGGGCATGGAAATCACAGATTAACACTGAGTCAAGGGAGCAACACTGGGAGCTTGGGCACTTTCCTGCTCAAACTACTAACATAGAAATCCAAGCAAATAAACCAATGGAGACAGGAAAGGAGGGCACAAAAGGCAATGAAAGTAGAGGGGGAGATGAGATAAAAAAAATCCCCACGTTTTTTTGACCAGGAATTGTTCTACACAGGCACAGAAAGCTGGGATCCAATTAAGACACGTCAAAGTTGTTTCTCTTCCACTGTGAACCTATGGAGGACACTCCTACTCCCCTGAACTCACCTTCTGCATCTTCAGCATGTCAATCCCAAAGTGAGCAAGGTGTTCTGCTAGGTTAGGGTCCAACACCATGTCATCCTCGTCGTAGGAATAGACATCTGTGCAGAAACACAGAGGAAAAGGAGGGACTTACAGCAGCTGTGATCTAAGGTTCACTGCTGGATGAAAAGAGTGCTCAGAACTGGGGGCTTTGACAAGCTGAGCAGCTGGGGGTTCTTTCCTTTCTCTAGAGAGTAGCACAACAGATGGAATATTGAGGTTCCTTCAAAACATGTGCCAAGGCAAACAATTTCATCACTGACCAAGGTACAGAGGCATCTGTGTGTCTGGAGTGAGGAAAGGGGTTACTGTGCCAGGTACCGTCTGCTCAGGATGCAAAACTACTTGATAAACATCCCACCAGAGAAAACAAGCCATCAGCCTGGAGAACTGCTCTGAAACCCTTCCAAGGACAAAGAGAGGGGAGGAAGAAGGCAGGGTTTTACCAGCTGGTTCTTTGTCTGCCATAAGAAGCAGTTCAGAGTGGGAAGGTACATGGGACTGAATGCTCCAGGTTTCCAGATTCTCAGATTGCATTGGGTAGGAAGGGACCCTCAAAGGTCATCTTGTCCAACCCCTCTGCACTCAGCAGGGACACCTCCCACTAGATCAGGCTGCCCAGGGCCACATCCAGTCTGATCTTGAATGTCTCCAGGGACAAGGCCTCAACCACATCCCTGGGCAGCCTGTTCCAGTATTTCCCCACTCTCATTGTGCAGAACTTCCTGCTCATATCCAGCCTGAATCTACCCTGCCCCAGTTTCAAACCCCATTGTCCCTGGTCCTACAAGCCCTTCTAAACAGTCCCTCTCCAGCCTCCCCATAGGTCCATTTCAGATGTTGAAATGCCTCTATTAGGTCTCCCTGGAGCCTTCTCTTCTCCAGGCTGAACAGCCCAAATTCTCTCAGCCTGTCCCCACAGCAGAGGTGCTCCAGACCTCTGATCATCTTGATGGCCTCCTCTGGACCCGTTCCATCATGACGGACAGCAACAGTCTGGAAACCCTCCCTGACTTCTGTTGTCAGACTGCAGTCAGCCTGACATGAGTGGTGCCTGGCATGCCTGTAGCCCTCAGAGGTCTGCCCTTCTCACCAGCTCCATCAGGAGTGATGGTTCCCAGCTTCACAGCCAGTGGGTAGCCAGTCTCCCGGTAATGCTCCACCGCATGGTTGTTGCCACCACTGCCATCGAAATAGCGCCGGCCGCAGAGGATGGCTCCATCTGTCATGTTCAGCCACAAGTTCTCCTTCATGTCACACTTGCTGCACTTCCAGCCACTACGTTCAAGGAACAGAGAAAAATAGATTAGGGTGAAAACGGTTGGGTTCTAATTCTCTCCATGAGTACCTGGTGCCCACAGTATAAGCAATCGCCCTTCTCCTTTACTTCAGAACTTTGAGCATCCAAGGGCTTGTAGTGACAGGATGAGAGGGAATGGATTGAGGCTTGAGGAGGGCAGGTTGAGACTGGAGATTAGGAAGAAATTCTTTCCAGTGAGGGTGGTGAGACACTGGAACACGCTGCCTAGGGAGGTTGTGGATGCCTCCTCCCTGGAGGTGTTCAAGGCCAGTTTGGATGAGGCCTTGAGCAACGTGGGCTAGTGGAAGGTGTCCCTGCCCATGGCAAGGAGAGAAAACTGGATGGTCTTTAAGGTCCCTTCCAAACCAAACTATTCTATGAATCTCAATTTGCCATTTCTCCTGAATTTCTCAGCACTCAGAGACTCACAAAAAGGGTGACTTGCTGCTGCAGTCCAGGACAGAAGGTGATGGGGGTGGCTCTGGGATATCGAATCATAGAATTGTTCTGATGGGAAAAGACCTGATGGGGTCTGAGATATCGAATCATAGAATTGTTCTGATGGGAAAAGACCTGATGGGGTCTGAGCCATCTCTAACGCAGAGCAGCACAGGTGTTCCAGCAGCATGCTCACCAGGGTGGGATGCGGACATCGTTCTGGAGCTGGTGCAAGGAGAAAGCATGTTTGGAAACGCGGCGCACCTCCCCGTCCCAGGCCTGCACCTCCTGCTTGCGCGACGCCGAGTCTGCTGTCAGAATGGCCTCCACAGCACTGGCGATCTGCAACCAGGACAGCAGCCAAGGGAGCGTTAGGGGCGGAAGGGAAGAAGGATAGCAGCTTCTAGTGCCACAACACTCCACGCACGGGCTCAGAGAAGCAAGTCCTGGGGCAGCATTCAGGAGCCTCAGTCCTGCTTCCTGCAGGCTGAGAGGTGGCAGCAGCTCTACAAGACCCCAGACCCAGGGCAGCAGCCCCTCCTCCACCAAAGCAAAGACATCTCCCCGTGCATACACACCCGGTCTCTGACCACATCTGGCAGCCCCTCCAGCCCATCGTGAGGAATGTCCAAGTGCTCTGGGAAAATTACTATTTTTACATCTTCATCGTATTCAAACTTTTCTTCTGTGATGTCAAATCCACCTTCTACACCTAGAGGAAGAAAAAACCATTGTGGGAACAGCCTGCAAAGCTTCTTTGCCCATGCTTACACAAAACAAGCAAAGCTTTAGATCAATGACCCACAACCTTCCTTCCATTTCTGGATCCCAGTGTTTCTGCTGGGGGGTGTGACCTGCACAGGAGCAAAGACAAGCCTACCGACAACAAGTTGGCTTTGCCCATCTCTTTCCAGAGGTGTTTAGGAATCCTCAGACCCTGACTACAGCCAGAAAAATAACACCTGCTCTAGACAATGGCCAGAAGAGTGCCATGACAAAGCACAGCAGCACTGTTCATCCTTCACAGTACATTGGCCAAGAAGGCTAAGGGCATCCTGGGGTGGATTAGGAGGAGTGTGGTTAGTAGGTCCAGAGTGGTTCTCCTGCCCCTCTGCTCTGCCCTGGTGAGGTCACATCTGGAATATTGTGCCCAGTTCTGGGCCCCTCAGTTCAAGAAGGTCCTCAGGGAACTGCTTGAAAGAGTGCAGTGCAGAGCCACAAAGATGCTGAAGGCAGTGGAAGATCTCCCTGCTGAGCAAAGGCTGGGGGAGCTGGGGCAGAGCAGAGGAGCCTGAGGGCTGACCTCATTCATGTTGATCAAGATGTGAAGGGCAGTGTGGGGAGGATGGAGCCAGGCTCTGCTCAGGGATGTCCAATGACAGGACAAGGGGCAATGGGTGCAAGCTGGAGCAGAGGTTCAACATAAGGACAAGCTTTTATCACTGTGATGGTGTCAGAGCCCTGGAGCAGGCTGCCCAGAGAGGTTGTGGAGTCTCCTGCTCTGGAGACTTTCTAAACTCACCTGGATGTGTTCCTGTGTGACCTGCCCTAGGTGATGCTGTTCTGGCAGGGGGGTTGGACTGGATGATGTTTGGAGGTCCCTTCCAACCCCTCACATTCTGTGATCCTGTGAATGCAATTGCTGCCAGCCTGAGTGGCTTTAGAAATACTTAAAACTAGTCACCAGCATCCTGCAACAACACACCCAGATAATCCTCTTCTGTGCCTCTTCAGCACATCCCAGGGAGATCTCCTGGCACCACTTCACACAGTTTAGCAATGCCCAGTCCCTGAGGGTGTTACACAGCTTCTGAACACCAAACAAATTAAAACAGACTGATGAAGTCCTTCTGGGTGGTTCTGTGAACCTTCTGAGGATGAGGAAGAGGGTCTTCAACTAGCAGACTGTTTCCCAGCTCTTTTTCCTCCATGTGTAGTCAGGAGCTTGCCAGGAGGCACCACAAACTTTGTTCAACCAACACTTAAGAGGCTAGTACTAGAGATTTGTTTTCCATGAAGTGGGAAGCTGAGATACAAAGAGACCAAAGGGTCCAGAGAAGGACCACGAAGCTGGTGGAGGGTCTGAAGAACAGGTCTTATGAGAAGCAGCTGAGGGAACTGGCCTTGTTTAGTCTGGAGAAAAGGAGACAGAGGGGAGACCTCATTGCTCTCTACAACTCCCTGAAAGGAAGATGGAGTGAGGTTGGTCTCCTTAGCAGCAAGTGATGGGACAATAGGAAATGGCCTCAAGTTGCCCCAGTGGAGGTCTAGGTTGGATATTAGAAGAAACTTCTTGACTGAAAGGGTTCTCAAAGACTGGCACAGGCTGCCCAGGGAGGTGGTTGAATCCCCATGCCTGGAGGTGTTTAGAAGAGGCAGAGATGTGGTGCTGAGGGCCATGGTTTAGCACCAGCCTTGGCACAGTTAGAGAATGGTTGGACTCTCTGGTCTTTCCCAACCAAACTAATTCTCTTCTGTGATTTTGCAGCCAATGACATTTTGCTCCTGAACGTTTCTTATACTTAAAAAAAAATTCTTCTATGTCAGGATTAGCCAAAGCACCACAGTCTGGCTAAAAGAAGATGGGGGAATAGAATCTTCTAGATCTCAGACCACTTCCTGATGGGGCAATTCTTTCCTACTCTCCCACTCCATCCAGGTCACTAAGCTGTTATTTCAGGCAGCTGTTTCCTGACTCAGTGACAACTCTTGTTTCAAGACCTTTGTAGAACTGAGGAAGCAGAAATAACTCAAAAATTGCAGACTTGGCCTCATCTCTCCAAACCCAGCATAATCATGTAGAGGGCACTGGCTGCCTGAGCAAACACAGATTCTAGTCTCAGTTTTGCTACAAGAAACCTTTACGCCTCCATTCACCTCCCCAGACAAGCAAGCAGCAGTGGGCAGTCAGTGCTGGCGTTGGTGCTGGGGCAGCCAGAGGAGTCTTTGGGTGTCTGCTCAGAACGGCACAGCCAGGCGGCAGCCAGCGCAGCGCAGCCGAGCAGGGGCCGGGGTCTGACTCCCCTCTAGTGGTCAGCTCCCAGCAAGCCAAGGGCTTCAGGCTGAGTCCTGCTTTGGGCTGACAAAGAGCTGGCTTTCCTTCTCAGGAGCTAGAATAGTGCCAGATGTTGAGTTCAGCATGGAAATGGCCGTAAGAAGAATGCCGATGTTCTCAGCTGGTGCCAAGAAATCGAGGCCTTTTCCACTTCCCACATCTTGCAAGTGTGCAGGTGCAGCAGAAGCTGGGAGGGAGCACAGCCAGGAGCAACAGACCCAGACTGGCCAGTGGAACATTCACAGAATGGTAGAGGTTAGAAGGGACCTCTGATGATCACCCATGCAAATCCCTCTGCTAAAGCAGGATCACCCAGAGCCAATCACACAGGAATGCATCCAGGAGGGTTTGGAATGCCCCCAGAGAAGGAGACTCCACAGCCTCTCTGGGCAGCCTGCTCCAGGCTCTGGCACCATCAAAAGGAAGAAGTTTTTATTATGTTCATGTGGAACCTCCTGCGCTCCAGTTTGTGCCCACTGCTCCTTGTCCTGTCACTGGACACCACTGAGAAGAGTCTGGCTTCATCCTCCTGACACTCACTCTTTAGGTATTAATCATCATTGAACAGATGCTGCTCTTCTCCAGCCCAAACAGCCCAAACAGCCCCAGCTCTCTCAGCCTCTCCTCATAAGGTGTTCCAGTCCCCTCAGTATCTCTGTGGCTCTCCTCTGGACTCCCTCCAGCAGTTTCTTGTCCTTCTGGGGAGCCCAGAACTGGATGCTGCATTCCAGACTTGGCCTCACCAAGGCAGAGTAAGGAGGCAGGAGAACCCCTCTCAACCTACTCACCACTTCTAATCCACCCCTGGATGCCCTTGGCCTTCTTGGTCACAAGGACACATTGCTGGTTCATGAGCATCCTTCTGTCCAGCAGGAACCCTGGGTCCTTTTCCTCAAAGCTGTTCTCCAACAGGTCAGTCCCCAACCCTTCCCAGTCCATGGGGCTGTTCTTTTCCAGATGCAGGACTCCACATTTGGCCTTGTTGGATTTCATTAGGTTTCTCCCCACCCAACTCTGCATCACTGAGCAGAGCCTGGCTCCATCCTCCCAACACTTTAACATCTTGATAAACATGGATGAGGTCAGCCCTCAGGCTCCTCTGCTCCAAGCTAAAGAGCCCCAGCTCCCTCAGCCTTTCCTCAGCAGGGAGATCTTCCACTGCCTTCAGCATCTTTGTGGCTCTGTGCTGGACTCTCTCAAGCACTTCTCTGAGGTCCTTATTGAACCAAGGGGCCCAGAACTGGACACAATATTCCAGATGTGACCTCACCAGGGTAGAACAGAGGGGCAGGAGAACCTCTCTGGACCTACTCACCACAGCCCTTCTAACCCACCCCAGGATGCCCTTGGCCTTCTTGGCCACAAGGGCACATTGCTGGCTCATGGGCATCCTTCTGCCCACCAGGACTCCCAGCTTACTTTCCCCAGAGCTGCTCTCCAACATTTCACAAATACCCACACCAAGCTGAGTCAGGCAAACGGAGTTAGGAGGATGCAAAACATCTACAGAAAATACAACACAACTTTGAACACAGAACAGAACAAAACCACCACCTCAGCAAGGGCCTTCCAGACAGTGCCCACCTGAGGCACACCAGAACACATGACATTGATTCAGTCTGGGATACTAGCTGTGAGTTTGCCACAAAGCCAGGCACCTGCAGACGACTGGTTCAAAGCCACAAGGACAATAAAGGACACAAATGTTTTCTTACCAATAGCCAAGCGAGTTGGTTTCTTTCTTGGGGGGTCTCCAGCACTGGAGCTGGTGTCTTCTTCCTTCTATTCCATTGAGAAGAAATAGAGAAAAAGAGTTAGGGGGACAGGAAAGCTGCGGCAAGCCCTCTAACCCCAGCTGTCTGTGATTCTGTGGATGTGTGGTGGATGTACCAGGTTCTTGGTGTGGTAAGAGCTTTAGTTTTGCCGTGGCACGCCAGTTTCCAAGTCATGGGAAAACTGCTGAGGGACCTGGGGTTGCTTAGTCTGGAGGGGAGGAGGCTGAGACTTCATTGCTCTCTACAACTCCCTGAAAGGAGGTTGGAGTAAAGTGAGGGTTGGTCTCTTCCCCCTAGCATCAGGTGATAGGATGAGAGGAAATGGCCTGAAATTGTGCCAGGAGAGGGTTAGGTTGGAGATTAGAAAAAAATTCTTTGCTGCAAGATTGCCAGGGATTGGAACAGGCTGCCCTGGGAGGTGATGGAGTCCCTGGAGGCGTTCAAGAAATGCATGAACATGGCACTTGGGGTCACCTTTTAATGACCATGGAAGTCTTAGGTTGACAGTTGGACTTGATGACCTTAGAGGTCTTCTCCAACCAAAACAATTCTGCGATTCCATCACTGAAATGAAGCTACTCTGGAAACAGAAAGAGGCCAGCAGCAGCAGCAGCACTCTATAAACCAAGCAGAGCTGAAGAACTGGTAGAGCTCAGCTCACCAAGGGAAACATCAACTAGGCTTGAGGAGAGGAAATTCTGTATCTGACTGACACAGCTCTCAAGTTCAGAGCCAGTTGGGCTGTCTGTGGTCTGATTTCTCACCAGTTTACGTGTCCTCTTGAGGTGCAGGTAGACCCGCTGGCCTGTTTTCTGATAGTGCTTCTCCACATACTGCTTCCCAAAGCCCAGGAACGTGTTCATGCAGATATACAAACCCCCATCTGATTCCTGGAAGGAAGGAGATGTAAAGTGAAGGGAGGTGGTAGAGAATGCCATTCCAGCTGCTAGGATAAGCACAGGCTTACCTCTAGGAACACTGCTTATTATTAATTAGCTCCTTCCTACATACTGAGTAGCTAGGCAGAAATAAGAAGGCAAGCCTCAGCCAGCCTGGCTGCCCCAGAAGAACAGGTACTGCTGCCAAGATGATGCATTAAAAAAAACTCTTTGCCTTGTCCTTTATGGCAGGATGCTACCAAATCAGCAAAGCCTAAGCAGGAGTCCTCTGAAACTCATCTCACAAAATGTCCTTAGCACACACAGTTCACACCATCGTTACCACTCTGACCAAAAGAGAATTCCCAGTGCCACAGGGAACTTTGCCAAACTAAAGAAAGGCAAATTAGCAGACCACTGTGTATCTTTGCTGCTGCGTTCAAAAGCTTGTGAGAAACTCTGACATGGACACAGAATGAGCCCTCCTTATACTGCAAGCACGTGGAAACACCATGCTCACTCAGCAGAGACACTGAACTGAAGGAGCAAGGGACCCAAAGGCAGTAGCTGCAAATGAGAGAAACCACTAAGAAGCTTTCAGTCTGCTTCCCAACATTAAACAGGTGGGACAGGATCTCTGGAGGTCCCTTCCAACCCCTTGCATTCTGTGAGTCAGAGCAGGGTGCACAGAGTCAGGTATCACCATAAGGCTCAGGAAGGGACAGAGGGCCAGGCTGCCGTGTGCTGCTGCCTCGAAGGATCCGTAGCTTCCAGCCGCTGCATATTTCTCCCGGTGGGCTGGAGCACGACCCCAGACAATCGCCTGCTGAGGAGGCCAAGGGGTCGACCTCACCCTCCCTGCCGCCTGGGCCTCCACAGCTTTGCTTAGGCTAAAGATAGGGAGGGAAGGAAAAGAAGGGATAGCTGCGAGATGGAGACGGCTAGAGAAGAGACCACTGCCATCTTAATGACACAGCACAGATTCATTTTCCGCCTGCCAGGCCAGGCCCCGCCATAAGGCCAGAGGGGCAGCTCAGACCGGGGCAAGGCGGGACCACCGGCCCGCCCCACGCTGCCAAAGGCCAGGCACGGGGCGCCGCCCCCTCGGCAGGACTAAAACTCCCGGCAAGACTCTGCCAACGGAGGAAGAGGGCAGCCTGTGCCCAGGTGAGTGGGGCCGGGTCGCCGCCTAACGACCTGCCCACGCCCACTCTAGGCCCCAGAACTACAGCCCCCAGCTCGCCGCGGCCGGGAGGGGCGCGTCGCGGGGCAGGCTGGGCGCTGTAGTCCCGGGGGACGCGGCACTCCGCCCGGCCACGTCCCACTCCGGCCACCTGAGAACCACAAGTCCCATAGCACTCTGCGCGGGCGCCGACGCGCTGGGCGGTGGGGCTGGGAACGGGCCGGAGCTGGGGGGGGGGTGCAGCCCGGCGAGGCGGGCGGGCGGGCCAGAGGCGGCGGGGAGCGCTTACCGGCGTGTCAAAGGAAAAGGCACACTCGTCCTTGTGGACCCGGTCGCCGGCCTTGGGCACCCGGATGGACGACAACACTGAAAGCAGCGCCTCGCTCAGCTCCGCCATGACAGCGGCTCGGTGCAGCACCACCCACCGCCCCTCCCTAGCCAATCGCGGCCGGCGTCGTCAGGCAGTTTCTGGCCAGTGCCGGGCCTGGGGGACGCGCCGGCAGCAAGACTGTGGGGTCGGCTCGCCCAATCGCAGCCACCTTTCATCGGCCCAGGAGGCGGTGCCGGGTTCCCTGAGAGGAGCAGAGCAGCGCAGGGGCAGGCGCTAGCCAGAGATGGACAGGTGGCCGGGCCGGGCCCTTGCGTGTCGGGCGGAGGCTGCGGGAAACGGGCGGGCGGGGGCGGGTCAAGGCACGCCCCGCCTCTGCAGGAGGGGGACCAATGCGGGGGGCGCTGCGCAGCGCGCGGGAGATTTGAATGGTGGCAGCGGGCGGGGCACAGGGAAGAGTGGTTCGGTGCCCGTTGCCATGGGGGTCTCCGCCAGTACCCCGGCTACCCCCGCCGTCCTCCGCAACAAGCACCTGGCTCATGTTAGCGACCCCCGCTCCCCGAGCGCCGGCATCCCGCGCACCCCCATTGAGGTAGGCACCTTCCCGCCCTCAACCGCTATGCCGCTTCCCTGGTTCTCACGCCTGCCCACTCCGCAGGTGGTGAGCTCCCCGATGGGCAGTCCTCAGCCTGGCCCCGCCGAGCCGGCGGTGGGTATCAGTCAGGACCGGGACCCGCGCTCGCCAACGCCCGGTATCTTCCGCACGCCCACGAGTGCCGTGTGGAGCGGTAAGTGGGATGTCGTTCGTTCCCTTTCCTCCCTTCCCGGAAAGGCAACCGGCCAGAGCTGGGCGGCTCACGCTGCCCTCCGTCCCTTCCTCCTTCCCTGTCAGACAGTGTGGATCACCTGGTGAAGCAGCTCGGTGAGATCCTCGGTGATGAGGCCGCGGCGCAAGAGCCGGCGCCGCCAGACGCAGCCTGCCCCGCCGAGGAGCTGGCCCGGCGGAGCTCTCTGCCCCCGGGAGGCCCAGGAGCGGCCACTGCCGTCTCGGAGGAGAAGGTGGCGACGCCACCCTCTCCCTGCGCGGCCCCGGCTTGGCCAGCCCGTGTTGCCGGGCATGGCTTCTCTTCGGGTAAGTGCTGGGGATGGAGGGTGGCACGACTGAGACTCCCTGAGCCTGGGGAGAAGCGCTGCCCGTGGTACAAACAGGTCAGCACCCTCCGGTGCCTGTTTTCGGGCTTGCTTGCTTGCACAGACCATGTGCGTGTCCTCCCACCCCAGGTCAGCTGTCTCCCACCACCTGGGATAGCTTGGCTTTGTGGCTCTCTAGCTGGTACTGGGGACACCCCTTTGAGAATCGTTTATGCGACTGATTTCTGTCAGAAGTTGGAAAATTACTTTTTTGTTATTGTTGGTAGTTCAAAGAGGTAAGTGACAGCTCTTCACCCTCCTGAGAACACAGGAGTGGAATTGTGGAGGCTTTGGAGTTTCTGCTTTGGGATGAGCCGGGGGAGCGAGTGGTTCTGGGAGTCTTTAGACTGCTTCAGAAGGCTCTCTGGGAGCATCCCTTCTATAAGGAGGGACTGGAAATGGGGACTGTTCAGTGTGGAGAAGAGAAGGCTCAGGGGGATCTGAAGAGAGAGTATATGAAGGGGAGAGCCAGGTGCCAAGGGATGCTACCAGAGACAATGGGTACAAACTAGAGCACAGGAGGCTCCATCTGAACACCAGGGAGCACTTTTTCACTGTGAGGGTGACCATGTACTGAAGCAGGCTGCCCAGAGAGGTTACAGAGTCTCTGTTCTTGGATATACCCAAAAGCCATCTGGACATGGTCCTGGGCTATGTAGCCCTGCTAAAGCAGGGCTGGCAGAGCAGACATCCTTCAGAGCTCCCTTCCAACTTCAACCTTTCTGCGATCAATTTACCTGGAAGTGCTTGGGTAGCAGTTTGCTGTGCAGGCAAACAAGCTAGATCATAAAGAGCAGGAGCTTCTAGCCTTGTTGTGGCACTTTTTTCCTTCTGTCACTAGGGAGTAAGCCCATGAGACGCAAGACCACCACCAAAGTCCTGGCAACAGCTGGTGGAGCTGGCCGCTCTCCCCTCAGCATCCTACAAGATGATAATTCCCCCAGTGCTCCTGCCCCTCGCCAGGTAAAGCTTAATGAATGGTACTGTGGGAGGGAGAATGGGCTGAAAAAAACCCCACAGTTCTCCAGTTTCTATATTTTGTAGGGTCTCAATTTGGAGTTGTGGCCTCCTATAGCTGTAGAGGCTTCACAGTATTTTTCTATAGGTCAGTCTTGTTCCTGTACGCCTCCAAGTCTTGTTGAATGTCTGTATTTTTGGCCTTGTGCTATTGCCCATTCCTGTGCATCCTTTCTCTTTAGGATGTGGAAAGAAGTCCATCACTCTTATACATTGTCACAGGAGAGCCAAAGATGGATGGCCTGAAAATGGGCTGCGTGTTCCACTGAGAATTAACTAACCCTCAATTAACTTTTTTTCTTAATTTCTCTAGGGTAAGAGGCATGTGTTGGGAGAGAACCTTGGGGAGAAAGAAGTAACAGTGGACCCAAGCAGGAGCCTCAAATCTGGGAACTACACTTGGAATGACTTGAACAAAGAGAACCAACAGTGCCCGTTTGTGGAGAACTAGGGATTTCCTTTTCTGGGATCTTGCTGAACTTTGCTTTTATGTTTTGAGAATCTTCTGAGGGGAGAAATCCTGCAATAGACTGAAACTCCAGACTTGTGGTCACTCTTCTTATCTCACCCTGCTGGGGCAAGGGGAGAGCATAGTCCCTCCCCCAGTTTCACCTGTTCTGTGTACAGCACAGACTTTGGCTCTTCTGTTGTGTATCACCTGTGTTGACTTATTGTAGATTTCTTACCTGTAGCAAATTTTTATTAAATTTCTGACTGTATCTACAGCCTGCTTGTCCAGTGCAGTGTTTTCATTTTACCCCACCTGTGTCCAGTTCCGGGGACCCCAACACAAGAAAGACATGGATCTGGGGGAATGGGTCCAGAGGAGGGCCACAAAGACCAGAGGGCTGGAGCACCTCTTCTATCAGGACAGGCTCAGGGAGCTAGGTCTGTTCAGCCTGGAGAAGAGAAGGCTCCAGGGAGACGTTAGAACAGCCTTCTAGTACCTGGAGGGGGTGTACTATAGGTCTGTGGTAACAGGACAAGGAGCAATGGTTTTAAACTAGAGCAGGGTAGACTTAGATTGGACATTAGGAAGAAGCTCTTTACTAGGAGGGTGGTGGAACACTGAAAGGGGCTGCCAGGAGGAGCTGTGGACACCTCATCCATGGAAGTGTTTAAGACCAGGTTCGATGAGGCCTTGAGCAATGTGGTCCAGTGAGAGGGGTGTGGGTACTGGGTGATCTTTAAGGTCCCTTCCACTTCAAGCCATTCTTTGAAGACAAGGATTTAGTTACACATAGTTCAGTCTTTCATTAACCCTACCACTCAGCCCTGTCCCCTGTTTGTGACTTGCCATTGTTGTGGCTGGGCTGGGAAGGGTCTGACCTTGGGCCCATGTACTACAGAGTGGGCTGGGAAGCTGCAGCTCTGCAGGAGGCTGGTGCATCTTGTGTTACTTCTGGTGTACCTACAGTGGTCTTAAACTACACACAGGATTGTAGCCTACTGCAAGGGTCTGCCATTGAGGGTAAATACCAAATAGGATGAGATAGGATTGTACATTAGCAGCTTGACCACCTCTTAAGTCTCTATACCTTGCTGACCTTCAACTTTTCCCCAGGACCTCAGAAAGCCACCAAGTGTAACAGGGGCTGAGTGTGATGTAATTAAGCTTAAGTATCAGCTTTGCAAGGATGGGTTTTCAGCTGCAGGGTAGCAAGCCTCAGGACTTACAGCTTCTTCCCAGCTAACCCAGAGATGAGGAACACTCACCCCTGGAGACTGAGGCAGAGCAAGGCCAGTGGATGAGATGTTCTCTGGATGGGGTCAGCAGGCAGTGTTCAGAGGAGAGTCATATTTGCAGTTGCTCATTGCAATGCTAGAAAGAAGACAGCCTGCAGTGCTTATGTGAGCTTGCTTTATTTGTCAGAGCTATGAAGATCTAGAACAGACTTGAAAACAGGGGTTGTTGACTATTGGGTAGACAGGGCCACCACACAATGCAGGAGTGAGGCAAAAAGAGAAGGAACAGCAAGAAGCATACAATAAATAAGAATCAATATAACATTCCCTGGTACTCTTGCAGGTCTGAGGGTTTCCTTTCCCCCATCTATGCATAGTCAGACTGGAACTAAGTCTTCCCCAGCGGAAAATGAGCCCAGTGTTTTGGGTCAAGGTTGTATGATCGGTATCTCAAATCCAGCACATCTCTGGGGCTGTCTGGAGGGATGGAGGACAGCCTTCCAGAGAAGCTAGGTAGAGTTAAATCAGGGACAGACTTGTTGGATGAGAGGTCCATGGAGGGACAGATTTCAACGTGGGTAAAGGTGTTTGAAGGAAGATGCAGGGTGTCTGAAATGTACTGTAAAGTCCTGAGACAGTGAACCTTATCATGCAGGTCTTTGAGCCTGCATGAGGCTGGAAACTCCTGGGCCTGTTTAGAGGTGGAGAGAAGGGCCAGTGTGTGTGCTCCCGCTCCTCAGCTCCTGTTCCCCCTGCTCCCCATCCCCAACCTATCCTTTTCACTCTGGGAGACCCCTACAAGTGTCTAGAGACAAGTGGGAGTGGTGGGTGGGCATTTCGTTTGTGCTCAGCTGGCGATGCTGCTCGCATGGACTCAGGCTGTGCTCCTGCTGTGCTTCCCCTCTCCGCTGCTGTCCTCAATTCCAGATCTTGAGGAAGCTGTCCCAGGAGCCAGTGGCAACAGCCATACCATCTGCTGTCACTCCCAGGCAGCTCACTCTGTTGTCATGGCCAGAAAGGATTCCTATGAGGGTGGAAAGAGAGGTCAGGAAAAGAACCAGGGCCTGGGAGAGAGAAAGGTGTAGAGCACACTGAGGACATGGATTGTAGGCTGTGTGCCTGCACCCCTGTGTGCTGTCTGCTCCTGCACAACATGGCAGTCAGTCTGTGGCTAGTAAGAACAAGAGCATTTATGCATGGCACATACAGCCACTACCCATGGACAAGCCAAAGAACATTCTTGGGAAGGTCTGTCTAGCTGAATCTCTGTGCAATTGCTTCAACAGGGGAGCAATGGTAGGACTAAGAAAGGATGGTGTCACTGACAAGGCTGAGGAAGAGCAATGCTGCTGGAGGGCTGCACTACACACTTTTGGAAGCCAGGGGCTGCATCTGGAAGAAAAATGGCACTTGGGTGCATTCTGTGTGTAAGCAGAATCACAGAGTATCCAAAGATGTTGGATGGAAGCCCAGGTCCATGCTCAGGTTGCTGTCTGGCCAACAAGGTGGCATGGTGAGTAGCTGGAGCTGGCAATCAGCAAAGGCTTGGATAAAGTAGGAAATACTGCTGGTGCTTACAAAGAGTTGTAGCTAACAGGAACCTGAATGTTCTTTCCCTCCTTGAAACTGTCCTGACTTCCTTACATTACCAACACTAGCTCTGCACCAAAGAGTTGTACTGGCTGTAGTGTGCTGCTTATGTGCAAGGAAGTTCCACTGGGTTTCAGTCAGCACAGGACGTGTCCCTTTTAGCAGAAAGAAAAGGCTTTTCCTTGCCTTGGTAAGGGACAGAAGACCTTGTAGGGAACGACAGAGATGTCCAGGAGCCACTCACCCACACGCTCTGCTTTCAGAGAGTCCCAGATGTTGCAGTTGAAGTCGTCGTAGCCAGCGAGCAGGAGGCGGCCGCTGCGGGAGAAGGCGACGGAGGTGATCCCACAGATGATGCTCTCGTGGGAGTACACAAGGAGCTCCTGGTCCGCCCGCAGGTCAAACAGGCGGCAGGTGGCATCGTCCGAACCCGTGCAGATGGCCTCACCGTTGGGGAAGAACTGGGGAGGGCACACACCAGACTGTGAGCAGCCTGTGCTTTGCAGGTTGCCTCAACTCCTTTACCTCCCTGCTAAGCGCCAGGAAACCGCAGAGGTGTGACAAGCCAGTGGGACACGACACTGGGTTGTGAAAGTGGAGTCTGCTGAAGGGGACAACTGGTGCTTCTTCTGAGACCTAGGAAACCCCTTCCACCTCAAGAAAGCAATGACTGGGCTATTGCAAGACATCCCAGTGCTGTGAGTTTAGGGGTTGACAAGTGTCCATCCATTATCCCTCAGAGGGGGTCTGGCGTGATTCAGAGCCACAAGAGCCTTTGTCTGACTCTCACACCCAGACTTTGCTGTGTCCTTGCTCTGAGGTGCTAAAAAGAGCTCCTGTGTGTGGCAAAATATCATGATTGGTAGAGCAGCTATGGGACAGGTGAGAATAGCTGTACTAGTTGAAGCCAGTGGAGGGGGGTTCAAGCAGCAGATACTGCAGGAAGCTGGCACACATTTGGGTAGCTACTTGGAATTACACTGATGTGTTTCTTGACCTGCCATCTCTAGGACTCTGTTTTGCCCCCGTGACTCTGAGGGGAATAGTTGCCCCTGAACGTCTGTGCTGTCTTCTGTGAAGATTTCCTTTCATAAGATCTCCCTGTGATCCCAAGCTCCCATCTCTGCTCTCTGGAGCTGAGACCCTCAGTTGAGTTAAGTATTCCTACCTCATCTTGTGCCAAGGCTCCCAGAACATGACTGACCCATGGTTCCCAAAAGCTGCTGTGGGCAGAGCTGAACCAACATCTGCATTAGGCTGATGAGCTCCAGAGACCAGAGTGCTGAGTTCAAGCAGTGTTTGGAGTTAGACCTAGATGCTTTGGTGCCCCAGTGTCAGGAAAGAGCCGTCTGTGAACTTCAGTGAACTCAGGCCCTCCCTGCTTCAGGCTGGATCATGGGGCCATGGTCTCCTGAAACTCTCATTCCCCACATGACTGCGACAGCTTTTTTCAATCTTGTCCCAGGCCCCTGTTTCAGAGCTAGTCCTTCCCCCCCTCTGCCCCTGGAGCATACGTACGCAGATGGCGTTGATGTCGGACTCGTGCCCTGAGAAGGTCTGGCGGCAGGAGCCCTCCCGCACGTCCCACAGTTTGGCAGTAGCATCACAAGCCCCAGAGATGAAGAGTTTGAAGTCTGGGGAGACAGCCAAGCTCATACAGTCTCCAGTGTGACCTATGAACACAGTCTTCTGTTGCCCCGTCTCAATGTCCCAGAGCGCACTGTGGGAGGGGAGAGGACTTCTCAGAGCCAAGCCAAGCAGAACAGACCTACAGCACTGAGGCTGCCCCACT
Organism: Indicator indicator; assembly: GCF_027791375.1. Classification (NCBI taxonomy): domain Eukaryota; kingdom Metazoa; phylum Chordata; class Aves; order Piciformes; family Indicatoridae; genus Indicator; species Indicator indicator. Next base: position 17,884,602 of record NC_072023.1, read on the forward strand.
CACAACGCGTAGGAAGGAAGCCATGGACCTGGCTACAGCATGAGGAAATGGGTGGAAGGTACCCCTAGAATCAGCTGCACACAACAGGATCTCTCTTGACAGCTGTGCTGCTCATACCTTTGCCAAAGCAGAGGAAAGCTAAGACTGGGAGGGAGTGAGGTTGGACCTTGTTCTCATCACTGCAACAGCTGAAGGGAATACTGACAGAAGGCAACCCTGGGGATCAGTCCAGGCTGGGGGATGATGAGATTGAGAACAGCCCTACAGAAAAGGACTTAGGGGTGCTGCTGCATGAGAAGCTGGACATGAGCACTTGCAGCCCAGAAGGCCAATGGCAGTCTGGGCAGCATTAAAAGCAGTGTGGCCAGAGATGGAGAGAGGTGATTCTGCCTCTGCTCTGGGGAGACCTCACCTGCAGTGCTGTGTACAGCTCTGGTACCCCCAGCACAGGAAGGACATGGACCTGATGGAGTAGGTCTAGAGGAGGACCACCAAGATGATCAGAGGGCTGGAGCACCTCTGCTATGAGGACAGACTGAGGGAGCTGGGGTTGTTTAGCCTGGAGAAGGCTGCAGGGACACCTTGCAGTAGCTGAAGGGGGGCTACAAGAAGGCTGCAAAGGGATTATGTGCAAAGGCCTGCAGTGACAGGACAAGGGGAAATGGTTTGAAATGAGAGAAAAGCAGATTAAGATTGGATGTTAGGAACAAGTTCTTTACCATGAGGGTGCTGGAACACTGCAACAGGTTGCCCAGACTATGGTTGTGGCCCCATCCCTGGAGATATTCAAGGAGAGGCTGGACAAGGCTCTGAGCAAGCTGATCTAGTGGAGGATGTCCTTGCTGACTGCAGCGAGTTGGACTAGATGACCTTTGGAGGTCTCTTCCAAACCATTCCATGATTCTATGAGGTAACAGGGACCCACACTGCTGTGTCCACACACTGGTGGGATGCACAGCCCATGTTCACTGGGACCCCAAATTACAGCCAGGCAAATCAACCTGATGGGAATCATAGGATGAGTTTTGGTTGGAAAAGATGCTAGAGGTCATTCAGTCCAATCAAATTAAGCATCCTGTCTTGTCCTCACACAGGAGGTTTTTCCAAAGGAGGTATTGGGATGGGGTGAGGATGAATAAAGGCTCAGCAGTGCTCAAAGTCCTAGCACGGTGAGACTTGAGAGCTGGGGACCAAGGATCCAGGCACTGGCTTTGCAGGTGTCTCTTGCAGTGGGCAAGACTTGAGAAGTGGAGCATCTCTGTGGGCCCCACGTGCAGTTATGATGTTTTCTGTCCTGGGATAAATGACATTGTGAGAGCAGACAGCATAGCTCCTACAGCTTCACCAAGAGACTCGCATCTTGACCTGACTTCAGCTGGGAAAAGAACACCTGTTCCTCCAAGGGAGCTCTGGCTTCCTAAGGTGCTCTGCATGGCCTCCCCATGCAGGAGCAATTTGTCTTTAGTGGATGCCCTCAGGATGCAAAAGGTAACTCACCATGTGGTGTCTCCAGAGCTAGTCACAATGTTGTTGTCATCAAGGAATCGGCAGCAGGACAGGTAACCTTGGAGGCAGGGACAAGCAAATATGAGCAACAAATCAGGGCTGGGAGAGTGGGGTTTGGAAGCAGGGGGCACCCAGGCTGCAGGTAGGCATCACACACACCTGTATGGGCTGAGAGCTCCCTGCTCACTTTGACGTTGCCTTCACGAGTCTTGAGGTTGTAGATGGAGCACATGTTGTCGAGGCCCCCACAGGCCACAAAATTGCCTGAGGGGGCATAGGCACAGGTCATGACCCAGGAAGAACGCAAAGGGATGGCATGAACCTGGCAGGACAAGAACCGATGTTGAGACTGCAGAGGCAGCAGGGTGAGGGGACTCACGCTGAGCCCCCAGCGTGCCAGAGCTGGGGGACTCCTACCTTGTTGGTTGTGTACGTGTCCCACACAATCAGCTTCCCATCTTGTGAGGCACTCACCAGAAGTCTGTGGGAGAGGAAGAAGATCACGTTAAGAGCTCTCTTTCCAGGAGAACCTCTTGCCCTCCACACCCGTGTGCTGCCCTGCCCCCAGCAGGTCAGCAGCATTTCTCACTTGGAGTCTGTGGACCAGTGCATGGCATAGATCTTGGCCAGATGCCCACGCAGGGTCCTTCGGGTCCGCATCTGGATGCGGCCAACAACCTCCACTCCAGACACAATCTGAGGAAAGGATGAGGGGAGAGAAGGAATTAATCTTGAGCTGGTAGGAGCTTTACTGCCTCCTGACTACTTCCCAACTGGAGAGAGTCCCCTTTGGAGTGCTGCTGGCTGATTCCCCATACACTCCCCTGCCCAGTCAGCCCTGTCCCTTACCTGAGCAAGCGTTGTGTCTGCACAGGCTTTCCGGGCATCCTGGGGAAGAGAGGAGCAAACGAGACAGAACAAAGCTATGTGATGCAAGCAATGGCAAGAGAAACTCAAGAGCATAGCCAGGAGGAATTATGGCTGTGCTGTGGTTGGATTGTGGCCACCACAGTGGGATCCTGGGCTGTGACTGGGGCACCTCAGAGCCAGTCAAACGTCAGGAGGGTGAGACAAAAGCTGTTCAGCATCCAGTTCCCTATGCTACCCACTTTCCATGGATCCTCCTGCCTGTCAGAACACTAGCTGCCTCCCAGGTAGAAGAGGTTCTAGGGACACACTACGATCTTTGGCCCCCCACAGAAACAATGCCAGTGACTACTTCTCATGGTGTTCTCTTTCCCTTCCCCTTTTCCCCCCACCATGCTCTGAAGAGCTCCATTAGCTGTGCAGGACTGCAGAGGGCTCAGAGGATATAGGAGGAGAAAGCTCCACAACCAGGTTGTGACAGGAGAAGTGGGAGGCAGGGGTCAGAGGCTCTCTCAGCAGTGTCATGACCATCGCCAGCATTACCGCAATCTGCTTCTTCAGCTGCTCGGCCTCCTGCTTCATCTGTTCCATTTCCCCCATCTTTGTGACCTAGGGGTGGCTTCTCCACCTGAGGCAGCCTTGATTCTGGGGAGACAAATGCAAGGAGAGAGGTGTGAGGTAGAAAGGGCACTGATAGGACTGCTCAGTTATGCACAGGCAGGCACTCCTCTTAAAGGCTTAGCAACCATTTCTTGCCCAAATTTGTCCTCTCGCCTCTATTTTTAACCTCTCCTTTTCAAGCCCTACCAAGTCCTGGATCCTTTTCATCAGCTGGTCACTGTCCATGACCAAGCTGTGCAACTCAGCTCTAGGAGGATGAAGCTTGATGGGGGAAGCCCAGTGGGTATTTCCTGATTGTTTTAGGCACAGCATCACCAGGTAATGCCCACCAGCTCTTTGATCACAAAGAAATCTGGGGGCTGTTGAGGTGCACTCTCAGGGTTCCCTTCAAGTTTCCTTTCCCAAAAAATGAAAAGGTGGATGCCTAGGAAAGGATCTCAGAATACCATAAGCAGATAAAAGTATTTCTCCTACTTTCCCAACTTTCCCTTGATGTCCATAGAGGCAGCATGCAAGTTCTTGATGGACTTTTCTTCTGTGCATCTGCCCACCCATTTTTTGTGCCCATGTCAAGGTTTGGCATCTTCAGTATGTCACAGTGATGAGCTGTGCAGCTTAGTCATGTTCATTTTCATCCATCTCTTCTGAAGACTGAAGGGAACACTTTGTCACAGAATCACACAATGGTTTGGGTTGGAAAAGACCTCCAAAGGTCATCCAGTCCAATACCCTGCAGTCAGCAGGGACATCCCCCACTAGATCACCTTGCTCAGAGCCTTGTCCAGCCTCACCTTGAATATCTCCAGGGATGGGGCCTCAACCATCTCCCTGGGCAACCTGTTGCAGTGTTCCAGTACCCTCATGGTGGACAACTTGTTCCTAACATCCAGTCTAAATCTGCTCTCCTCTCATTTCAAACCATTGCCCCTTGTCCTATCCCTGCAGGCCTTTGCAAACAGTCCCTCTGCAGCCTTCTTGTAGCCCTTCAGGTACTGGAAGGCTGCAATTAGGTCTGCCTGGAGCCTTCACTTCTCCAGGTTGAACAACCCCAGCTCCCTCAGCTTGTCCTCATAGCAGAGGTGCTCCAGCTCCTTGATCATCTTGGTAGCTCTCCTCTGCACCTACTCCATCAGATCCATCTCCTTCCTGTGCTGAGGGTTCCAGAGCTGGACACAGCACTGCCAGTGAGGTCTCACCAGAGTGGAGCAGTCATCCTGTAGAGCACACTTGGTGATCCTGCTCTAGCAAGGAGGTTGGACTAGATAATCTTCAGAGGTCCCTTCCACTCCCCACCATTCTGTGATTCCTCCTGTGTCAAGAGTCACATCCCATGAACTCTGTTGCTGGTCTCCAAGCCCTTGTCAGTTATGCCCAGCTTTTAGATGAGATGCTTTTGCAGTGAGAGCAGCGAGGCAGTCCAGGTACATGTGACCACACAGCATCTCTGGCTTGTTCTCTTTCTTGTTACCTGCACTGCAGACTTCACCAGTGGTTCTAGAACTGTGGACTCTTGTGGACAAATCTGGCCTTCAGTTGTTTCAGTCTTTCTTCCGGGTAGGTGAGTGTCCAGATGTGCTCCAGCTGTTCATTATCAGAAGCAGTGCTTTGCCCCAAGTCCCACAAATGCTCCAGTAGCACCTGCAGAATTTCTGCTAGTCCTTGTGGGTCACATCACCTCCATCTCCCTCTGGCCTGTTGACTGCAGGCCTTGTCTCTTCCAGCCAACAGGGCTTTGTTTTTTTCCATGCTAGGCTGCTCTCTTGCTGTGGGCAAGACATAGCTTCCAAGTCCTTTTGCTTGCTGCTTCCTGGAGCTCTTTGGATTTCCCTCCAGAACCCCTTGCCCTGAATGTCTCCTTGGCTTTCCTTTGGTCCTCCAGGCAGAGTGAGGTTCTGCTTGGTTAATGACTCCTGCAGCACAGGTTTCAGTGTAGCAAAGACAGGGAGACAGAATTTTCTTGTAGCTCCTGGGAGGCACAAGCTTATCCCAGAGGGAGGCTATTTCGGGCTGTACTTTGCAGGGAGAGATTTGCAGTTGCTACCTGCAAAGATGAACAGAACCACAGCCCTGCTTGCCTCTTCCTCTCTCTGCCCACACACCAGACATGGCTGCTGACCTGGTCTGCTGGCTCCAGCACCCAGGGAGAGAGCAGGAGAGGAGCTGGGGGCAGCACTGTCAGAGCCTGAAGGCACCTGCCACAGCAGCAGCCTGGGGCTGCCAGCTTCAGCTACACCAAGGATGGGGATAGGCTATCACCTGAGCTGGGCCCTTCCTACTGCTTTTCTCTTCTCCCAGTTTGATGGAACATTGGGGAGGGGGCTCCTCCCAGTAAGGATGCAGAGCTGCAGCTTGGTTGAATGATGTTGGCCATGAAACAAAATCACAGAATGGCAGGAATTGGACCCAGAGATCATCCAGTCCAACCCTCCTGCTGAAGCAAGTTCACCCAGATCAGGCAGCACAGGAGCATATCCAGGTGGGTTTTGAAAGTCTCCAGAGTAGGAGATTCCATGACCTCTCTGGGCAGCCTAGGCCAGGGCTGTGGCACCTTCAAAATGGAGAAGTTTTTCCTTATGTTCAAGTGAAACCTCCTGTGTTCCAGTTCATGCCCATTGCCCCTTGTCCTATCATTGGGCACCACTGAAAAGAGCCTGGCCCCATCCTCTTGACAACAACCTGTAGGTATTGGTAAGTATTGATAAGATCTCTCTTGGTCTTCTCTTCTGCAGGCTGAACAACTCCAGGTCTCCCAGCCTCTCCTCATCAGAGAGAAGCTGCAGTCCCCTCAGTATCTTTGTGGCTCTTTTGTCTGAAAGCCCACTGCATGCACTTCTCACTTCTCCTCCCTTAGGAAGAGGCTGGGCAAAGCCTTGCAGCTTCCAGCAGGAGGCTGCAGGTCCTTCCGATCTTGTGGCATTTACTCCTCAGCAAAGACTGTGTCTGGCTCTGGATGTTGCCCACCAGCACATCAAGTATCAAACCTGACATTCCAGCCACCCTGCAGAAACCAGCCCTGCTCTTTCAGTCTACACCACTCTTTCTCAGTTCTCCCTAGAGCTGCTCCTACCTCCCCTCCACCCATCCTAAGTGTTGGATTGCCTTTTCCTGCTGGGCTACCTCTTTGCTCTGACTCTCTCCTTCCAATCTTCTCTGCTTGGTCCCCAAGCTGTCCAGGCTGTTATTTCACACACCTTTGGCCATCTGATATCACCATCCATCCACCTACCCTAATCTGTCTTTGTGGACTTCTGGTTTTGCCCACCCAGACCTGCATGGAGTCGAGCACCTTGTTCTGCCTTCCAGTTTCTGCCCCAGGTGAAGATGGCTGCACATGTGCTCCTCATTAGCCAGCAGATCCACAGTTTTCCTTGCATCTCTCCTGCTTTTTTTCTGTTCTCTTCCCTTCCCTGGGTGTTGCTTTCCCCACTGTTGCACTAGCACAGGAGTGCCAGCTTGCAGGTGCCCACCCTTTGAAGCTGCACAAGCAGCTGAGGGGCTTTCGAAGGAGATCAAAGGGCAGAGGACGGATAAAAAGGACTAAATATAGAGAAGGTGCAACTCAGGTTCAGGCCTCTGTCCAAACCTTTAAATCCCTCTGAGGGAACACTAAATGAAGCTGGGAATTGTTCTCAGCTTCAGAGGACAAGGATCCACAGATGAGTGATAATAATAGCTCCAGCTTCACCTGCCACCTCCTCCCATTGCGTCCCAGTGCAGTCTGTGGACAGTGAGTTACCTGATCCCCAGGGGAGGGCAGCTGCCTTCCTGGAGGCCCAAGGGTAGGTGTGCAAAAGAGTCATGGTCATGCAAATTTAGGACAGGAAACAGGGAACCAAATGGGAGAAGAACAGAGGAAAGGGGAATGGAGTTTGGAGCTTGGCCAAGGCAGCTGAGACCATGGGACACATATTTCTTGTGGATCAGGCAGCAGCCCAGCCTGGTGTTAATGGGAAAGGTTCCTAATGGTGCATGCTCAGTGCTTTCCAGAAGGACTCTTTCAGGTGGCTGCTAGGCAGTAGAGGAAACCAAATCCTGAGGTACCTTAAAAAAAATCAAAGCACCCACTGCCAGCCCAGCACTACAAAGAGAATCGTGGCACCAGCACTGGTCCAGAGTTGTGCTTCTTACAGGCAACACTAAGGAGCATGGCACCACCAAACAGAATCTTGGCTTGGTTCACACTGGCCTTCTTCTGAGCTCTGCCTTGGCTCTGTTCATCTAGTTCACAGTTCTTGGGTTTTGAGACCATATTTCTTTTTTTTTGCTCTCCAATGTGCCCATTCCTTCCCCTCCTGCTTTTTCTGACAAATCTGCTGGAGGCACCAGCTGCAGTGCTCCTGTTTGTGGGCAACCAGACTCAT